>NC_080431.1:70832713-71475480 GCF_028018845.1 Melospiza georgiana
GGGCTCCTCAGAGCAAGAGAGAAGTACAGACTGGAGGGAGTCCAACCAAGGGCCACAAGAATGAGTGAATGGAGCATCTCTTCCATGAGAAAAGACTGAAAGAGCTGGGACTGCTCAGCTGGAAGAAGACTCAGACAGATCCCATCAGTGTCTACAAATAACTGAAGGGAATTTGCAAAGAGGATGGAGCCAGGCCTTCTTAAGTGGCATTCAGTGCCAGGACCAGAGGCAATGGGCACAAACTGAAACACAGGAGATTTTCTCTGAATATCAGGAAACACTTTTCTGTTGTGAGGGTCACCAGGAACTGGCATAGGCTCTCCAGAGGCACCTTTGTGAAAACATTTAAAAGCTGCCTGGATGGATACATGTGGCCATGTTTTGCCGGGGTGGTGGGACCAGATAATTTTCAAAGATCCCTTCTAATCTCAGCCATTCTGTGATCCTAGGAAATACAATGGAAATCAACATCTGGACCTCCTTCCAAAATTTTTTTCATGGCAAAGAAAGGTGAACATTGCATGAAACTTCATATCAAGATATTACAAAAGAGTTCCCCAGTTGATATACATCAAACCAAGTCCTTCTAAAAGCTTGAGTCTCCTTCCATCAACTGCAATTCTTTAAAACAGCATTACAACACTGAGTGTTTAACCACAGTTTAAGATTTTCAGTGCTCAATTTTTGTACCAAGAAAAAGAAGGAAAAGAAGAACCCTTGGAAATGGGCTGTTACAGACCAGCATACAGATCATAAGGAACTGCTGTGAAAGGAAGCACACACTTGTAACTAAGGAAGAGAGATAAAGAGATATATGCATGCATAATCATAGATTCATGGAATGGTTTGGGTTGGAAAGGACCTCAAAGTTCCAAGCTGGCATGATGCTGAGTCAGGGGAGGTTTAGGTTGGGTATTAGGAAAAGGTTCTTCACCCAGATGGTGGTCGGGCACTGAAACAGGTTCCTCAGGGAAGTGGTCACAGCACCAGCCTGACAGAGTTCAAGGAGCATTTGGACAATGCTCTCAGGCACCTGGTGTGACTCTTGGGGTGTCCTGTGCAGAGCCAGGAGATGCACTTGATGATCCTGACTGGTCCGTTTCATCACAGAATATTCTATGATTCTGTGAATTCCCCTGCCATGTGCAGGAAGGCATTCATTGGACCACATTGCTCATAAACCACATCCCAACTCTCCCTGAATGCTACCAAGGATGGGGCATCCACAGTTTCTCTGGGCAGTCTGTTCCAGTGCCTTATCACCCTGCCAGTAAAGAATTTCTTCTGTATATCTAGCCTAAACATCCCTCTTTCAGTTTGATCCCATGATGTTCAGTGTGAATTAACAGGAGGAGGTATTGTTTTTTGATACACGGGTGAGCAATTTGCTATCCAGGGTCTCATGAAATGTAGATGCCATATTGATATTCAAGGTGATTTTGAAATGTGCTCTTAGATATAAAGCAGTGATATAAATCTTAGAGGAATGTCAATCATTTGCCAATCAGATAGAATCATAGTCTACAGGCAGTTGGATGGCAACATAATTGAGGGCTACCAATGGCTCATTAAAATGTCGTGCAGAGTGATCACCTTGCAAGGTAGTACCTGAGAAAAAGTTAAAATACAAATGTTTACAAAAAGCGGGAGTGAAAACCCCTCAGACATAGGCAGAAGGGTTTTAGTGGCTTTGTATGGCTGCAGTTCTGGCATCCTCAACTGCAGCTGAACATGGGGATCTGGAACTCACAAAAGAAGGGAACAGGAATTAAGAAAAGATGGAATGGCATCTCTATGAAGGGAGATTTAAATAAATTAGGACTCTTCAGCCTGGAAAAGAGACAGGAGAAAGTTTGGCAGTGATCTGTCAAGAATAACATGACAGGGTAAATGCAATAATTGTTTTTATGTTGCAAGACTAGAGATTATCACGTAGCAGGCTCAAAAGGCACATTTTTTTGTACCATGCATGAGCAAATTATGGACTCACTGCCAATGGAGGGTCTGGAAGCCAAACATATAGCATCACAAAAGGAAGATTCCATGAAGAAACGGAATTCCCTCAAGACTTGAGCAGCCCCAAAGCTAAAGCCAGCCAGCATCTGTGTAGATGGATTGTATATTGAAACAGTATTTCTGTATATTTGATTGACTTTGTACTTTTTTTCCCTAAAAAAGTGTGTAAATTTAGCTAGAGTATAATTTGTGTTCAGATAGACCTAGCAGAGCATCTATTCTAACAAGGGAGATTTAAGCAGACCAAAATAAATTTACTGAAAATGGCCCTTAAAGATTTCAGTGTTAGCTTTTAATTAAAAAATTTAAAAATGGAAGAAGCTGGGTATTGTACCCCATCTGGCCTTGCTCTAAACCAACAGAAACAACATGAGTTGAATTCATGACTTTCATCTAAGAGAGATGCTGTGAATGCTATTCAGAAAAGGAAGCCTATGGCAAACAAGTGTTTGGTGTCTGCAATATTCTCATCATGAAGTCATTTTGCTTTGATGAATGGATGGCTAGAATTTAACCAGATGCACGCATTAAAGCAAATCCTTCTATTCTTACCAAAGAGAAACAAAATGCAGATTACAAAATCACTAATTTCTATCACATTACAGTATCTCCCATGTGTTTTTGAATATTCATTGGTCACCACTGGTTACTCACATGCTAGATATAACTTTTGGAGCATATTAGAAATATCTCTCTAAGCACACAACAAACCTGCTCCCAGAAAAAAGAATTTTATGGATGTAGCAGCAAGTAGTTGAAACAAAGTTCTCCATTGGGTAGGATGTGAAATAAACACGTATCATGTCCTTAACATCTCTTCAATGTCTACACAGAATTTAGTCAGTCAAGTCCTGAGATGCAATGACAAGGTAGAAAGAATGAACACTCAACTCAATACAACTTTAAAGATCTGTTAATTTTATATTTTCTCGAACAAAGTTTGGCATTGTTATAAACAAAGTAGAATATTGCATAAATGCTTGACACAAATATTGTAATTAGTGAGTCAGTTCCTTAAATTAAAAAACCTGCAGTCATGGATAGCCTACTGGGAACCCTTTTCTGAAATAAATTTAATGATAATAGCTCATGCACATGGCTCATTTTTTTAATGAAACTTTGGAGGAGTATTTGGAATACACATAAATTTGACAATTGAAAATGGATGTTTTCCCACTGGAAATTCTTCATAGTAGATAAATTAATTAATGATGTATGTCTAAAGATGACTGAAGTTTATGAGAAGCTTCAGAAGACTGCATTTCTCTTGTGTAGAAAAAAAAAATCAAATTACTTTATCCTACATTCTCCATGAAAAAAAAAAAAAAAAGAAGTTGTAGGAAAGCAGCAGCTGGAAACGTTATTACTTAAGTCAAGTCAGTCACAGATATAGGTAGTTCTGCTGAAGAAATACTGGCAGGAAAGAAGAAATACTGGAAAGCAACTAGCATAACAGGTTAAGGTGGGGAGGTTAGTGGTTAATCTCCAAGCGTTCCAGCTGCCCAGCACTGCTGAACTCTTCACACTCATCCCTGTTTGCCGTCTTTGCCGATTAATTCTGGCTCGAAGCTTGCAGTGCCCATCCAAAACCGGGCTCCCCAGCCCTGCCAGGGCACCGCTTTGTGGGGCCAGCACAACTAGGGCTACAGCAAAGCCAAAGCGCATCCCTAAGGATGGCAATGAAGTCACGGTTAAGGAGCCTCTGGACAGCGCTTTTAGTGACATGGCCTGGCTTTAGGTGCTCCTACATGGAGCAGGGCGTTGAAGATCCTGATGGGTCCCTCCCAAGTGGAGACACTCCACGATTCCATGGGCGGGTGCTGCCGCGGGACAGGAGGCCGAGGCAGGCGGCGGCCCCGCACCGGGAGCGGCACCGCCTCCCTCAGCCCGCGCACGGCCCGCCGGCCCGCCCGCCGCCCTCCATGGTTCGCTCCCGTCGGGCGCATGCGCCGCGCCGGCCGGCTCCACATCGGCGGAAGGGCGAGCGGAGCCCGGTGGGGCGATGGCCGGCGCGGGCAGGGAGGAGCTGGGTGAGGCGACCCGAGCCGTGCTACCCGGCGGCGGCGGGAGGGTGGCTGGCTGCGGGGCGAGAAGGAGGGGGCTTGAGCGCCGGGACCGGCCGGCCGGTCCCAACCCCCCTCCGCTTCATGAGAGATGGTTCGGCCCACCGGGGATGCGCTGCGGCGCTCAGCGCACCGAGGCGGGCGGGATGAACCATCCCACCTGGAGCGGGGGTGGGCGCTGCGGTGCGGTGTCTCCGCCTCGCCGGGGCCGCGGCGGCGAGGGCTGAGTTGCCGGGGCCGGACCACCGGCACCGGGACCGGGGCCGGGCGGGCTGAGGGCAGCGCAGCCCTCAGGGGCTCTGCGCGGCGGCAGGGGCCGCTCCCCGGCCCGTCAGTCGCACCTGGCTGGCGCTCGGTTTCTTGGTGAAGTCACGGCCTCCGTAGAAGTTCATGGAAATATGTTCTTTTTGCATCGGTGATGCATTTATCTGCCCTGCAAGGCTGGGTGGGGGTTTCCCGGGGCATATGTGTGTTTATGTGTTAGTGGTATTGTATTTATTGCATTTACAGTATATTACTCTTACCACCTTTAAATCTAATTGATGGAGGACACCTAGATGTTCATCTCTTGATTTTTCTGCCCATGGCTGGACAAGTTAGCTCGTAGTAGGTTTAGTTATAAAGTGCCGTTGTGGCTGGACTAGACTCATGGAAGATCGCATCTCAGAGCGGTGTTTCCAGAATCACAGAGTGGGTCCGGTTGGAAGGGACCACAGTGGGTTTATGTGGTCTGAGCTCCCTGCTCGAGCAGGGCCATCCTAGAGCTCATGGCACAGGATTGCATCCAAATGGGTTTTGAGTATCTCCAGAGAGGGACAATCCACAGCCTCTCTGGGTTACCTGTTCCAGTGCGCAGTCACCCACACTCTAAGAAGTTCTTCCTCGTGTTCAGGGGGATCTTGCTGTGCATCAGTTTCTGCCCATTGCCTCGTGTCCTAGTGGTTGGCACCACTGAGCAGAGCCTGGCTCCATCCTCCTGGCACCCTTCTTTAAATACTTAAATATATTGGTGAGGTCTCCTCTAAGCTGCTGCTTCTTGAGGCTGATCGAGCCCAGCTCCCTCAGCCTTTCTTCATAAGAGAGATGCTTCATTCCCCCAGTCATCCTTGTTCCCCCAGCTGGGAATCTGAGGATTACAGTTCCACTGTAACCTGCAGATTTTGTCCTGTCCCATGGCAATGATAGGACTTGGAAGACATGCTTCAAATTTTGTTGTCCCCAAGGCTGATCCGTCTTGCATCGAGAGTTTGTCACTTTGGAGGAAAGGTTGCTGAAAGAAACTTTAGAGCTTTTTTCTTTTTCCCCCCCACCCCGAAGTTCACCCATTGGACAGTTTTTCCTGTCAGAAGCCCTAGAAACTGGATTTTCTATGTTATTAACTATTTATAAATGCTGTTCCATACCTGATAAGAATTCCAAAACCTTTTGCATGGTTCAGTGCTATTGAATACTTAATAAAACTGAAGTCTTGCCAATGCGTTGTCACTTAAGAGCGTGTTAATTGTAGAAATGTGTGGCTTGGTCTAGACAGGATAGTGGATTATTTAAGACTAGTATCTGTCAGAATAAATGATCCATTGTGGGTTGGGGTAAAATTGCTCCTCTGTAAGTGTGCAATAGCTATGCAGACCTGTGTGCACTTTGGTTTAATAACTGCAAGTGTGCCCATTTTATGAGCCGTCTGGATCCAACAGTTATGATGCAAAAGCAAACACTTCCTCCTGCTTATTGTGAGGCGTTATTGACTTTCAACATTTGCTTAGAAATAACCATTCTCTAGATTAATACAGTCTACCACAAAGCTGAATAAATCTACTTTATTAAGTTACAGTCTGTAATGGAGAGAAATAAATGATCCGAGATTTATTTTCCAAAGAGAAATAAAAAGGGATGCAAATAACTGCATGAGGCATAGCTTGGAGTTCTTGACAAACACAACAAAAGCTGATGCTCACTTTTACTGTTTTGGAAAATGTAATTATTAGTATTTAATAGTAATTTTTAAACCAGATGAGATTTTCTTTTTCAATATTCAAACTGAATAATATATTTTATTTTGAGCATTTTGTTTGTTTATTTTTATGTCTCTTATATTCAGCAGGAGTAGCTGTAGTGGAAAATAAAAAGGGACCTGGCTTGTGTGTTGTTTAATGGTGTTGTCTGTTACTTCCCCCTTGAGCTAGGAAAATTTACCAAGGTTGATCCGTCTGGGCCAGCTAGGAAAATTTACCAAGGTTGATCCGTCTGGGCCAGCGTGCCTCTGGCAGTACCATTCAGAGTCACTTTGTCTTGCTCTGTAATTTCTTTGGAGGTGGTGGAGGCATGTGACTTAGCTGATCATGTGTGCTTTGTGGACAAAGCTGTACTGTGCAGAGAGATGTCTTCTGGAGAAGTGCTGGGAGGGTTGTTTGTAGGCTAAAGTACCTAAATACCTAAACAGCTATTTCTTTCTGTGGTTGAGGGAGTAACTGAGCATTACCATGAAAAAAATTAGTCACAATGTTTCCTTTGTAATTAAATTTGTCTTGGGAGCCATGGTTCTGAATGCTGAATTGAAAAGCCTCTCCACAGGACAGAGGTAATACACGGATCATCTGGCAACTGAATGCACTTGCTGGGAACAGTGAGCCTCTCCTGTTGTCACAGGTGTGGCTGCTGCCAGATATAAATGTTTATTCTGCGTTAACACTGCAGTGAAGGCTCCTTGAATGTGTCTGCTTGTTCATAATTCAGTCACTAACTTTGTCCCATTAGAGCAGCCAGCCCTGGTTGGTGACAGAAGCTCTGGGTATGTCCCCAGGATCATGAATATGACTTTTCATAGCCTGTGGGAAAACATTAGCATAAACTTGCATTTTAGGCTAGTGTAAAGATGATGTGGTGCTGATTTTCTCTTTTATGGAGCATGCTGGCCCAGTCAAAATAGCTGCTTGCTAAATTGAATCTTTATCCCAATTACAGAGGCACTGGGTCACCCTCTTTTTAATAAACACAGTTCACAGTTTGTGAATCTTGGGCAGTGTTTCTGGCCCTGTGGGCATGTTCTTGTGTAGAAGCTGACTGAGCAGTGAAGTGTGTGCAGGACCTCCTCTGCCTACTGCTTTTTGCTGAGCATTTAAGATACTTGTGAAGTGTTGCTCCAACAAGACCTGCGTGTTCCCTCTCCCATAAATGAGTCAAACCAGCTGATGCAAACAATGTTATGCTACGTCCTGTCCCCCAGATCTTTATATGCTTGTATGTCAAATCCAGTTCATTCACTTTGCTGACACTGCCTTCAAAAACCTGAAGGGTAAAAAACCCCAAGCAAATGAAAACCAGACCATATTGCTAAATTGGATTTGGAAAAGGGGTTTTAGACATGAATTTGTCTGGGGCGTGACCTTCTCCAAAGGAACATTAGAGGATCGTACTTGGTTTTTATTTTTAATATCTCCTTTAGCTTGCTATGCCTGCCTGGCAAACTCCTTCATTCTTTTGTCACTGTCTCTTCCACAAAATGAAAATTATGGGGATCAGTTTTATCTCCTGTGGTACTGAGTGGTTCAGTTAAATTTGGAAGTGTTAATTGCTTGAGCAATATAGAAAAATTACCTAAAGTCCTTGGTGAAAATTAATTTATTTGGTGAACTTTTGAACTAGAGGGTTTCTTCAGTGTGCTCGAAAAGCCTCAGAATTAAGTAAAGTTAGTAACAGTTCAAAGGTTTCTTTGGCAGTACATCCATAAGTGTTGGCAACATGCTGGCAAATTCTAGGGGATAGCAAAGTACACAAAATTGGGAGTAATAGTTGGAACAATTTTAATACTATGGATTTAATCTCTCTGTGTTACTGGGGGCTGATTAATGATTGAAATTTGGGTCTTTGAGGATACAGTGTTGACATTTATGCATGATTATAGTGTGATGTGCAGCTATAATGAATCAGAGATTTATCTCTCCAGTGGCTTAAGGAATTAGTTTCAAGATTGCTGTGATAAGGCTGGGAGAAGATGAAATTCACTTTGTGTTGCCTTGGTTGATAGCAGTAGATGCAGAGCTTTTTGGCACCCTGCTTGCATGGGTGTTCACAGAAGAAAGCAGAAACAATGTCAGTTTAATTAACTGTTAAAGACAATCAGAAGACAGCATTTGATCTGAAAAGATTTTTGTGGTGGAACAAGGAGGAAAGAAATTCATATTGGGTGATGGAAGGACAGGTCTGAAAATTGTCTTGTTCTTCGTCTAAGTGAAAACAAAAGGGTGTGCAGAAATGAATTCCCTTATTTTTAGTTATGCTGAATGATGATAATGCAAAATTTTCAGTGGCTTCTGTGGCTGATCACTGGGTTGGATTATTCATAGTGTGTTTGGGTGCAGCCAGGACAGTTTGGTGGAGCATGGGTCTAATGTTGGCTGAGGTGTTCTCTGTACCATGTGCTTTGTGAGAGCAGCAAGATAACTTCATCTCTGATTCAGGTCTCACATGCATATGCTGTGCTTGTGCTGCAGTTTGAGATTGTGTTTAAATTGCACGTATTGGACCTTTGTAGGAAGGAATCAAAGTAAATGTGGGGGTATTCAGTGCCAGATTTCTGGCAATGACTGCGGATGTTCCAGAATAATTTATTTCAAGCGAGATCCAAGTATGGAAAGCTCAGGCTTTTTTGCCTCATGTGCTTTAGACTACAAGTTTGGACCCATTAAATGTGGATGTTACACAAACCTGGATGTCACTGTGGGTATGGACTGTGGGACACGGCCACACTATTCCAACAGTAGAGATCTGTTATCAAATGAAAACCTGTGCTTAGAAAGTTGCATGATCCATACCTCCCATTAATGTCTCAGTACCATTACTGTCAATGGATTCACATATTTAGGCCAAAACTGTACAGCAGTCATGGGATGAAGGAGGAGTGATGAAGAAAAGAAGCAATTCAAGAGCATTTTTATGGCTAGGATAGAGACCAGATAGCATTCTTGGAATGTTTTCTATAATGCACTATTTCAGAGGAACATGTACTAAGGCAACCTGTATAGTTATGACAGTGTGAGTTGATGATGTTGCTGTAGCCTGTGTTTTAAAACTTCTGATGGAACTTATTCTCAAATGCATTGTTACATTAGAATAGGAACAGTGAACTCCAAGCCTTAGTGTGCATATTGGAAATGGATATTCTTGGGTCTAATTTAAGCCATTTCTGAGAAGGGGGGTGAATGGGGCAGTGGGACAGTGATAACAATAACCCTGAGATGACTCGATGGCTTTAAGCATGGGGACATGACTTTTCAGAAGAAAAATAGCTTGTGTTATGAAAAATTTAATTACTTGAAAGATGAGGGGAGTGCTTGAGTATATCTAAATCTGTTCTTAAAGGGCTACCTTTGTGATCATAAGATGGGTCAGGAAGTTGGGAGAGAAAGTAAAATGGGATGTCTAAATAAAGTTCAGAGTCTTTTGTGTGTCATCTGGCTGCATGGTAAACAGTGTAGGTGTATGTATATGCCAAACGTTCCAGTCTCAGGTTGCAATGAAAGAAGAAAATTTTACTTTTCTCCCTTGACTGAGCAGTTGCTGATACTCACCAAAGCATGGTCCTGTGGGTCATGCTGGTCCTGTGCTACTGCTAAATAAGAACCTGACTTGCTGCATGTTGTCATTATTGTTTGGCATTATGAAGAGTATCCTACAAAATGTGATGGAGAAAAAACTGGAAGATTAATTTAAGTATTATTTCTTTTATATGTTGTCGAATTTCATGTGATCAGAGACTTGCACACTTGTAGTTTGGCTTATTCCTTCAATTGCTAATTTAGAATCAATACCTTGAAGAATGAAAATCAGCCTAATCAGTTGCTCACTGGGTGAAACTTCCTGCTCCCTCTGATCCCTGAGGAGGCAAACTTTTATTCTAGAACTAGAGTGTGCAGGTCTTTGTGAGCATCAAATGTGCCCAGCAGGGACTCAGAGCTGAGGGGGAGGATGCTGGTGGCATTCTCAAGAACCAGTCAGCACAATGCTGTGGGAGCAGAGGGAGGGAACTCTGGTGATCCTTCTTTTGATCAATTCAAAGACTGTGTGCCATGTACAGAAATGTGGTGAAGTCCATCTTGATTTGTATAATTAGAACATCTGTGAGTATAAATTTGCTTTACAGTGTTCTTTCTGGTTGAGTCTCTGACCTCTGATTTTTGCTCTTGACTGGGCATCTTTGCTTCTGTCAAGTGCTTTCATTACTGCCTTTCAGCTTTTCAGACATGAAATTTTGACAACCTTTTGGTGTTTTCAGGAGAGTTTGAGCTATATGATTTAATGTTAATGACTTGGATAAGCTGCTTTCTCCTTTGTGGGGTTTTTACAGTTGTTCTCCAGTTTTTCTCTAGAAGTTGTTAGCACTGGCTTCAGTGCTCTGCTGGTGGGTTAAATATCTCCAAGACTTCATATAAACCTTAATCATTTGTTTAATGGCTGTGGTGGGTTGACTCTGGCTGGATTCTGGGTGTCCACAAAAGCTACTCTATCACTCCCCTCCTTAGCTGGAGAAAATACAACAAAATGCTTGTGTGTGGGTTGAGCAAAGGACAGGGACAGATCACTTGCCATTTGCAGTCATGGGCAAAACAGACTCGACTTGGGTAAATTAGTTAAACTTCTTATCAGTCAAATCAGAACAGGGTAATGAGAAATAAGAATAAATCTTAAGAAACCTTCTACCCATCTCTCCATTCTTCCCAGGTTCAACTTCGCTCAGAATTTCTCTACTTCCTCCCCTCCAGTGGTGCAGGGAGATGGGGCATGGGGGCTGTGGTCAGTTCACCCACATTGTTTCTTCTGCTTCTTTCTCCTCAGTGGGAGAACTCCTCACACTCTTTCCATGTTCCAGTGTGGAACATGTTTCCATGTTCCTCTCCCATGGGAGAAAGTCTTCTGAAAAATGCTCCAGTGTGGGTCCCCATGGGGTCACAAACATGCCAGCAAACCTGCTCCAGACTTAGACTCTTCTCTCCATGGGGCCACAGGTCCTCTGCCAGGAAGTCTGCTCCAGTATGGGCTTCCCTTGAGGTCACAGCCTTGTTTGGACATCCACCTGCTCCACTGTGGGGTCCTCCATGGGCTGCAGGTGGATCTCTGCTCCATCATGGACCTCCATGGGCTGCAGGGACACAGCTGCCTCACCATGGGCTGCCCCATGGGCTGCAGGGGAATCTCAGCTCCAGAGCCTGGAGCACCTCCTGCCCCTCCTTCTGCACTGAAGCCACTCCTGTAGCCCCATTACCAGCAAAACCCTGACACACAATGCCTGCTTTGTAACATAAATGTAAATTTTGTTGGTTTGTTTGGTTGTTTTTTTTTTTAAATACAAAATGTTAACATTACGGGGAACTTGAGACTTATTCAACAAATTTTATGAATGGATACTGTGGTAGGCAAGTGTAGGGTAAATAATCTTTTTGCTCTTGGCAGGATTTACTTTGCTTAACTGTAGTAATTTAGAATGGTTATAATTTCCTCAACATTAAACTGGCATAAGATGTTAGTTTTGCCTGAAAGGCAATTTTGTTCACTACTGACTGCTTGCTGTTACTTGGTGCTGTTACTTAGCTGGAATTTTATGCCAGTTTAAAAGGTTCAGGAAATTGCAGCTTTCAAAGCATGCAACCTGATTCCTGTATTTTGGTTCTTTCTTCAATGAATGGAGATGCTTTCTGTGGTATCTGTCTTGCCTCTCTGAGTGCAAACTCAGTGTTTAATTCTGAAGTAGCTACCAGTGTTTAAGATTAATCTCACCCTTTTGTAATGATGGATAACTTTTCTGTTTTGCTTTATGTTGCATTAGCTTGCAAAGTGATTTAAACTAGTGACATTTTCATGATAGAGATTTGCTTTTCTTAATGAAAAACTGTAGTGTTTGGCAATAATAATAACAACAACAATAATAATAACAATAATAACAATAATAATAATAATAATAAGGAGATGGTGTGCCACTTTAAAGAGAGAGACTATCCTGTGCAAACTTGTGCTCTATATGTCTGCTTAAATCATCTTTGTGTTTAGGAACATGTTAAAACCTCATTGCATGGGAAGTTTGGATCATGTCTTGCTTCTGAACTGTTAACTTGTTTCTAATGCTAATGTAGTGTTACCTCTGTTGTACAGGCATGGAAGTAATGAAGCCTTTAATTGAAGAAGAAGACTCAGATGGCATCTCAGATGAAGAGCATGAAAATACTTTCCTGCCAGTTAAGACACACTACCAGCTTGATAATGAAGAAGGCATTACGTATGTGTTAATCTTAAGCTTGTTCAGATTTCTTGCCTCTGTCTTGTTTCCTATGAGCAGTTTTCTAAACTCTGGAAGGGTCTTCTTGGACCTGCAGTTTTGTGGTTATACATAAGGACTTTGCATAATTCTCCCAAAAAACAGCCCATTTTGAGTAGGTTCTCACTTCTTTTGAAGCTGACAATGTACTGGCTGTAAAATAGTTCAAGGTTCCTATTTGTAAAGTGATTAGAACTATGAAAAGAACTGTGAAATGGCTGAGAAATTAACATTTTACAAGCTGGAGTAAAGAATTGAAGATCAGACTTGTGTGTTCTATTTGAGGGTGCTCACATGTAAGGATGAATAAAAGCATTATTTGAATGTGTTGCACTATTTTTAAAATAGCTGGACCACTGTAAATTTTAAGTTGAAACTTGAAATTTATCGTTTTATTATAGAGAAAGGGTGAGGCTTTGTTTTTGCCCTCTACCCCATCAGTGTGTACTTCTAATGTAACGTTTTATCCTCAGGTTTATACAAACACTGACTCACCTCCTCAAGGGAAACATCGGAACTGGGCTCCTTGGTCTTCCCCTTGCAATAAAAAATGCTGGCATTGTGGTAAGAATTCTTTTTTCATAGACTAGAAAAATCATCTAGAAAGATTTTCAGATATATGTCCTGAAAAACTAAAATCTCAATGCTTCTTATTTGTCACTGCCTTATTGATAGAGTTGTGTCATTTCTTCTCTATATTTTGGGGAAATCAGTAGTGAAGATTAAGATTTTTTTGTTTTATAGGAAGTTACTGCTTCACCCTGAAGACTTCATTGCATGAGTGGCATTTTTGCTTAGCCAAAGTATTTTTCTGGTCCAAACAAAAAGTTTGTCAGAAAAAAAGAAATATTTTGATTTACTCAGACTACTGTGATGTCTCATGGGAATTGTTTCTAGGGGTTGTCTTATCTTTATACAGACTTCTCTGGAGACAGATTGTATGTCTTAGGATGAAGCATCAGTTTGTTAAATCAATCTAGTGTTTCTGCAAAAATAGGATATAACCCAGCTTGTTTATACCTGGTAACAAACAATGCATTTCCTAGGGCAGGGTAAATTTAATCAAATGAAATTTTCACCTTATGACTAAATAATCGTGTAATTCCATAGTACATGTTGTTCAGTTTGAGAGTGAAAATTACATGGGTGTAAGGCAAGTTCCTTCTGTGAAAACTTATGGTCAAGCTTCTATTCTGAAGCAAATGATTTAATTTCATAGTTGTCTGGAGCTTTTAACTTTTGCTGTCATTGCCATTCAAGTGGCTCAAACTACTGAATTGTGCAGTCTGTGCAGTCTTCTTTCTTGAAGAAGTTTTTTGGCAAGTGAAACAGAGGAGTGAAGTACTCATTTCGTACTTATGGCTTGATCACTCCTGAATAGCCTTCTCTTAAGTAGTGAACTGAAAGTAAGGGATGACATGAAACATCAGCAGCAGCACCCTGCTGAGAGTGAAAAATTTTTAATTATTACTTTGTTTGCTACAATGTGAAATTTTTTCATGTAAATATTTTTCCCCAGCATACTTCCATGAAAGTGTCTGTATTTCCTGTGTCATCCCTTTTTTTTTTTTTCCATACCAGGTTGGACCAATCAGCCTTGTGTTCATAGGAGTTATATCTGTTCACTGTATGCACATCTTGGTACGTTGCAGCCACTCTCTATGTCAGAGGTAAATGTGGAACTATTCATTCAGTTGCTGAGTTTGAAGTAATTTTTTTAATTCTTCTTTTCTTTTTGTGATTTTTGGTCTACAAAATACTCTGGTACTGTAGCAGTTTCTTCTGTCAGTTTAGAATCTTCTTCTCAAATTCTTAGTGTGCACCTAGTAATGATAGCTATGCTTTGTGCAACACATTAAAAAAACATATTTGTTTTCTGCTCAAATACAAAATGAGTTTGGTTTAACTTGTTTTTTCCAGTACCTTTTTCCCTGCTGGCAAATAATCAAGTCTTTCTCTTGACAGTTTTAATTGCTTATTTTAAGTCCTTCTTTATATTCATAGAGCTTCTGAGTCTTCATAGCTTTGAAAAATGTAAATAATCTATGAATTCCCAGTTTATAAGTATTTTATAGGAGTAAAAGATAAATACTGGTAATGTCTTTCATGATTACATGTGAGCTCTGTCTCTGAATTGTGGCAACTTGATTCTTTGAATATGTAGTGCTGAAGGAATGTGTTAAAATGATGCTATTGAGCAGATAAGTACTAAATATTCCTCCAAGTGACATGTGCAGTACTGTGGGCAAGCAGTTACTCAGGTTTGACTGACAGAGAATTTTGATTAATAGTGACTTTCATTAAATATTTTTATTGTACTGTCAGGTGTTAAAGAGAAGCAGTGGGAGGGTCTCATGTTTCAGAGTGCAATGAACTTTTGAACTGAGTAGAATCACAAAACTATTAATGTCCCTGTAGCTGGAAAAATCTATTTTACCAGGTTTATATGATATTGTACTGTGAACAGACCCTTTCATTCCTGAATTTTTCCTGTGTAGTTTTGAATGGTCTTTAAAGTTGATGACTGAAATAAGATCATTGAATCAATTGTGATTAACTGCTTGTGCATCAAGAGTTGAATTCTGTTTAAGTTCTTTGTAACTTTTAGATTTGAGATTAATTTCTTAAGGTCATGTAAGAAGAATATGATTTTGGAGTAGTTTATCAGAAAAACCCCTTGTTTTGTAAGAAACTCATCTAGTACTGTTGAACTGGGGGGAAGCAGCTCTGTTTCACATGCTTGCAGAGTGCTAAATAGCCCTTGCTGGGGTAAAGAAGCCCAAACCATCCCTCTGAAATTCAGCAGCAGAGTGTTGCCACAGGTAACAAAGTGGTATAGTCATGGAAGACCAACAGCATTTTCAAAGTAGGGTTCTGGGTCGTCATAGTTTCTGGTAACTCTGTTTTTTCTTCACTTTTTGGTATCAGGATGAGGAAGTCCTCCCTGGGATACAGTGATACAGTCAGCTGTGCCATGGAAGTGGGGCCCCTGAGTGCTCTTCAGAAACGAGCTTCTTGGGGCCGGTAAGCTTGAGCTAGAATTGAATTGAGTACATTCATTTTTAAAAGTTAATGGCTACACTTGGAATGATTAGGAGATGTCTATTTTACTAAGATTTTACCTTCCTTAAAAATGCTCTTATGCAGTGTTATTTCCTCCTGCCAGCTGGTAGTGGTGAGATGGGAGGATATCTGACTTTATTAGCCATATCAATTTTCAGTTCTGCAAGAGCTCTGAAGAAAATGAATTCTGTTTAGTAATATAGAAAGAGGTGTGTTATAACCAGAAATGCATTCTGTGTTGTCTAATGCAATGAAGTAGTTTAAGTTTTCATTCTCTTTTCCCAGCATTTCTCTGCATTGCAGGTTTACCCTGCAAATGTTAATTGCTTTGATATATTTATTCTGAGACAAAGCAAAACAATTCTTTGGTTCCTGTTTAAATAAAAAAAACAAATAATGGAGAAATATTTACTGTTTTTGCAATAATGACATGAAGATATCAATGGATTGTTGTGTCTGTTAAATATTTTATCTCTCTTTTACCAAAAAACCACATTGTTTTTTCTTTGCCATCTGTTGCTGTTTGTAGAGTTTATGGTATGACTGCACAGTAGTGAAATTGTGAATCTGAAACAGACACATTGCTCAGCGTTTATTTAAAATGGTTTTTACCTCACTTGTGGAAGAATTTTTTAAATTCCTGTTACTTTCTAGGATGCAGCATCTTGCTAGTGAGCTGTTTAAAGGTATGTTGTGATGACTTCACAGGGATGAAGTAGAGCTCAATTAGAGGCAAATTTGGTTAGTTCTGATAAATAATTCTGATAGATTTTTTAATATTCTGAGATATAATTTTCTATTGCACCAAAGAATTACAAGCCTCAAATGGGCACTGGGGTCTCCAGAGACCTATGCTGCAGCAAATACATTCTCTGGGACAGATCTCTGCTCTGTGCTTGACTCTAGCAGAGTTTCATTGCAGTCTGTCTTCAGGCCACCATTGTGTATCACTTTTTTCTAAAGCAGTCTGAGCCACAGTGTTCTTGCAATGATCACCACCCTGTTTTGACAGGGGAGTAACCTGCACTGCACTGCTTGTGAGATTAATGTGGCATTTGAGTCTAGCGTTTTGACTACTCTTAAAAGGGGCAGTAATTGCATATTAGGTAGCAATGGGATAATTGTTTGATTCTGAAGTATAATGTATGTTTGTTTTTTCTTCCTCAGGTATATTGTGGACTTTTTCCTAGTGATAACACAGCTGGGATTTTGTGGCGTTTATGTTGTGTTCTTGGCAGAAAATGTGAAACAAGTGAGTAATGCTGCAATATGAAAGCAGTTAAGGGTTTAAATTCATTTTCCCACACTTTTATTTCCTATAAAGCTTTTGGTTAAAAGGGGCGCAGTGGGCAAGGTGAACTAAATTCAGCTCTGGTGAAAGTGTGTATTTCCTTCTGACTTGTTTGTTGAGTTTAAAAATTAATTGTGGAAATGATAGAAGATAACGCATAAAATGGTGTAGGAGCCAGTTGTCCCAGAAATATTTTTTTTCTAGGCTTTCTGCTGACTTCCTTTTTTTCTCTCCAAACTCCTGGGCATATTTTATCCTTTTCACATAACTGGAATTTTTTTTTAGGTTCTTGTTTAGTCCCTTCTATTCACAGAATCCACTGTATCTAAATGAATCCTGATTTTTGTTCCAAAAAATGCCTGACATTGACATTTCTACAGCTTCCTCAGTAGTCAGTTCCAATGCTTTCTTTATCTGTTAGACAGCTGCTTCTTCATAGAAGCCTCAGATTTCTTACTGATATTGTAAGTTCTTTTTTTTTTCATGTTCTAGCTATAAGTAATTTATTCTTTTCTATTTGTGGACATCTTTTATATTTTTGAATATTTTTATGCTGTCTCCCCTCTATCTAACAATGGGGAGACATGATATAATCTTAAAATTGTTCTTGCTCTTCTGTGAATGCTTTGCATTTGGTCACATCTCTTTCTTTCAAGTTTTATGCCTGAAGTTGCTGAAGTTGACTAAACATTGCAAATGGATCCCCACAACCACAAACACCTTTACACATTGCAAGCAACCCCAAACCTTACAATAAAGCCCCTTTTCTACCCCTTTTCTTCCCTGCTGCCATCCATCACTGACAAAAGCAAACAAAACCATGCCTGGCACTTTTGTGACGCTGCCCCTGCTTTCATTTATCTGCTTTGTCTCTTGCTCTCCAGTCCTTCCAAGCTCTTTCTCATAGGGGGATTCTCTTGATGGGGTCCTGGTGAGTGTTGGTTCTTCCTCAGGGCACACTTGGCAGTTGCAGTCAGCAGTTTGTGTGTCTGAGCACGTGGTCCATGGAGGGTCAGCCAGCACAGGATGGATGCTCAAACACGCGCGTTGAGCTTGTGGTGCCCTCTCTTCTTTTCACAATTCCAGGACACTACCAATGTGCTCTGCTGTGTTTTCTGCTCAGGGAACTATGGTTAGTCAGTTGTCATAAAGCTTGATGAGTCTGAATCTGCTTGGACCTGTATCCATACAAGCACTGGTGAGGCAGCACCTCGAGTTCTGTGTCCAGGTCTGGGCCCCTCACTTCAAGAAAGACACTGAGATGCTGGAGTGAGTCCTGGCAGGGGCAGTGAAGCTGGGGAAGTGACTAGAGAGGAAGTGATATGAAGAGTGACTGAGGGAGCTGGGGGTGTTAAACATGGAGAAAAGGAGGCTCAGGCATGACCTTATCACTCACTGCAACTGTCTGACAGGAGGCTGTAGCCAGGTGGGGATTGTTGTTTTCTCTGAGGCAGCCAGTGACAGGTTGAAAGGACATAGTCTGAAGTTATGCCAGGGAAGGTCCAGGTTGGACATCAGGAAGAATTTCTTCATGGGATGGTTTGTTAAGCATTGGAACAGACTATGTGGGGAGGTGGTGAAGTCCTGGAGGTGTTCAAGAAACAACTGGATGAGGCACACAGTGCCGTGGTATAGTTGACAAGGTGATGATTGGTCAAAGGTTGGACTTGGTGATCCTGGGGATCTTTTCCAACCCAAACATTTCTGTGACTCTCTGATTCTGTGTATGCTCCTGTGAGTAGTGAAGTGAGGAATAAGTTGTTGTAGGTTGCTGAGCATTAATTGTCCATATAGATTCTTACTCTACCCATAAGGTAGGCAACAGGTGTCTTGGCATAGCAGCTTACCTTAATTTAATTGGGAAGAAAAGTGTCCCCTTGGGCAGTTAGCACATAGAAGATAGTTTGGGTTTTTCATCCCCTTGTGGATGAGTATTTGTATAGTGTTTAAGAAGTTTTCCAAGTCTGTGGATGAAGATCTATCAGAACTAGGCAAATCTGTGTATTTGGAAGCTGGGTAGTCTGTAATTTGTATGTTGTGCGGGAGAAAAAAAAAAAAAGCCTTTAAAATTGCACTCCTGCCTTAAGAATCTGTCTCTAAAGCTAAAAATACTATCTGATGTCATTTTGCTGGCCTTTTGAAATGAGATCTTTAATGCATGCCTTGTAATGCAAGTTTAAATTAAAGCCTTTCTTATCAAATGCTTACCTGATCAGCTAGTTATGTTTATGCTGTGGCCTTAGGCAAAAGATGAGACTGAACATTTGCTGACCTTGGCTTTTGTAGGATGGGGGAAAAAAACCCCTAAAATGTTTTTCAGGAAACTTTTTGCTTTCTTGAGGAAATATTGAAAGCTCTTACAGGAAGGCAACTGCTGCAAAAGCAGTAGCTGCAGAGACCTGTAACATGGACCCTATGGATGGGTGGATTAAAGTCATAAGCAATTCAGAAGTTCCACTTCCAAAGGTACTTGATTTGGACTGCTCTGTGCTTGCTCTTCTCTGAGGGAGAACTCTGGTTTGTTTCTTCCTGGCAACTTTTATTGCAGAAATCAGTCCCGTAGAGGGCAGCAAAGAATGAAAATTGGTACAGCCTAAATCTCTAATGATTTGGGGTAGTGAAAGGATGGGGAAGGTGGACAGAGGGAGTGGGGAGGCAGGAAGGGGAGAACTGAGATAAAGGAAAAGCATAGTAAAATTACTACTCATAGCACACCTGATACATCTGCATTATAATCTGTACTTTGCTGATCATATTTGCATGTTGGTGTGTGCAAATTAAACCCATTGAAACTGCTGGAAACTTATACTGAGATTTTTCTGCATTGCATTATGGTTTCCCAGACACTGTGATGCAAGATCCTATCTTCAGTTATGTTGAATAGCAAGTCAAGCTTTTCCTAAGGAAAAATATTTTCCGGGAGCACCAAAGAAACTTAGACTGGTGACAAAAGTTCTGGTTAACTCTGTCGGGATGTAATACGAGACTTATGGGTGAAAGTGTTTCAGACTGGAGAAGAACAGTAAAGCTGGAACGAAAATCTTGAGGGCTGACTATAGCAAGGCTAGGGAAGGAACACACAGGGATAGAAAAAAGAAGCTGTGCTCAAAAAAACATGGTCCCTTTCATGCCATAGTTGCTTTGCATTTCCTGCTTGGACAGCAGAGGACCCTGTGTCAAGAGTCCTGGCATTTCATAGAGTCATGGAAATGTGAAGGTTGGTTTTGCAAAGATTTTTATCAAGATCAACAGATACTGCCATGTTCATCAGTAAGCCATGGTCCCAATTGCCACATCCACAAATTTCTTGAACGCTTAAAAGGGTGGTGATTCCAAGACTTTCCTGGAAAAGTTCTTCCAATGCCTCACCACTCTTTTTAGTGAAGGAAAATTTATTCCTTTCTTTTGCATGTTTGCTGAGTTCTCTGCATGTTTGCTGAGTTCTCTCTATGTTTGCTTAGTTCTCTGCAAGTGTCCTCTTTCATTGTTTGCTGATAAAGCTAAGAAATGAAAACATGTTCTTGCTTTTTGTGAGCATTTTTTTAGATCTTTAGCACCCTGAAGATGACCCATCAGTAGCATACTATGTAGTGGAATTCTGATTTTTTTTCCCAATTTTTTAGGGAAAAACCTCACAAAACTTTGGGAATTGTGCTTAGTCATAAAACTGGATGTGTTAAAAATGCTGCAAAGTACAATATTAAGTTTCAGGGAAGTGCCAGGACTAAATGAGCTGTGAAACATTTATTTGGCCTGTTCATGCAAAATTGCAGGGTTATAATATAGTCTTTATCTCTCTGATAACGTACTGATTTTATCCCAGACCTGGCCTTGTGTGTTGAACTGGCTGTTCCTCTGAGCTAAGTAAGTAAGAAATTAAGAGGAACAAGTGAGTTCAAGGACTGCTGCTTTGAGTTCACTAGATGTTGAAAAGTCCATAAAACTGCATGACAGAAAGAGTGTGGTTTGGGACACAGGCAAGGAAACAGTGGTCTCAGTTAAAGAGACTAAGGACATGGAATTATTTCATGCTTCTGAGATAGTTCCTGTAAAAAGGAAGTGTTTTGTTGTTTCAACTGGATTTTTTTCAGCCTCTAATTTTGCATTAGTTTTCTGAGCGGAGAAGGTACTTGATATCTAGATTTGCACAATGTTTGATATTCTTGTATTCAGCTGAATGCTATGCTTGGGTTGTGTAAATGAGTGAAAAAAACTTTTCCAGACATCACACCAGCATGGTAAATTAATGCTTGAGTAACTGAAGTAACTCCTGATGAAATCTTTTGTCTGGGGGCATCACTTTGCTTAGTGACTTCAGTGTCTATGTGCTTCCTTTCTAAAACCATAATGATATTTCTCATGTGGTTTGGGGAAATGTTTGACACCAGGTCATGTTGCTTTGTTCAGGACAAAGGCAGTTACATGGAGCGTTGGCTGCTCTTGGCTCAGCATGACTGCCACATGCAGTAATGCACTAGCAGAGAGCAGCAGAGCAAGATTGAAAGCGATTATTGTCCACAATAGAAATCTGAGGTAATATTAATTCTAATATTTAGGACACTACGTTAGATAGAAAGTGCATCATAGTCCGTCCTAACAGTCAGCAGTAGATCTGCACAGAACTAAACAGCACATGAAAATGTTTAAAAATCCAAAATTCTTCCTGCTCTTTTGTATTTTGGCACTTTTGGAACAGTTTTAAGTGTTGTCTGATCAATTTTTCAAAGCAAAATTTAGGAAAACACTTTAAAGTCATGATGATGTTAGCCTGAAAAAGTCATTATAATCTCATCTTCATTAGAGTTTTCCATTGCTACTCTACTGTCAGATCTCCCACAGCCATTGTTTCATTTGAAGAGAGAGAGTAGTGAGCCTTACTTTCCATAACTTTTGCATCTTACTTTCCAACTCAGCTTTCTTCTGCCTGTCAGTAACTGGTGCCTGTTTAGTTCTGCCACAAGATTAACCCTTGCTGGATCTTATCTGGTGTGCCTCTTCTGAGCTAATGTATAGGATCCCACATTTTGTCACATCTCAAAATCCACCTTTGCAGGTATTTTCTCTGGTCTTGCCTAAGCCTGTAAGTGGTACTGCTCTGACTGGTGGTGTTAAAGCTGCTCTCTTGATACAAAGTTGATTTAAAGGTGTATATGTATCCACAAAAGGGAATAAACTGTGTCCTCCCGTGCATTTTTATCAGTATAACTGTGTCCATGAATCTGAATTTGTACATGATGAGAAAGCACTAGATGTCACTTAGAATTTAGCAAGTTTTTCCATGCTGTCACTGACAGTAATTATCCTTGTATCCAAGAAAGGTTATTATGGGATGGATGGATGGATGGATGGATGGATGGATGGATGGATGGATGGATGGATGGATGAACGGACAACTAGCTAAAGAGGGGATAATAAAGCTGTTTGTGTCATCAGATTCAGAGGGTAGTGGTCATGATCAAGAGCCAGCAATGTGCCCTAAAAGCAGCAGCATCCTGGGTTGTATGAACAGAAGAATTGCTGGTAGATGGAGAAAAGTGATTGTCATCCTTACTACCCATTTGTTAGACCATATCTGCTGAGTTCTGATATCCTCAATACTGAAATGCCATTGACTGACAGAAGTGAGCTTAGGGGAGCCCACTGAAATCATTGGGACTGAGGCACCTGTCCTTTGAGGGCTGCAGAAACTGGGCTTTTTCAGCTTGGAGAAGTGGCTTTTGGAGGCCTTAGGGGCAGCCAGGACTGCAAAGAGTTTAGAAAATAAAGTCAAGTTTTGTACTTGGTGAGGTCAAAGGGGAGGACAAGGGAAAGTTGTAAAAAAACATACAAGTAGATGCTGTTCCTATCTCAGACTAAAGACAGCTGTGACTGCAAATCTGGTTAATGCAGAATAGTAATCTGTACTGAGCGGGTTAAGAATTTCATCATTTGTATATTTTTTATTTTTTCTCCCCTTACAGCTAGAATGTTTTTGATGCCCTGACTTCTTTCTTTAAACTATATTTCACGGAATGGGACCTGCTACAGGCTCCTGCAAGTCATGAAGTTTTTGAGAATCTGTTTGGCCTCCATCTCCTTCTCCAGGGAGTTCTGGAGCAGGGAACAATGTAGGGAGAAGGGTTACCACTCTTACTGTATTGTAAAGCAGATTATAGTGTTGTGATTTATTGCAGGAATATAACTCATTCTGAAAGTGCAAATGGGAGGTGGGAAGGTAGGGCCAGGGAGGCACTGTCTGAGAATTTTAGTCAGCTGTGTTTTGCTGATTGTGCATCAGTATCCATTCACCTGATGAAGGTTGGGGAGGGTTTGTGGTTAGGTGTAATATGTTCTTTCTCTGTGCTTCCCTCAGTACTCTTGTGAAAAAGTAAAAGGCAGATAATTACAAAGGCTATTTCATATGACCACACTTACCTAACAGAATGTGGAGATGTGATCTTACCACACCCATCATCAGGGCAGCTGATCACAGTAGGCCAAAATTTGGATATGATTTTATAGACTATTGTGTACTGCATTTTCCAACAGTATTAGCCAGTAAACTCCAGTTGAATGGAATTTGTGGTGGTAATAGGAAAAAAATATTTCTGACTTCAGGCACTTTCTAATGGGGTTTATGTGTACTAAGGGAATGCCTCTGTCTTTAAGGGAAGACTGAAGTGTTTGAATACTTGAAATTATTTGAGTAGAAGCTGGTTTATACTGTGGTTTTGTAAAAATGTATTTTAGAACCTGAACTGTATCTTGCCTACTAGTTTTTTGTTTGGTTTGGGTATTTATTTTTTTCTAATAGCTCATCAGGCTACAGATATTTGTATAAATTGAAGACTGTGCTGGGCTAAATGTTTATTGTAGCAGAGAGTTTCTGTGCTCAAATCACTTTGTGATTCTTCGAAGCTCTTTTACATGTCCTTGTGTGCAGAGCAGCTCTGGCTACCTGTAAGTGCCTGCAAGCAAGTAAACACACAAGACCTGTTAAAGTGAAAGGCCTAAAGTGCTTGTTCTGCATTTCTGTTTTAAGTGTAGTGGGAAAGCAGGAAGCTTCCACAGAGAGCTTTACTTCATGTGGCATTAGGGAAGTAATTTGGTTAAGTGTTTGACTTACAACTTGGCAAAGTCAAGTTATTGTAGCTGTGTGAATTAAATTCTAAATGTAATTAGAACTTCTTTGGAGCTTTGTAAAAATGGTATCTTAATGAGAACTACCAGATGTTAAATGTCTTGCAAGACACTTTAGATTCTTGCAAGGTAGAAACCATCAGTGTTTCCATAATGACCAGCGATGTTTTCATATAATTGAGATTTCTGGAAAGCATGCAGTTGCAGAATTATATAATTTGGCTTTTTCTTTTTCATTGTGGAAAAAAGAGTACAGTGCTTTTGGTTACAGAATGAATAGTTTTAAGTTAATTGACTCTTTCTGAATTTGTGGATTGTTTGAAACAATGCAAATCAAGCAAGTTATTTTGGTTATATATCAGTTTAGCATTTTTGTTTGTCTCTGTGCTATAAGGATTTTTTTTTTCGCTGTTTAGGTATGTTTTTGTAGCCATCAAGCCAAAGGCTTTATACAGCATGAGCAGGTTAAGTACAGTCATAGGCTCATTTGGAAGATGCTGAATGCAATGGTAGAGGAAGAAAAGGATACCTAAGGGAAACAGCATGAGGAGATCTAAAACAAATAAAACAGTTCTTGTTTTGCAGCAAGCAGAATCACCAGTAGCTCTGAATGTTTTGATTGTGGTGTGCATAGCACAGATGGCTGTGTAAATTTCCACAAAACAAATTTTGGCAGTTGCAGCCACGCTGACTTTTTCCGAAAAGAAGCAATGAGAGTCATAAAGAGTTCCAAACTCAATCTTCTGATTTGCACTACATGCAGCTATTGTAATGTTATGTACAAAAAAATCTAATGCACTTTCACACTGTGTACTACTTTTAATTTATAGGCATTAATTGGTATCAGTTTATTAGATACAGAACTCTCAATTCTGTCATGGTTTTAAAAGTTGAGTTAATACTCATTAATAAAAAAGTGAAGAGTGAAAAAAAAATCATTTGAATTAAAGGAAAGGCAGGCATGTTCATATTCTAACATTATTTTGTATGTATGCTGCTGTGATGTGTATGGTGAAGGCATAAGGTTGTTAGGCACTGAACTCAAGTGCAATAGCATTTTATTATCTAACCCACTTCCTCTCCCCAGGAAAATTCTAACTCTTAAGTTTTAGGCCCAGATCTGTCTGTCTTGCTTCCAGTTTACCAAACTCCCTTTCTGAAAGGACTCTGATCTAAACTGCATGTGTGAATTTCCTCAGTGGTGGGATAACGATGCTTTCAAGCCCTCATTTCATCATTTGCCTTAAGTATGAAATACTTGCTGGAAGTGCCTTGTCTTCCCCTCTGCACTGAGTACAAATACAGAGATCTCAAAATTCCTGTCCCTCACCAGGTGGAGCAGAGAGACAAACTTCCCTGTAGGAAAACAGCAATGTGACCATATACTCACTTCTACCACTGTTTAACATGTTGGTTTTGTTTGTTTTAATAAAGGTCCATGAAGGATTCTTGGAAAGTAAGATTGCTCCCATGAATGTTAGTGCCACTGGCAGCTCCTCTGAGAAAAGGAATACTGATTTACGAATATACATGCTGTGCTTCCTGCCATTCCTGGTCCTCCTGGTCTTCATTCGTGACCTTAAGACCCTGTCCTTGCTTTCATTGCTTGCCAATCTGTCCATGGCTGTCAGCCTGGTAATTATTTACCAGTATATTGTTAGAGTGAGTATAAAAAAGTTTATTATCTGTTCTTTGCAGTGTGGCAAGTTATGTTTGTTGAATGTGGCAGTTGGTTTCTGATAGATATATACTGACTGACAATTTCTGAAAGGCAACATTAACTTTATTTAAGGCATCTTAATTTAAGATAATAAAAATATTTATTTTCATGAGTGGGAAGTGGAGCATGGGGAGAGAGGCAATGAGAATATGGACTGAGCAAGAAGGCAGGAGAATTTATGAAAAAAATTTGGATAATTAATAGTAATAGTAATTAATCATTCTGCAGAACTTTGTCTTGTGTTAAAGAGATGTTCTTTTAGTGTCCCTTATGGTTTTAAAGAATATCTGTGCAGTATGAAAGCAGGTTAGAAAGAGCAGTACACTAAGAAGTTTGCAGAAGATAAGACTTGAGATGTGCCCTTTCCCTTCTGTTTTAATTGATGCTCCTTTATGCACGCCGATGTGTTACATTAAATGTGAAAATTTCTAGTGACAGTGATGGAATCTAGAATAAATACATCTGCAAGTTTCCATGTGGGAAGGTGGTATAAATGTGTATAGAGGACTAGGTTTGGGAGGAAAACCAGGGATTGTAAATAGCAACATATACACCACTATCAACATGTACTGAATTTTCTTTTGTATAACATAATGCATCAGTCAAAATTGTAGGAAGAGCTAATGCACTGTTTTGCTTTGTTTTCTTCAGGATCTAGCAGATCCTCGAAAACTGCCACCTGTGGTTGGCTGGAAGAAATACCCACTGTTTTTTGGGACTGCAGTATTTGCTTTTGAAGGAATTGGTGTGGTAAGTGCTTTTCACTGACTCTTCAAAATCACTGGTTTTGTGCTGGGGATACAGGCAGTTTTACTCCTGTTGTTATTTTTTTGGTTTTGTGAAGCACTGATCTCCTGTGTTCGTGTGAAAAGGATTAATTTGTCTGGTCAAATAAGGTGAAAGTTGTGGACACAACATCCCCATGGCTTGGATACTTAGCCCTGTCCCAAATTGCAAAAATGCATTTAGTCCCAAATAGTTAGTGTCAGGAAAATCCACAAACACCTGAAGTTTATGTCCAGAAAGGAGACAGAGGAGTCCTGCAACTTTATGTAACCAAAGGCAGAGTCCTCTGGGGCACACACCTGTGAGGTTTTCTCTCTCAAGGTTTCAGAGGGTGCAGCCTCCTTTTATCCCAAACTCCCTGCTGCATGTTGCCCTTTTCCTTTCCCCAGTGCTGAGGTACTCAGAGGGTCCAGCCTTCCTGAACTGCCTACCACATACTCCCCCCTTGAATCTACTGTTTTACCCCAAAGTTCAGAAGTTCAGGTTTGTACAGGGCCACTTGGCTGTTTCAGGAGCCAGACTGTTGGGGCTCTGTAATGAACCTGCTGCCCAAAGCCAGTAGAGATATTAAGACCCATTTCAAAGATGTTAACACCCGTCCTTTCATCCATCAAATTATTTGCAAAGACATTAGCTTTCCTCTCATTAGTTAACCACTTTTGTTCCATGTGGTATATTTTAAAAGGTAGCTCAAGAAGCCTCTTGGAATGGTAGGTCATAAATTGTTGGGAAATTAGTGTACATACTTTATTTGTTATATATTTACATATTTAAGCAAGTGTTATGCTTAAAGTGTATGTTTAAAATTAAAAACCAGCCAACCAACCCTCCTTCTGTCCCTAGCCCATCCCCCAAAAAAACTCTGAACAAACCCAAACTAAAACAACTCCAAAGCAGCATGCAGTTAAGCTGAAATTATTGTCTGTCACTCATATAACACAGAAGATTTTCAAGTCTGTTTTCTTTTTTAGATTTGTCAATTCTGACTTAAACCAGATTATTTTACTTTGTTGTTGTGTTGTCAGTGGCAGAATAGCTGAATAGGAAAACCTTTTTACTTAGTTTGAAAACATACTTTGTAACATATTTTCCACTGTTTCTCACATATGAACTGATTGATTCAGAGGTTTACCTACCATAAATCTCTGTGTATCTGAACATCTTTTGTCATGTGGAAATTTCATTATAGGAAATCAGCTGTTTGTCTGAGATAATTTGATACCTACAGGTCTTGGGCAAAAAACCTCCACAGACTCAGAGAATCAGACTGGACTACACTAAGCTTGTTACTTTTTGGTTATATAGTCTACCTGGGACAGACTACACTTGCTGTGTGTGTCATGCATAGTACATCTGATGCATGCCCCTGTTTTGTCAGGTTTGCTCATGTACTGCATTGCACACAGGGAATCCCAAGTGAGAGCTCTGTAAGCCTCAGGAAGGTGGTGAAGGCTTATCATTTGGTAGCAGTAGTTTATTAAATTATAGGTAGGGAATTGGTTTATTGTAATTATTTGCTGGCACATTGGATCCCAAATTAGACAGCTCCTTAAGTTTGCATCAGTAGTGGCAGCATTGACTTCTGATGTAAACCTCTTAAAGAACTGCCCAGAGCATTTGCTTGTTTGATTCCCTGGTTGTTACTAAGGACATCTTCAAGAAAATTAATTTTTTATCTCTCTTTTATTCAAGAGCTTAATGATGTAGGGTTTATTCTGTGTGTACCTTTAAAATGTAAAAATGCTACTTTATATTATTACATATTAGTGTTACGTATGTATTGCGTGTATTTCTGCACAGGCTGTCTCTGTTTTTTACTTGGTGATAATTTACTCCCTCTTCAAAGCAAATTGAAAGCATGGTTAAGTTTTCACCTTGTTATTAGTGTTTACAAACTAATTAAATGTTTATGTTTATTATGGTTCAATACACTTTGTGTGTGTGCTTACATTACAAAAAACCATTAATATAACATGGCTACCTTTATAAACTGAAATCAAAGTGAAAATCTATAGCTTAATGTCTGTTCATTATATGCAGCATGGTATTAAGATGTCCCTGCCTCTCAGGGATATTTTAGGCATGCAGCATGTTTGCTGTGCATGCTTATGCTGTATTTGCCTTCACTATAGAGAAGATCTGAAGAAGAGATTATTTCATATATTTGAATAATCAGAACTAAACAAAGTTGTTGAAGCATGAAATAAAAAAAAAGATAAGTGAAGCAAAGCAAGACATTTCCTCTTTACATAATTAGTATTTCATATAATTCTTGGTGAATGATTTAATTGATAACTAGTTATTATAGCTCAGGAAGTTGCCATCATAAACCTGTTGTGTAGCTGGTGTGTGGTAACTTTGTTACCCCCTGTCTTACCGTTCCTGGATCCATGTGGTTGAGTTGTTCTGGTAAGGAAAAAAAAGGCTCCATTTAATTCAATTGGCTCCTTAGTCTACTCTTGTCTGACTGCAGGCACATAAAATGGATTTATGTAATCTTGGTCTCGTTTTTAGATACTTGATTTTAGGTTCTGTTCTGGAATGTCTTGCAAATATCTAATATTACTGTGAAGCTGTCTGAACATGGCATTATAAACAGACGCCTTAAGGTCTTAATTCTCAGAAAAGTTGATTTTGATTGCTTAATTTTATACAGTAAGTTGGCATACCAGTTATGGTATGTTATGAGGTCTCATTTCTCCTTTTCCTTGAATCTGAATGTGTGTTATGCCAATTCTCATCTTGAGAGCTGCCAGATTACTGGTGTTATGAAAAGGGACAATGAAATTCTGAGGTTTTGGGCTAGTGAAGTCATCTTAAGCAGAACCTGACAAGAGAGGAAAACTGCCCTTAGTGTGTTTGCTTGGGTTTTTTTTCATCCCATTGCTCCAAAATACATATATCTTAATTTTTTTTTCTTTTGGTTTAGCACTTGTCATCACTTAAAATATGACTATAGTTCATTAGTAACTAATAAAAATTAGTGACACTAATAAAACAGAGGACCTGTTCGCTAAATTGAACATGTTTCAGAGAGCTGCAATGATTCAGCAGATTCCTACTAGAACTTTCCTCTTGATCTTGAGAAATCATGTTTGCCTCACAGATGATGAGTGTATGAACATGGGTTTTGGTTAAAATCTATTGTTAGATTAGGACTGATTAGCTGTCATAGTGCTGTAAGAAAATCAACAGTATGGATTTTGGAATATTGTTGCTTTGGGTATAGTCGATCCCTAAATAAATATACTTGAAGAACCTCAATTTTACTGATTTGAGTCTGTAATAACGAAAACGTGGACTATTTATATTTGAAATATAGGATCTCAAAGAAGCCAAGGTAGTGCCTAGAAAGTAGCATTTGGGTGGTACTAAGAGCTAGTTTAAACATTTCATCAGCCAGTATTATAAAACTATTTTGAGATATATTTCGTTAAAATGAAAACAATTAATATGATGAATTGATGATATTAATGTGATGAATTGAGCTGTTCATATTTGCCTGTGATCCATCTAGACTCTTACTTGATAGCAGGTTTGAGCAATTTTGATAATTTGCTGAAGTCTAGGCAAGTTGTCTTTTGTTGCAATTGCTGTAGCAGGAATAAGGTTAGAGCTGTTGGAGAGCTGATTAATGTTAATTCATGCTACACTCTGAGTGATGCTTGTAACAGGATTAAGAAGTGCTGCAGTCAGTTGCTTGTGCTGTTCATTTAGTTGCTGCCACTTAGAGATGTCTGTAAAAATGGGGTTACTCCAGATTGGTCTAAGGTTGCTGCTGCAAATGGTGGCTGTCTTGACAGCTGAGTGGGATTGATCATTACTGTGTGGGAACAGGAGAAGTTGGCAGCAGGGGCACCCAGTGACCCCGAGGTAGCAAACAGCAGCTGAGAGCTCAGTACTGTCAGTCTCGGGGTTACCATTCATAGTGTTGAGAGTTGTTATGGGATTTCATCACTTGTGAGTTTAGACTTTACCATGATCAGGGTGGCCTTGTGAAAATCCTACTGACTGGTGACATCAGTTCAGTTTGTGGAACAGCAGTGGCAACAGAAATGCAGTACTCCCAAGTGGATGTGTTAAGAAAATTAATCCACAAACACCAGAGGTTTATGTCCAAAAAGGAGACAGAGGAGTCCTTTCTGTCTTTTTTCCAATAAAGGGAGAGACCATGGGGCATTCTGGGATCTCTCAAATTTTTGGAGGATGCAGCCTCCTTTTTATCCTGATTTCCCAGCTGCGTTTCCCTTCTCTCTTTCTCCGCTGGCTGAGGTACTTGAGAGGTACAGACTCCCCGATACACCTGATAAAAGAGATTTCCCTCTAATGTATAACCCTCCCTTTAAATTTTTAATTGATATGGAATTTAGAGGTTTTTCTTCCCCATTATTTCGTTCATCTCTCAATGTCTAATTTTGTTTATCAGCAAACATAAAGTTTATTTGTAAAAGCAAGTATCTTTTTCCATTCATCAGTCAGTGGAATCCTTCCCATTGTTTCTTTTATCTCCCAGTGCTAGTTTTATCTACCAGCAGACCCACAGCTTGTTTGTAAAGACAAATCTGCTATTCCTCTCAGATGCAACAAACCACATAAGATGTTTGGTCTTGTTTAAACCTTCAAGTGAAGATTTTGGCTCAGGGACAGAATGTGGATTTCAAAGTGGAGAAAATGTATCTTCAGCCCTCAGTGAACCTTTTTGAGTACAGGACTCTGCTGGGGCTGGGAGATGTGGCAGCTGCTGCTCTCCCTCTGTAGTTTGGTTCTCTGTGGCTGTGGGTTCCCTGTGCCAGATGATGCTGCCTGGCAAAGCACGGGGCTGGTGTTCAGGCCACAGAACAGAAGAGAGAACCAATGCTACTCCTTGAATGCAGGAACTGTGGGTGATGTAGTAGAGTGAAGATGTCTTTCACAGAACATGAAACATTATTTTGTAAGAACCATGTTAGAATGCTCCTTTCATATTCCAGAGGTGAGTAGGCCTGATTTTAAAATTAATGTGAGATTTTGTTACTGAATTAAAAGTAACTTCAGACTGAGTTTGTCCAAAATGAAATTAAGAGTGTTGAACACCCTTTTTAAAAGGGTGTAAAGCAGCGCCTTCAGGCTTGGCTCTGTCTGCAGCATTGCCATGTACAGGTAAAGGCTTTGCATAATGTTCAGTTTATGTAATAACAGTTACACTTAATGAATATTTTGCGTCAAAAGTCTGCTTGGGTTTCTTGTTCTAGATATAAAAAACCAAATCCAAATGTGAAAGTGATACTTTATAATAAGCTTCAGGAGGAAGAAGGATGGAATAGAATCATAATATTTAAACAAGAAATATAATTTTCCTTCTCCATTACATATAAATATGCTACATTAACTGCAGTTTTTACAATTGAGTGTGATTTTTCTCCTCCTGTTGAGTGCTGCAGACAGATTAGCTTAGTGAAGAGAAAAACATTACTTTCCAACATTAATTTCAGGTTTGGAAAATAAGACTTCTTATATTTTGGCCTATTACTTGAAGATGTCTATTCAAACTGCTTTTGAACTTGGATATCACAGCTTTGCAGCTGAAGATAGGGCGGTATTTGTATACCAGAAGACAGGCTCTGGAATCACATTAGGCAGCAGCTAACCAATTCCAGAAGATTTAAAAAGAGAAAACTAAGTGGATTATCATTTTAAAATGTCATTATTTGGATTTGGGAAGTAATGCAGATGAGCTCGTTAGGCCTGTGGCTTTGAGATAAAAGCCTCTCATTGTCAAAAACTCTTTTGACAGATTAGTATTGTCCTTAAAAAAAAAAAAAAAGAAACCCAGTGGCATGCTTCCCTTGTCCTTAAGACCAGACTGTATTTATCAGAAGCAGACATTTAACAGGTAACCTGACATCATCTAAATCTACTTGAGGCATCAGCTCTTTGGACCAAGGTATATCAATTCCATTGGTGTTCTTTTTGATGATGCAAAGGCTTGTATCCTCAAAATGTGAAAGGTGGGAATTCTCTGAGGATGGTTCTGTGTTTCGACAAGCATGTCTTTGCATTTGGACTGGGTTTGATGACTGTGGACATGACCTACTACTAAATGTACATGGTAAGTGTGGACTTCAGGTGTTGTGTTAGCAAGAGGTGTGTTGTAGCTACTGTGCAAAATCAGGAAATGGTGATGAGCAAATGTGTTAGAAACAGAGATTGTTGTTAGGTGCAGCAAATAGAAAGATGTTGTATCAGAAACTGTTAAAAATATACATCTCCCCAATTCAGATGAATGTTGATAAAGTATCAGACAACTTGATATCACCTCTTTATCAAGTTAAATATTCCTTAGCAGTAATCTGCACTTCCTGAGAATGGAGGAACTTGCTTTCACCCTGGAGAACCATTGTTTTTTACATATTGTACTTTTATTACTTCTTATTTTGAAGGCAATTCTTAATAACACAAACAGAAAGTCCCTAGGATAACATTCTTTCAGGCAGCATCCCACACACATGCTTGCAGCATTCAAATGTTTCTTTTTCTTTAGAAAACCTAAGATATACATGCATTTACGCAATCGTAGAACAAAGGCATTTTAAGTTTACTGCTTACTTGCCTGAAACTTTTCTTAATCATTATGTGGTTGGTGGCTTGGAAGAAGGAGGCAAAGAGCAAGTGTCAGAGTGCCAAATTGTCGTGCTGTGCCTTGCCAGCTTATGGCAGGTGGCTTTTGGGGTGTGAGACACAGCTTCAGTGAGGTACAAAAGCTAATTTTCCTTTTAGATGTGACCCTGTCTTAGATGGAAGATGTGTCTGCCTTAATTATACATGCAGTAGAGGCAGAGTGATGCACAAACTACTTATGATGATGTTATATATAATTAGAAACATAGTTAAATAATTTCAGGCAGGAATATTCATCCAAATTATTTTGCTTTTTTGGAGCCAGATTTTTTGTTCCCCTGGCCCACCATTCTGTAAGTCCTCTAAACTGCAGCTTTTTTGAACTTAGTTGTGACATTTGGAAAAGATTTCCTTTCTGTTATGTTCTGAGTGAGCACTTACCTGCAGTGTATGGAATTCCCAAGTTGTATTTAAATGTAAGTCTTCATGATGTGAGAAAGATCTTGAATATAACCCTGAAGATGCAGAAATGTTAATAACTTTTCCTGGAGAGAGCAGCTAGCTAGAATAAATACTTGCATCCTTGGTTTTAGACTTTCATGTCTGTCATTTAATCAGCAGCATCTTAACTTTACCATCTATAATAGCCTCTGTGCAGGCTTTTTATTGATGAAAGTAGCATTGCAGTGTGCAATGCTTGTGTCTATATGTAACAATAAATAAAGTTTAAGTTCTAGTTTGCCTCTTAAATATTTTGCCAACATGTTTATTTTTTAAGTTAAATATGTTGTAAATCATGAATCATTTACATTTATTGAATAAGGGATGATGGAGACAGCAGCTGGAAAAAAGTGATTTTATTATATAGCTGAAAATACTAGGTATTAATAAACCTATCATTTTGTCAAAAGAATTTTTAACTCAGTAATGTTCTTGAATGTTCACTGAAGAATACCTTTCCTAAACCTAAAATTTTGTATTAATACATGTTCTCCCAGAGTTGAGAGCCCTAGTAATGTACTGCTGAACACTTTTGCAGGCATCAGTGATGGCTCCCTAATAAACGTTGTGGTTGAAAAATTATACTGATTTCTCAGGAGCAGCAGAAGAAAGAATCCTAAAAGAAATGGGAGAGGTGGAAAGGGAAAATATTGTAATGGGGAAGATATTTGGAGTGAGAAGATTATAGCAGGAAGTGATGTGGTGTGTGTCCTTCAACTTGTCTTGGTGTATTCTTGGTGTTGTGCTTGAGCTGTGTGAGTGTGTCATGGGAAGGGTGATGGGTAGTGTAGCTGCCAAAGCATGGCATGCTCTCAGGGCAAGCTGAATTGTATGGAACTGTTCTAAAGAAAGTGAAATTGTCAGTGCCTTCTCTTCCTTCTGTTTGGGTTGGTTGGGGTTTCTTTTCAGAATTGGGTGGTTATTTCTTTCAATGATGGCCTTGTAAAATGTAAAATGTGACATGCAAAACACTTTCTGTTTTGGGGTCCTGTTGTTTTTTTAGCTGTTGATCCAGGAGTGTATATGTCTGTATTTTCAAGGCTCCTTATCCCAGGGCAGAGAAATTTCTGTATTTAAAAATTTTGTATTAAATTTCTGTATTAATTTCTGTATTAAAAAATTTTGTAGGTCTCTAATCCCATTTATTTCCTGTCATACTCATTAGTCCTCCGTGGAAACCATTGTAATTTATTTTTTCACTTCTGCAGTTAGGAAATTTGCACAGCCCCATGCAGGACCTTGCAATATGTGTATACTTTGTTCTGTGTCCCCTTAGAAAATAAAGCAACGTATGGGTGGAGGAGCATTTCACATAAAAGACAAAAGACCTTTTGGGAAAACGTTTTATTTTAAACCTTTCCATTGCAACAGATTGAAGTTTGTAAATTTTTTCTCTTGCTTACAAAGGAACAGGTCGGGATAGGTGAGAACTTAGTAATCACTGTCACTTATTTTGAGGGGACTTAAATTCAGTGTGGGTTTGATCATTGGCTGGCATAAAAATTTAAGTGCCATTACAGCTTTGGGAAATTTCATTTTTACCTCCTGAGCCAGAAAGAGTCCAGAAATACACAATCATATACTACATCTTTATGTATTATTGCAGTAGATTGAAATATACCCTTCAGCAACACTTGCATTTCTAAGTAGTTTTTTCTTTTATCACCTACCTTGTGGAAATTTTGAGAGTGGCATAACGTATTCAGAACGTGTTAGACCATAGTGCTGTATAGTCTGTAGGCTGCAGTCCAAGTGGCTGGGGGCTGGAACTGTCTGATAAATTAGAAACGTAATTTTCTATTAGCATTTATCTTTTGCTGGATAAAACCACATACTATTGTAAAGGCCAGCAAAGCATATAACACTTCAGTGATTTTGACAGGACAGATATTTAAAAATATTTTAAAATATTGATGACTGAACTAAAATGCTGCTTTATCATTTCCAGTTTTCACTGAAGAGAAATTTTTTGGATTTGGTTCACAAAGTCACATAGGACATGATAATACACAAACTTGCAAAACTTCTGTTAAATTTCAGAGCAAGGTAAAGATTAAATAAATGTAATAATAAAGTGATAAATAAATTCTTGAATATAATAAAAGAAAAAAAAGAACCCCTGGAGTGTGCAAAGTTTGGATGGCAAGCTAGGTAAGATTTACACAATTCCTTCAAGCATTGTTAAATCAAGGCCATCAGAATAGGGTGGTAGATTGAGTTTGGTTTTTTTGTGTAGGTGAGTAATTCTTTTTCCTGGTGAAACAAGTGGAAAGGAGCTTTACTGGAGTCTGAGGAGATTGGTTTTTGGAGTGATTGGAATTGCTCAGCAGGTTTCAGAAGGCAGTGTGTTCTGTAGTGAGAACTTGTCTTCTGGGTTTATTTATTTCATATAAAACTTTTACTATAAAAATTGATGTACAGTCACCATTTGGCTTGCATTTTTCCTTGGGTAATAGTAGCTGCCCTTTTGTTTGCAGTCATGAGGGATCTGTTAAGGAAAATTGGATTGTTTATTCTACGTGTTCTAAATAGTGATGTTCTGTAGCTTAGTAAAGAGAGTGAGCTTTAGAAGTGTACCTAAAAGTGATGGAATAGAAGAAGCCTGTTGCTCAAAATATTGCATGACCTTTTTCTGTGCAGTGCAAGAGCACATGCACTAGGACAGAAAAGCAAACATGGTAATATAATAATGATGTACGTTGTTACTATTATTTTACTTGAGGTAACTGTACTTTTTCTGCAGCTCCCCCATAGGCTGTGTGGTTGTAAATCCGCCTTTCAGTGAGCAGATGAATTCATTGGTATCTTCTGCAGACAAAAAGGAATGGGCCAGGCTTGCACTGCATTTGTCTGCTGAGGATTTAATATTTGTCTTTGGAGGTTAGGTAATAGAATTTAGGTTTACATATCTTGAATACCTTTGATATCAGATTTTTTTGCTTTGAACAGGGCTTTATTTTGCTGCTGTAGAGCATTATTAGATACTTTTCTTCACTGAGTAAATTGATAAATATATTGGTTTTAATTTTCCAAAATTCTTGAGTTGTCTTTAGCTTAAGCCAATCAAAACTTCTATATAGCTGTCTGCCTGATATACTTACTTTAAAAGTGCAGGGGATAAAGGATGGTCATTTTAATGGGATTTCCTAAGAAATGGAAAGGTGACTTTATGTATTTAAACATTAAGCACATCTGCTCTTAAGCTATCCATTCCAAGATTAGCTTTCAGTGGCTATGAAAATTAAATAAAAGTTTATCTGATTGTCTGCAGGTCAAATTCTCTAGTAGGGTTTTTTTTTTAGTGCAGTTATATGAAAAGTACAGTAGAGATTTCTGATTAAAATTAGGCAGTCCCCTGCAGCTTATTTGCAGGAAGACTGTGAGTGTAGCAGGATATTCAAGGCAAGGGATGAGGAGGCAATGGTATTACTGGGAATATTTATACCTACTTCAGGCAGCTTGAAATGAAGGGGAAAGCACTTTGCATAATGGATGATAGCAGATTAGCCAGGTTATTTCAAACATTCTGTTATGATTCTTTGCCAGTTAATTATGGCTAGTTTTGAATTTATTTGGTGGATGAAAGGAAGATGTACTGTGCTTGTTTTGCAATTTTAAGAAGCCAAAGGTTGATTGTAACTAAAAGAATCTAGTATTAAGTTTCAAGGAGTATAATAGTAGTGATGTGTGCAAATGTCTCAAAAATTGTAGGAAAAACTCTGTGAAGCAGCTGACAGAGAAAAATTAGATAGAGAGTTTACTCAGTGAGGAGGAAAAAAGATGGAAATTGAGAAATTAGGAAAAGAATAAGCTTAGTCTAAAATATCTGATTTCGTAGATGTTTAAGGCTATGACAGGGACTAGTGTGAAGGGGAAAGAGCTTGAAGGAAGCACAGCATGGAAATCAGAAGCACAGAAGAGAGTCATTAAATAAAAAGGTTAAAAATGTATATATGAAACTGAATCTCATCTCACTTCCTGGTTCCAGGAAGGAAGCAGTAAAACTAGGACTAAAAAGCATTTGTGAAAAGAACCTTGTCTCTTGCATTCAGATGAAATGTTAGGTTTTCTGAAGTCATTGCAAGAGGGGCTGTGCAGGGACTGGAAAGAAATTTTCCCGTGAAGATCTATCCAGTAGCTGCCCACCAGTGACCCAGTGTCAGAACAAGCACTGGCTCACATCATATCTCCTGGCAGCCTCTGTCTCCTTGTGGATGCTGCAGTGATCCTTTGGATCCTGAGGGGCTTCAACAGCTTAGGGAGCTGGGTGAGTTTGGTAATATACATGTAATTGGTTGTTACTCAGTGTCATGCTAATCCCATGAGTTACAGAACTTTTTAGCTCGTCTGGAGTGGGTGATATTAGGTACTCTCTAAAACCTGGCTCAAGTTCTTTGCATGATTTCTTTGGGGATCAGTTTTAGTGAGGGAAGCATCTCCTGCAATGACGACTGTCTTGAGATTGCTGCTGCTCAGAGAGAGAACTTGAACCTGGGAAGGCTCATGCTGAGCTGGGCAGGGACACTCTCACCTGGTCTGAGTGATGCACAAAAGGCTGCATTAGCATTCTCATCTGCTCAGCCTGGAGGCACATGTAGTCCTGATACTAACTCAAGGATAAGCTGGGAGGAATTAGTGTTTTTAAATATAACTTCACGGTCTACGTATGCTAATGTGTCTATCACCACCAGTCTTATTATCCTGTATTTCTTTTAGTGTCTCATTTCCTTACACTGAGCAAAAATGAAAGTTGTAATGTTAAAGAGGGGATGTTGATAGGAGAACATGAGTTTAAATGGATATGTTTTACTCTGATTTACTCATAAGTATACAGGAAATGATATCATTGCATTTAATGAGTAAACTTGGTTTTGTGGATAGTTAAAAAGCAGAGTGTGTATGCTTAAGAGCATTGTCCTATAATGGTTTTAAATTGCTTTTAATTTTTTGATGCTTTTGTTTTCTTGGAGAAACACAGGTCTTCTGGTTTAAATGCTAAACTGTTTAGGTTTAAATACTAAAGATAAAAAATGTCTGCATAGTTAAAAATTTAAAAAGAAAATTTCAGTGCTTCCTTACGGAATCAAGAACATTGAATGTAGTGTGTGCCACTAGATCTTTACTTAATTTATGAACTAATTTTCAGAGAAACAATTCTATGATAATCTTGTCTGCCTGTGAAAAGAACTTTGTTAAAATATAAAAAGATTTAAAAGGCAGATACCCTGGTTAGAGTCTGTTATGGACGTGTCTCTTTTTGCATTCTTCCTGCTGCTCGACACTCATTTAAAAATTGATTTAATTTCTGAAACTCTTGGTTGTTTAAATTCTGCATTCCCCACCAGATCAAGTTACAGTCTAAGTTATGGTTCTTTTCTGGTGGAGCAACATCAGCAGTGAAGGCTCTGAAATATATAAAGAAGTTAACATGTATAATGCATTTTAATTGAATAGGAATAAAAATTGCCTCTAAATGTGTACCTTTTTAGGGATGTCTCGGTTCCCAAGTGTAAAATTACTTTTTGGGATTTGAAATGCAGGAGAAGTAGGGCCATGTGGTATAGACTGGCAGTGGTGTTATGCTACTACAAGTAAGGAAGTAAATTTCAGTGGGTGACTAGGAGGAAAGGAATAATTGCCATGTAGAAAATATTATGCCAGAAATTCAGATATATCAATTTGTTAGGTAATTAGTGGATGAAATCTGTTTTTTTTCATAACTCATATTGCTTAAATAGTAAATATTCAGTCAATTAAAAAGCAATTTTATATGATGAACACTAGCTTTTACAGGGCAACCTTATTGCACTGAGGCTGTTTGTCTGTATTAGATATGACATAAGTGCTAACCAGGGGTGACAAGCTTCTTTAATTAACTGTGCCGTCATCAAATATAACCTGCATGTCTACTGAAAGATAAGCTGAACTGTGAACTTTATTCTACTGTCTGTATTGCCTAGATCTCCATTAGCTGATTTCATCCTAGTGATGCCTTTTTGGGACTACCTAAAAACAAAGGCCAGAAAAAATTAAGAGAATAAAAAGTGGTTATATTTATTAAAGGCCTTCAGGTACTTTTAGGGCAGATGAAGCCCCCCACAGGGGCAACATCCAAAAATGGATGATGGGTCATGGATTTCCATACTTTTATAAGTTTGATCCATTTGCATATTGGGGATTAATCTTTCAATTTCAGCTTCAGGTAATGAAGTCATTTTACCCCAAGTTTGCTGCCCTCCAAATCACTTTTGTTTACATCTCTTGGGGCTGAGACAGTAAGATGTCCTTGATTCCCAGGCCTAGAGAGGAATTGTTTTGTCTGACTAAAATAGAAAAACAGTTGCTAACACTCTGTATGGAGTTTAGAGTTATACTCTAAAGAATTGCAGGATTATAAATATATGAAAAATAGAAAAGCTAAAATCCTAAGGCATCAATGGAGCTTGGATGTTTCACTTAGATGTAGACATACAGTATTATGTGTTTTAATCTTGGACTATATCCCATATTCAGTATTTGAGATGACTGTACAGTTCTCCTGAAAGAGGTGGGGGAAGTGCTTGTCTAGGAGAATCCATGTGCCATCAGCTGATGTTTTAATGATCTGTTCGCTGGTGAAATGGAAGGTAGGAAGAGCAATATGTGAGCTTGTCACTGGGTTTTACTGTCTTGCCTGGAAGTTTTGTCTGGGTGTCTAAAAACTTAAATTGGAACTTACTGAGAGTGTTTTTCTGAATGCTGTAGAGTAGTAAAAGTAAAAGGCAATTCCCAGCAAACTTCGTGCAGTAACAGTTGAAACGCCTGTGTCTTCACTTCGCAGTGATGGCAGGCCCAGTGAGATGGCTTGACTAAGTGAGGCTCAAAGCACTATAGTTGGGAAAAGCAGGGCCTGGTGTACCTGGCCCTGTATCTGTTAGAGAGATGAAGGAGAGCATGGGACTGCATTCTGGTAGTCATGGACTGTGACGGCGATCACGGGGGTTCTTGGATGAGGGAAGAGACGAGGATCTGAGTCCATGTTTCAAAAGGTTTGATTTATTATTTTATGATATATATTACGTTAAAACTATACTAAAAGAATAGAAGAAAAGGTTTCATCAGAAGGCTAGCTAAGCTAAGGATAGAAAAGAATGATAACAAAGGTTTGTGGCTCGGACAGAGAGCCCGAGCCAGCTGGGCTATGATTGGCCATTAATTACAAACAACTCTATGAGACCAATCACAGATCCACATGTTGCATTCCACAGCAGCAGATAATCATTGTTTACATTTTGTTCCTGAGGCCTCTTAGCTTCTCAGGAGGAAAAATCCTAAGGAAAGGATTTTTTTATAAAAGTTTTCTGTGACAATGGACTCCAGAGTATTTGCTGGGAGGGCTGAGGCTGTGTGCTGAGGCTGAGCTTGTGTGTCAGTAGCTTTATCTGTGATGGAGGCTGACAGTGCAGGCATACCTGACAGGAATTGGAGAAATGTCCTTGGATTCTGAAAAATTTTGTTGCCAAAAAAAATTTCATGTTACTATCATTGCTTATGTATTTTCATCTCCACACCATAAGTTTCTCTTGGCAGTTTTTCTAACCTATAAATGTTGCTTTATGATTCCACACTGATGCTTTTTTTCAACCAAAATATGTGCTTTTCAATCTCCAATTTTCTATTGGGTTACAGAAGACATTGTGACCAACTGGGCGGTAAAACATTATTGTAGAATAATCTTACTTATTTATAAAATAACCTGAATTTTGGAAGTTGGCATTGAAAGAGGCAAGACAAGTAGTTTTACTCTGAGAACATCAGATGTGATTGATTCTCCCTGTATTTCCAGGTGCTGCCGTTGGAAAACAGAATGAAGGACAGCTCCCGTTTCCCCCAGGCACTGAACATTGGGATGGCAATAGTCATGGCACTGTACATCTCCCTGGCCACCCTGGGCTATATGCGCTTCGGGGATGAAGTCAAAGGCAGCATAACTTTAAACCTGCCACAGGATAAGTGGTAAGTGCCTCTGTGATTGAAAAGCAGTAACCTAGAAGGCAGAAGTGTTAGAAAGGTTGTCCCATGCCCCAGTGCCCTCAGGGTGCTCAGACTTTTAATGTATCCACAATAGAGCTGTGGTCCTCGCCAGTCATTTCTTCCATATTTAAAAGGACTTGCATAGGGAGGGTGATCAATGATATTATAAATGCTGATCAATGATGTTATAAATCATTCCATCTCTAGAAGGAGCTAGTTCCAGGACTGTTGAGGGAGGGAATACACAGTTTGCAAGAAACTGTCACACAGTTCTGGAACAAGCAACTTTTACCTTGAATATCGTGGTAATCTGGTGCCCTTTCTTAGTGTAATCACTGAGTTTAGCAAGTGGCCAAATGGAATAGAAGACATCAAAGATGAATAGGTTTGTAGTTCAAGTGCAAGTCCAGGGATAGTGTATACGATGACTTCCTATCAGGAGAATGAAGCTTATGTTTGCTAGTGTCTTGAGGATTCTACAATTTTTATTTAGCTATTTTTTTTAATGTTATGAATGTCACATGCTGAAGATGCACTGAAGATGATTTGAACCACTGTATAGTTAGTTTTATATCTGTCTGTGGATGGACATACTCTAACTATTCTCTAATATAATTTATTTTTTAATAGTTTTGTCTAATAGGCCTAAAATTAGGTATATCTGCAGTGCAAAAGGGCTAAAACTGAAAAGTATGTTAATATTTTCATTCTGATCAAGTAATGTTTTACAGGTTATATACTTGCATCTACTTCTTCAATGTCTATTGTAGTAGTTTATTAAAGTAGTGAAATCTCAAATTACTGGCAAAATAACCCCTGCATAGATGAAATGAATGCTGATTTTTTATGTTTTGAAAAAGGGGAGAACACATGTAATGAATGTTCTCAATTTTTAAATGTTACTTTTTCACTTTCTTTTCTTCCTTTTCATTCCTTGGAGTCAATGTGATCTATGCATTTTTAATACTCTTAAGAAGTTTTGTTTAATTGCCAGACTGATTCCAATGTTTAATATATGAGAGTATAAAAAATGTGTCTTGAAGGATGAATGATTTTTCCTTGCTCGAACCTTCATCTATTTCTTCCTGCTTGTTTGCTTGCTTTGTTTTTATACTGCTGTCGTAACAACTGAGATTTGGGCCTTCCCTTCCCTTCCCTTCCCTTCCCTTCCCTTCCCTTCCCTTCCCTTCCCTTCCCTTCCCTTCCCTTCCCTTCCCTTCCCTTCCCTTCCCTTCCCTTCCCTTCCCTTCCCTTCCCTTCCCTTCCCTTCCCTTCCCTTCCCTTCCCTTCCCTTCCCTTCCCTTCCCTTCCCTTCCCTTCCCTTCCCTTCCCTTCCCTTCCCTTCCCTTCCCTTCCCTTCCCTTCCCTTCCCTTCCCTTCCCTTCCCTTCCCTTCCCTTCCCTTCCCTTCCCTTCCCTTCCCTTCCCTTCCCTTCCCTTCCCTTCCCTTCCCTTCCCTTCCCTTCCCTTCCCTTCCCTTCCCTTCCCTTCCCTTCCCTTCCCTTCCCTTCCCTTCCCTTCCCTTCCCTTCCCTTCCCTTCCCTTCCCTTCCCTTCCCTTCCCTTCCCTTCCCTTCCCTTCCCTTCCCTTCCCTTCCCTTCCCTTCCCTTCCCTTCCCTTCCCTTCCCTTCCCTTCCCTTCCCTTCCCTTCCCTTCCCTTCCCTTCCCTTCCCTTCCCTTCCCTTCCCTTCCCTTCCCTTCCCTTCCCCCTTAAGTTAAAGGAGGACAGGTTTCAATTAGAAATTAGAAAAAAATTCTGTAGTGTGAGGGTGGTGAGGCACTGGAACAGGTTGCCCAGAGAGGTTGTGGACTCCCCATCCCTGGAAGTGTTAAGGACTGAGCTGAATGGGGTTCTGGGCTACCTTATCTAGTGAAAGGCACTACCCATGGCAGGAGAGTTGGAACTGGATAATCTTTGAGGTTTCTTTAAACCCAAACTATTCTGTGATTGTCCAAAAAAACAGAAATCTGTAAATGTTTAATGTATCTTTTCTGTGTGATGCAGCTGAAAGGAAAAATACTTCTATTTCTAATAAACCATGGCAGTCCTTGTTGTTTATAAGATTAGTGAAAAGCTTGTTTTAAATGGTAGCTTTGGGTTTATTTGTGCCTTAAGAGAGGTGTTATTAAAAAACAGGGAGTGAGAGGAATGTGGAATAAGCTAAGGTTGCTACTCACTGTTGCTTTTTATTGTGCTCATGCAAGCAACAGAATGAACTTTATTCTGCATCCCTGCTGTCTAACAGAGCCGTTCACATAGGAGTTTTCAAATAGCTCTTGGCTACAGTGCAGATGTGATGATGATGATATTTGTGCTGATGGCTTTGCAGGCCTAATGCAAGGAAACAGATAATAAAAGTGATGGAAACTGGTGCTCTATAGGGTTGGAAATTGGCATTATAAGCGTAATAACCTCAAAGCTACTCAGGGCACATATCCACAGTTAACAAAGTCATCTGTTTTTGTCTTACCCTGGAGAGTACCCCAGAGCACCAAACAAAATTAGGAGAAGCAGCTCGGTGGTGCACGCAGGGATTGTGATGTACGATGCCAGTGCTGTGCAGGACTTGGGTCTGCCTGATACAGTACTGAGGGACAAATGGTTGCAATTAACTGGGCTAGCAAAACAAATTTCCAGTGAACCGTGGGACACTATTTTGCTATTTGGTCCTCACATAAAAAGCCAGTAAGTTGCCAGTTTGAACCAGAGAAATTGCAAGGAGCAGAGGAGTTTTTTCATAAGAAGAAAGACAGGTGAAAGACCTGGAGTGTATCTAAGCAGTGAGACTTGGCTTATGTGTTTAATTCCAGCTGGACAACCTCTGTCTTAAAAATAAGCTTTTCCTGATAAAGAAAATTAAATTAAAATTCTGCTGCTTTCTGAGTTTTATTTGATGTTCTCACAGATGAATTGACTGGAAGGCATACACAGGCCCTAGACTAGTTATGTTCTTAAGTTTAATTTAAATAGAGGACTACTTGTATTAAAAATATCCTGCTAGATTGGTGCTTTTGGATAAATGGCTTGATGCTGTTCTATTTAGATGGTGTTTGGGACTACAAATTGTCATTCAGCATAATATATTACTTAGAATATGTTGAAAATTGACTTAAAGAATAGTTTTCAGTATTTGCAGATGTAAATTACAGAAAATTCTGCTTTAGTATTTGTTAGTGTCTTTGGTTTGGGTCTTGTTGATTCATAAAATGGTTTCAGTTGGAGAGAACCTTTAAAGATCATCTGTTCTGATCCCAGTGCCATGAGCAGAGAAATCTGTCATAAGATCAGGTTGTTCCAAACTCCATCCAACCTGGCCGTGAGCACTTCCAGGGATGGGGCATCCACAGCTTCACTATCCTCATTGTCAAAAATTTCTTCTTTGTTCTTGTTTGGGTTCTTGTCTTCTTGAGGCTGAATGTGAAGGTTCTTTCCACCACCTGTTCTTTGTTAGATGTAAGTGAGTCTTTGTGCAACAGTTCCCTTATTGTGAATCCCAAAGGTTAATGACCATACAAACATTCATGTATTGAAGTTTGACAAGACTTCACATGCAGCTTAGTTCAAGTGAAAGCTTCACATAATTATTGCTCTGTTTGGTCTAGCTGTGTTGTTCTGCAAATTTTGTTGCACTGCTTCCCAGTGTTTCTACTCTTCAGATGAGTATAATGAAATCTAAAAAAACGAATTGAAAAGTGGTGTAGCACATATGAATGATTTAGATTTTTATTAAAAGGTAGCCTAAGGAGTCATCTTTTTCTGATTGGAATATAATATTAAATTACTAGTAAAATCACCTGAGTAATATAAAAAATATTTTTTTAATTTGGAAAGTTTTAATTGTCATAGAGCTGTAGAAAAAATAGTGTAATGGAGATGCTTACCAATCCTGTTTTTGAATATATTTTAGAAATTACTTTTGTAAAGGCTTGAGGTAGTCTGAAGCCTGAGAGTAGAGGTGAATTCTGGGTATCTGCTCAGCTAAAATTTAACCAGCTAAAATCTATCTATATCTTAATCTAAAATCTAATCTATATCTTCTGGAATAAGGACAGTCTTGCAGAACTCTTGTTCCCTCTAAATTTCTAAAAGCTACTCACCAGTCAAAAAGATGTGTGTCACGAAAGCAGTAGCTTCTAAACTAGCTACACCATTATGTCAGCATGTAAATTGATGCAATAACTTTTCTGTCCATTTGAATGTGGCTTTGGAGATTCCTTGACCTGTGTAAAGTGATGGTCAAAGCTTTGATACTGATAATTTCAAACCTATTAGTCAAAATGTAATTTTAGTTGAAGCTTATTTGTCTTTTCTTCCTCATATCATAGAATCATAGAAAGTATCGTGGAAAAGAACTGAGCTGTACAGATCAAAGTTTTGCCATGCCATTTGGTCACAGGATAAAGGGCCAAAAGCAGTCCTGCCTGGATTTTATTTACTAATGCAGATACAGACTGTGATACTCAAAGAGAGAATGTTCAAGTGACCCCTGCCAGGCTTTGAGAGATACAGAGATCCAGGTCCTATTTGTTCTTTCCCTACTCTTGCTGGTGCTTTTTGTTTTCTTACTTAAGCATTCACAGAATCACTAGGCTGGAAGAGACCTTCAAGATCACTGAGTCCAACCCATGCCCTAACACCTCAGCTAAACCATGGCACTGAGTGCCACATCCAGTCTTTTCTTAAACACCTCCAGGGATGGTGACTTTACCACCTCCCAAGGCCGGCCATTCCAGAATTTTATCACCCTTTCTGTAAGACACTTTTTCCTCATATCTAATCCAGATTTCCCTTGACACAGTTTGAGGCTGTGTCCTCTCATTCTGTCAGTTGCTGCCTGGAGAAAGAGACCAACCCCACCAGGCTACAGCCCCTTTCAGGGAGTTGTAGAGAGTGATAAGGTCACCCCTGAGTCTCCTTTTCTCCAGGCTAAACACCCCCAGCTGCCTCAGCCGTTCCTCACAGGGTTTGTGTTCCCAGCCCCTCTCCAGCCTCGTTGCCTCCTCTGGATGTGCTCGAGTGTCTCAATGTCCTTCCCAAACTGAGGGCCCAGAGCTGGACACAGCACTCAAGGTGTGCCCTCACCAGTGCCGAGTACAGGGGAGAATGACCTCCCTGCTCCTGCTGGCCACACTGCTCCTGACACAGGCCAGGATGCCCTTGGCCTTCTTGGCCCCCAGGGCACACTGCTGGCTCATGTTCAGCGGGCTGTCACCAGTGCCCCCAGGTCCCTTTCTGCCTGGGCACTGTCCAGCCACACCGTCCCCAGCCTGTAGTGCTGCAGGGGGCTATTGTGGCCAAAATGCAGGACTTGGCACTTGGATTTATTAAACTTCATCCTATTGGACTCTGCCCATCCATCCAACCGTTCCAAGTTTGTCTGCAGAGCCCTCCTACCTTCCAACAGATTGACACACGCTCCCAGCCTAGTGTTGTCTGCAAATTTGCTAATGAAGAACTCAATCCCCTCATCCATGTCATCAATAAGGATGTTGGCTTTGCTTCAGATGAACATCTTTTTAAGGACTGAAGCAATGAACCAAGCCCTCACCCAAGATTTTTATAATGTCCATAGAAAGAAAATCATACAAAGACTCAATTTCTGTTAGTTCACTGCAAGTAATGACAAATGCTTGTAATTAATGCAGCACGAATTGAAAATATATGTAAATTTAAACCTGTTGGAGGCATGGATAGCTCTTTATCATTTGTTTACTCAGCCACAAGTAACAGTGGTAAGAATGTCTGCCCTTTCTTGGAAGATTTACTCTAGTTGGCTTATCTTCTGCAATTTCTTAGGCAGTTAAAATATATTCATGTTTACTGGGGAAAAAAAATCCATATATACATATATATGTATCTCCTTATGGCCGTTATCAAGCGAATTTTTTATTAAGAATTTGCAACTTACATACTTACGTGACTGTAAATGTTTTCAACAGGTTGTATCAGTCTGTAAAAATTCTGTACTCCTTTGGGATTTTTGTGACATACTCGATTCAGTTCTACGTCCCTGCAGAGATTCTGGCTCCAGTTGTCACCTCCAGAGTGAGGCAGAAGTGGAAGTTACTCAGTGAGCTTGTGGTGAGAGCACTACTAGTCTGCTCAACCTGTAAGTATGTGCAGAACATCCATTAAAAAACTTGCTATTACATTTTTTGGGACCTGCTTATTTAAATATATGTTTTGTTGTTTAGTTTTCTTGAGGCTAGCAAACCTGACATTTTGACTTTTACAAACAAATGAAACTAATGTTGTATTTGTATTTTAACCACATTTGTTCTAGTAGGTTTGACCGATTATTTGACGACAATATATTTTGCTGGTAATACCCTAAAGCTGCCAACTGGAAAATAAACCTTTCTCAAATAAATTTTTTTAAGTGAGATGCACATTGCTGAGATTTGTCAGCATTTATCTATGTGATCGTCAGTACATACTTGTCGTGGAGAAATCGTTTCTGTTTTGTTGATCTGAGGATTAAGCCTAAAGATATGCTGAGTCTGTAGGCAAAAAGTAGCATTGGCAAACATGGATGCCTGGTCATGGAGTTCATGAAGTGCCACTTATTTTAGAATAATGCTCCAAAGTAGTTTTTGGAGGCAGGCATCTCTACCTTCACTGCCTGTTACTCTTGTGGTTTTTCTTGCTTGTCCCCTAATCTTCCCTCCTGCTGTGTCCCTGCTTTCTCACATCTGCTTGAGATGTGCTAGTAGGAGTCAGCAGAGCTGGCATTGGATGGTGAGTGTGGTCTCATCCAGGAATCAATACTCCTGAAGATAATGAACTGTGGGGGAAGTTCAGCTTTGCCTTCGCAGCTCCCAGCCAAAGTGCTCAATAACATAGCGACCTTTTCTCAAAGACATTGTTAAAAAAATTGTTTCTAGTACAAAGCTGACTTCTTGACTTGACCAGTTGTATTGAAATAAGCTGTTAATATCTTAAAAGCAATCAAAACTGATAAATAAGCAAAAAAATGCTAAACTTTGTCTTTTAGGGGAAAGTACTGATGAAAGAGAAGATATTAAGTTTTTTGTCTCCATTCCCTTGATGAATGCAGTAGATAATGTATTGGATGACACCTAAAGATTATTGTAAAAGAAGACTTTGACATCTAGTAAGACCTTCTAAATGTCAAGTCTGTTGAGAAAAACAGTTTAATGCCAGTGCAATTTAATTACTACAGTAAGCAAAGGGAAATACCATTAATCTAATAACTTGAAGCCCTGAAAATACATCTGCTTTGTGAAACTAACAAAATAAAAAGAAAACCCAAATTTTTCTTGAATGATGAAGTACATTTCTCCTGAAGCATCATATATAGCCTGTGTTCTATTTCAGGTGATCAAGGCATTAAGATTTTAAGATTGAGGACAGATGAATAGCTCTTGTAATACTTGAGAGACATCTAGATCAGAAAGCTTCAAGGTTCAAAACACTTTTTAGTATCTCTCCAGGACACTAAAAGGTCACCAGTTAGATCTCCAGTCCTAACCACACTTTGCTGTCATGACACCCTTGACTTCTCAATCTCTGATGCCCTTTATGTGCTCCTTATCACCTGCCCTGGTAATGATATCACAATAGATTTGAAAAGCTAAAAATCTTGTATATCCAAACTGTTGCTTACAGCCAAAGGCTTCGAGGGTTTTTAGGTGAAAGATAGTTCCATGTATGTGTCTGATGAGAATAGCCAGTGGTGAACAGGCTTAAAGGCACACTTCCCTAATTGACTTGGGAAAATTATAAATTACTTCATAGGTTTTTTCCTTAATTTTATCATTAACTTTGGTAATTTCTGGGTAGTCTGAAAAGGGAAAACTGGGAAACAATGTCCAAGAAAAGAAAGTAGAAAAAGAAAGGAAATTAGCCATATATATGTAAAGATACATATATACAAAAGATGTAGCTATATATATAAAGATGTAGTATTAGAATGCTCTGCCTTTATGTCTTTGAAAAAAATGTGTATAGTAAAAATTGTACCTAGTGTATGCCATTGCAACTTACCTGTGGTATGAATCTCTGAAATGGAGCTGCTGAAGTGTTATGGGTCTTACTGGGATATTTGAGGATATTAAATTGTTTGCTGCAAGGCACAAAACAGTAACATTAAAAGTTTGCTCTTAAAGGTTTGATATTTGCCAAGCTGTTGTGTGATGTGTTGTATTAACCTAATGGCATTTCAGGTTTTTCCCAAGTGTTTTCTAAAACTTGTATGCATGCAGTAGCTGTAATACTTTTTCACCAACAATTGTGTAAGATCCCATGCTTACATTCATCTTCATTTTTCATTGAAGCACTGGTTTTAAACAGAATTAATTTAAATAGCATCACTTTTCACTTAGCTGCACTTTGTCTGACTGCAGAACATTCTTCCTAAAATGATTCAGAAAGTGTTTTTCTTTAATAGAAAGTAAAAATCCGAAACCTTTTAAATTGAATTTTAGAAATTAAGTGGTTTTGATATCAGTGACGGAGTATGTTGTAATGTCTGGACCATTCAGAGGTCATACACTGATTAAAGGAAATCTGCTTGCTTGAAAGTAGCTCTTTGAGAAGAGGAACTTCAGCTGTGGTGCTAGTAGCACATTAGCTTTTTAAGAGCAGACATGAAAAATCACTTATTACTAATTCTTGGGAATTTTGCATTACTCAAAAGTTATGTCATTGTTTTATTGTTGGAGTGAGAGAGTTTTTGGAAGAAGCAGACCATGAGTCTATTTTTTTGTCATTTTTTTCTTGTCTGATAAGGTTTGTTTTAAGTAAGGATTTGACTGGGGATATAACACACATCCAAGAGCCATTTGTGTTGCTTAGGATTTTTCATTACTTACTTGCTCACTTTTGGACACTTAGGATTGCAGGAGAATGATCACAAGAATCTTCTGCATTTTTAGATTTCCCTGTTCTTCTTCAGCTATTTCTATTTTGTTTGCAAGAGACAAGCATCTCTTCATCTTTGCTTGGATTTCACTGTAGATGGTGTAGCAAGTTGGAAGATCCCACCACACTTCATTAATCCTGACATAAACCATTATTTTATAAACTAGGTGAGCAGCTGGTGCACTGAGTGGAGCGGCGAGCTAAGCTTGTGCTGAAAGTCCAGCCTAGAGCTGGAGCCTGGGTTTGGTGGATGCTGAAAGCAGGTGGGAGCTGGATGTCTAAATAGCTAGGCAGAAATAGGATTGAAAGTTGGACTAAGCATCACTGTGGTGGGCTAAGTTAGAAATTAGGAACACAGGAAAATAGAAGGAATAGGACAAAAGCCTTCATGGGATTTGGAAAATGCTAGAAGAGATACGCAGGTGCAATTTTGTGTGGGTACTGCCTTGGTATTTGTGGTATTTGTCAGATGACCTCAGTGCTTTGAAATATTTGTCAGGGTGGAATTTTTATAATGTTGAAAGTATTTACCCTGACTTTACATATTTAAAACACCTGTCACAAATATAGCTAGGATCTGTGTTTGCAGCATTCACCTAGGTGAAGGTTTGGCATCATGCTCAAGGTTCAGCTCTTAGCCAAGCCTGTTACGTGATGGGATTGTATGTCCAGCACATTGGGATTACCTGTTAAAGTGTGCACCTTTCTTAGTTTGCTTCTGAAGGACCTGGACCACCCTCGATAAATTGTTGAAAGATCATTTAATATTTTTATGTAGAAAACTGTAAGTTTTATCTTTCCAGAGGTCAGCTTGTCTCAGAGAGCAAGAAAAAAACCCCTTTTTACGCAAATCAGTTCTGTTATGCCCATTGCTTGAAATAAACTGCTGTTACATCATGAGCAAGAGAGCTCTTTGCTCTCTTTTGCTCACTTGTACTGAGATCGTGGTGATTCCGGGAGGGGAAAATTTGGAGAGATTTTGTTCAGCTTTAGCAATGAATTCCTCCTGTATTAAAAGCTTCAAAGTATGCTGAGAACTTGGAGATTGAGAGATGATCTGCTAAGCTTTAGTCAGTGTTGATGCTAAATGACATCAGACATATTCACTTTTGATGCCTCACAGTAGGAATTGTGGTCAAAAATTTCAGATGGGGCAAGACTGTAAGTTTCCTCTAGAATGAAAATGTAAATATCTCAAAGCAAAGGCCTCCTCATGTCTTCTGACTGAAGGACACTGAAATTAAATCTGCTTGCTGCATGTGTTGGAAGAAGTATGGGGAAAAAAAAGGTAGTATTGAGAAAATACTTCATCTGAAAAGGTGGCAGCAAATCCATGAAGTAAGGGAATAAAAAAGAAAGGAACAGTTCTAGCATTACTTTCATTTTTAAAGAATAAGTTGTGTTTGATTTATTAAAGATAGTAGTGAAAGAATTTTTTTTTTGTGAATTGGTAGCTGCTGAAGAATATCAGCAAGTATAATGGAGAAAACTGGAGTTGAGCATTAATAGTATATTTCATCTACACAAGAAGTTTAGAATATTATTCTTTTAATAGCTTAATTTAGGGCTGTGTTCCTGCAGCCACGGTTTTCCTGTTAAAAGGTAAATTAAGAAATACTGCATTTGCATGTGGATGTGGAGATATCACTTGAATTGTCAGCTGTTTTGATTATTATCTTGAAATGAAAGAAATTTAATTGAAGGGCTGATCCAGCTGAGCGTGAACGGAGCTGTTAGTGAGCTGCTTGCCATTAAGTCTGAGCTTAGTGTGTAATTTTACCAAGAGGAGAATAAATGCATTTTTCAGTTGAGCTTATCAGTTACATTTTCTACATATTTCCCTATTTGAACTGTACCTGATTTTAGGAAAGAACAGTTCTTCATGCTGAACAATTAGACAGAAGATAAAATTATGTTTACCAGATGTCTTACACTGTTTATTGACATTGTGCCAATAAAATACTTGCTTAGAGTAGCTCCAGGAGAGGTAACATGAAAGAGTTTTAAGGTCTAATAATGCAATACTCTTAGGATAAGCTAATAATCGTTTATATAGAAGAGGCTTATGTATCATTTATTAGACACAGATTTTTTTTTTTAATAAGAGTTGGCTAATTAATGACAGAAAAGTGGAATAGTTAAATTAGTGATTTAGGAAAATTCCAGATGGGATATAAAATATTTGTGTGGACTGCTAACAGGTCCATCAGAGTGGGCTTTAACACAAAACAATTGTTTATGAATTGTCAAAGGAATAAAATCACACATTTGATTAATTCAGTTCATGTTCCCCCGCTGTGTACTGGGGTTTTACCTGGGGCTTTTTGGATATGGGGAGCTGTGAGCATAATTCTTGCTTCCAAGCAGAAGATCTTGTACTGTGATTTTAAGTTGAGATATGATCATTGGGTGGTTTTTTGACATATGCTTGGGCATGAGAAATAGATATATGAAATCAGATTTTTTTCAACCTTTTGGACTATCTTTTCAAGAAGAATAAAGTTCTTAATTTCAGGGTTAATATATCCTGATTATGAGTCCTTTCTATTGATGTGCCATTACAAATTGTCTTATGAATTGCTGTTGGTGTAGGCATCAATTTATAGACATACAGTAACTTAATGATCTTTTTAACAGCGCAAACATTAAAATCTTCTTTTACCCAGCTTTAGTATATGGATACCAGCTATCTGTGGTTTATGATTAATGGTAAATGTTATGGTTTATTTGAATAAACCACAGAAGTGTTTCTTACTGCTCATTGTTCTAGAGACATTAATGTGTGAATACATTTTCCAAATAAAGCCATAGAGACTAGCAGAATGGTCTAATGTTAGTATTTATCATTGCAAAATTTTATATTTTAAAAGCTGTATATAGAAAGTTCAGGTTGTAAAGTAAATTCCTGAAAAGCTAAAACAAGTTCTGCTTTATCTGTTTGGGTTTTTTTTAAATTACTAGGGTGTATGTTGGATTTCTTCTGTTCAGGTGTTAGTTAGGTTTCTGAATGAATTGTGATTTTGTGCTTCAGATTTTGGAGTACAGTTCTTTTCTGAAAATATTTTGTGGGAAAGAAGGAAAAGTATGAGTTTGAATATTGGGCTGTCAATATATTCAAGAGCTGTCTGGACACAATCCTGTGCCATGTGCTCTAGGATGCCCCTGCTTGAGCAGGGAGGTTGGATCAGATGACCCACCGTGGTCCTTTCCAACCTTATTTATTCTAGTACTCTGATTCTATGATTTGTGATTGAGGTGAAAAATGGACAATTTTGAAAGATTTGTAATTAGAAAATTAAAAAGAAATTTAGGGCTTGTCATGAAATTTGCTTGATTTTTGTTCTGTGACATTTGTTCCATAATTTACAAAACAAACGAAGAACAAGTAGTTTAGCAATTCATTCATGTATTCGGAAGTACTTGATCATATTCTGGAGCAATAATTATTTTAATTCTTAAATTATTTGCATTAACTTTTTCATTATTAATATTTTTTAAAATTATGATTCCTTTTTGGAGACTCCTTTGTAAATTGTATTCAGTTATGGTGAAATGCAAGTAGAAAATTCCTAATACTATTTTTGGTGTAAATTGACCTGTCAGTCACTGCTCTGGAGATTTGAGGTCATGCCTGGCATAACTTGCAAAGTGTTCTGTGTTTTAATACTTGTCTAATTTAGCATGGAGAACTCTGTTGTCTGCACCTCTACAGCTGCAGTAGTTTTCCAGGCTAGACTCTCTGGAAGCAAGAGAGAGGAGAAGGTGCTTGGAATGTCACAATTTGCCTGATCTGGTTTACATATTTGCTTCTGGACAGGTTGAACTGGACCACAGAAGTGCTTATTCCCTTCTTTGGCATGTTTGAAGGAATATAGGTGAGAAATATATCCAGCATTTGGTATGATGAATTCTTCTCAGGAAGAGTGAGAAGTGGTGCTGAATGTCATGTTCAGTTGCCTACAGTTAAATCCCATTTTCCCTTTCTAACAATAATTTTAAAGCTAATCAAGCCTGCTTTTATTTTTTAGTTCCACTCTCTATTTTCCATCTGTGTACTTACAAATATAGTGAAGTGGTGATGTGAAAATTCTTTGTCCAAATAACAAAAAAAATATATGTTCTCTAGCTCATAGAAAGTGAACTTTATTTGTAATATTTCAATAATTCATGAATTTGTGTTTCTCCATTATTTTAGCCCATTATATTTCTATGCGTGAACTGACTTAGAAGAGAAGGTCATTTATCAGGTTTCTTCTTAAATGTCATACACGAGCCAGTGATTTTCTGTCATGCTTATTGAGTGGAGCAGCTATTTTTGTATGTACCCCTTATGCATTTTGCATCTATTCAGTGCTTCATAGACTTGAAATTTCCTTTAAGATCCAGAGTTTCCTAAGGGGAAAGTAAAGGATTCAGCAGATGGAAAAACATCACTTTCTTAGCGAGCAGTTAAGAGGAAAGAGATCACAGTGCTTGGCATTTTAAAAATCTCCCCATTTTTTCCCAGGACATTGACATATGTCTTCCTTCCAACACAGAATTGAAAAGTCTTTTGAGTTCATGGACATACCAAAAGTAATAACATGTGCTTTGCTTAGTTGGATAATCTGAGTTGAGTAGTGTTGAATATGAATCTGTACATTTTCACTTGATAAGGTCCCTCAGTGTAGAAGTTGTGATTATGAGCAACATTAATTTACTGCTGCAGAAAATCTAAGGAACCTGTAGCACAAATGGCATCCCATTCACTTTTTAATCCTTTTGTTTTCAACCTCATGTTCAAAGATTCAGTAGTTTGTTCCTTCGTGTTGTATCCTGCAAACCTTATTCTATCTAGATTTGTTTTTTTTAATCTGGAAGTTTTCCTGGGGCTGACTTGCAATGTCAGGCACAAACAGAAAAGCTGTTTTCCAGAGTTCAGGGGATGGGGAGAGAAAGAGGAATACTTCAACAGTATACTTTTATGGTATGTGAGGCAAATTAACATCTTACTGCTTACAAATGTAGAGTATCTTCTCTCTTTTCTTTGGTTTTCTTTATCTCACCACAGCACATAATTCCATATTCTTCATCATGCTAGCTCTAGCATCCAGTCAGAAAAGAGCAGATTGGCTTCACTGATCAGCACAACCCCCCTGTTCTCTGTTTAACTACTTTGTGTGTTTTTTCCTTCAGCAAGAAATGGAACATACTGTGTTTTGACTTGCAGTAATGCTCACTGATAAAACTGTTCTGTTGTCACAATAATGTTGTGATGTCAAAAATTCTATGTCTTGTTCTTTGAGGTTGAATGTTGTTCTTATTGAACATGTGGTGTTGTGGTAAGGTTATCTAAGCTAAAGTTCTTCCTTCAGTAAAAGATACCTTGGATCATGTTGCTGTCCTGATAAACTAATGTGAACCTCCTTACTAAAGACTCCTTCATTCAAAGTCAGATCTCTGAAGGAATTATGTGTTTACAATTATTCAATCAACATTTCCCCCCACAAGTGTCTTTGTCTTTGCTGGAATAAGATCAGATGCCATATTTTTGTTCTTACTGCTTTTTTATTCCCCTCAGTGGTACATCACCATAATCTTGCTGGTTGCATCTTCTGTGACCTTTCAGATTTCAACCTCCCATTTCTGCTCTTTTTGTAAAGCCTCTCATTCTCGTATTCTGTGTTTATCCACTACTTATTCAGTAACCATAAACTTTATATTTTATAACTTTGCTGCATGTATTTTTCCATTTTTATTTCTATGCCTTTCCTTTCATTTTTTGTTTTAATTATTGGACATAATTAATCTGTGATATCAGACAAGAAGCCAGAGGATTATTAGTATAAATGCATCAAATGAGCCATTACTATTATGTGACAAGTAATCAACTTGACACAATGTGTTCCAAATCTAAAGTCTAAGTGGTGAAGGAAGCTTTTATGTGGTTTATGCAATTATGTGGTTTATGTTTACTTTAATTATCCCTATTTCATAGCTACACACTATATTTCTTGCTGGAAGGCAAAATTATTGCAAATGCTTGCTGCAAAGTACACCACTGAGAATATGGCAGGAGTTTAATTTTAAGACCTGGTACTTAAGCATATAGACTAGGCTGGAAGAATTTACTGTTCAGTTTTACTGTTCAGTTAAATGTACGTTCTAAGTGTATGTGGATTGCGATTTAACATTTTGATCCTGTTTCAAGGTGGCCATCTAGAAGTTACTTACTTTGTGGAAGTGTCCAGTAGAATTAGCATGCAGCTCAGAGACATGAATAACTTTTGATTACAGAAGCACAGATTCTAGATTTATTACTTTTAGAAAAAAGAGGTAGTAATTTTGGACTTCATTGCATTAATTAAAGTCCTGTCTGTTCAGTTAGCTAGTTTTTAACAAATTCAATCAAAATAATGTTTAATGGGCTAGAAAGAAATTGCAAGATAGCTAGCTGGGGTTAAGGAAAAGTTAAAGTATCATGAATGAAAACTAAAATTACTCATTTTTGTGGCTCTGTTGAGCTGAATATCTAAGATATAATTCCTATTCATCTTTGTGCCAAATAAACTGTGGAGTAGTAATAAATTAACCTGCCTTTCGAGGATATGAGAGTGTGCTGTGGAATTAGGAGAAACTATGAATTATTTGGCAGTGTTAACATTTATTCAGTAGGAGAAAAGTAACCAGAATCCTTTATGTTTTGGGGTATCCCAGGTACATTTCCATGTGTCACTGTTTTAGAAACGACTTTATATCTTTTTTTTAATTGCTAAAAGGAACTACTGTCCCATTTAGCTCTGGTGGTGTCTACTTCAAAGCAGAAAAGATTACCTGAAGTGTTGGGCATATCCATCTTGATTGTAAAGATGAATCCAGCAAGTTACTATCCTTGCTCTTTTATCTGTGTATTTAAAATTTGCTTTTTTCTGTCTTGCATTTATCAAGCTGGAGCTTGTAGGTGCCATTCTTTTGTCTGCTAGTTTTAGAGATCCTTTCCTACACATATTTTGTTCTACACGTTAGTACAAGCAGGCCATCATAAACTTGTAGTTGGTGTACTCTCATAAACTGGAAAGACTGATGTTAGGAGGCATTTTCCAATACTTCGGATTTAAGGTAATTTTTTTATACCTGGTATAAAAGAATGTTAGCATTCATACAATCTCTTTACATCTGTTCAGGTTGGAAGGGACCTTAAGGATCATTCAGTTCCAACCTCCCTGTAATGAGCAGGAATACCTTACACTAGACCAGGTTTCTCAAAGCCATGTCCTGCCTGGCCTTGAGCACTTCCAGAGATGGGGCATTCACAACTTCTCTGGGCAACTTCTTCTAGTGCTTCTCTACACTCTTGAAGAAATTCTTCCTAATATCTAATCTAAATCTACCTTGTTTTAGTTGAAAACCATTGCCACTTGTTCTGTCACTCCAGACACTTGAGCAAAGTCCCTGTCCAGCTTTCTTGTGAGCCCCGTCTAGGTACTGGAAGGTGCTATGTCTCTCTTCTCTTATCCATCAAGGGGAAAGTAGTTAAAATTGTGCTTAAAATAGTGCTGGGCTTAGAAGTACACATTAAATTTGGGAAGGTATCTTGGAATCATTGTCCAGAGATTTCTGAAGCCATGAACTGAGTATCCACTGGCAACCAAAAGGACAGTGAAATTGTCAAAAAGCAAGGCAAAGGGCATCATTTTGCTGCCATGTAAATCTTGGCTTTCTGTGGTTTACGTGTCAGTGCAGTTCTGGACTCTATTTTGACAAGGACATACTTGGGTGAGAGAGAGTATGTGGAGAAAAAGGAGTGTTCTTTGACTTCAGCCCACATTCAGCTCTGGGGGAGTCAGTTTCTTATTAACACATGCTGGTAAATGTTTATGTCTTTAAAAGCCATTCCTTGCCAAAAGAAAAGAAATCTGATAGTTCCATGCAAAAATAATACAGTAACTATTTGTGTTACTCTTACAATTTTCATTGGCAATTATCAGGGGAGTAAGAAGATAACTTACTATTTTCATTTACTTTTTCATTCTATACATAGTTGTGTTTTGTTTTCCCATCAGTAGTTGGTTGAACCCCAAGGAAAAGAACAGCTTAGTTACTAAATGGTGCATATGCATAACGTAGAGTGCTCTGCTCTTGCCGTGAGGGAACTGGAATGACAATAATCACAATAAAAATAAACACACATATTATTGTGAGCAATTGTTTTAGCTCAAATAACTGTCATTCTATATAACATAAAATTACAGGGGATAAGCACAATAGAAATAATGGCTATGATTAAATACAAAAAAAAAGTACTTGATAGCAAAATATAAGGCAAGAATACGGTATTACTGATTTGGTTACCAAAGTGCAGGGTAACATTTTAAATTCACCAGAGATAATCAGTCTTCAGCTAGTTTGGAACAAAGGACTGTGTATAATAAAAACCATGAGAAGGTTTCTCAAAAGGATCTCGGGTCCTGTGGTTCTTGATTTTCCAACTTAAATGTAAAAGCCATGAATGTGGAGCAAGTTCAAAATCAATTCTCAGTGCTGAATATTGCCCCTCTCAATTGCCAGCACATGAGTCCTTAGGCAGTCAAGGTTTCATTTCTACTTGTTATTGAAAGTTATTTCTTAGAAAAAAGGGAACAAAGAGAAGTTATGGCTAAATTTTTTTGTAACTTATTTATTCAGCTCTATCACTTGAAAGAGCTACACTTTGCAAATGAAGATCCTAGAAAAACTGGTATGGTTACTTTCAGAATAGTTCATCTAAAGATGGTTTTCTGTGTGTTGTGTTTGCAAACACTAGACATGCTGAACCTCCTTTGAAGCTTTAGAGAAAACTGGAGAAGGAGTTTTGATGTAGGATGTCATTAATATTTGCTGTTTTGTGTTTTGGAAAGGCTTAGCATTTCTATAAAGCTGCCTGCTGGTTTATGTACAGCTATAAAGTTATCCCACAAGTTGAGAATCAAAATAATTGTTTCTAATAATATCACAGAAAAAACATTGCAAAATGCATTATGCAACAAAATGGACTGTTATGTATATTCAGATATATGCCTGTGTTTTTATTATGCAGACCACAAAACATTACAGAGAAAATTTATGAGGCTGACCCCGACTATTCTGGTGTAAAGTCAGGTTCATTGAGTCTTTCACAGCAGTAGAGAGTAGGTGAGCATTCCTATAGGCTACAATGTACGGAGTAAGACTAGAAATGACCAAAATAATAGCTGGGGTCAAAAAAACATGTATAATAGCTAAACTCCTAGTTAGCCTTTTTCCCTGAGTGGTGGTGAGTTGCACAGCAGCTTTTCAGCACTAAAGCACCAAGGCACTTCCTGCATTTCTCTTCCAGCAAATGTATTTCTCCTACTTGCACACTACTTTCCTGTGACCTGTTTAAAATATCTGTTGTATTTGTATCAATAAATTTCAAGAAAACCACTTGCTAGATGCCCCAACGATATTTTTATCTGGCACTGGAGAATTTGGATGGTGTGTGTACTAATATTATGTATGTATGAAAGAGAAAAATTTGAAGTTAGATAATAGGCAGTAAATACATCAAGCATATTTGAAGTCATGAACAAAACCCCATGTAATTTCAGTTTTGTTGCTGTCATCTGAAGGAATAACCCATAGCTTTTCTTTTTTTCAACCAAAGGCAGTTTAGCATATCTCTCTCCTTCCACAAATTTCTTGTACTTGAAAATGGTATTGCATGAATGGATATTGGGCAGTGGGTGAGTACTGGACTGGATAGTGTAAGTTAGAGAAAAAATTGTAAATAGTAAAATACTGGCACAAATAAGTTAATATTGTACTTTACTAACTGAAGGGGTTATAGCTTTGTCAGTTCATTGAGAAATTCCTAGTTATTGGGGATATAGATGATGCAGGAAATATTTTGGGGAAAATTGGCTGAGAAGTTTATGTTCTGCTTCTTCAGTCTTCACAGTTCATAGTGCAGCTCTGCTGCAAGCCAGTGGCTGGTGACAGAACTTCTGCAAAGGTGGTATTTAAAGTTAAAGTGGAATTCTAAAATTGACTTAAAAAATCTGCAAGTAACAGAGTCCTGATACTTATGCTTATGGAGAGAGTCCATAAAATACATCCCTTGCTGGTGTCAATTCCCTGGCTGAATCAGGAAAGTCATGATACCGTGTTTCTCACTGATGCACTTCAGGTAACTATGAAATCAGAGGACCTTGAAGAGACTTTATAGAAGCCAGTGGTTAACAGTATTACCAAAGAGGGATGTGCATATTTTAGAGAGTTGGACAATGCACAAGGTGTCAGTAATTGCTTCAAGAATCACTTTGCTCTTCTTTGTTTGTGAAAGCATGAATCCTGCATGGGATACTGAACATTAGAAAAGTATTACCTGGGGTTTGATGCAATTCACTGGACCACAGGAAATGAAAAGATAAGAATTATCTATTGCTGAAAACACCTGCTCTTTAAAAAAAATCTTTTATACTTTTCTTGTCCTCTATTTGGAACTCATGCTGTGATCTTCAGTATTGTCTGGGCTATTTAAAATTTCAACTGGCTACTTGTGTGTGTTGAGAGGGCCTGAGAGAGATTGTTCTTGCATGTCCTTCCAAGGTCTCTTTTTGTTACTAACTTCCCAGTTTCTTTTGCCATTTTCTCATCAGAAAGTTCATTTGTTTGGAATCCCTACACTGTGCAGCAGTATTAAATATTTAATTCCTTTCATGTGCATAGAACCATGGAAAATTGAAGTTTCACAGGAATGAAATAGTTTCCTAAGGTAAAATTTCGGTTTCCTAATATAAAAAATCAATGTTTTTGAAAGTACTCTGTCATACTGTTAAAATAAAGCATAGGAAAAAGTAATTTTGAAGGAGAAAAACTTTTAATATTTATAAGGATTTCACTTGCAGCAATATTAACTGAATAATTGGTAATAATAACGCATTTTGAGAGCATAAGAATTTATAAAACCAGACATAATTTTCAGCTTCTTTCAGTTCTTCCAGCCTTAGTACCAGTAGGTTTACAAAACAAAACTTAACTGTTTTTTGCTTTTCTCTATTTTGATAGACGTTCTTCTGTGCTGATTTACTCCTGCATTGGAGTACTTTTGGGCATGGTATACTGTTTAAATTTTGGAGCAAAGGAATTGAATACAATGTTTAAGCTTTTATTTATAGATGAACGTGAACTTTTTGAAGTTGATAATTTCATTATCTAGTTAGTTACTTTTAGAACCCCAAAGTTGCACTAGAATCTTGAGACTTGTTCAAAGACCAGTGAGTTATTTAAAATGTAATTTAGTTTGACCTTAAATTGATCTAGTATGTACAATGAAGTAATTTACTACAGCTCATGATTTAGAATTGAGTTTCTTAAACGGCAGCTTTTTAAAATAACAGTATTGGGTAATTGAGTATATAATTCTAGTTCCCTTAATTTCATAATTCCATAGCCTTTTCTGAAGGTTGCAATTCGGTTTTCATCACAGCTTTTTTAATCAGTGTGGAACTGTAATGGTGCAAACTATGACGCAGAGGAGCGAGATGTTATTTGCTCTCCAGTGCTGGGTGCTGGGGTTGGCCTGAAGCACCACTGCAGAGAGCTGCAGAGCAGGTGATGTGACTGCCTGACCTCTAGCTCAGTGAGGGGGGATGATGGCAACGCTTAAAACAAGCCACTGGGGATATGGGAGGTCCTGGAGCTCATGCAGGAAAGGCATGTTTTGCAGGGAAGGGTTGCACAATGTAGGGCCAAGCAGCTGAATGGCAGGAGAAAGATGATACCATCATTTTTTCCTGGAGACCTGTTGCCTCCAGGAATGAGAGAGTGCTGATAGTGCTGGAAATGTTTCTTTCTGATCCCAAGAAAGTTCCAATCAACAACATTCACACAGATGGAGACACTAGAGCAGTTTGATAGAGCTGTTAGTATTTTATGTGCTAAGCTGGTCAATGCATGCACTGATTATCTCGGATTGAGTTTCTTTACAGGTTCAAATAGTTGGTTGTTCTGAACAAAAATTGATTTTTGTGTGTGCTTCTACATTCCAAATTTTAATTACATTGTCTCCTATGTTTATTTGGAAATTAAGAGACAAATTGGACAGTCTGTTTCAATGTTGTACTTATGCTTTTGGGAACGAACAAATTCGGACCTTTAATTTTCAGCTGTGTGTCTCATTTAGAAGTGTGGCAGTCAGGATCTGAGATTTCCATAAGTAGGAAACAAATCTTCTACAGCAGTGTAAATGGTGGGTAAACTTCTGTGATCTTTTCCAATAACTTGTTTTACAGATACAGGCAATAGCTTTTCATCCTTCTAAGAGGCAGCAGAGAATTCAAAACCAAGCAAAACTTTTCCCTTTAACAGGCATTTGAAGTGATTTTTCAATTGTTCAAGTTGGGAATGTGATTGGATTTCCTTTCCAAAGCATTTAAAGCAGAGGCTTTCTGTTATCAGAGCCATCAAGTCCCATCCATTCCAGGGTTTTCATGGGGTATATATGGTGGTTTTCAACCTGGATTTTGAAATGTCAGGCACTGCTGCAGTGTTGTACTAAAGACACTCCGTGTATTTCTGGGGAATGACTCCCAACTGTTACTGTGTCCTCCACAGTATTGTTCACATCTCCATCTTCATAGTGTGGGGATTTGCTCTCTCCTGAAGTTTGTCTGTAAGTGGTGGGGTACTCCTAGAGTCCAGGACACGGGAGAATATTTTTTTAAATTATAAGGAGATATTTTTTTTTGTAAAAAGTATATTTCAATATAAAATGCAGAATCCTGTTAAAGACAGTGCCTTCACAGCACAGAAGGAAGACAGAGACCCTAGTCAAAACCAGGCTAACACTGCACATTGCTGGGAGTGGCAGACATGCTGCAGCATCTCAGTTAAGTCTAGTTTAATTACTCTGCTATGTAATCAGGTGGTAATTATGTCTTATGGATCAAATTCCAATTATTTATCCATTTCCATTTTATTCTGGTGACCTTCATGTGAGAAAGATGAAAACTATAATGTAAGTGTAGGGATTTTTCTGTTCTCTAAATGCTGATGCTTATAAATCAATATAAAAAAAAAAAAAAGGCAAATCTTCCTAGCCATTGACCCAATCCCAAGCCAGTGAAGTGTTTGGGACTGAGCCTTCAAATGTGTGGTTTTTATAGATCCTGAAGGATAAGATGTGTGAACAAATCTGGGATCAGTAGCAGTTTCCTGAAAATGAATGGAAAAAGATGAATCCGTGTTTAAGAGAAGTGAAAGACGTTCATGGTTATGAAGGGAGAAGAGACATAGGGTTGGTGAGATGGTGTGTCAGGAGGAAAAGTGTTTAACAGCTACGAGAGAAGGTGTGGAAGTGGATTAGTACAAATGACAAAATGCTGTGGATGAGTATCAAATAATCTGATGGTTTCTTCTGAAATTGACAGTATTGTTACTTTGTTAAAGAAACAGTGTATCAAGACTGAAGTTCTGTGATCAACTTTTCTTTATTGTGATACAAGAACCGAGTACATAAGAATACATATGTTTGGCTAAAATCTCAAATTACAACTTTTTCCTAAGTTTGTTGCTTAGGGTTTTTTTTACACAGCCCATTTTGCTATGGGCTAAGATAGAACAGAATACACAGATGCAAGATTTTATTAATAAAGCCTAATATTATATGAGTATAATTCAAGTACAATGCAGTTGTTAGTAGTCCAGATACAATGACACTAACACTCATAGGCCAAGTTAATTATGATAGAAAAGCTATATGCAATGTGAATTTGCTGTACAAAATAGAAGGTTGCTCAGTGGGTACATGAACTTAATAGATTGTTAAGAGATACCTTAATCTCAGAACTAAGTCAGTTTGACTGTTTGATGGCTAAAGAGTTGGTCTCACAGTTAAAACAAGCTAAAATCAGCTCAGGCTAATACAGGTCCAGACAAATCCAGAGACCCTGCTCTCTGAGGGTGTACAAAGCCTGTGGACTTTTTCTGATTGCAGCAAAATAATATTTAATGGCTTATATGTTTAATTAAAATGCATTTTAAAATATTGCTATGGATGCTGACAAATTGCATGCATTACTGTTGGAAAAGTTTACTTGAAGTATATCAGATACTTTATTTACCATGCAATTCTGTACCAACTTTTTGTAGCAACAGAATCTTCACTTTGCTTGGATAAGAAACCTTCATTCTGTCAGTTCCCAACTTGTAAAATGTTCTCCCATGTCCTCTTATTACCATGTGCTCTTGGGATATGATGTATTCATGGGAGAACTGAGTATTACATTCTATGTTAGAAACGGGATGTTAAATTTGAGGCTTCATCAACCTTAAATCTAATTTTCTTTGTTGTTGTTGTTGTTGTTGTTGTTTTTTGTTTTCAATGTGGACAAAGAGTTATTTCTGTTTTCCTTGTTCTACATCAACAGCATCTTTTCTGCCTGCAATAGCAATGCTAGTGTGTATGTTTTGTCTTGTAGAGCTGTAAAACATGGTACTTATACTGTCTGCACTGTGCCTTCTCTTCTCTGTAGAGGATGGCCACTGAGCTTGTGATGCATATACATACTAGGATAATTAGATGTTCCTTTGTTACCATCTTATATTCTTGCCACCTACTTGCTTGTCCAAGTGCTCTCAAGAGATGTCCTAATCATTAGGTACTTCGGAGTTCTGAAGAATTGGTGCCATTTAACACATATGTGACTCATTGCAATTACTTTGGTTTTGTGTGGGGTTCTCGCAATGCAGTTAATGACCTTGGAAGGTTCAGGCACTAGAGAGAAAGAAACACTCTTTGGTCATTTACAAAGAATCTTAGTATGGAGATAATTAGACACAAGATATCTAGGACAGTATAAAATACAGACTTCTGTGTTGTTAAAAATGCTGGTATTCACAGTGCCTGTCTCTGAGAATTGCACATAATTTACAGTCATACAAGCTTGGAAAGTCTTCTAGTTCTTCTTGTGTGGTGTAAAATCCATTACATTAATGGATTAAATTGTTTCACTATTTATTTTGTAAGTATAAAAAAATCAGATTAGTGAAAACATGCAGTCCCTTAAACCTTCATTAGCTATAATGTCACACTGAAAAAGGTAAATGCTTTTATTACCAAGTTTGTGCAAGTATTTATTCAGTTTAGACTTTATGAAGTCAACCTTTATTCTGTCTTACTTTATGCTCAGTATTGCCACTTAAATTAGTCATGTTCTTCTAATCTGTCTGTGCAACTCTATGTCCTTTATGTGGTCAAAATTTATTTATTTATACAGTTTATCAGCTGCAAATAAAAACACGTGAAAACATACTTATGTTTTTATTTGAGACTGATATGGGTTTCTTTTACTTTTGAAAAATACTGGACTTTTGAATTGTTCATATATCTGTTTGTGTATACAGTATGTGTGTTGCTTTATTCACCTTTCCAGGCAGTACTTCCAACAGCAACAAAAAAAGAAAAAAAAAAAAAATGGAAAAAATTAGATAAATAGTACCTGCATATAAGCAGTTCCATTGTACAAATAAACAACAAAACAGTCTTTTCGTGAAGACATGAAAGCAAATCTAGAGTCATAGGACAGCGGAGGTAGGAAGGAAGGCACCCCAGAGGAGCCTGAGAGCCCTGTTGTCCTGCTCAGGTGGTTCTTGAGTTCTCCAAGGATGGAGAGTACACAGCCCCTCTGGGTGACTAGCTCTGGTGTTGGCCACTGTCACAGTGATGTTGTTTCTCACATTCAGGAAGAGATCCTTGTATTTCAGTTTGTGCCTGCTGCCTCTTGTCCTGTGACTGGGCAGCACTGTGAAGATTCTGAGGCTGTATTCTTTGATTACTCCTATGAGGTAAGTGTACACAATGACAAGGTCTTCCTGAGACATCTCTTCTCCAGGCTGAACAGTCCCTGCTCTCTCAGCTCTCTCATGAATAATACTCAATCTTTGAGTCATCTTTGTGGCTCTTAGTCAAATATGCACCAACTAGTATGTTCGTGAGCTATGCAGGTGTAGATCCTTTGAGTTTAAAAAGACAATTTTAAAATGTATTTAAGCATTTTAAGAGCAAATTTTCTTTAGATCTCAGTTCTCCTTGTTCTTAAAGCTAATGCAATACTTTAAAAATTCAGCTTAACTCTTGGAGACATTTGAAATAAAGAAGTGGATATGTTCAGAAGAGTAAATATGAGATTTAGTTGAAAAAGTAGTACATTTTAAAATACTGTATTTTAAAATCTTTATACAGTATTTCCTGTATAAGATTATGAGTCACAACTCCGTGGAGCATTTGATAGATAGAGTGACATCATTAAAACATTGTTATTAGTGAAAGAGGTGTAGGACACAAGATAGCCAGTTCCTTAAAACTCCTCATATAAACATAAAGGGTTTTTATATTTATGGCCAGTCAAATAGTAAGGTATATATGGTAGAATGTGACTTAATTATAAATTCTCTTTATTTATTGCCCAGGTTTGTAAGATGACAGCATTTTAAGGAATGAAAGCCTGCAATTAATATAGCCTAGATCTAGACATTTATCTCATTTTCTGAAGTGCTGAGCCACACAACAAATGTAACTGAAGAAAAGTGGTGATTGCAGGTGGTGATTGACATTTCTGACATCCAGTAGATGTTTGAATATTGTTTTCACAGTTTAATTCCTGATACCTGTCAGCGAGGAGCATTACCAGAGTGAGGTTATTCAGCAAATTTGGAGCATCCACCCATAGCTAACAAGATAGATTTGATCCTTCAGCTTTGCAGTAATTTGGAAATGTTTTCAAAATCAATACATGACTGAACAGCAGAGATAATTAAAGGATTTAGCTCTCACAGAGTGCTTGCAGGTGTTGGATCATGTCTATCATGCTTTATAAGTGCTTGTAGTTTCTGAGTGGTTCCTGCTAGTGAAGAGTGGGTACACACTGCTTGTATGTTCCTGTGCCGTTAGATCTGGAGCTCCATAGCACTGGTCTGCTCTAGGCTGCTCTTTCTCTTTCTCCCAGCCTTTTAAAGAGGGTAATGCTTTGTCCTTTCCATAGCATATTTTTCCTTTAACTGCTGGTTCCTGTTGCCTTGAGGCCTCCATAGGCAAAAATGAGTTCTGGAGCTGAATCCATTAGTTGCCATTTATGTAGGCAGTAGAGATGCTGTTGCAAGAGTGAACTAGGAATATTTTGCTACCAGAAAATGTTACAACTTCCTGATGAGTTGCTTGTTATCTCTCAGAAAAGACTCAAAATTGCATACATAAAAACTTTTAAAATTTGCTGGTTTGGTATATGTTAGAACTCCATAGCATTTTAGCTTAATTTTTTCTGAGTCACACAGATCTACCCTATCTAGCTTAAATCACAAGACCAGACTCATTCAGTTCAACACTAGATACTTCCGTGTTATGCTAAAATTAGGAGCATCTCTGCCATCAGCATTCTTTGGAGGGGACAAATGCAATTTCAAATCTGCTTTGAGGGATGTGACCTCTCACACAGGCAGAGCAGTGGTTACAGCAGAAAGTTGGAGAAACAAGATAATAAGTGCCAAACTGAAATACATGACTGCAGATAGAAAAATACGCAAACATTTCATTTAAAAATACACCTAAAACATGCTCAAGGTTGTTTTGTTTACATAAGCATATTTCATGAAATATCTGACGCAAATGGTATATAGAGGTGCTTCTTGTGAGTGAATCAGTCTTCCGAATTCAGCCCACTTAAACTTGGTACAGGAATGTACTCTCAGGCATATGAAAACTCCTTTCATTTTCTAGTGGTGTAACTAGATCTTAATGTGGTCTGCTTTTCATTGCATGAAGAGTCAATACTGCTATTTTCTCTTTTCTGGTGAAGTGTCTGGATTTTAATTCTTTTGACAGTTACTGGGTTTTGTCAGATGGTCATGACAAACAACAAAGAGGATAGTTGGTCTTGTTAAAATGGTGAGGGTTGAAGTGCCTCAGTCACAGATTACTGAGTTCTCTCTACTTTTGCAATACTGTGATGAAATTACATTACAATCGCAATTTTCCAAAGGCAATTCCAGTACAGAAAATTGATGCTGGTACTTCACATGCATTGTGATTGTAGAGCACCTTGCAAACATGAGTTAGGTAAACATCACTTTTACAATAGATAAAAGATTTCTAAAATACTATTGGGTTTGCAAATTAGCCTGCTCTCAGAAAATAGCAGCAACAAATGTCTTTAACCCAAAATAATTTACAGTACATTGTTTAGTAGTTAGGAGAACAAAACGTGATGCAAAAATTGAAGGATGGTGATGATTTACATCTGATTGCTCAATTTGTAGGAACACAAAGAGGAGAAGAAACCACAGAAGCGAGGTGTCCCATAGTGTGCTGAAGCAGAGCTGTATTGTGAGTTTTAGGAGCAAAATGAACTATCAATAGAAGTTCTCTGGGGAGAGATTTTGAGCAATTCTGTGAAACTGTTCATTTCAAACCCTTGTTCTCCAAATGGTTCTGTAGTATTTCATACTGTGATTTTTTTTAATGTCGTAAAAGCCTTCATTGGCCTCACGCCATAAACAAGTTAGAGAAGACATTTATTAGAGATTATTTGTGAGATCTTTGATTTCACTCAAGTTAGGAGTTATTATGCTTCAAGAAACATGTTATGTACTGAGATCTGTGGCATCATTACTGCATTTTTTAATTCAGGCTTTTTAAACAAATAAATGAAACTGAAAATCTTCCAAGGGATTTCTTACTCATAATCAATCATGATTTCAAAGCATATCTACTTTAGCTGATAAAGGATACCTTGGACATTGAAATAATCATGGACAGATCTTTCCTGCACAAAAATAAATAAACTATAATCAAAACAAAATAATTTTCCTACCTTATCCTATTCCAGAGGAGCTAAAAAGCTGATTTGGTGAAGTTCTGTGTCTTGGTAGATGAAATGAGCAAATAAAGGGATGAGAGAGAAACAGGTGATATGTATCTACCCCAGTCCTTACTAACTATAGTGCTTCTAAAAGCAGAGACGTTTCTTGAGCTGCTTTGGTGAAAAAACTTAATAATAAACAGAAATAGATTTAGTATTTAGTACCCATCACATTCCTGTTGAGAGAAAACCCCAGAATTGTGGCATCCTGAGGGAACAGGTGTGTATTATTTGTGTATTAATTATCACTGCATTGATTTAAATTGAGTTAATCGGGAGGCTTCCATTTACATTGGAAAATGTGGTGGAAACTTCATTCTTCTCATACTCAGATGGGAAGGAAATCCATGATAGCCCTTAGCACTGGCTTTTTAAGGTACCTGTGGAAGGCAGAACTTAGTGCAAATACCTGTGGAGGACTCAACTTCCTAAGGTTGATAAAGAAGTTATTTAAAGCTAGTGTGAGTAGTGTGATGATGGGAGCTGTCAGTATAGATGCTTACTCAAGTTGGAAATGGGGCATGAGATTTTAGGTTTTTTTGATTGAAGCAAAGGGGAAGGAAAATGATAAATATGCTACACTTCAGTGTTTTACATTTTAATCAAATCCTGCAGCTAGAAAATGAGCATTTACCAAATCGCCCTCGAATAAAACTTAGGAATCATGATTTTTCTTAGTGTTTCTTCCAGCTTTTTATTCCTGTTGATTAAATACATTTTTTGTCAATATGCTCGTGTGAATGCTGAAAAATTGCATGGATTTTGACCTGGAAAATTTGGTATTATTTGAAAACAGTCAAGCACATTCAAAATGCAGCATGCAGTTTTGTATTCAAATCTGGTCTCAAATTGTGTTATTTTGTATTCTGTAGTTTTGCTATGAAGCTTTGACATTATGAAATCATGAAACCAAGATTTTCTGTACAGTCTTGATCCTTCCTGTTATCAAAAGAGCAAATGATATTCTATATATACAAATATATACCTTGCCTACATACTCTTCTGGTTGTCAAAGATTTGTGAAAAGCACTTACATTAAAGATTTAACATAAGAGCTCCCACTCTCACAAATAGACCACTAAGGCAGTGAAAAGCATGAGTTTGTCCATATTATGATTTCAAGACCAAGCCCTTTAACATTCATCTATACAATAAGGATGCCTAATGCATTCCTTACTTTATTTTGAACTTCTGCAGTTTGGAGTCCTTTCATCTGTCCCTGTTACAGCTAACATAGGAAGGGGGGGGTTTGTCTTCTTATAAAATATTGCACATTTATTGAAATACCTTTCATGGAATGGGACTAATACCTTAGCCCAAGTCAAAATCACAAAAGTCTATTGGAGTAAGAAGTAATATTCTTTCATTTTAAGCAAATGCTTATGAGCCAAAATAAATAGGCTTATCAAGCTTTATTTTTCATTTCCTGCCCAATTCTGTCAGGATTTTAGTCATTGAATTTTTGAAACATCATCCTCCAGAAAATCTAACTGTATTTCTACATTTTCTTTTCTCCCAGTGCAGACTAATCACTTTTCATAATGTTCTCATCACCTGTCTGATCTGCATGTTAATTAACTCTGTTGTTTAAATGTTCACTATCTCTCTACTTCAGCATTTCAAGTTTTGACTTCATTACTGCTGAATGGAGTGTTCCAGTTCCTTCATTTGTCTACACAGCCAAAGATTCAACTCTCTAGAATTGGGAAAATATACCTTTGAATTTGATCTCCATTAGTAGGCTAAATATAAAAATTTCAAATATTAAACATACAATTGAGAACGTTTAGATGTGTATGAGACAGGTTTTTTCCAGTGCTTTTCTCTTGCTATCCTTTGATATTGCAGATCTTGGAGGATTTACTTTTGTTCTTCAAGTCACGCTGCTGTGTGTCTGACACTTATGTTAAATGCTGTCATTCAGACACTTGTCGTGAATTATCCTTGTGCTGATACATGTAAGTCATCTTTAATTTCAGTTTATCCATAGGAAGCAATTCAGGGTTTGATGAGGTGCCTAAGGGGTACTTAGCTTTGACTGTATGAAAACACAGGGATGTTCAGATTTACACAGCCTGATACTTTGGTGCAGCATGCCAGTGAGGCTGATCTCATTAGTTTGGCCTATACAACTGCAGGTGGTCAGGCTGTGAGGAAAGAAGTCAGATCATTTAGATGCTATAACACACAGATACAATATTGGGGAGGTTTAATACTGCCTATTTCTGAAGACCTGTGTTGGAAAAATTTGGCCACAGCAAATCAGTTGGATACAATTGTTTTGTACTGATTTCAGTCTTTCTGCATTTGAGGATAGATCTAGGCCAACTGTGAAGTAACTTTAATCAAATTTCTTTGGAAGTTCCTAGAATTTCAAATTTTTTATTTAAATGATCCATTAAAACAATTATCAGTGCAAACTGCTGTGTTCTAAGGTCATACTATAATGCTTTTGATTTTGTCCCACACTCTGGGGTTTTTTGTTAGCAAAACTGAATAAGGTCAACCATAAATATTCCAATCTGCACAGTAATGTGGTAACATGAAACTAGGTAAGGTTTAGACTATTTGATATCCAGTACCATAAAGTATTTGGTTAGTTACAGAACATCCACAGAGCATAATGAATATACATCATTATGAAGGGCCACGGCCTCTAAGTTTATTTGAATTATTTTTATTTGTTTATTTGAAATAGATGAAAGTATTTGATAAAAACAGCTACAAAGCTTTTATAACTTTTGAATATGAACCTGTTGAGAAAACAAATTAATTGTGTCCCTTAATATGCAGAAGGACTTCTCTGTTGGATGTGTGTGACAGCCTTAGGGCTATTGGCAGTTGTGCTTCTTTTAAGGTACAGACTAGATAGTTACTTGAGTTGAAATTTAGAGTGCTCTATAAGGGAACAGAAAAAGCAGGATCAGTCTCATCTCTAAAGTAACTCTCAAGCTGATGCCTAAATATTGAATTGGATTTTGGAAGAAAATTAAACAACCTCATTGAGCTTTACCTTTTTTTCTGTCTTTAACATGGTAAAAGCTTGAAAGATGACCAGAACTTCCAAGTTCTATTCCACTAGTTTTATAAAGAGTTACTGTGTCAACCCTTAGGATTTAAGAAGTGTGTTTATTTGGAGAGTGTTTGACTGTGAGAGTTCTGCAGCTGCTACATCATACATTGCCTAGTCAAGCCTCAACTAAGCAGTGCTACAAAGTTGATTGCAGCTTGTCAAGCATTGCAGGATGCTCCTCTGTACTTATTGAAGTAGATATTTTCTAAAAGTATGGGTTTCCAGCAACACCACTAGAATTCAGAAGTTTCTATTTTATACAATTTTAAACTGTATTATTATACAGGAAAAGCCTTTCTTTAAACTGAATTTTGTTTTATTGAATGGAGAAGTGAAATAATTTTGGATCCTTTTCAATGTCATCTCTGAAAGGCTTCATTTTTAGTGTACAATTTTACAGGCAGTTGAACAGTAATGTAGAGTAGGCTGCCTTTTAATTTCTGACACTGTATTTTCTTAGACTTGTACTATAAAAACAGTTCATGTTGAAGTAGGCAGCCATTTTTGTCCCTCTTATATGTAGCTTTTTATTTGATAATAAATTCTGCATGGCAGAGACTACTGGTATAAAGGAGCCTGTGCAAAATAACACAATTCTGCATCAATTTTATTATATGGTAGAATTAAAAATAAAATTATGTCCTTCTCACAGTATGTCCATGTTTCTCTGTTGATACCTATTTACAACAAAATTGTCTGAAGTCAAAAGTGAGATTTTTGTTCACTGAAGGCATAATAAGTTTTCTGTAAGGAAATAGACCTGTGTGAAATAAAAGTGAAAGTTTTTTTTTTGGCATTTATCACAATAAACTCTTTCCACAGCTGTATTATAGATGTCCAAATATTTATCATCACAGTGTCTTACCTTATTACATTTATCATCACTCTGGCATTTGCCTTCCTTGAGAATCATTACTTTTCCTTTTGTTTCTCCTCTTTCCATCTCCATTTCTTTTAGTGTAGCTAATTCAGGGTTTTCAGAAGAGCATTAGTATGGCAACAGCCGAATCAGCTGATGTGCTGTTTTCAACTACTTATCCTGATGCAGCTTTGTAACTGTTTGACACTCATTGAATTGAAAGTGACAAGCCTGCCAGTAATAAAAGTTGAGATCAAAAAGTGTGCTATGTTTCTCTCAGGAAGCCATTTAAACTGCAGTAGGACTACATGATCCAGTGCTCTTGATGGCCTCCATCTGGGTACACACACTTGAATGGTTTGGGTTGGAAGGGACCTTAAAGACCATCTAGTTCCAATCCCCTGCCATGGGCAGAGACACTTTCCAATAGAACAGGTTGCTCAGAGCCCCATCCAGCCTGGCCTTAAACACTTCCAGGGGTGGAGCCTGTGCCAGTCTCACCACTATCACATCAAAGAATTTATTCTTGGCATCTAATGTAAGCCCATCCTCATTCCATTTAAAACTATTACTGCTTGTTCTTGTCCTTGTTCACTGTGTGCCATTGTGAAAAGTCCCTCTCCAGCTCTTTTGTAAGCACCTTTTAGGTACTGGAAGGTGCTAGAAGGTGTCCTCAGAGCCTTCTCTTCTCCAGGCTGAACAACCCCACCTCTCTCACCAGTGTCTTGGCTTTTCATTGTAGGAGAGATGTTCCATCCTTCTGATCATCTCTGTGGCCTTTGCTTGGACTTGTTCAAGCAGGCCCACATCCTTCTTGTGTTGGGGGTTCCAGAGCTGGACACAGCCCTGCAGGTGGGGTCTGAGCAGAGCAGAGCAGAGGGGCAGAATCCCCTCCCTGGCCCTGCTGCCCACGGGGCTTTGGATGCAGCCCAGGACAGGATTGGCTGCCTGGGCTGGGAGTGCCCACGGCTGGGCCGTGTCCAGCCTCTCACCCACCAGCACCCCCAAGTCCTTCTGGGCAGGGCTGCTCTGACCTGTTCATTCCCAGCCTGAGCTGATGCAAGGGGTTGCCCCAACCCAGGTGCAGCACCCTTAACAAGACCTCCTGAGACCCATGGACCCATTTCTTGTCCAGGTCCCTCTGGATGGCATCCCATCTTTCAGGAGCATCAACTGTACCACTCAGCTTGGTGTCATCTGTAGACTTCCTGAGCATGTGTTCAATCCCTTTGTCAATGTCGTCATCAATTAACAAAAACATCTTAAACATTGTAGCAAATATTGAAGCTATTCTGGGACAAAACTTTTTTTGTGGTGTTTAGCAGAGCTAAAGCACAAAGCTCAGGAATAAGTTGTGCTGAACTGATTTTGGTATGGAAGTTAAAGAGCAAAAAACTTCAGTTTTCTGATGGAGAGTTTTGATGCAAATTGAACTAATATGTTTGAACTAGAATTAAGTATAAAATGACCATAACAACAGAGGTAAAACCTATGAAAGAAAAAAATAACTGTTTTCTAAAGATAAGGCTATCATAGTTGTAGCATAATTTGCACAGTGATCTTTTAGTGGTCTCTTACTGGAGCAGCCAGCTGAAATTACTGCTTTTATCATGGCCAAAGCCCTCCTGTAGGTTGGGTTTGGGTTTGCATTGTTACTAATTCTCAGTGTATTGGTATTTCATTGTCCTTTCAGTGGTAGGTTGCAGCTTGCCCTTCAGAAATTCTTTAAAAATCATTTACTCTTCCTGATCTCTTGCTTTTCTAGCTTAATCCTAGCCTACACAGCCCAGGATAAACTCTAATCAACAGTGAATTAGTAACATAAAAATGAAACTGAACTACTTTCAGGGCAGGGGTGAGTCAGCAGAGAGAAAACAAACTTCTGAAAGTGTTGTGCAGGCAGTGTCTGATGGCCTAGGGAAATGAAGTCTCCCTAACATTTGAAAACCAGCTTAGATGGCTTCTGTGAAGAGCAGGAAGTTGGGACTTGGTGATCCATATGGATCCTTTCCAACTTGACATATTTTGTGATTCTCTAGCTCAAAACAGATTGTCACAGAATGTGCTTGTCTTTTTGTGGAAGCCACTTTAGAGCAAAAGAACAAATGGGTCCATTAGCCAGGGGATGACTTCTCTGGTTTGCAGCACTGAATAAATAAGCTTACTTGTGTGAGCCATCTCATTAAAGAAAACATACAGTTCTGAAGTTTATATTTATTTCTTTATATTTCTCTGCAAAGCAGAAAATGAAGTCTGAAGAATTTACTCAATAAAATCTTGGGAATTTTAGGCATTAGAACTCTGTCTCAGGCTGTCATATCTTGTAATCTTTACTCTGTCCCATGGTTGTGTTGCTGAATTGATCTTTATTTCTTACAAGTATGGGTTAAGGAAAGGCATTATATATAGGCAAATGTTCATACAACTGCCTAATTTTATTGTTTAGCACAAATTGTTTTCCCTTTCTTATAAAGCTCTGTCTGTATCTTAGTGGTATCAATCAGCCCAGAGTGATGTGAGTGTTTGGTCAAGTGGTCTTCCCTGTGGCTGTGGCTTAAAAGAAGAATGGGATAGTCAGTTAATCCCTTTATTGATTTTGCTCTTTGCAGACAGGATATTTATGTTGCCAGTAAAGATAAGCAGGCTCATTAGTAAGTTGGGAGATGCTGAACACTGTCCTCTCCAGAGGAGCCAGCTCAGTAAATATTTTAGTTAGGGAGTGGTGCAGCTTTGAGGAAGAATAGATGCAAAAATGTTGAGCAAAACCAGCTAAGCACTATTTGCTCAATGATATCCTCTGACTGATTGACAGTGAAGTCTGAGTACTTAATGGGGAGACTTAAAATCTTACTTAGGATACTTTTGAAAGTCATTTAGATACAATTCCAAGCCATTTTCAGATACACACTATAATTAAGACCTATCAAACATTCTACTTAGCAAGAAAGTGAATATGACTGAGGAGCTAGGTAATTCTATGAGAAAGGAAGATGAAAGTTATTGTCAAATACCCTTCAGGAACATATGTAAAATATGGAGCAAAATGCTAAGAGATGTTGCTACTAGTCAAGTTGTTACCAGTCTTTGCAACGTAGACACAGAAGCTATTTCTCCCTTGGAGTATGACTTCCTAACTCAAACTAGAAAACCAGACAAAAACTCTGGCTCAGACATGGCCTATGGGATTCCATTTCTCTTTGGAAATGTGTGCTCACAATAAGCTGGTAGAAGAAAATGGTCTTACTAGTTCAGCTAACTGATCAGGGACCTGTTTAAAGCAATGATGTGCACACTTTCATGTTTTAGCCACAAATGCAGCACACAGAAAGATTTGACTGCTGAGCAAGAAGGAAATAATTCCTCTAAACATCTCCAGGTACGTTTTACATTTACACATTGCAGACATTTTGTTTTGATTTTCTTGTGGTAATTATTTTTAACACGTCTAAGTAGACCAGCAACATACTGGCTCTAGTGTCAAACTGTGGTCCAGTGAATTCCTTGCTAAGGACTCTGTCCATGTGGAGAATTCACTGGAGAACTGGCACGTACTTCTGTGTGCTATGGTTGTGGGATTCTGGAGATCACTCAATTGACAGAGGGCATTTAGGTAGGATTTTATGTAAATTTAAGAGTGACGGGAAGTCTGATTATGTTTCTGTAGCAGCACTTGTTGAAGAGCAACCTCTGCTTTCTCAGGGGAGGCAGGGGAAGTGCAGTCAACATCACACAAAAGGTATGAGCTCATGTAAAAATGAGAAAACTGATCTTAATTTGTATTTCTAGGTTAGGATGAGAGGGCATTTGAAATTTGAATAGCTAAATACCATATTTAATGTTCACTGAGTGAAAAAGAAAATCAAAAATTGATTGTAAGTCTCTTAAAATGAGATCCAGCAGAACAGTGCTGCAAAGTTGGGTTGCAACTTACTTTCAAAATACTTTCCTAATTTATTGATGAGGAAATGCATTTTTCCTGAAGCGTAGATAGATTGCTGTGCAGAGAGCCAAATGTACAGAGTTTTTCAAAATACCACAAATGATAAGCAGGTTGCAAGTAAGTGTTTTGAAAATTGCAAAGTAGCAAAAGTATTCCTTGAAAATGTTTGAGAGGTTTCCACTGCATATTGAAAACAGAAATAAATCAAATACTCAGGGCCATCAAAGTATAACTTTTGTGCTGGTTTGTATACCTGCATCCTAGTGCCTCTTTTTCTTTTCAATAAGGGTGAAACATTGCTTTGCTTTCAGTTGTCTCTTAAAAATTACTTCATAGCTGGAATTAGTCACTCCAGGCATTTTCTTTGCTAGTGCTTCAAATAAGCATAAAAGCTAGAATATTAATGATGCCTGTGTGTTACTCATGATTTGTGGCTTGATAAGCTGATCTCACAAAGGTTTTCAAATTTCTGCCTTGGTTTCTGAGTGGTAGCAGCTTGTTGTGCTTTCTGAACTGCATTAGGTCAAAATTAGCAATTTTTAATCGTTGTTTCGTTTCATCCACCCTTACCATGTGTAATAAGCAGCAAACTCTTAGTCTTGAGAAACCAAGGGAACTATGTGAGAATTAAGTCCTCTGTGGATTGATTATAATGACTGCACCAGACTGCAGAGCTAGTACTTCAAAGATTGCTTGTCATAATAAAGGCAGCTTTAAAGTGATAGAGCAAAAATAAGGAAAAATTTATAGCACATTTAAATTAATTAAATCCTTGTAGTGTTATGGTTTTGGCATTATTGCTTTATTTTGGTTTTTTATGTGTTTTTCCTTCCCCTGGCTTACTGAAATACTGCAACTCACTCCAAAGAGGAGGATGCCTAGAAATGGCTGGATGACCTGATTGTAGTATATACTTGTAAACTCATGCCATGAAAAGGAGGGATGGATAAAACATTGTCATTTTCTTTTTCTTCTTGTTGAAGGACTTTCTTTTTTACACTGTAATTATTGAGTGATTTGTGTCATCCAAAAAGAATCCCTTTTCTTGACAGTGTATGAAATACCTTGAGATAACAAAGGCAAGGGATAAAATCGGACTGTTCCTTAGCACAAAAACTGTTTTTCATTTCATTTGTAGTAGATCCTTCAAGGTCTTTGGGAAGGGATCTCATAGACCTGTTCCTAATCTGTCAACACTTGGTGCTTTTAAATACAGAATTTCTTCCTTTATCTTTTGGTTTTTCATACAGTATCTGAAGTAATAATTTTATAATGAACTGTAATCAATATTATGTAATGCATGCAAATAAATAGCCACATTTTATAAAATTAAACTATTAAAATTATTTTGCTAATTAAGTATAATTACCCAGTAAATATACTGAGTATTTCCTTCCATGGGGTAAAACACTAAGCTTGCATTAAAACAAATACAGAGCATTACCACTGAGGTATGGATATTTGTTCATGACACTGATAGCAAAATTTTGACTTGCTGTGTTGTCTGACTGTATTAGACATTCAAGATGATCCATCCATCAGTTTTTGTTTATGCCCAGAAACCAGCAGTCAGCACTGATCTATCTTATCATGAGTCCCATTTTACTCAAATACAGATCTACTGTATTTTTTTGTCCTTTTATTTATGTTGGAAATCCTCCCAGTCCATTCTGATACCATTTGATGATACCATTCTCTTGTGAGTATTTTCATTGTTCCCTTTTCTTGTTTCTTTCATCGCTTTTTCCAGAGGGAAACTAATTAAATTCTTGCTCATCTGATTTATAAACAGCAGTATTATCTCTCCTAATTGAAAAAATTCGTGGCAATTTTGTGTTTCACTTGTTTTCTAAAGTGATTCTTACACTGAAAATGGGTAGATCAATATTCTAACTCCATGCTTATAATCACATCCTTAAATCAATATTTACAAAGCTCTTAGCAATGAATAAAGTGGTTTAGGTTCAGGTCTGTTTAGGTTGAGTGTAAAATATTGCTCCAACATTCAGATCAGTGTTTTGGGAACACCAAAGTAATGTAAGATCTTGCCTATACTTAACCCTCAAGGTGAATTTTGTTTTACGAAATTACTCTAGATTTGAATATTATATTCTGAATAACAGTGTGGTCCAGAGCTAACAATGAAATAATTATAGGAATTTTTTGGACAGTAAAAAGTTAGGGGTTTGGTGAATTTCAAACATACTGGAATTTACCTTTTTTCTTTGCTAGTTTACAAGTAATTTTTTTAAACTAGTTTGCAACTAATTGCAAATCATTTTTTAGTAATATGAGGACCACAGACAGCAAATATACATAATAATTTCCACAAGAATGTTCCAATAAATTTTAATTAAGGCCAGTATTTGTATCAAAGTATGGAGGTAGTATACTACTATGTGATTTTTTTTTTTTGGTTGGCTTTATTAGTTGATATGGTGGCTGTAATATCTGCTACTTAAAAATAACATTATTACAAAGTAATATCTTATGCTTGATATTTAGTATTGTCTTTTATTCTGCAGGAGTTCATACTGCTTTATATAGTATATTCACATATAATAATTTCATTCTCCACTTAAAAGCATTACCAAAGATAGAGTTGGTATGGGGAAAAAAAACACCCCTGAAACAGAATGCAAAGCATTTGAGGATAGCCAGGAAAAAAGTTTCTGCTCACATAAGACAAGCCCTGTTCCTTATTTAGAAAAAAAATAATTGAATGGTAATTTTGTAGGTGAAAACCCACTATTTGGGACTTAAGCCTTAGTCCTTGGAGGAACATGTCCAACCTGAATTCCCCTATTCTGCTGTAAGCACTAGGTCATTTTTTCACCATCAAGGTGAAAAGCTGATGGTGAGCTCTTTGTAAATTACGGATAAAGGATAATATGTGTTGGTACAGGCTTCTGATATGCAATCACATATTTTTGTTGGGTATTGATTCACTTGGGTCAAAAAAAAACTAAGAAAGAATGCCTAGGAGGGTGCCTCTTCCCTTGGGTGTGCTTAGCATGCAGTGAGTGTTCCCAGACAGTGGCAAAGTGTGATCCCTGCTCGGCTGATGGGATGCTGGGAGAGCACAGGAGCTGTGCCTGAATTTCCCTGTGCTGGGCCGGAGGTGAGTTCACCCATGTGATTGAAGCAAGCTGCTTCTCTTTGAACTTCATTTTGTGAGGTGAAATACCAACAAATTAAGACTAAAAACATCTGCAGATGACTGCATTTTCTGATGGATTTGGACTGCAGGCCATAATTCAGTACTGTCAACACAGGGAGCTGAACCTCAACCACATGATCCTCCCCAGGAAGCCAAGGCTCTTGGCAGCTTCTTGTTTCTCTATGATCAATCACCACAGCAGGCTTTCACTAGCCCGTGCCTCTGACAGCAGCTGTTGCAAAGCATTGTTTTGGAAATGCACTGGTCATCCCACTGCAGTGTGGTTGGTGGTGATTGTTATCTTTTTAAGGGCATTATTTTTTAATTTACTTTTGATACGTTGCAGCAAGCTCACAAGTTATTTATTACTATGTCAGTAATAATAGAGTAAGTGCCATATGCTACAGCTGCTAATCATACTGAAAACCTCTGCTTTTCACAGCCCAAAATAAGTAGGCCAATTCAGATACTTAAAAACAACATGAGAATCCAGGTATTTGCTTTTTATGAAAAACTTTTAACATTGTGTGAAATCAGAGTGTGGCTTCCCATTTGAAAATGGCTAAAATTTCTCTGTGGAATAAATAATTTTGTGTAGTAAAGTACTTAGCTGTTACTTAAATAATCTGATGTGTAATCTGAAGTTATCAATAAGCAGGAAATAATATGTTTTTAAGCCATTTTCATAAAAGTACTATGAAATATCACTGTTAAAATATCAAATTTGATCCAGTTTTGAATCAGGATTAAAAATTAATGATGTAAATTAATGTGAATGAATTACTTAAATGTGATGTCAGCTCACTTTCAACACTGGTACTTTGTGATACAGGGACATATTTAGATATTAGTGTTGTGGTGAGCACATTATCATTTTCTAGGTTTAAAGAACATAATTCATGTCATCTTAAGTGATCATTTAGCATTTTTATCAGTTACAGGAAGCTTTTACTTTCCCTACTAGCTGTAGGATTTCTACCAGCCTCCAGGTAGAGCACAACCCATTAACAGCTATTGTTTGATCCATTAAGGTTCTTTGCTTCTCTGTTTTCCCTCCATTCAGACAAGAATATTGTGGCAGACAGTGTCAGAGACCTCCCTAAAATTGAGGTAAATAACATCTACTGCTCTCCTCTCATCCATAAATCCAGACATTGTATCAAAGAATGCTATCAGGATGGTCAGACATGATTTCTCCTACATAAATCCATTAATTTTCTGTCCCCAGATACTCTTTTCTCCTTCATGAGCCCTGCAATATGCTCCAAGATGACTTTGCTCCATGATTTTTCCAAGGACCAAAGTAATTATGACTTGCCTGTATTTCCCTCTGTTACTCTTTTGGCCTCTCTTGACAACATTTAATTTCCCTTGTCACCAGGGATTTCCCCCAGATTCCATGACTTGTAAAAGACAATACAGAGTGATGTTAGAAGGACATTGGCCAGTTCTCTTCAACATTCTTGAATTCAACTCTTCATGTTCTGTAGATTGTTATGGTCTGAGTTGTCTCAAATAATCCCTGATTCAATCTTCATCTCCCAAAGGAAATTTTTCTTACTGAGGTCTTGCACTGACACTAGGGACTGGGAGGCTGACTGAGGCCAAGGCAGCACTGGATACCTCAGCCTTTGCTGGGTGTGCTGTCCCTAAATCCCACACTCCATCCAGGAGCAGGCTCACTTTCCTCCTTCCAGCCTTTTGTTGTCAGTGTGGTTGTAAAAGCTTTTCTTATTACCTGTAGCATCCCTTAAATGTGTCTGTTTAGTAGAATTTTCTGAACATCCAGACTTCTCCATGTGATGTTTCTAAATTTCTCTTTTATGGTATGTCCTCGCTTAAATCTCCTCTTTGTGGTTTTTCTTACTACAGAGCTCTGTGATGAATTGTCTGATTAATCAAACTGGTCTGGTACACTTCCTTGTTTGGAAATTCTACAAATTAATCTGTTCCTGCTGGTGGAAGCTGTAGCACATATAAATAATACCTGCTCCCCAAAAACATGGGTTAGAGACTTAGAAGTTTCTTAAAGGCTATTTAGAGCATAATCTCCTTGTTATGTTAATTTTTTTAATACTTGGTGAGAGAGGGCTAACTCATTCTATTACTTAATATATTGTTTAGTCCTTAGGCGGTGATTAGAGAAGATAATTTACCTGACATGATTGTTACAATTTATGGCACCCTGATGGATTCTATTACTACAAAAGGATTCCAAAATAACAGATGCTTCTTGTCATCTTAATCATCTGTTTCTTCAATTATCTTTATTAAAGAAATGTAAAATTGTATTATGAAATGGGAAAAGAAGCCTGAAGGATAAAGATAAGTAGTTTTTACTATTCCTAAAGGTGTCTTTGGTGATGTTTCTCCTTCATATTTATGTGTTTATGGAGCAAAGTATATTAGCTTGAGATTAAAGCTAAGTGTGTTCAATTTCATCTTCACCACATTATTTCTTGCTTTATGTAGTAATCAAAAGGCATATAATGAAAATTTTATTTTCAAGGGTAATGGCAAGACAAACTTTTTAATATAAAATTTTAATACAAAATTATTTGAATTTATTATTGCTTTTGTTATGAAACTACAAAGTAGCAGCCATGTATCCCCACCTACTTTCCTGTGGGATAGCTTGATATATGCAGTGCATCCAAGAGAAAGATTGGGGAGTATGGAGTGGTGATGGTGAATATTGGAAAATATCATTCTTTAGCATCATTGGAAGCAGTATGGCTGGCTCTTCAAGGCTTAACCACGCGTCCTGACTCTTTTCTTCACCTCTGCTCTCTGTAGCAAAAACAGTCTTGTCCTTGGATAAGCAAACATTATTTTTTGCTTATGTGTTTCAAAACCTTTCAGCTGTCTCAGAGCCACAAATTATTTTGAGAGAGTGAGACAAAGAGGACAAAAGTTCAATTGTGGACTCATTTCTGGTGAGCCTGTAGAATCAGAAGGAGACTGCCAGTGGGAAGTGCCAGTACTTTTATGGTCTAGGATCATCCATTTGTAGCTTAGTATTACTGAGTGTTGCTGTATGCTTTGCATTCATTCCTTGAATCCAGAAATGCATGTTAACAGCTGGCTGCATTATTTCACTGGAGAATGTCTTAAATTTTTTTTTATGATAAAGTATCAGCAGCAAAGCTCAAATAAATTTACTGCAGAGACAAATGAATAAATAAAATGCTTCACATCTGACAGCCTGAAACAGGATGCATTTCTGACCACATGGTTTGTAGTTAACTAAATGGTCAAATACATTTCCACCTAATCTGGTGTGTGCTGGGCCAAGCATGTCTGCTTACTGATTTTGTGAAGACCACTTGGTACTGCAGTTCTGGACAAACTGCAGTGTGAGGACGTTCCTTGGCCTCTCACAGCCTGGTTTTCTTGGTTTGCTGCCATCTAAGGGGGGTGCTTAGTAAAAATACATTAATTTTGAAGATCTGATGGGGACAGGCAGAACAGGATGAAGAGGCCAAGCTACCATTGACTTCCACTTGGACATTTGGCTCAGAGAGAGAAGTCAGTCTGGGTGGTCCCAAGGAGGAGAATAGAGGGAAGAATTGCATTGTAGCTGTGTCACTGCTGCTTCATCCCTGTCCCTATGAAACCACACCTGCTCACACTGCCTCCTCCTGCACTAGATTTTTGTGACACTGGATTTTGCTTAAAATGGGTGCAGGTTGTGGAAGCTGTAATCTGAAATAATTGCACTGCCTGAATTTTGGGGTTATCTAGAACACAGACAGCTTAAGGGGAGTGATTTTATTAGTGGAGCAAGGAGGGAATGCTGCCTTGAAACAGCTGTCTCATAGCAGTGGTATGTGCCAGTCCTTTGCCCTGGCTGGAGGTATTTTAAGTAGCCTGGTAAGAAGAGTGGACTCAATAGTGCTGTTAAATTGCTCTTTGGTCTGGTGTCATTCTTCATGTGTCTTTCTGCTTAAGGAATAAAAATAATAAAAACCCTTCTAATAACAGTTTTGACATCTTGGATGCAAATGCTGTAAAACCTGAATTTATTTACATGTTTGAGAAAGGTGGGGGGCTCTGGGGAAGGAATGGATCTGCCCATTCCCTGCTGTGTGTCAGGGCAGTGACCTGTATCACCTCTGCTTGTGAAAGATTAGGGTATTGAAACCATCTTCTCCTGTGTGAGTCTGGTCTTTCCTTCTAGCACAGGACAAAGCAATAAAAAATGTGGTGGTATAGTATGAGGGCAAGTGATGTGAAGTACTTTATGTTTCTCTCATACTGTGTGTTGCAGGAAGATAAAGATGAAGGAGTTTTTCATTCCAAAGGGAACAAAGCCAAACTAGATGATGTGTGTGGTTGTCCTGTGTGCAAGCTGTCCCTCCTTCTCTCCAATGTGCAAGTAGAATTTGTCACCTCATATATAACTGCAACATGTCTTCTGCTTTGTTCCTTTTCACATTTAGTTTTGGTTTGAGATTGAGCAAATTTAAAAGTCTGCCTTTTAGAAAATTGGATTAAAAAAATTACTTTTTGTGAAGACAATCAAAATATATTTTTAAAAAATTACCTTCTATATGTATCTTAGAGTCTTAATGTCTCAACAGCTGAGACAAACACCACCTAAACCCCTATGTTAATTATCATTTTTAGCAAAAAATAAAGTAAAATTATGCCAGAATCTTTAACTAAAATCCTTCTTTTAAACTGCAGGTATCAACATGTAAATTATTCACAAATGTTCTTAAGTTATTATTTGCGTTGGTTTATCTGCAGATAGATAACAGTTTTTACTTGGTCTCATATTCCTTTGTACATATGTATCAAAACAGTTTGGTGTCCACTGTGAAAGGCATTCTTTTTTATTAATTTACACGAGCAACTTCTCACGGAAACATTAGATTTTGTTAGACTTTGACATTTATTTTTAAAAGGTGAATAGTTTTAATTGTGATGTAGGATTGGGGAGGTGATGTTATCTTGACTTGCCAGTTGTCCAGCCTGCACGCGTTTGCCCCTTGCAGCCAAACTGGCTGAGCCTTCTGGGGCAGTCCATATCAGAGAAATGTTCTCCCATTCTCACAAAAGATAAAGGAAAAAAACCTTGGGCAGTGTGGAGGGAAGTGTTGCAGAAAAGGAGGAGGGAGTTGGAAGGAAATACACAGGTGCTGCATTAAGGAAGGGGATCCAGGAAACACTGCAGTAGGGGGAGGGAAGAAAAGGATGGCAGACTGAGTGGGTGAGCACTACTGCAGTAAAGAAAGATGGACAGAGGGGGCAGCCTGGGATATTGGATAGGAAAGAGCATTCAGGCTGAAATTGTGAATTGCTGTTTTACCTACAGGCAGAATTCTTGGCAATTTTAACTCCTGGAAGGGATCCATTCCTTACCATATCATAGACATCTGTATGCTAAGAATACAATTTTGTTTTGTGTTTTTGGAAGGTCATGTGGATGTCAGACACCCGTCAGTGTTGTAGTCTGCTCTCTGGTCCTGGAAAAGTGGTACAAATAGAAAGTTTGGTGTATGCTGGCTTCCTGCAGGACAGGGGCTTCCCCAGCACTGTCACTTCCCTTTGAAGAGAACTGGTTGTGTATCACTTGAGACAATTACTTTACTTTTCAATTGTATGAACTTACCACTCCCTAGTAATATCCAACATTTTTGGTACTTAAGAAGCCCCCAGTCTTTTTGACTATGCCTATTTATAAAACCTGTTGTTAGGACAAGTTTTTTTGTGCCATACTACTGATCTGGTAGTGTATGTACTACTTATTTTTTTCAGATGCAACATTTGAATACCACTAACCTGGTTTTCTTTGTCAGAATTATGTTTGAGTACCTAGATAAAATCTAAAATCTGCTGTTATCAGAAAAATGATTTCTTTTAATGATTTTAGTGAAGAAGTATTAAATAGCTTTATTATTGAGGAAAAGAAAAATATAGTAGAAATTATTATTATTATTAGCATTTTAAATTTCAGAATTGGTTTCTGAGGTCCTAAAGATGCTTATAAATTAATTAAGTTCTACTAGAAGTATGGGAATAAAGGCTTTTTAAGTAAGTTCTGTGATTAAAGTGTCCTGATGAAGTCATAATATGCTTTGCTTTTCAACTATCTATGTATAGGACCAAAGTTATATTCAATCTTTACTTACATCCATGAATCCTGATTACAGCTGTGCCTGTCCTGCTCAAGGATTTAGCATGGAATATGCATTACTTTCTGATATAAGTAAGGTAGCACAATATTTGATTATTGGAGGAAGTATTGGAATATAGTAATCACCTATTTGACTTCATCAGCAGGTATAATGCATTTAGGTTGGGTGGAAATGGCAAAACTTCGTTCCTCCCCAGCAATCTTACTGGAATTGCCTCCCAAGAAGCAAGTCTGGCAACTAATACGCTGATTCTGTAACAAAAAGTTGTAAAAGAAGCAGCACTACAAAATAAAGATAATAAAATTAAGAGTATCATCCCACTGGGGTGTTATGTCCCTTAAGAAAATCTAAACATTGCAGTATAGCATTCATCTCCTTAAAAAGTCTCAGCTGACCCAAATGTGGAGCTACATAGCTGAGAGAGGCTGGAGAAACCATGAGTTGTAGGTTTTGAGATTACACTGCAGAGTTTAAGGTAGAATCAATATGATTATACCTTTTGTTATCTCTGCAGAATGTTTTGTTCATATGACCCACACTCTTTATTCAAGCCTAAAGACAATTTAACTGTTGACCAAAAAAAAAGGGTCTTATTACTAATACAGAAGTTACTTCTTCAGCTGAGCTTCCAAACCAGAAGGTTTCATAACTGCTGATGAAGGATCAGAATTTCTTCTTTACATTGTATTTTTGAAACCTACAAATGGCTGGGAAAATTAGGCTTCCTACCTGTAGGAATGCCCCTTATTTGCTTCTGGAAAAAGAAGCCCTTTCTTAACTCTTGAATACATTCTTTGGTAGGTAATAAACATGCATTGTATTTCTCTTGGCTTGTTAGGGAATAAATAAGACACTAATTAAAACCTTGAAAGACTTTTCCAAACTTCCTCCCACAGCAATATCCAGATTAATACAAATTTGTATGAGTCAGACAAACGTTTGATGAGATTCAAATCAACACACTGCATTTTGTTTTTCTGTAACTTGAAGCAATTACAAACTTGAGTTGGATTTTTTTCCAATTAAAAAATATGAAACATAGTCTCATTATTTTAATAAGTGTTGGAATCAAAACTATGAACCATAAATTAATGAGCGCCTTCTAAACTCTGGACACATGTGGAACTGAAAGAGGTCTATTACAGAAGTTGAAAATCTATATTTAATGAATACACCCACTACATCTATTGAATTGGCAAGATAATAAGTGTGCAGCCCTCTCTTTTACTTTAGAACAACACATTCAACATAGTCATTAGCTGGGAGTTTTACCAGACACTGCAATACACTTCAGCTGCACTTTTCAGTTACTTTTGGACTCTGTATGGCTGTGTAAGTATCACACATAGCAATGTGGTCTGAGTGCTCATCTTGTATTGTTTGTACGTTTATGGTGCCTACTCTTGTGGCTTGAACATTTCTGGCTGCAAAAGTTACAGTGGTGGGTATTTAGTGACTTTTATTAACTTTGGCATAATTCCTTTTGCCTTTCATTCAGCTTTGTCCTGGATAATGCATAAGCATGTGACATTTCCAGTCTTCAAATGTCACATCATGAAATGGAAGAATATGTTTGGCATTGAGTAGGTCCATCCTAACAGTGGGATAAAAAAACCTGTCTTACCTATTTTTGAGTGCCAGGATGTTTTTAAGGTTTCCACTTCTGTCTCTGCCCAGTTTTTCTTTGACTAAACAGTGCCTCTCATATCTCTGTAGAATCCCAGTGTTAATAAACTACAGTCATCTCAAGCAGGAACAAGTTAATAGATTTTTTTTTCTGGCAGATCTGTGTGTGATATGTTCCTTTCAAATAGGATGAGCTAGTGAATCCACTCTCCCTCTGCAGTTTTATACATTTTAGTCTTAGCTCCTTTTTATGTGAGAACTCTATAGTTACAAGTTTCATTAAGATGTGTAGCAAAGTTGCCAGACAGCAGTGGACGGCTCTTGTGTTCCGTAAGTGAATTTTGAGTGTATTTTCCAGTGCAGTTTTCCCAAAGTTGTCCTCAATGGAGAACATCAACAGGAACATCATTTGAGTATGCTGCCTTTCATAATCACAATGTGTCAGAATTGATGCAGCTGGTGCCATTCAGCCCACAGCAAAGACACTCTACAAATAGAAAGCACAACTTCATGGTTATGCATTATAAAGCTAATACACACCTTTTGGTTTTCATCCTCGCGTATTTTGTGGAGATCTCCTTCCTGCTTGTTCCATTTGTTCATTACCATAAACACTGAATAACATATGGTCAGTGAAATTGCTCTAAAACCAAACATGCTTTTATTTTGGCTTCAGAGTGAAGAAGGGAGTTAGAGAAAAACCAAAACATATTACATGGTATTTTTATGTGTATTAATGCATGGTATTAATGCTGGTGGCATTTGCACCTCTTTTCTGCTTCCCCTTTCTTTATGATTGCTTCTTTGTCTCAATGAGATGTGGTGGAAGGGTGCAAACAGTCTGGTGCTCTTTACACTAATGTCTGATAGTTAAAAGGCAGTATATTCGTGGAAGGGGAAAAAGACATTTCTGCCACATACAGGGGTCATATAGAGGCTTTTGAAAGCTGTTTTCTAGTCCAGGACTGAAAAGATGACACAACTGATATATCTGAGTTAATACTAGGGGACCTTGCCAGCCAAAGCAGTTAAAACCAGAAGTGTTTCTGGTCCAACATGACGGATTCTGTTTCTGTAACTGTTGTAGTTTCAGGAGGTGACACTGGCCAAGCTTAAAAGGATTGCTGGGCCTTGTGTTCAGACTCCTCTTGGCAGGGCCAAGTTTTCATTTAGTTAACTGGGCAACTATTACAGCGACATTTTACAGACTGAAAGCAGTTGTACAAACCAAGATTGTTCAAGTGGGTAGGTAAAAGTCACTTAAATGACTGTGTGACTGCCAAGCCACACAGGTTTGTTCATTTTGAATAATTTTATGTGATTTTTAGATTATTAATTATGCAAATTAATAGACATATTAATAAATAAATTAATAAATAAATTAATTTTTGCCCCTTGTCTCCTGAGCAGCATGCAACAGCCCCTTCTACTCTTCCTCAGCTTTTTTTCCTTCATCCTAAAAATCTATCGACAACCAAAAACTAAAACATTTCCTTGCAATTCCATATCCTTCATTTCTCTGTGATTTGCAGGCCAAATCTCTTTACCCTGTAAGTACAAGAATACTTTAACTTGATGCTCTGCCAGCTCATGCAGAAATTCAGAATTGAAGCTGGGTCTCTCGGATGAGCATGAAGATGTGGGTTACTGACAAATATGTGCATTAATCTACAGTTCTCACACACTCTATAGTGCTATATAGGAGCTGGAAAAATACAGAATGATGGAACTTTGTAAAAAGCTTGACCCACTCGATGATGTGTTTGTTGCAGTTTTGTTTCTCATGAGGACATTGAATCTGAAGCCACCATTTCTCCTGTTATGCTTTAGGTGCTGTAGCAGTTCTGATCCCTCGCCTAGACCTGGTGATTTCTTTCGTCGGAGCTGTCAGCAGCAGCACTCTGGGACTGATTCTGCCACCTCTGATTGAAATCCTCACTTTCTACAAGGAAAACCTAAGTTTATTGACAATATTTAAAGATGTTTTTATAGCTGTGGTTGGATTTGTTGGATTTTTAACAGGGACATACGTGACGGTTGAAGAAATCATTTATCCAGCATCCACAGTTCTTGCTAATGCAACAGGGAGCTTTCCTGCAGATGTAAATGCTACAGACTTGGTGGTTGGGTTCAAGTAATTAACCAGGCACTGTGAACTATTTCATTCCTTAACAAGAAATTCTTGACTCAGGACCTGCTTTCAACTACTGGTACTGTGTAAAGAGGTACAGTTTGTAAGATATAGGATATACATGTGGAAATGCATTATTTTTTTAGAAAGTAATTATATATCTCTTCTGGACTTTGAATGAAAAGTTACAAGATTTTGTTTTGTTTATCAAAGCAATATTATTTTCATGCAAAAACATTCAACATCACACATGATAAGCAGTTTATTTTTGTACATTTCGGTAACTGTTACCCTGACCCATTTTTTACACAATTTCTTTATCCTTGATTTCAACTATACAAAAGTATAAAATGCTGTATTTTTTATTGCCTGTGGCTTGAAGTCTGTAGACTACATATCTATATTTCTATTGGAACATATAATAATTATTTTTTCATTTTTATTTTCTGCCTTAAGTAGTATCTAACATGCTCTTTACGTATTTTTGCTTCTTTTGTCTTTTTTGAAAAAAAAATAGTAGGTTCATAAGTTGGTATCTGGGTAGAAATTAGTTTTGTTTAGCAAGCCTGCTGGCTGAGTACCTATGAACAATCCTGATTTTCAGGGTTCATATTTGACTTTCTGTCTCACACTTCATAGATGACTTTCACTCCAAATGTTGAAGCACTGTTTTTGGTCTTGTTTTCTAAAAACCCTATAGTTTGTGCAATAACATAACTATTTATCATTCTCATTCCTGTTATGAAGAAACAATTTTTTCTACAGAATATTTTTAATCATAACATTCCCCCAAGAAATATGTTATGCCAAAACCTCTCCACCTTAGTCATACAAATTAAGATAGAAATATATGTAATATTTTGCCTGCCTTCAGTATATTCCTCAGAAATTTACCATTTGGTAATCTACCATTTGGCATTACAGTGCTAGAGTAATATACTACTAAATATATCTATATTTATATTTTCTCTTAAGAATTCTTCCACTGTCATCTACCAACTGGTGACTGTAATGTGCACTTCTATCTCCATGTGGATGAGGGCATTTCTGATAGGGATTTGTTACAGTATGTAGTTTAAACTGCATGTATTTGTTCAAGCAATAGTTCTGAGTAATCCTCTAATTTTGATTTTAGCATGGACAAAATTAGATACTTGGCAGGCACTTGGAAGGGATGAGTCTGCTTGTGTGATACCACAGATTAACCTTTCTTATGGAAGTGCCACAGCGGAGCAAACGCAGGTAGTTAGCAGAGAAGAAAAAGGTAACTTCAGCTTTTCATCTTGAAGGATTTTTAGTCTTTAAGCTGTTTTAAAAGACATTAAATCTCAGTGTTTCCATCTGTTTCATAGTGAATCTGTTACTTACCTTACCCATACACCTATAGAATATATTTCTGTACAGCATATTTTACTTGACATGAAGTACTTCTGCAAGGAACATCTTTAGTAGGACTGAGAGGATTTAAATGTGAGTTACTTTTCCTCTTGTTTTTTCATCCTTCTACTTGTGTGTTGGGAGAATAAAGGGCTTTGAAGTCCATTCATATCTGTTCTACTTCAGTTGTGTCTTGGTGAGCAGCTCTGAGAAGGTGCTTCTACCAGGGTGCAGAAGGACTGGTCCAGTTCAGAGTTTGGTGGTGATTTTGTCAGGTGCAAGTGAATACTGCCACGCTTCTATCAATGAATATTTGCTGAGCTGGATACCTACAGCCTACAGAGGTGGCCCCAGTACCCAGTGAATGTAACATATCCTTGTGAAACTCAGATAACTTGTTCAGCAGCTTGATGGGTTTGAGGGTTCTGATCTTAGCCATCAGACCTTGGAAAGGCTGGCCCAGAGACAGAGCCATGCACATCTTCCTGCTCTGACTGCAGTGCAGCCTGTCAAGGCACAGGTTTCCAGAGCAGTGAATGGCCACCGACTGACCAGGTATGAAGTAGTGCTTTTATGCAGTTGGCCAGTGTAGCCAAGTCTAACAATGTTATATCTTTTGAATCTTTAAAATGTTTATTGATGTATTTTGCACAATGTCAATTTTCTCCTACAGTGTAGGATTTTTATAATTTTAACACTCATACATTTGCATGGCCTGCTCTTTCAGACAGAAGGAGTCAGGAACCAGAGTGTCCTGCTTTGGATAAGATTAAAATGTCATGTGGTAAAAAACTAAGTCTGACTAATGAGAATGTCCTGTAAAGCATTGCCAAAGATTTAAGAGAGAGGAAATTCTGACAGAAACCTCTTCTGAATAAGAGTGTTCATTCAGCTTTTAAAGTGCTGTAATATTAGTTGCAAGTTAAGAGGCGGGGAATGAAACTGAGAGATTTCATAGGTATGGTTTACATTAAGGTATATATTTAAGATGGAAATGTACTTTAGCACAAGCTAAATTAAACTGCAAAATGTGTGATTAGCTTATGTTCCTGACAAGGAGCAGAAAGCCTTTGTATTTATATACTGTATATGAACTTATATTTTACAATATAATATTGTTAACAGTTTTAATGTAATTTAATCATTAGCTGCACTACAGGTAACTGGATAATTTTCTTGTCTGTAACTGTTCATCCTCAAGTATTGGGCAAATAAGAGGATGGGTTTGCCTGATGTTCTGTAAAACTTTAATCTTCTGTATCAATAAAACTACAAATTACCCTGCAAACTCAGTGTTATCCTGCCTGTTTCCAATACTGGATCACTAGAAGAAATAGCTGTCCTACTGCAGAATTTACCTTTGAAGTTGTCCAAGGAATGGTGACTGACGTGAGACTCACATGCAAGCTCTCAAACTGATTTTTCATTGATAAAAAAATCTCATTTTAAAGTCACATAGGCAGTAATGAAAAATCCCACCCTCACTCCAAGAGTTTTCATGAGGGCACAGTTAAAGTTAGGCTTCTGCATCTTTTTAGAGGTGCTGTAGGAAGTTAATTTTTAAATGCAAAAAGAGATGCAGGTGTTCCCACTGAAATTCCAGTTCCTGTTTAGAAAACTAAAAAGAAAAATCCAGCCACTTTAAAATGGGACAAGCTTATATAGATTTGCTGTGGACTTGGCCTTATCTGTAAGGATGGAGTGCTGTCTCAACATGTTGACAGAGAAGGGAAAGTGTTAACTTGGAAAACTCCTGACTAGAAGTGAGGAATGAGATTAGTTGATGGACAACCTAAGAGATTGCACTCAGTTCATCTCAGGGAGAGTAAAAGGCAAGAGGGACATAATAGAAAAGTGATTATTTTATTAATTATATATTAAAATGTTTCCTGATGAAGGACTAGAGAAGCTGTATACATCACTCACTACCATTCTATAATTGTTGGAATGTATTATGAACCTTGTCAGACCTCCCATTCTTCTGCTTTAATTTATTTGGTTCTGTAATGATTAATCAGTATTTCTGCTGCTGATTTCTCAATTTAATAATTCTGATTTCTCAAGTGACCAAGTGTTCTCTAGCAGAAAACAAGCAATACAGCTTCAACACCAACTGAAGTTCATTTTTCACATGCTGTCCATGGAAGAAATGACTGCAACATCTTGGTGGAGTTTCAGGAAGGGAGGAGAACCTTCTCCATGATTTTGTGTGTTATCTACAGATGTTTTGGTCATCCTGGACCTTCTTAACATGGCATAAGAAGTCTGAATCTTGCCCACAGTTACCGAGTTATCCTCCAGACTCTTACATAGTTCTGATTGGTGTAATGTAGGTCTGTGAGCTGACAGCATGCCGGGACGTACATACTGAGACTGGTCTAAATATTGGTTTGTACTCAGTATCTCAGTGGTTTCATCTCCAAGTTCTAGAATGCTTGGATGAGTAGCATCTGATAACAGTAATTTTTTTTTATTCTTGGTTTAATTTGTTTTTCATTGAAATGCTTTTATTAACAATTACGAATTGATCCCAATTTGCAGTTCCATAGATTCACTCCAGGCAGGCAGTAGCTGAGGTGTAGAAAGCAGCATCTAAGTAGACATTTAGATTGAGTTGAGCAAAAGTTTCTCTGCATCCAAAAGGAGGTGCTTCTCAAATTACAGAAAAAGAATCTGCCAGGTTATGTGGCAAAGCACTCATCTGCACAGACACAAAGAAGCACAGAGGCTCAACTGTGAGTGGATGAACCCCACTTCAAATAAATTCCCTTTGTTTTCTGTTCTTACAGAATAAGGGTTAATTTCAAAAGAGCATGTTTCACAGGTTGCACCAAATGATTAGGAGCTTGTCTCGTAGCACGGCAAAGAAAGGGAAGAGGGGCCACTGGTGTGCCTAAAGACCAGTCTCTGTCAATGCAAAGAAATGGGGGAACCAAAATACCTTCATCAGAGAAATGGAGCCCTAACCTGGCTTCTTGTAGTGTTTTCACAGCACAGCGATCAGTCCATGGTCCAGGTGAGAAAATCACCAAAGAGGTTGACTGGGGAGCATCTCTCAGGATAACTCTATAAACTGAGAGCGTTACTGCTTAGAGGGGCAAGGGAACACCCTGTAGGATCTATGGGAAGAGTATTTTGGGCATGTACAGGACTTGTAATGGAAATTTGGAGTAGCAACCAAAGGTGGGAGAAGTGATGAATCAAAGTGTATTGGGAAAAACGGAATTTTATGATTCAGTGAATGAAGAGATAAAAGGGTCCAGTCAATCCCATGTGAGCGGGGAATGGTCAGTACAGGTGTCAGTCTGTCCATGCCCTGTGCCTGACCAGTGCAGTCTCTCTTGCCTTCTCACTAAACTAGGACTGAATCCAGCTGTGCCTGGGCTCCTCTCTCTGAAAAGGAATTTGGAAAGCAAGGGGGTCCTTTCTGCACCTTGTGACTCAATGGTAGGGCTTCTTTAGTAAACATTTTCTGAAGCTTCTCTCCCACCCATGACAATGTCCCAGTACCTGCCCTGGAGGGCAGTTTCCACACCTGAGCCAGTTGGCATGGTAAAAAGCCTTATCCCACCTTGCAGGATCCACTTCTTATTGGCCTCTTCCCTTACCTGGCTCACACCTGCTTGGGATGTGTAAACACATGGTCATGTGCTTATCAGGAATATGTGCTCAGCATCACTGTGTGCTGGACATGGAGCTGTGGCAACCTCACTTCCTTCCTGCTACCAGCTTTGGCAGCTCCAACACTGCCCCCACCTCGTATTTCCTGGGAAAACTGGTTTCTCTGGGGCTCAGCAGCATCGCCTCGTCCTGCTGAGCTTTGGGCTTTCTGTCATCTTGCAGCTAAAAGGTACGTGTGCCCCCCCCAGCACTCCTTTTCCTCAGGTAATAGTTTCTTTAGTGGTTTTTAAACAGCTCAATTGCTTCTTGGAATTTGTGGATGTGGCATTTTGTGAGTTGTTTTTCATGATGTCTCTGGACAATTTGTGCTGTACAGTATTTGTCTCTTGACCTGATGGATTTACTTGACTTTGAATGAGTGAGCTCAAACTACTGAAGCCAGTGAAGTCCTTTCAGTTTTGCTCTTACATGCACTCAGAAACAAAGTTTTATTTTGGGAGCATTTCCATTTGTATCTTAGATACTTAGTGAGAATTGATTGTTCTATATTTTTGTTTTCAGCAACTTTCCAAAATTTAAATAACCTTTAATGTATCCAGCCCTCTAAATGTTGACATATAAATGCCATTGGAAGTTTCAGAGTTTATTGATTTTTTGGACCATCTTCATATCTAATATAATCTCTTTGTAGAACACGACCTTTTTTTTCTTGGTTTCAGTTACCAGTCCAGAGACCAAAGTCCTGGGAAACCAAGCCCAGTGCTCTTTTTTCATACTTCCCCAAGGTTAATAAAATCATTGTGAGGATTTGTTAGTCTTTCAGCATAATTTGTGCTACAGCATCTCCTCCAAAGCCTAGGACATTGTTACTGTTAATGGATTCATATTGAATAATAAATTATTGGAGCAATTCTTGCCCACAAGATAGAGAATCCATTTGTTCCTACTGCTGGGTAGGCTCCAGAGGGTGTCAGCCTAAGGCTCAGCAAACTTATTATTACTAAATATGACCCAACTATATACAGGAATAAATCTGTCAATGGGAACTTAACTCTTTTACCTGGTCAGCCTTACAAGCTACCCTTCAAAGAGTACACAGCTTTTACAACACAGGTACTGCTTTAATCTCCAAAACTTTGCTGAGAATATTTGCATGGATAGTTGGATCGGATTCATCTCCTTGCTTTCCCCTCACTTGGCAACTCCGCTGTTTCAAGTTTCTGTTAGAACCCATGGTGCATATGCTACCTCTGCAGGGTAATTGCATCTGAGTTCTCTCTCTCCTGAGTCTCATCAGTCCATGGATAATTTTGTGTCTTCCCAACCTGATGTTTCACCTTATCTGTCACTGGGGGATTCCTTACTTTTCTATTTTTTAGCGAATTCTCTGCCATCTTAAGTTCTATACTTTTATTTAAATTGCTGAACTCGTGTCAGCTTGGTTGAAAGGATCTTTTTATATATAAAAATAAATACATTTCATATACATGTTTATTAAAATTACCCATTCTCTTCCTACCTAAGCTATTTTTGTGGAAGTCACTGCTGTGCCTTGCATCCAATGATCTTCTCTGGCTCAGAATGCAAGGCTAGCTCTGTCCCTGACTATCAATTTTAGACAAAGTCATGCTGCTCATCATCGTGCTGTGAGCTGTTGTTTATGCTCTGCCTTGTTCATTCAAAACACTCTATATCATAAATGCATATCTGAATTATATTTATTGTGAATCTCAAATTCCTGCCTTTTTTTATTGAACCCAGGTGTCACAGCTGATTTTAAAAGGTGAGAATATGGGAAGTTCAAGGGTTCAGTTGACAATGATTCTAATAAGCAAATGTGTCTGTGTCCAGTGGAGTTATCCAAGAAACAAAATGAGGTATATTCAATTCAATTCAACTCCATGAAAGAAGCCTCTCAGGTCTGCCCTTGATAAAATTTTCTTAAAATAGCCATGGTCTTGTGCCTGCAGCAGAGACCCTCAGGTAAGCCCCAGAGGTTGTTCACGGGGCACTCGGGCTGTATCTCAAATAGCTGGAGGTGCTCCCCAGTCCCTCAGTTCAAAGACCTGGCCAGGGTGGGCCTTGGCTCTCTTGTGGAAAACACACCATTTGGGCTGGGGTGGTGGGATGAGAGCAGCACTGGTGAGGATCATGTCCGAGCAGAAATGCAGCTGAAAAAGCTGAGATGAAGGTCCAGGCTGGAAGCTGGGGCACCCTCCTGGGTACAGTCCATGTGCATGGGGACAACCCAGGGAGATGGTAGCTAACAAGACCTGATCCACTGTTGAGGAAACCACCAGCAGCAAGCAGTGGCCTCAGCTCTTTCCTCAGGCCTTTATAGGCTACTTTGGGACTCACCATCAGTCCTGCCTACCTTCCATAGCCTCAGACTACACACTGAAGGTGTGCTTTGTTCACAAAAATCTGCACCAGTCAAGCTTTGTTCTTCCAGATATTTCCTTCCCCCTCTATTCATCAGACAGTTTCTATTTCCATCAGATTCAGCCAGCTCAGCTGATCATCTCTCCTCTCTGCAATCACATTTCTGCCATGTTACATTTTATTTCAGTAACATGCCTTGCCTGGCACTGTCAAATGCAGTACCAGTTATTACAGTTTCTGTGGTTTTGTCCTGTAAATGTTGGCATCTTCTTCTGGAGGCAAAGCTAGAGTTCCTAAGAAGCTTGTCAAACATTTTATAAGAGAACTTTTTCCTTTGTTAAATCGTAAGTGCTACATTTCTTAATTAAAATGGAGCAGAGTGACCCTTCTCAATGTCCTAAATTATAATGCTCTCTTTTTATATAGAACAGGGCTATGGATCTTGTGACTGCCAGAGGCCAAGCTGGCATCACAATTCTCCTACAACAGTCATGTTGTTCAATTCAATGACAAATGATCCCTTACAGACGCTGCAATGCCAGCAAAATTTGCTGCAACAACGTTATTTTCCCTGTGTAGTTTGATTCTTTTGGGGCTTAGGGGAAGAAATGTGCAGTTTGTCCTGCAGTGAGGTCAGCTACCCTGTGGCAGCAAACAAGTCTCTGACTTGCCTGGAGACTTTAAACTGTGTAACTTCTGGCTTTGCAGTGGTTGTTGACTGCCATTTTTCAGCCCTTACTCTCACATCTCTGTATTTGTGAGAGAAATTGGGGGGTTTAATATTTTTTTTTAATTGGGACTGTGTGGTTTATCTCTCTTTTTCCATGTTATTTTAGAGTTAGTTGAAGTGATATGGCAAGAGCAGTAGTGATATTCAACAAAAAAAGTATGAATCAAAAGAGAGAAATGCATAAAGCATCACAATATTCTGAAATCAAACAGAAAATAAAGTTCTTACTAGCACTGAAGACAGGTTGCTGGGCTTGACAAGCAAACATAGCAAATAAGTCTGTTTCCCTCAAGAATGTACCTGCCATAAAGTCTGCAGTGTTCTCACTTTCAGACAGCCCTAGCTCACTGTGAATTGCCTTGGAAGCATCTCTGTAAAATAATCTCCAGGGTGCTGTGCTTTGAGGAAACCAGTCAGATTTGTATCAGCATCAGCAAGGGTTTAGCTCACCATAGTAATTAAGCAGGTGAGAATAACTGATTCCTGTTTTCTTTCTTGTTTCCCTTCTTCTTTGCTGCTGAAGGATGACACTTCAAGAGCAATAATACAATGCATTCCTATCAAAAGATCAGAACTGTAGGGCAGTTACCCAGAACTGTCTGCAATACAAGTTATTTTTTTTGCAATATCTCAAGTCAGGCATGCAGGTGAGATCCCCATGTCTGATAGCTACTTCAGAGAATCTTGGCTTATATAATTCATACTTAGGAAGGCACCATCCATCAGGGAGTTATGGCAGATGTTCAGTGCTCTGCACAGAACACAGATATGGCTACGGATGGCTCACTTTGGGCAATGTTTGCTGAAAGTTACAAGTATTTATTTCTGCCATTACAGGTATTTATTAGATGTTGCCTTAGCCGTGCAACACACGTACTCCCCTATAGAATAGTATATAAGAAGTTATGAGGATATTGTCATCTCATGTTCAATTACCTCCATCAAAGTTTGGCACAAAACAGGATTTTCTTTTTGATTGATCCAAGTCATGAGCAAATGCCATTTCTCTGCATTATGAAGCACCTCTCCCTAGCATTTATTTTTATCTTCCTCTTTAGTTGTTTTGTGGGGTTTGTTTGTTTATTTTGGTTTGGGTTTTGTTTTGGTTGTTGTTTTGGTTTGTTGTTTTTTTTTGTTTGTTTGGCTCTTTTATTAGAATATTACATCATAGAAACTTTTGTTAAAACTCTCCTAATTTTTTCCTGAACTCTGTTACTAATATGGGGTCACTCTGCCATTAGGAGTCTGGAGGATTTATAAATGAACAGTGTGCATCTCAAACCTCTCTGTCTCTTTTTCTACATCATCTACAAGTGTATTTTCACTCTTCCTTTGCTGAATTAATGAATAATTCCTACTCTCTGCAGCCATGTGAGGAGCTGGGATTAACTGATTTGAGATTTCTAAGAATGCTTCAACTTGTGCAGCAAAACCAGTGCCATGCAACAAAAAGGGCTCCATGCACAGCCCTCAGCTCTGTTGGGCAAACACCTACAGCTCTTGTCCTGTCATTTCCTCTTTCTTCATTGCCAAAATAGCATGGCAGGCACACATACATGCATTAGGAAATGAATCCTGCTGCCAGAGCATCTCGAGGAGCCGTCACCTCATGCTTGCTTATCTCAAACATCCCATTCCAGTGGCTCTGTTGTTTTTTATAACCCAGCCATGAGTCTCAGAATTTTCATTCTTGTTTTATTGCACTGAATGAAGATAATAGAAGAAGGCATCTATTTGTTTCTGGCTATGGGTAGATGAATAAGTAGGTACCATCTTTATATGACACAGGCTTCAAAACATTTTAAATTAAAGAATTTCTCCTTTCACACATTGCAGGACACTCCAGACCCTGATGTACTGGCCAAATGGTGAAACACTTTAAAATGTAGACTTTGTAATGTCTTATTTCTTGGTCTTTCTGTTCTAGAGAGACATGGGGATAAGACTCTGAAACTGAAAGGTGAGATCTAATGATAGAAAAGACTAAATTTCACAGTCAGTTGTAGTGTCTATTCAACACACAAAGGAACAAATTATGACTTCTATCTGACTTTTTTAATATTTTCTTCCTCCTTTCTCATAAATATTTATAGTCTTCCTGGCTATTAATTTTGAGGAAGGTAAGTTTATTACCTTGGGGGGAGTTTAATTTTCATTTATTTTGCAGTTATCTATGAGTAATACCTGTGTAAATGCACTCACCAGGTTCTCAAAGGCTGGCTTTCCATGAGGTTGCTCCTGGCAAGCCACAAACACCTTTACACTTTTCCCTACATCATCAAGTGCCTCCAACAAAATCTTCACAGCTCTTCACAGCTCTGCTCCCGAGATGCTGGACCCACAGCCTCTCTGGGCAGCCTGTGCCACCAGTGCCTCACCACCCTCATAGTGAACAGGGCCCTGTTTCTGGTTAAAGCCATCCCCCCTTGTTCTATCACTAGACCCTGCTAAAAAAAGTTTGTTCCCAACCTATGGGTCCCCTTTAGGTACTGGGAGGTGCTATGAGGTCTCCCTGGAGCCTTCTCTTCTCCAGGCTTGGGAGTTGTTACCCAGTCCAATACCTCTTTCTGCCAGCAGATCCTGATTAAGGGTGGTTAATTGTTCATTGGAAATATATTTCTCTTTTGAGCTGAACTTTCTTTGCTCCTTCTCATCTTGTGAATCTCCTGCAGCTTCACTGAACACTGCAGTTATCATGTGCCTTTTAAATGGTGTTTTAATTAAACCCTGATAAAGGTAAATGAGTTCCAACTTTCCTGTAATAACTGCATTGCCTAAAGCTCACAAATCTGAGAATTTAAAGTTTTTTTCCTATTCAATCGATTTTTATTGGACCCATAATATATATAGAGACAAATATCTACAAGAAACCATGCCATTTGGGATAATGGCATGCTGCTGAAAAGCCTCACAGGCAACAGAAGAAGAAACTAGCAGAATATATTTTGCAAAATACTGTATAAATACACAAAAAAATACTTCTACATTGCTGGTTTCACTTCATACTTCATAGTGCTTAACTGGCATTTGGAAAAAAAATATGAAAACATGTATAGCCCAGGAGTATAAGTCTGGGGCTTAGGCCTTCTTCAGCTTCCTCTTCTCTTCCAGCTGTTGGAACAGAAATGGATATGTATTAATAAAACATGGACTGATTCTAGTTAGGCTAAGCAAAAGATTTTATATTCCTTCTCTATTTGGCTAGAAACTGAAACAAAAAAAGGAACAGCTGTGGAAGTGCAAAGTCAATATTTACAGATATTCATAGATTTTACAAATGAAAAAGAGCATCAGGAGATCACCAAACCTGAGTCAAATGCATTACAGACAGTTACTTTGCATCCAGAATCTCAGCCCTGACACAAAAAGTCATCAGGTCATTATGCAACATCAAGAGGCTGAAAATCCAACATTTTCTCTGTTGTTTTGCTCAGGACTTTAGTCTCTTTCACTGCTAGAATTTTGTCTGTAGTTTCCAATTTAGATTTCCTTTTTGCTTCTAGACATCTTGTTAAATATTTTTGTTTTATTCCCCACCAGATTAGAGCCCCATTCAAGATGTAGGACATTGTGCTTTCTCCCACAGAAGTATTCCAGCATTTGAATGACATAATTGATTATCTTTGAAAACCAATTCAACTCAATTCTCTCTCTGAAATATAATCTTTTGTCATCTTTTTCTAGTCTTTCCTGACAGTTCTCCAGTGTGTGCTCACTGCCCAAGATAACCCGTATTTTACTGTTGATAAAACCCCTTGATGCATAAATATTGGATTTCTTTTCCCCAGGAATATGAATTTTCACTTATTTCGATGAAATAATTTCCTCAACACCAGCCAGCTCTTAATAATGTTCTGTCTCTGGTACTATTTTTCTCTTCACTCTTTTTTACATCATCAGCTCTACAAATCTTATACAGTGGTTTTATATTTACTCCTAGTTCATTCATGAAAATGTTAAACAGTGTCAGGTCTTGCATTTATCTCATTGGTCTCATCTCCAACAGCTAAAACATTTTCAAGCTGACAAGGCAGTGAGCTCTGAAGGTCCAGGCCAGGAGAATTTTGGGGTGCACGTGAAGATGCTGGTGGGAGACAGCCTGGGGCAGTGTTACCTGGCAATACTGCTACCAGAAAAGTATCTTTGTAACAGTACTTATTAGTGTTTCAAAGCTTATTTAGGAACTTCACCTTCTCAGCACCTCATCTACTCTGATTGCTCCATCAGTTGCTGGTTTTAAGTTGCTCCTCACCTCTTAAAAACGGCATTTTGTTTCCAGTCTTATAGACCTGGATCTAGTCTACAATTTTTGTGCCTTTTTATGGCGTTTCTCTATTACAGAGGGAATCCTTTTGTGCCACTCCTCAAGGAGATGTGAAACAATCATACCTGAATTATCACTTTATTTTCTCTTTGGTAGAAAAACATGTCAAGTTTCTGTTCTCTCCCTGCAGAGCAGATTGCATATGGATCTCACTGTTTTCTCCTTGGTAATATTTTGTTCTGGGAAATTTGAGATTTTTAGCCTGATATGCCAAGGCAGTGAATTATGTAATTGCACATTAGGATCTTTGCCTGTCATATCACCTTTTAATGACTTTGACACATTCAGGGCTATTCACCAGTCTGGCAGAGGGCATAGATATCACCTTGAAAATGTTGTCAAAGATACTCTTTAAAGTTTCCTCAAAACTGTGACTTGGGGAAATGCATTCAAATGAACCCTGTGGAGCTGTCAGCTCCTCTGATTATCACACTTACTCATGGAGCTGCTGCTCCAGCAGCAGAGCTCCCAACCCTTGCAAGCAACCACAGCTTGCTCCAGCTTTTAGCCCTCCAGCTTTTAGCCCTTCAGCTCCTGGGAGATGGATGGGGAGTTTTGCTACAGAAGGAAAGGAAACAAGAGGCTGTAAGCGTCATTAAGCAGAGATCTGTGTGATTCATTAGATTTATTCTTCATGGAGGAACATATTTACACAGGGGACACGGTGTATTTTATTTGATTTGAGTTTGGAAGACTTCTTTGTAGTTTTGAAGCCTAAGAGCCATTCACCATTGAGGAAAGGGATTCAGAAGACCTGTGATGGCTGGTTGAAATGGAAGAAAAAGCACCAGATATGATATCAACTTCTGATCCCATTGAGTATAAACTAACAATCACAGCTGTTACTGGGTATATTTTGCCCTTCTACATGACCTACATGGCACCAAAGTGTATTTCATGTTTTGGGTCAGCTTTGTATTGCAGAAACCTGATCTTGCTCATGTTCCTCATTTCTGTGATTTCCCCTGGGACAACAACTCATCCTGAGTCTGTGAAGGACAAAGTACAGAAGGATAAAAAATGCTATTTTATGTGTTAGTACAAGTAATATAACCACAACTGAGGTGTAGAACTTTTCAATAATGTAAGGTGAAGGAAGAAAGAATTAGTTCATGGCTATGGAGCTGTTTACCTGTATTTGCTTCATTATTTGCTGTTTTCCTTATTTGCTCACAGTATCTGAGATCTTAGGTTACAGTGACACATTTTTCCTCATAATATGCCTGCAAGATAGAGAAACTATCTCTTGCATTTCATGGACAGTGGGAATGGAGAAATGTTAGTGGTTTTAAATTTGCTAATACTTCTGGGTGTCTAACAAACAAAGGTGTCTGTGCGATTTCAAATGAGATCCAAGAAATCTCAAAATGAGCAGGCAGCTCCAAACCAAGAAAAAGTCTATATGACCTTTTTGAAAATTTTAGTTAAGGTCAGTATCCAGAACTCCTTGCCTCTAAAGAAAAGAAATAAACTCTGATAAAAAGCCTAGTATGAAGCTGGCATAATGTTATTTACTTTTATGGAGTTTTTCCAGCTTAGCAGAGAGACAGATAACCAGCCTACTGGTGAAAAGGATTTGGTCTTCAGAAGCATGAGGAAAAGAAATTACTATGTCTATATAGAATAAATCTTGCCAGATTTTTCATAGAGTAGCTAAGACAGTCACTGAAAGCAAAGCAGTTGATCTAGTTTATTATGCTTTTGGATTAGAACACATCATTTCCTTAAGCAGTGAGCAGGAACTGCAGTGGTTGAAAAACTCACACTCAGAAAGAATTCAGATGAGCCTGAATACAAGCTCTCCTGGGACTGAAAATGAAATTAGGAACATATAAGGTTAGCACTAAGGGTAATATTTTTGGCAGAGTGAGGTGGCAAACCAGGGATCTTTGTAATTACTGTTGTCAAGTAGCTCCTTCAGTAATGATGCAGAAGAAAAAGAAGGTTCTGTGTTAATGCAGTTGAATGCCCTACTCTGAGAGGAGTCAGGCAAAGACAGAGATGTTGGGGGTGGGAGTAGAGCAGAAGGAAAACTAGGGACAAATTGTGGAGGAGGAGGAAAGGGAGAAAAAGTAACCCTGGAAATAAAGACTACTCAATGTTAAAGATCCAGTGTGAGGTGGTTTGGGTCCCTGACATCCAAGTCTAACTGCTAAAATATAAAGAAACATAAAAAATGGAACTAGAGGGACTAAAAGAGCAATATTTGACTTAAATTTGCTAGCTACAGAGGTCATCTGCCAGTCTGGAGAAGTTCTTGGCTATCCTTCAGGCTTAAAGTAGCAAGTTTTGGTGTTTTGGGAAAATCCATTGGGAAAATAAGCATTTAGGAGTACTGGATTAAATTATCTGCAATTTACAGGTGTGAAGTATCCAGTAAAAATGCAGATATTAACAGTGGATATCTCAAAAAGACAACTCTAGTGAAGATGTGTAATGATACAATGTAAAACTTTAAAAATGGTGTTCATATCCACAGATAATTTTATAGTAGGAACATTTCAAAAAATTTGAGTCTCTAATCAAATTATAACAGAAGTATCTAGTAAATTGTGAATCTTTCCCATTTACTCTCAATATTTTTGAGGGATTTTTTTAAATAGATCTTTATAAAATTGATGTTTACATAAGGGAATTTTAAATGTTTTAAATGTGATCTCTTATCTGCATGAATTCTGACCTATCATCTCTGAATGTGTCAGTGATCTGTGATCTGAATACAGGAAAAAAGAAACAGAGTGCCATGACGTGTGCCAGTGACTGCAAGATCCTGAGAAGGAATACCAAGAGGAAATATCCACTCCCAAAACTGCAGAGAGCCCTCTGGAGGGATAAAGGAGTGTGAGGAGTCCTGCCTGTGGGGAGGGAGGAGCAGCACAGACAGTGTGTGATGAACTGACTGCAGCCACCATTCCCCATCCCTCTGTGCCACTGTGGGAGATGAGGCAGAGAAATCACCACTGAAGCAGAGCCCAAGAAGGGAGGGCTGAGTGGAACATGTGTTTTCAGATTTGTTCTTATTTCTCATTATCCCACTCTGATTTGATTTGCAATAAATTAAACTATTTTCCCCAAGGCAAGCCTGTTTTGCCCACAATGGTGACTGGTGAGTGATCTCTCCTTGTCCTTATCTCAACCCACGAGCCTTTTGTTATCTTTTCTCTCCCCTGGCCAGCTGAGGGGAGTGATGGAGCAGCTTTGGTGACACCTGGCATGCAGTCAGGGCAAGGCCCTGGTACACATGCACAAGTTCCCCAGTCTGCCCTCTAACATTTTGCAAAAGAACAGAATTCTCCAAAAACCCCACAAAGGCTGTTGTTATAAGCATTCCCTCTTTCTTTTTCTTAATTTCTTTTTTATTTCTTCCCTTTTTTCCCCCTTCTTGTTTTTCTAGACCTCTAAAATTTGAAGTTTGTCACTGTCAGAATTTTCTCTCATAGTTTCAAGGTATCATCAGGTTCTTCAGGAAAAGGGCAATTGTTTAGAAAAAGGGCTCCTAATTTGCTTGTTTCCTGTGGACCTGATTCTTATACCACTTTCTGATGCAGGTGGGAAACTGGTTACGCTGCCTTTATGGAATGATGTGCCCCTTGAAGTCTTTCAAAAAGAGCACAGATTTGGATCCTCCATTCCTACTGGGTATAAATGCAGATCTTTAATAAATGTAGCTATAGATAGGTCTTGGAATAATAGCTAGTTATTAAAAACAAAACAAAGCAAAACAAATAAAAACAAACAAACAAGCAAAAAATTAAAAAGTAATAATTAATCCCTGTCTTGCCACTGAAAAAGCTACATTAGATCCATAAAGCACCTTCCATGACCATTTCTGAGTTTGGATTACTCTAAATCCAGTTCCAATGATTTTACATCAAAACCGCCCTTTTGCAGTGGTGTGCAAATGTTTTGTGCATTTCCTAGTCTTTTCTGACATCCTTTCTTGAAGAATTACTTTCAGTGGACTGCATTCTTGTTCAGATATTGTAGAGGTGTAATTTCTCATTAGCTAAGAAAAAGTAATTCTTTATTACCTGGGGGCTTGTGGCCAAGTAATATTGTTTCTTTTAACTAAAATAATTAATCATATCCTGTCCCTCCTCTTTAGATCCCTTCTAGCTGGAGTCTTTTGGTCTCAAGTGTGATATTCACTGCAGCAGGGAGAAACAAGAAGCTGATCAGACTCACTCCTTCCAATACTGCCTACACCTTTCTCCTCACTGAAACCTTCTTGTCATTGCAAAAGTATTTGTGCATAAAATATCTTCAGTGTTATCCTGCATGAAATCCTGCATACTTGGTATTGACACCTCAGCAAATCTCTCCAGACCTGTCAGAAGGCGTGGAGAAGTACAGTGAGGTGTGTGGTGCTTTCAAGGGGCAGTCAGTGGCAGAATCTGAGGAGTCACAATCTTGAGTCTAAATTGAGAACAACTTCCTCACAGTCAGCATGTGTTCCTGGCAGAGCAAAGATTCCATCTGCGTCCCAAAGCCCAGCCTGGGATGTGGCACTTTGAGACAACCCTAGAGGCAGTGGGAGAAGGGTAAGAGCAGAGAAAAACTCAAAGAAATAGATGACTTGGCAGCAGGTGAGGGAGTTGGGGTGAGCTGGTCATACTGACCTCTGTAGTGTAAGCGAAGGGAATGAAGGGCACATGTTATCAGCTGGACAGTGTAAAGGGTTTGTGAGTAATATTTTCCCCAGTAAACTCCTCCCAATATTTGTGCAGAGGATTTGGATGTCCTTTGGATTGCTGCAATGAAATGGTGACGTGATCTGCTGTGGAATTACTGCTCTGAGCAGGAGGGAATTCAGGAGGGGAAACAAGACACGTGAACGTAGCTCTGGCCTTGTGATGGAGGCACCCAGGCTGGGGCTTCCCTCAGCACTGCTCTGGGACATCCAGCCTGGGGCCAAGGGAAATGGGCCTGGGGTGCCCTGCCTGTTTTACATACCTGAATTGCAACATAGGCATGGGTTATGTTCCCCAAAGCTGCTTAATACTGAGAAAACAGGACAATTGGGGATTTTTTTTTCCCCCTTAGATATGCCACATGAGTGTTTTGTGCCCCTCAAATGGAAAAGAAATAATGAAAGATCTCATGGGATGATTATAAATTTTGCAAGATGCCACCTCATTTTGTATATGGACTCAGACTGGCTGCTAGAAAAGGTTTCAGTAAGGAATGGTGGAGGAATTAATATGAAGGAGCCCTGAGAGCCCAGATCATTGCCCTCCCTGCTGGGAATGGCTCTTTGGATGCCAGGAAGTGGCAGAGATATTGGCAGCACAAAGGGGAAACAAACTGCACATGAAAACTAGAGTGTGCCTGTAAGTCATGTCACTTTTTGTGTCTGGGTTAAGCCCTTTATTTTGGCTTCTGTGACACAATATTAAATGTAGTTTTTGTCTGACTGTGACATGAGAATCTTTGTTTTCCAATCTCTGCTTATGGAATAAAAAGTCTCCCTTGGCAGAGGAAATGGAAGATGTCATCCTGAAAAAAAGCAGTCAGAGTGGCACATGCAGTGTTTCTTGTTATAAACTTGCATAAAAATCCAATGTGACAGTCAATCTTGTGTAATATGCAGATTATAGTGATTAGTTAGTTCTAATTTGACATAGCCTGTTATCCCTGAAGTAGAGATTGCTCCAGAGCATTCCTTAGTCCTGTTTCAAAGAGGAATCTCGATAATATGATGGAGGTCATTGGAACAAAAGAAGAAACATACCTAAAATTAATTTTAACAGATAAACCATGTTTTCACTAAATGTTTGTCACCCTGTTCTCAAGAAAACCTGCAGTCTTTTTGTATTCACTTATTGTCAGCCTTAGACAATTGTGCTGTGCCCTGCTAATAGCAACAGTTTGGCTCCAGTTGTGCAACTGTGCACTAATTGCCTGCAAATCAGAATTAGATGTGAAGATGCCAATGAGTTTCCTTCTAGAAAAAAAAAAAAAGAAGTAATGAAAGTCATTCTCTTTCCCCCAAAATTACTGTCATTCAATTTGACTGAAATATTCCCTCCTCCACCATGCATTATGCCCAACCAAGCAGGAGTTAATAGCATTCCACTGATATAGCAAATTACTTTTTACTGGGGATGACACAGCATGCTTAAAAAATTTTGCCCCCACTTTCATTTTTTCCTATTCTTCCAACATGATTCACCCTCCTACACCTTTCCTTCCATTGCCTCATGAGTAATTTCTCTTTATCTGCATCAAGCAAATGTAATGCTGTATAAAAGCTGGAAACAGCTGCTTTTGTACTGTAGTTACTATTAATAAGTCTCTGGTGTTAAAAGTTCTCTGATCAACGCATCCTGATTTTTCCCTTGTGAAATGTAACATTCAATTTGTAAAAAAATAAAAAAATATACAGATCAGACATTAATATTTGAGCAGGATCTCAGATATGTGATTTCCTTTAGTCCATCATTAGTAAAAGTAGATTGCAAGTGCCCATCCTTTTCAAGGTAAACATCATTCCTGCTCTTAAGTGACATTGCCCATGTAGTAGAAGCAGTGTGAGAAAACCTACCAGCTGACACAGCAGGGATATTGTCAGCTTTCTCCACAGTTCAGGACACGAAAGGGATGTTCCATGGAACAAGGAGGTGCAGAAGACTGGGATGATCATAAGGAAAAGACATTTGACGTGTGTTCAATGAAGGCTGGCAATGTGGTAGCTGTGGCCAAGGAAAGGGAAGCCGCTCATGGCTATTTTCCTTTCATACAATGGCAGACATAGAACAATAAATCAGTGATCTCCCTTTGTTGTCAATGTTGTCAAATCAAATCATGAAACCCATGGGTGAGACCATCTGTGGAGGTGACTCTCTCTTCAGGGTGGACAGCTGTGGGAATATGCACAAAGCTAGACAAAAGGAATTGCACTTTGCACTGTACTAAAGTGAGAAACATCTGTGGGAATGTCTAGACCACAGTCCTGACAGAGAACAGTTTATGTAAATGCTCTACCTTTGCTCGACTTACTGGATGAATTTGTGTGCTTCAGCAGCTCTGAGGGGAGCACCGTCCCCCTAAACCTTCCCTTTTAAACAATGCTGATGAGAGACAGGGAAAGCTGGCAAGTATATGCAGCTCACATTGCAAAGCTTTTTATGCAATAGCCAAATGCTTTGAGTGATACAGATGTACATGCCTTGGACTGAAGGCCTTCATGATGAGTTGGAAAGGAGCATTTAATTAATCTCTATAAAAATGAATAATTAAGTGCATTTAAATTTGTGATTCCAAGACCTTTTTAACTGAGATAACAATGTGGAAGGGCAGTCAAATCAGAAGAGCAAGTCAACAGTTGCCATTCCCTGTTATTGCCATACCCTTTACTAAGCTATTCCTGCATACCCTCCAGAAGTCTTCCACCACTTTTTTATTTGGCAAGCAAGGGAGGTAAACAGATGCTGCATGTTTTAGGCTGTTTTCACTGACTCGAAGATGACTATCTCCAAAAACAGCTCAATGTTTCCTCTCTGGAATAGAGAACTAGTCCAGTGGGAGGCAGCAGTGTGAGAAAAGTCAGCAATGGCTTAGTGGAACCACACCAGTCACACCAGCACCCAGGAACACACATTGCAGGAATGGGAGAGAAGAGTAGCTCCAGCACACTTCAAATTCAGGTCCTTTGCAGCACCTGGAAAATGGTTCTGATGCTCCTAGAAAAGCCTTGCAAGCAATTATGAAGTTGCAGAAGATTTCTACCTTGTTATTGAACATAAAAACAACAGGAAGTAATGTAAATGTCATAAGATTGGGTTATTAGGAGGGATTAAACTTCTTCATGAGCCTTAGATTTTTTTCTGATTCGGACTCAGCTAGCTTATTGAAGCAACTGCAGAAAGATCAAAGGTCCACCAAGTAACTCTGAAGATGTGGAAGGGCCATCTGCTGCTGGAAGTTCCAGATACTCCTTCCAAAGTACAGCAGCAGGGACTGCAAGCAGAAACCCTTTTATTTATTGCTCTGGAAAGTTTTCAGAAGAAGCCAGGTTTTGGCTGCCAGACTGAATAAGGATGTATGAAATCACCGCTGTGCCACAATGCTACTTCTGCTACATATAAAATCACAGAATTGTTAGGGTTGGAAGGGACCTTAAAGATCATCTAGTTACAACCCCTGCTATGGACAGGGACACCTTCCAGAGGTTGCTCCAAGCCCTGTCCATCTTGGCCTTGAACAATTCCAGGGATGGAGCATTCACAGCTTCTCTGGGTAACTTGTTCCTACACCTCACTGCCCTTCTGGTAAAGAATTTCTTCCTCCCATCTAATCTAATCTAACCCTGCCCTCTTTCAGCAAAAAGCCATTCACCCTTGTACCATCACTCACACCCTTGCAAAAAGTCTCTCCAGCTTTGCTGTAGAACCCTTTAGGTACTGGCTGGAAGGCTCCTAGAATGCCTCCCCAGAGCTTTCTCATCTCCAGGCTGAACAGCTCCAGCTCTCTCCGCCTGTCTTCACATTAGTGCAAAGGAAAGAGCCAGAGGGCTGGTTAGAGAGAGCTGAGCTGGCACTGAGTGAGCTCCTGTATCTTCATGGAAAAACCCAGCGTGTGCCTTTCTCCCAGAAGCAGCAGAGTTCTGCTGAGTTCACACACCTTCCTGAAATTTGCTTAGGGGTCTTCTGCAGGATGTGGAGAGCTCCCCAGCATCCTAATGTCCCAGTCCCTAGCTTTAATTAGCCAGGAGCAATCTTGTCCTGCATTCTATACTGCACACAGAAACCTAAGCACTGCTTTTAACCCCACTGGAGATGAAACATATTTCCAAATTTGACAGTCTTGCAGCTGGTTTGCAAGCACAGATAAGAGGTAAGCAGCAATTAGCATGCCAGATGGACTTGTATTGGTTGTATTTAGGGCTGATATGCATGGCTCTGAAGATTGAAAAGCAATTTTTGAGGCTGCCTCTTCAGTTGAATTCCTGTTCCTTATGCAGGATAGAGACTAAACAAGGTGGGCGTGATTTCTGAGAGCTTTGAGCAACTGAGCTGAGCTGTATCACAAAAAATAATGGAGGAAAGTGTGAACATGACTAAGGAAATAAAAGTTAAGTGATAAAAGTGATACAGGATAATAATTTATTATCCCATAAATGTGTGTAGTCTTCAGAAAGATTTTACATTTATGTGAAAATAGTCTGAATGTAAATTTTTTTCTTTTGTTTTTACGCTCATGTATTACAATATTTAGAAATACAACATTATTAGTATTAACACACTAAACAGATGTTTTGCAGAAGCAGCAGAATAGAATTTATTTTCTCTTCCAAAGTTTTTGGAAAGTATAAGTGTAAGAAGTGTATTGAAGAGATGATTTGTTGATAAAAACCAATAAATAATGACATTATATAAAAGCAGTAGAAAGGAAAAATAGAATACAGGATGGCAAGGAAGATAAGACTGAAAAGTGCAGAGGAAAACAGAGAAAGATGATGAGGAGGTGAAGTAATATGAGAAAAAAACAAAAGAAAAGTGAAATTTCAGGAATGTAGAAACTAGCAGTGTATTTTATACATATATAAACAAGGAGGAAATGTATTCCTGTGGCCTCACTACAGGACACTGCTTATTTCAAGGGTGACATACTGTGATACAATGTGTACCTTCAGGACTGAAGTCTCCAAAACTGTTTAACCTCACCAGAGTGCATTGCTGACCTCTCAGCCAGAACCCACTGAGCCAATGCAGAGGCTGAGGGGAACACATTTGACTAAGGAACACATTGGCCACGTCTGGCTGGTCACAGGACATTGCCTCTGTGCCACCGACAGGAATGGCTCCTGCCAGCTGGAGCCATGCATCTCAAGCTAGAGCTGATGACCAAAATAGGCTTGAGGAAACCTGTTAGGAAAGACATCTGGCTGGAAATCTAGATCTAGGTAAGGTGAACTTCATCACCCTGACTTCAGCAGGCCCTGGCCTGGTTTGAAGGAAAAGCTGTGTGTGACATTTTGTTAAAGCATTGCTAGTCCTCACTGCCTTCTGCCAGGGCTAGTGTAAATGAGCTACTACTGCATATAATCAAACCACAATTAAGCCTCTGGGGAGCATGCATCTGCAAAGAAATGATGAATGGCTTACATTCTCTGTCTCTTTTCTTCTCATACGCCCCAGTATAAGCATTGCAATCAATTTCTGTAATAGATTTTTTTTTTAATGGAAATGCCCTTGTTCAGTCAAAATGGCTTTTCCATTAAGTGCAAAGCTCAGTTTCACTGACTTGTCTTGAGTTAAGAGGACCACTGGCACTTCATAGGAGACTTTGGATAACATTTAGGAGAGACACAGTCCACATTGGCAAATATTGAGGAAGAGGGAGTTTCTTTCTTCCATTTCTGCTTCTCTGTGATTCTTTAGTGAGATCAAGTTGTTGGCTTCTTTTTTGAAGCTGATGTTGTGGGCAAGCCTGTGTTACTAAAACTCTGACTTATGAGGATGATAAACTGATGTGTGGATGAGAACAAGGGGTTGCTAACCAGCACAGCACAGGGCTAACTCTGCTTTGCTCTGTGTTTCCATGGCCCTGTGTGCCTGCTGACTTGCAACTTTCCTAGGTTAGCTATCCCTATCACTTTGCTTTTCAGAGGGTGGACAAACCCTTAGGCATAACTTGAGGCAACCCTCAAACTGTCCAGTCTCTGTCAAACCGTGTTGGGTGGACACTGCATTTGGCATCTGAAGTTACATTAATCATTTATTACCTGACTTCAAACAAAGGAAACACAGAGAGGTAGTGAAGACTGTTGGAGACAAATAAAAATCTCTGGGTAAGGAGTACTGTACTGTGAAAAAGCAATAGGTACTTCAGTTCATCTTCAGCAGCTCATGTCTGTCAGCAGCTGCTGGCTGCTGGCAAAGTGGCATCAGTGAGGGGACCTGCAGTGATCCAAGTTTCAGGAACAGGGGGCGATTAGCAAACCTTTTAAAAACACCTTCTCATGCACTCAGTACTGTTAATGGTCACTGATTTTTGAATAGCCAGCTGAAGGCATGCTGCTACTATTTGTAGTTTCCTCCTAAGACTGAATTTAAAATGTGGTTGATGCCAGAGTTGTGCCACAGTAGCCATTGCTAAATCCAACAGGAACTGATGAACCTGGATCATTCTGAGAGCCAGGCTGTGCCCAAGCACAGGTGGGAAGCAGTGTTCTTACCTAGAGAACAGAGAAGATTTAAAGCAAAATCAGTCTATACTACCCTAAAATGAAAGTAGTTTAGCCTATGCTCTGTTACATTGAATAGTGCCATAACCTGGTAGAAAAGTAGCTTTGAAACCTCTATCAGAGTTTCTGAGACTGATCTGCAGTGTTTCCTAACCACTGAGCATTTCTGGCTCTGGGGTGAATTTACAGAGCTGAGGGACAGACAATGCAGAGAAGAAAAATGTGTTTGCAATCCCACTTACACCCTGAAAATCAGGTTTCCTGAATGTATCAGTGTATTTCAGGGACACTGAATGTATCCTGTAATGTGTCTAGGTCTAAGCAACCACCAAACTTTTAATTATGGATAGTACACCATCTCCTCCCTTTCAGGAAGGTGAGGGCAGTATTTGCACTATTAACCTTTTATGTAATATCTTAGTGAGTAAAACATAACCAGGCATGAGGGATTTTTACTTAATAACACCTGGTCCTGGCAAACCCCCCCTTTTATAATGGATAAACTACTCCCTGGAGGGTGGAAGAAGGAAAAAGAAATAGGAATGAGAATCATGTTGGCCTGTCTCAGTTATTTGAACCAAATTACTGGTTTTTTATTAATCTGCTCATTAGAGTGTCACAGATTTTCAAACAACATAGGTTTTGTCCCAAAACTTATCTCACATTTATTTGCAAGTATCACATTAATGCATTAAGGAACTGTTTCATTTTGTGATCGCATGGTGAAAAAATAACAGATTTGTAATTCCCTCTGCAGTCCTTTATAATGAGAAATACTTCAGGAATAGGCAATTTTAAAGAACTTTAATTGCTTCTCCCTCCAGCAAAAAATCTGCAATCACTGATGAAAGGGCCCTCCTTTACTGTTAATGAACAGTCAGCAGTGCAAGCTTCTCTAGCCATCCAGTGTAGAGGCCATTGACTCATGCCAATATTCTGGTACTCTTACCTACCTTTTGAGAGAGGAACAACATCCAGAAACAGCCACTGTTTCCATTCCTGAAACTTTGAATTATTCCAAACCAGATTTCTCACATTGGTCCCTTGTAGTGGGTTTGCTTGGCAAGCTTTTGGTAGCAGGGGATCTACAGGGGTGGCTTCTCAGAGAAGCTGCTGGAAGCTTCCACCACGAGCAACAGAGCCAGTGTCAGTGGGCTCCAAGAGAGGCCCACTGCGGGCCAAGGACAAGCCCAAGGGAAACAGTGTTAGTGCCTCTGGGATACTGTATTCAAGAAGAGGGGAAAACCACATTGTGCAGGAGTGATTGTGGGCAGAGACAGAAAGAGTCAGAAACAGCCAAAGGAGAGGAGTAAGAACATGCGGCAGGAACAGCCCTGCAGACACCAAGGGCAGTGCAGAAGGAGGGGCAGGAGATGCTTCAAGCATAGGAGCTGAGATCCCCCTGCAGCCCCTGGTGCAGCCCATGGGGGAGCAGAGATCCACCTGCAGCCCTTGGAGGATCCCATTCCAGAGCAGGGGGACGCCCAAAGGAGGATGTGACTCCATGGGAAGCCCACACTGGAGCAGGCTCCTGACAGGACCTGCGGGACTTGGGAGAGAGAAGCTCACACTGGAGCAGGTTTGCTGGCAGGACTTGTGATCCCATGGGGGGTTCATGCTGGAGCAGCCTGTTCCTGAAGGACTGGAGCCCATGAAGGGACACACGCTGGAGCAGTTCATGGAGAACCGCAGCCGATGGGCAGGACTCACACTGGGGAAGTTTGTGGGGGACTGTTGCCGATAGGAGGGACCCACACTGGAGCAGGGGAAGGACTTTTCCCCACGAAGAGGAAGCAGTGGCAGAAACAAGGCGTGATGAACTGACCAGAGCCCCCATTTACAGTCCCTGCCCCACTGTCAGGGAGGAGGTAGAGAACAGGGATACAAGTTAAGCATGGGAAGGAGGAAGGGATGGGGGAAAGGTGTTTTCAATATTTGTTTTTGTCTGTCCTTGTCTCAGCCCATGAACCTTTCACTGTATTTTCTCTCCCCTGTCCAGCTGAGGAGTGCAGTGACAGAGTGGCTTTGGTGGGCACCTGGTGTACAGTCAGGGTCAACCCACCACACTCCTCTTCACCAGGAGAAACTCCTTCTCCCAGAGGAGATGACAGTGCAGTCTGTCAGCCAGATGCTGGGGCAAGTTTTAAATTTTATACATGGGAATGTGAAACAGGAGAGGTCTTCCTGTTGGAGTGGAACAAGAATTACCAGCCTAAATACACTCTGCAACAAGGATGTGGTGCCTTTGCTTTGATTTTATATTGGGATACTTTATGCTGCTTCTTAAAGGGATAAGAGAAGGAAAATTTATCAGAAATTTTCACAGAAGGTTTTTTGCTCATTACAGCTGAGTCATACTGGGTACAACACCAGACATGAATCAAACATCCCCTGGAAAGAGATGTCAGAAAATACACCCAAAATCCTTCCCACCCTTCCTCATACAGCTCTTAGACCCATGCTGGCAATATTTGCATATAAGGATTTTTTAGAGGAAAAATTATAAGAATCTATGTGTTTTCTTTACCAGAAGAGGTGCTGGATCCTTTATTTTATTATCAACATTTCTGAGCTACCAAAAATTCCCTGCATTATGTTTGCAGACTTTTTTCTTCAGCTGTTTCAATTCTGTAGCCCAGTGGAATAGGGTGCCTCACTGTTATAAATTATCTTGCACTGTACTCCAACCTTTTTATGAAATTTACATCCCTCTGAGCAGTGTTCAGTTGCCAACCTGTTATCTCCTTTCTCTGGCCCAATTAATTTAGAGGCAATCAATTTAATCCTTGAATAGTTTGAACAGATGCTTGCCTCCCTCCAGCTCCTGTCCATCTTTCTCTGAGAGATTTTCTGTTGGTGATACATGCTGTGTGCCAGACCACGTTGCACATTCAGGGGTAGCATTTTGGAAGAATGGAAGTTCATGTACTGGAAGAGGAATTTGTGACAGCATCTCAGATAGCAAATAAGAGTTGTCTTAATTTATGCAAACTTAAGCCAGGGTTTAATTCAACCTGTCCCATCGAATTGATACTGGACTTGTACAAAACCAATGCAATAGGATTCATTTTGCTTAAATAATTTTGTTTACAGAATGGCTTTTCACACATCTTGCTCTGTGTTTGTGTGGCTGAATCATTGAGGAGGGAGGAAAGGAGCCAAGACAGTTTTTTTCCTTGAGTCATTAAAAAAAACCTATGAGGCATTTCATCAAGGGAAGTTGGTGAGTTCCTGTGCTCTGCAGCAGTACTTCTGAAAGTATGCACCTACTGTCAGTACTTAAATGAAGTGTTCTCAAGCTGAACCTTTCAAAAGGAATTTTAAAGAAGGAATTGGTCCAGAGCCAGAAGGAAAGCAGAAAAAAGGAAAAGAGCCACAGAGTAAAAAAGCAGCATGAGGCTCTGCAGTGGGTAGTATTGTGGGCAGCACTGGAAATGGTGACATTTATACAGCAATAACATTTAAAGATGTAATCAAAGGAAAGGGCACCTTACACTGTTCTTGTGGGTATGTGAAGAGCTGAGTGGCTGACAGGGGCTGATAGAAGAGTGCAGAGGGGTGCACATGGAGTAGGAAGGACAGTATCAGTATCAGTATCAGTATCAGTATCAGTATCAGTATCAGTATCAGTATCAGTATCAGCTGGACTATCTGATCATAGCCCAGCCCACCTTGACCCTCCCATGGTCAGAACATAGGTGTAAATTGTGGAACAAAGCATCAGCACTCCCAAAGCAGTGGCAGTCTTAGTAGCTGGTTTAGTACTTGGCTGGCTACTACTGGTTACAATCCCTTGTCCTATGATTGGATCCCATCTTCTAAAATCCTGTCCATTCATAGAATCACTGTTAAAGATATGGACAGGAAGATGACTCCTCAATTAGCATGGCATCAGAAATAGACTGGACATGGGACAATTAGTTTAATTATTGCTAGTCAGTATAAGAGAAGGATAATGGGAAAAAAGAGCTTTAAAAACTTTCCCTCTATCTCACCATTCTTCCCAGGGTCAACTTCACTCCTGATTTCTCTACGCTCTCCCAGATTGGCACAGGGAGACGGGGAATGGGGGCTGCAGCCAGTTCATCACACTCTTCTTCTTCATCGTGTCTCTGCCACTCCTTTCTCTTCAGGGACAGGATTCCTCACTCCCTTCCCCTGCTCCAGTGCGGGGTCCTTCTCAGGGGAGGAAGTCCTCCACAACTTTTCCAACTTGAGTCTTTCCCAAGGGACACAGTTCTTCATGAACTGCTCCAGTGTGGGTCCCTGCTTCAGTATGAACTTCCCATGGGGTCACAGCCTCCTTCAGGCATCCCCCTGCTCCATGGGCTGCAGGTGGATCTCTGCTCCACCATGGTCCTCCATGGGCTGCAGGGACACAGCTGCCTCACCATGGGCTGCACCAGGGGCTGCAGGGGAATCTCAGCTCCAGAGCCTGGAGCACCTCCTGCCCCTCCTTCTGCACTGCCCTTGGTGTCTGTGGGGCTGTTCCTGGCCCGTATTCTCACTCCTCTCCTCTGGCTGCTGTTCAGCACTTATTCATTTTGCTTTGGCATTTTATCCCCACCATTGCTCAGCTTGCTCAGTGGCAGGTCACTCTGGGAGCCAGCTGGCATTGGCTCTGTCAGACATGGGGGAAGCTTCTGGCAGATTCTCGCAGAAACCACCTCTGTAGATCCTCTGCTACCAAAAGCTTGCCATGCAAACCCAGTACACCCAGTACACAGACACAGATATGTGCATGCCTCTTTGATTAGTGTCTGGGAAAGTTCCTTGGACTGTCTTTGTTCTCACCTCTGATTTTGCTGCAGGACTCTCTTTTGGGTAATTGCATCTTCATTTTTAGCAGATACACTCACTCACTTCTACACTTTAGGTATGTACAGCTGCTGTGTTCACTAGCCTCGATAAAATTCAATACAAACTATGTCATTATTTTCTATTTGTGTTGTTTTTAGGCCTAATAGCACAAAGCCTGGGTCTAATAGAGTCAGGTACTGGAAAAATGTTTAATACTGTTCTTGCATCCTAATAAGGTCCAATACCAAAAAAACCCCAAACTATAATTTGAAGAGATGGGCCACTTAAATTGTGGGAATCAGAAGAGTTGAGAAAGATACAGCAGTAGAGGGCAGAGATTAATGGCCAAATTTTCCAAGATTGTAAATTCTCTCTTTGGGACCTGAAGGAAGTGGCAGGGCTATTTAAACCTATTGAGAACCAACTGCCTTAAAAATTAGGTTTTAAGTGAGATACTAACATCTATCCAGAAATCAATAAATCCACTGAGGAGCTGAATCCAGATTCTCTGACTCTTAGATAAATACCAAACTATAAATCCTCTGGCCAGAATCTAAGCCCCAGTCAAAATTCCTATTATCTTCAATGGGAAAGTTTCCATCCTCAATTTTTCCCCATATCTCACACAATACACCACAAATATGCCAGGTATAATGCATGCAAGATAGGAAAGAAAATCTTTCTTGGAAGTCATCCTGTGCCTTAGAGTGCAAAATCCCTCACAATGAGAGCGCTGTTCTGGTGAACCACTCCCATTCATATTAACACAGTATGAACTTTAAAACTGTTTTCTTGCCTCCTTGCCTGTGTTTCTGTGCATCCATCAGGAAGCCACAGAAAGCATACAGGTGACATCCTCAACAAAAGCAAGATACCAAATTATTTAATCTTACAGCTTTGGCTTACCTCTGTTGGGGAATACGGTTTGTCCTGGATTGTGCACAATAGTTTTGTTGTTTGTCAAAAAGCTGAGAAATTTCTTTAGACAAAGAATCACTGTCAAAAAGCAGTTTTACTTCTCCAGCCCAGAAAACTTCAAAATGTCATACTTTGCTGAGAGAAGAACATGACAAAAGAGAAAAATTGAATAAAAAACAAATATAGGGCATCTTTGTCATGAAGATTAGAAAGAAGAAGAACTTTCCTCAAAGGAAAAGCAGGAAGACAAGAAAGAACCTTCTCCTTCTTTTCCCAAAAGCATCTAACATTTTGGAAATGTGCTGAGCACAGGCTGGACAAAACAGTTTCTTGGTAGCTTTTAATAAACTTTTAAAACATCTTTTTCTAGTATGGGGAATATTCTTATCATCCAATGCTTGCAGTCAAGACTTTGCTAGTCTTGTCCAGCCTCCCATTACCTTAAAACAAAATGTTGCACACCCTACCCATCCCAGGTTAGGCACTGCAAATGCTCTGAAACAACCTCTCTGCACCTTTGGATTTTACCCTTTGTTAATCTGCCTCAGATTGCCACTGCTGCCAAAATTTGTTATAATTTCATCTGAAGGCATCAGCTGAACCTGAACTGGGATTTTTAAATGATTGGTGGGTGAACTGAGTGTGCAAATTTAAGCTCATGGTCCATAAAATTTTAGCTGTCCTTGTGGACAACTTTCCTCCTGATGAAGCCATTCTGCAATGGCCAGCCCAGCCTTCATCATCATCATCATCATCATCATCATCATCATCATCATCATCATCATCATCATCATCATCATCATCCCAGTCAGCAATAGGAAAAGTTTGAACATCATTATTTTATGGGCCTCTTGTATCTTATGTTTTATTTCTGGGAGTTTATTGATGTCTTCAAGTTGCAGTCATTTCTCCTAGGTAATTCCAGCTTTCAAATTAAATGGTACTATACTGATAGCAAAGTGATAATCACACTATTTTTAGTCATCATTGGATAGGAAATCTTACACTGTTATGATGATCTTATGTTAAGTCAAATAAATGTTCCTCTGATAAATTATTCTTCAATTTCAAATAAATTAACGCATAATAAGAATGAATTTAACTGCACCTAAAATTGAAAAGAAGGATATAATATAGAGAGAGTAATAATAATTTTTTTTAAAAGCAGCAGCTATCCATTTAACCGTATTTGTTTTATATCTCATTGGTCATTATATGATCTTCACTCTTTCTTGAAACATCTCAGATCTGACTTGTGCATTCTCAGAGATTTTTCTCTTTTGAAGCAAATAACTGGAGAAATTGCCAGAGGGGAGATTCAAGTACTGTCTGTATGGAAGTCTGTTCAAATGAGCTGCACCTTTGTGTTTCACTGTGATTATCTTTGGTGGTGTCCCAGAGAATCTGCACCCATCTTGGGCGTCCTCAGGCTGTCTTTGGGGCAGGGACCAAGCTCACTTGTCGAGGACAAACACAAGTGGACATGAGGCATTGTTCTGTACTGAGAATTGGGAGTTGAAGAAGTGGTTGTGTGAGTTTCTCTCCACTCTTTGAGCCTAGAGGTCCTTTTTGTAGGATACCTGACACTGTAGGTTTTGCCCATGGGCTGCAGCTGCCACTTCAGCATGCACTGGCATCTGGAGGTGCTGCAACCCTCAGGTTTCAGTGGGTGGGACACACTGCTGTGCTGTTTGGGACACACTGCTGTGCTGTTTGGTGCCAGTGGACACAGTGCTGACTGCTCTGTTCTTTCACCAGCATCCTGCCTTCACTGTGCATTTTCTCCACATTGCTGCTCACTTTTTTGCTCTGTTCCTTTTTTTTTTTTTTGCAGCAGGGCTCCAATTCAGCTACCACTGCAGAAGTTATCAAGAGATACTCAAGCTCATGAAAGCTCGAGTCTCCAGTAAATTCTTGTTGCCTTTCATAGCATGCACATAATTATACATGATGATATACATAATGATTTATTTACACCTTATCAAATCAATTTGCCACGTAAACCTGAACTATTAAAAAGGAAAAATATTTTAAAGGGGATTCCAGGGCAAACAAACAAACTAAAATCCTCAACCACAGAGAAGGGTGCAATGCATGACACTTATTTTTTCTTATGAGCAGTGCAGATGTCTTTACCTAAGCAGTCACCTTAGACATGATTATTTATTGATGTTGTTTTGAACCATGCTAAGTATAATCATGACTCCCCATAATACATACAGAAAGGGTGTGTGTCATTACAGAAGATATAAAATTAGTGGCTTATTCACTGACCATTTTTTTCTAGAAATCTGGGTTCAAATACTATGTTTTCACAGAGGAGGCAAAGGATGTATATTACAAAACTCACGTGTCTGCTTAGCATGGCGACAAATGCCTGGCATGTGTTTAAAGAGGAGATAGGCAAAATGATTCAGTGGTCAGAAAAGTGAACTACAGTGAGATTTAATAGTTCTTGAGGATTCCCAAGGGATGTTTTAAAATCTAAATGCCATCTCCATATCTGCAGTGAAGAGGACATCCCTGAAAACTGGGCATTAATCATTTGATTCCACTACAGTTACTGGGCAGCCATAAGTGTTGCCATGAAAATGAAAAATGGATAAGCAAATCAATTTAACTTTTAATTGCATCTTCTCAAGACACTTACATTTACTTCACCATTACTAATAACATTTCTGAAAATCTATATGTCCTGCAATGTCTTTTCATGTGAGGATGGTGAACCTAATGTATGCTTCTCCTCTCTACATTCTGCCCTGCAAAGCAATCAATATCAGGGGTTATATTTACATTTTTCATTTTCAAATCTTGCTCACTTAGCAACTTAGTGAATTAGTGCATATCATTGTACATCAAGGCCAAGGAGATGCTTTTTTAAAATGCAACATAGAAAATCATTAACCTTCTTTCTTTCTTGCTACACTTTAAAATTTCACATATTTTCACTGCACATTAAATTAGACAACAGTAAGTTTCCCAAGGAAAAGTTTAGCTATGGCACATTGCCAAGCTAATTGTTTGGCCAAATACAGGAACAAGATGAACAAGCCAAGTAATCATCCTAGAACACAGTGGTCCCAAAGAAAGCTCTGTGTTTACAGGGACCTGCATCTTCCAAAGGTAATTTGGAAAGGCTTCCTACTGAGTATTTCAATAGAAAACAAAATGCAGTTTCTAATTTACTTTCCCTGAATAAGAGTCTTAAAATGTTGACAAGTGCTGTAAATGTCATCTGCTTGGGATGTGTCCTGTATACAGCGATAATATGGGAAATTCTCACAAAAAATTAAAAAAATTGTAAACATTAGTCCAAAATCAATGGAGCTCCCTCTGCAGAACTGGGTGGTTTGAGGGTTTTTTTGTCCACCCAAAATGTGCTATTGTGTCAGTTTTTTTGCTAATTAAACAATACTGGAAAGTAGACAGAAGTAGAAAGAAGATTGGCACACACCCGAATGTGAGCAGAGCAGGGATTCCATTTACTAACCAGCCCATCACACTTAGGGCTTAGGAAATAACTCATTGTTTCCTAAAAAACTTACATTTTTTTATTTTATGGAGATCTCAGTTGTGGAAAATCTGCATGAAAATTCCATAACATAATATTGCAAAGCATCTGGAAAATAGAGAATCCTTCTACACCGATTTCTCTTATAGATAAGGCTGGGATCATAGCTTGGTACACTGAATGATGGGCCAAACTTGGCAGCCTTCTTAAACATATCTGATTTTTCATATTCTTTTAAAACTTCTTCACTCATAAAGCCAAAAAACTTCTTGCAACCATCTTCCCTCCCTGACAAAACCCTGGTACACACACCTCTCTTTTCTGGGGTGAATTTGCTGTCTCTCTCTTTGTCACTTTGCTTATTCCACATATTTATGGCATTCTGCTTCCAGCTTCAGGTAGCTTTCATTCTGCAGAATATAGATTTATAAATCTACATAAATTTATATATATAAGGTATATTTTCCTCCATTATCTCTAATTATGTCAATTTTAGACACAAAAAAATGGCCACAGGTGCAGGGTTATGACATTTACTTGAAACTGGGCCAAGCAGTGTGCTGGGCAGATGGAGCTCAACTTTTGTCACTGGAAGGCTTCTTTTGCTTTTTCTTAAGGATTTTGCAGGTGTTAAAGAAGTCTCAATTTTAATAGTGGTCCTGAAGAGATTTGGGTTAAAATGTGATGGGTTCAGATATGAGGGCAGAACTTGGTCTGCTGTCTTCAGTGGCGTTAAGGAAAGAAAGAATTTGGTGCCTACTGCTCAGATTGGCACTTAACAGAGTAAGAAACATTGCCAATAAGACATTTGGCCTGAGGACATAACTCAGTCCATAACAGTTCTTCAGAAACACTGATAATTAATCTCATGATACTCTTCTGTGTAGTTGGTGCAAGTTTTTTTTGCGCTTATTTTACAAAATACAGTGAAACGCAGAGGGTTAACCTGTCACTCCAAGAGCCTTCAAATCAGAAGGCAGAAATGGAAATGGTGTTGTCCTGATCCTTACCTAATGTCAGGGACCATTGCAGGAAGGAAATGTTGAGATTTTGAGTGATTCAGAGTATGAGTGTGGCAGTGTCATCATTCCAAAGGTCTTGCTGAAAACAAAGGGAATACAAAGAATGGACCGTCTACAGGTGTCTCACCAAAATCAGCAAGGAACCAGCCTAATGCCATCTGATTCTTTCTCCCTGAGAAGCTCTTGTTTTGTTTCCTGTGAAGCCTGAGCAAGATTTTTTAAAAAACCATTCAGTGCAGGTCAGCACTGTATTATTTATTAATGTACTCACTGTATGAAAGGATGAAGTCAAAGCAGTAAGAGTATTCTTTAGGTTTGACCCGAAAATTCCCCTTTCAAAAAACCAAACCAAAACAAAAAAAAGCATCCCCAAAATAAATTAAAAGAACATAAAGCAAGAGCAGTAAGGTACTCTAGGGAAAGTTTTATAAGTCCATTACTGTACATGCTTCAAGGCCTTAAGGGGAAAAAGGCCTTGTTGATGTGCCTGGAATAGCTATGGAAAATATGCCCACTTGTGCTTTACTGAGTAATTAAATGCTCTATAAATTATTGATGTACCATGATGGCACAAGAGAGAATACAAAAAAAAAGAGTATTACATGGAACAATTGCTTCAAACCAGTTGTTTCCTTCCTCAGATTAGCTGATGTTTTCACCTCCTAAAAGGAAGCTAAATGATGTATGAATGAGGGAAGGAGCAGACAGCCAAAAGCATTACAGCTGGTATTTTGCTGCCATGTTTTTTAAAGCATAAAATTGCCATGGATAGTGCAATAGTGCAGCTTGGGGGGAAAAGTTTATTGTCTAAACCCAGTCTCAGTGAGAGGATATTTTGAAGTTTAAGATGTCACAGTCTTATCCTGAACTTTATTTTTTTTCTTTTCTCCTTCTGAAAATCATTTAACTTCTGAGAAGTCCATCCAGGGATGGACGAGAAAGTGTTGCAGCCATTTGTGCTCAGAAAATTTTCATCATAAAGGATTTGCTAGAACGTATCTTGCTGCCTTCCACAGGATACAATCAGAATTGTCCACTTGTTATCCATGGCCTCTGATATAAATAGTCAAGAGATGCAGATCACCATGTTACTTCTTTTCCTTGAGGTTGTAATAAAAAAACTTAAATTTTATATAATTTTTTTCAAAAGGAAATAAAAATAAATTTCTTTTCAGATTGCTTTTAGCTAAAATGTCCTTCTAATGGCTAAAACCAGTAGTATCGTTTTCTGAAGCATTGACTTTTGAATCACAGACAATGGAGTGCCTTTCTCTGCAGCACATTTCCTCTGGGGATCTCTGTTACCAGGAATCTGTTTTGTTTACTTCTGCATATGGGTCCCTGGAGACTCACGGATGATGTGTTGGTTATTGTGTGTCTATGAGGTTTTTCAAGGACACCGGGGATATTTTGACAGTAGTCCAGAGAATATGGTCAGGCAAGGCAATGAAGACAGATGAACTGCTTATGCATTGCGATAGCTGAAAGAACAGAGTTATTAAAATTGGAAAGACTTCTAACAATCATTTTAACAATGATTTACCTCTGTCCTATGAAACAAACAAATACGTACGTGCCAATATTGTGAATTTCATAATTTTTTCTTTTGAGGCAGCACCTCCAAATAAAAAGTCAACATTTCCAAATGTATTCAGTGAGAAACAAAAAAACCCCAACACTCTGACACACAAACACACAGAAAAAAACCTGACGAAAAAAGAGAGGGTAACTTTGTCTTGGTTTTTTGAACCACATGTGGAAATGACAGAATTTCCCTAAACTGTTCAGATCTTTCTGTGTTTTACTCCTCTCTGTAACAGATGCTGACTGTACACATCGCAGGGGACAGACACTTGGCTTTCAGCACTGAAAGCATGGGGACCTATCCTGCTCTCACAAGCACTTTTGAATACTCACCGTGCTTGCTGTGGCCATCTGTCAGTGATACCCACAGTATTCTTTCTCTTCAGGCATTTTTAAAAATTCCATCCTTTTCTGAAAATAAATAATCATCTGCATTTGGTTTTGGGCAAAAACTAAGTGGACAAAATATATTGCATAGTGAAAAATGGAGGGTCCTTCTAGATGACAGCTTGTAAGAATTTCATTTCAGGGACAGAGAGGAAAATTGAAATCATAAATTAACAAAAAAAGCCCAAAATTTACTTTTTGTAATTGTAACACCCCCCCTTTGTTATTTTAACAGTGATTTGGGAGAAAGAGGGGTGATTTGTGTTCTTCAGGTGAGTTGGCAGTAAGATTACTGTAGTGCCAATTGTTCAAAGCCCAAGGAGAGGAGGGAGGGAGTGAGGACTGCAGCAGTGCTGAGCAGCCAGAAGGTTTCATGGATCAGTGGTTCATTCAGCACAAAGGAGCACAAAGAAGATAAGCAGAGATGAAACTGAGATAATAGCGGTTTTCCACATGTATGTCACAAGGAAAATGAATTATCCTGGAGACATTTTTGAGGATGGGGGGACAAAGCAGTGGAGATAAGATCCTGACTGGAGTTTGATCTCATGGGTGCAGGGCTGAAGGAGGGCAGAGCCTTAGTTTCTGGATTCAGGAGGCTGCAGGCAGCAAAACTGAGATGAACTTTCAGTAATACCCATAGAGGCTTTGAATTGTCAGAGGCTAAAACAGTGACCTGTTCTTGATTAGGAGAGCTGAGAAATTTTACAGTATCAAGTCATGCACAACCTCATGGAAGAAGGGGATGGGCTTTTCCTTGTGTTAATTCATAGTAAATATTTTGGTAGTGTTTTAAACATTCTTATTCCTGTGTAAAGGAGTTATCACATCATTTCATGCCATGTGTAGTAAAAAATTCCTTTGGATATGACAAAATCAATTTGAGGGCAATTTCTTGTGCACAATTTTTCCTGACTTCATAGTTTGCAAAGGAGGGTTTTTGTGAATTGATTCACCAATAGTTTCATAATGTCATTGTCTTTCACAATATCATTGGCAGGCCAACCAGTTGTGGGTCAAGAACTATAAAGCAGTGTTGAGTTAGTGTAGTTTTATTAGTAGTAAGCTGAAAGTAAGTCCAAAAGAGTAGATCAACAAGTTCTGAGTGTCAACTCTGCCAAAAATTTTACTGGATGCTTAAATGAATGAAAATACAAGTTTAGGTGATGTCTTGCCAATAGAAAGTCTGAAGATTAGTAACTAATTTAAAACTCAGCAAACAACAAATTATTTATTATGGCCAGAGTTATTTTTCCCTGTCTCTTTGCTGATTCTTGCCTTTGGCTGCCTAGTGGGGTTTTCTGGGTAAGAGATGAAAACTAAGTGAAATAACTCACTCCTAATGAGCTGCAGGTAATCGCACAAATAAGTTATTACAATGAGAACACTTCTTACTGGAGAAGTACAGAATTTTGTCCTTCTCAACAGGTTAGAAGACTGAAGTCAATCCAAAATAGCTTTTAGATGCCTAAACTTTCACTGACTTCACTCTGTGTGGGAGAGCTGAAATTAGATGACAAACACTTACTCAGTTCCTGACTTAACAGTTTAAAGGAATTATTTCACTTCTTGTTTGGAGAAGGTGATTTTATAGAGACTTCTCTATTGTGGCCTTCACCACAGTGTCAGAAGCAGGTCCTATATAAGGATATACTTGTTCCTAAAACAAAGAGGCAAAGCCCAGATTAAGCCTAGGAACTTTGTGTAAAGGAGTGATATGTGAAACCATGTCTCCTTGTCACAGAAAACCCTCATGCCCAGAGCTCTTCAGGTGATCTTGGATATGTTCCACAGTCCTGACAGTTTTAGGGTGTCTTGTGTTCTGTGTACAGCTGCTCCTGACCACAGGATGAGTTTAATCCCTTGCCTGCCCTGTGCCTACATCCTTATCTGCTCCCAGGGCGGATGCTCCGGAAAAATTGTCAGAATAACTCACCTTTGGCAGACCCGTGGTGAAAAATCCATTAGACATAAGTGATGAGGGGAGATGAATTGCCTTGATGGGCTCAGGTATTCCCAGGATGTGGCAGGATGCTCTTTTTAAAGCATACATATGAGTAGCAGTTCAGATTTTCTTTTTCTCTAGGGCCATGGATAATTTTGCTATGAGATTGAACTGAGGTCAGATGAAGAATTTGCACTAACCCAGCACTCCATCTGTCTTGAGCAGTACTTGGGTTGCTCAGAACCATAGAGTGCTGGTGAGCCATAGAAATACAACACTGAGAGCCAGAAACAAAACATATTTATGAAACATATGACTTTGACAAATTATTACTTGCTCTGATTCTGAAAATCCAACACCTACCCTTAAAAGATGCTTTAAATGCCCAATTCCAACACTTTGCCAATAGAGAAGTTATTAAAAAGGAAAGAGCAGCCAAAATTTGGGTTGTTGGGTTTAGGATTGTATTTTTTCCAGAAAATGTAATCCCAGACTGAGGATGGAAATGTTCTAAATATTACAGAAGGAAGAAATTAATGCCTTAAGCTGTAGGAAATTTGGACATAAATATCTTGGCTTGTGTGTAGCATTCATCTGCATTGGATCCAGGTTTCTGTAGCCTCAAGTGGAACTGGAACACTACAGAGATGTGAAGCTTCAGCATGACCGTATGCTTTGGGATAATCGCTGGCATCATGTGCAAGGCTGCAGCCTTCTTTAGTCCAGAATAAACCAAAAGCTCAGGATAAGACTGATTTAGAGCATAAAGAACTATGAAATATTTGCTTGTCCTGTGGTGACTGTGGCTATAAGAAGACTTTAATTGATTAAGACCTCTTTAATTGCTGAATAAGCAATGAACAAAAATATTATCTCTTGCCAGAGGAGTCCGCAGCTGTTGCTTGCATACCTTTAATTCTTTACCTATTGTGAGGTAGATGTTTTTAAAAATTACTCTGCACAGGTATTTCAGACATGTCTCAAATTTTCTGCTTAAATGATTAATCTATTGCAAATAATCTCATACATTAGTTTATCTTGATAGATTTCCTACACCCTTCAGCTTTCCTTTCTGGGAACATGCATGAAGAAAAATAGTACTGAATATCTGAATATTTGGGCTAGAATTAGCTTGTATGATATGCTGCAGAAATATGCTTTAGATAAGGGAAAAATATTTAAGAATTAATTCTGTGTTTCTGTATATGTAGTATTTACTCTCCATCCTGCCCTAAGCACTGAGGTATGAAAACTCAAAGAATGATAATTTTTAAGAAAGTCTACATTGAAAATACAATTTTCATTTCAATCACTGTCCTGCTGCAGATATAATCTGCTTTAAAATTCTTGTTTCCTGGAATGTGGCTGGTTTTATAGTTAAAATAATTAGGAAAATGCATATATATAATAAGAAGGAATAAATAAGAGTAGGGAAAAAAACGCTGCTGCTGTACTGCTGTCAGGACATAGCCATAAAAATTTCACAGGTAGTTATTATTGCATTTTACATTCTGTTGGAATGAGATAGTTTTGAAATTATAATGACGCTCAGATAGTAAAACTGTGCATAGCTCCAGCTTTTTTAAAGCAGGTAGTAATCTTCCCTTCACTCTGATGGTGTTTGCAAAGTTGATCAACCCTCCCAGAACAAATCAATGGAAAAAACCTGTCTTTCACATTGGTTCATTTTCAGTGTGGCCACCACTCTGGATGGTGCAATGGGGGGGGCAAAGGATAAAGAAGGGATAGGGAGTGCATAGGACAGAGGAAATTTCAGAAGAAATTTATATAAAACAAGAATTTATTGCTGGTATGATTGAAATATTAACAGTCTAATCCAAGAAGCAAATAATAGTTCAGACCAAATAATTATATAAGAACGAAAAATGCTTCAATGCAGAAAAACTTCAATAATAATATAATAATGACAACTATACAATTACAATTACTAGTCTCACCCTGTTTAGTTTCTAGACCCCTTCTGCCTCACTCTTTCCCTGCTCTTCTGAGTGCTCAGGTTGATGGTTTTGTTTTGGTGGTTGATGGTGAAGGGGGAGCTTTAGCCCACTACCAGCATCTCGAGGTGCAGGATTTTCATGGTGGTGTTTTCCTCTCCCCCATTTCAAGACACACATGGGGCCACATTTATGTATTTGGTAACATATATTTGCACGTTACTCTTTTTTGATTGCTCTGCAGCTCCACATTACATGTGAATATACAATATGTGATGCATTTTACATGTCTCCATTACCCCTAAAGCCAGATTTGGCTGGCTTCTGCTTGTCTGCCTTGTGCAGGTTGTACAGGTCAAGGAAAGCTTGTTTAGAGCAAGCCCTTCCTCTGAGGCTTGAAGAGCTCAGTACAAAGCTTTGGCTTTCTTAGTGACAGTGGCAATAGTGCATTACAGGTTTGCAAGGTAATAACCTGTCCATTTTCTGCAGTCCATTTCCCTTGTGCAGCATTCAGTTCTTGAATTAGGGATGTTTGAAGGCACATCCTGCCCACCCTTTTGGTATCTCCCTGTGGGTCTGTTGTGAATTTCCTTTGTAAGAAACCTTTATACCAGACATAATTCCAGGGAAGAAAAAAAGTCATTCAGAGAAAGTGGACTTAAACCAGTCTTTGTCTTTGTTCTTTAAATCTCCCAAATTAACTTTGTGCTCTGTCTCTTAAGGATCAACTGGAAAAAAAGGAAGAAAGGGAATTCACTGTGTTTGTCACATATGACAAAATCCATAGAAAGGACAATCTTCTTAAATGTCTGTAGGAGACCAAGAAAATGAAGGTGCTCATGTGGTTGGAACTTTATCCAAACTAGTTGGCAGGGGAACGCTAATAAATCAGATTAGACAGGTATGCCTACTGTTCCTGTCATTTTAAATTAAATTAGCTTTCTTTCTGTCTGTTGAAGATATTTCAAGGTGTCCAGTGGTGAGTCACTTCATCTCAACCACCCACCCAAAGAAGAGGAAAGACAAAATGCAGATGAAAGGGAGCACAGCTCAGAAAGGGCCTATGAGTATTGAGCAGGGTTGATGTGATAAACCCTCATAAACATAACTTTATTGCAGAATGTTTCTCATAGAATAGTTTAGTTTGAAAAAAAAAAATAATTGTAAAGTTTAACTGTAAAATTATGCTGAGTTTTATTATTTCATTATACCTGTGGTCCTCTGTTAGGCAAGCCTATGCCAATTCCATGTTCCTGGCAGTGTGGGCTCCAGGGCTGGCCCTGCACACACACACACACACACATGGAGCAGGAGGCACTGCCCCACCCACTCACTGCCACTGTGCTCCCACCACTTCCTCCCTTGGATGTTGGGAGCCAGCCAGCCATTCCTCTGGTGTCCTGTAACAGCTCAGTGCTGCCACTTTTACCTGAATAACTTGTGTCCCAACTTTTCCTGAGTGCTTTCTTAAAGATGGTTTAAAAAAAAGCACAGGGTTGTCTATTGGAAGAAAGGGATTCAAATCAGGGAAGTATCTAGTAGTAGTGACACTTCCTCTCCAAAATGTCTTTTTCTTGTACACTGGTGGAAGGAAAGTGCTATGAGACTGTGACCTGACCCTGAGGAGGTTTGTAATGTCCCTCTCTGCCAGCTTCCCTAAGCTTTTCTTCTTGGGACTGTGTCTGGCTGAAAGGCAATTGCAGTATTTATCCCACCAGCAACGTTAGGGTGCTAATGTTCTTTAAGCTTCAAACCACGGAGGTAAGCAAGGGCATGATGGAAGTTCCTTCACAAACAGAAGTTGTTGGCAGAGACAAGATGTAGTTAGCAGCTAAGGAGTTGCCTAAAGGAGTATGCAACAGGCTATGTCCTGAGAGCAGGCATCTCCCAGTGGCTGTGCATCTCAGGGAGGCCTGGAATGGAGGGATCCCAGCCTGCACAGTTATTATGATCAGATAATCCAAAAGCCTGGGAAGAAATGTGAATAAAGAGGGCAGATAAAAACACCAAAGGGCTAACACACAAGAACAGACACTCTATTGATATGCAAGTGATGAAAAATACTAAACAGTCATTTTAGTTTTGTCTACAATGAAGAAAAATATCAAAGCTGATATTGTGCTGTCTTTGCAAGCTTGGTACTCTGTGGATGGTCCCAGTAGAACTTTGGGTGCAAATTTCAGATGAAAATGCATTTCTGGAATGAGGTGAAAAAGGATTATGAGGGCAAAATAAACATATAATTGATTACTTCTGATGCTCTGAGAACAATAAGTAAATTCTCTGAGCAAAAGTGCAGAGTAATTCCAATGCACAGAACTAATCTGTTCATCAAGCAGGATGAAATCTAACAATCACTAAGAGATTCAGGTGATGACTGGCAGCAAACCCTGCTGCTTTCTTTCAGCTACACCAGTGAATGGTGGCTGGCAAACATTGGTGATGGAATGCACTGTTAGAATCAGGGAACCTTACATAGAGCAGGTTTGTGAGAGCAGGGATTTTTTTTTTTTTGCCACATGCTAAATATGAAAGCTGCTATGTTCTCACACAGTACCCAGTGACTATGCTGGAGGTTTGATGGCAGTATCCTGTTATTTGCACAACTAAATGCAAGTCATGGTAATGACCAGTGTGCCAACAGCCAGGTGGAATGGCCTGTGCCACTTCAGGTGTCTATTTCCCTGCAAGAAACCAATTACTTGCAGCAGAAAACCACCATGTGACTCACAGAAATCATGAGGAGGCATTACAAATTAATTGGGGTTTTTACTTGTTATTTCAGTTAGCCTGCTTAATTCTGAATGCTGGGTGGACAGTGTGCTGGGATAGAATCAAACACAACATTTGCAAAGTTGTGCTTTAGGCTAGGCTGTGTGAATGAAATGCAAGATTGAGTGAATGGAATTGCCTCCAGTCTGGATAATTATTGCAGCACTGCCAATGGCATTCAGTGAAACAAGGTTATGTTTGTTTTGGGTGGCACTTTGGCTCTGGCAGGGTATCTCTAGGGGACACAGAATTACAGCCATTGCAGTGGGGGTATTTTTCTACACTGCTTGCTGGTACAACCACCAAGAGTGATTCTATCACATCCACCAGAACAACTTCTACTGGTGCAACTGGTTACACCATGCAAGAATTAATCCATGCAAGGAAAAGACTCTGTGGTCTTGCCTCTTTAAGATTTTGAGAAGCTAGCATTCAAAGTCCATGCCTTCTTTTGAGGCTCAAAAGAATACTTCCCTGTTAAGGTCTCTGACTTTTATCTAAGTAGTCAAAATCTAGCTGCTGATTATTTGTGAATGTAAATTATTCATTGATGGTAAGTTACTAGGGAATTATTTTATGAACAACCAGTGGCCTAACTCATTCCTATCCCTCAGTGGGGGACCTTGCATTTGGCTGTGTTGAGTTTTTACAATATAATTTGAAAATCAGGCATGAAAAGGTTTAGAAAAAGCAGTGAGACATATTTTACCTATTAACAGGATTTAGCAGTTAGGTATTAAAGCAATCAAGACTTTAATCTTTCATTTATATTATTATAATCTTTACAATGACCTTTTAGGTGGAAAAAAAAAAAAAGAAAATAGTATATATGTTGGGTATTACCATTTCCCTTGAGTTATTTTCTGTCCTTGCAGTTTTCTTACACCTGCCATCCACCATTTTTTCTAATAGATAGAAGAGGAAATGCAAAATCATTCCTTAAAATGTCTTTTTCTTCAGGAAATAATTTGTTTTCCCTTGTGCATATGTTGTGAACAGCCCCCCTCCTGCTCATGATAGAGGACTCACAGTTTTTGCCTCTGATGTATTTTAATGCCAGGAGAGTAGGCAGATTTTAAAAAATGCTGGGGATTTGGGGTGCTGAATTCCCTTGAAAATCTGACTTTAGTGTTTCTATAAAAGTGTTTATGGCCTCAGTTGAGACTCAGCTTATTTTTTGAGTTCTTGCCAACTACTAGAATGGAGTCATTGAAAACTCATTTTCTAAATTACCCCTTTTAAAGGCTGCCCAAACTGCCAGGAATTTTGTCTCAGTTATTGATTTATTCAAAATTAACTCAATGAGTCTAACTCTGGTGTTCAAAAGTAGTCATTAATTATCTAATGCTTTAACATAAAATGATCAATGGATTGAAGAGGATAGAAATACAATTAACTATTGATCCCTGGGATCAGGAGACGGTAAACCATGGGAGACTGCCTCCTGCCTCCTGTTCAAAAGCCTGCCCTTGGCTTAGAGGAAACTTGAACAGATTATTACCAGAAGGCAGTCTGCCCAGGGGAAAGCACAGTCTCCTGGGAACCAGCACTGTGTCAGTTCTGGGTTTTTTTTTTTTTTTTTTTTTTTTTTTTTTTTTTTTTTTCATCTGGGCTAACATCCTTCATTATTATAGCTCATACTTCTTCATTATCTATAATGAGTGTATACGAGCACTTCTTTCTCCATAAGAGGCGGTCTCAGGCTGACTGAAGCGCTGTCATTCCGACACCACAGGCCTTGTCATGCCGGCTCCCGCCTTCCCCGCCGGGCCGGCCGTGCCCGGGGCGGGCGTGTCCCGTGTGTGACGCCGGGGCGCGTTCCACGGTCGCTGTCCCCAGTGCCGGGCGCTGTCCGCCGCCAGTGCTGGCTCCCAGGGTCGCTGTCTGGGCCGGACGCTGTCCATCCCCAGTGTCGGCTCCCCGGGTCGCTGTCCCCAGTGCCGGCTCCCAGGGTCTCTGTCTGGGCCGGGCGCTGTCCAGCCCCCAGTGCCGGCTCCCCGGGTCGCTGTCCCCAGTGCCGGCTCCCAGGGTCTCTGTCTGGGCCGGGCGCTGCCCAGCTGCCACTGCCGGCTCCGTGCCGGCGGCATGGGCAGCGCGCCTCGGGCCCGCAGCGCCGGGACTGCGAGCGGCCTCCCGGACCTGGCCTCTCGGATCCGCGATTCCCGTCCCCACGGCCGCTTCCCCTCCCGGCCCGGGGCTGGGCAGAGGCGGCCGGGCCCCCGGTGTGTGTGCTGAGCCCAGCCCCGAGCCATGGTGCTGGTGGACCTGCACAGCGCGGCCGCCAGCGCCGACCTGGCCCGGCTGCGGCAGCACTGGTGGCTGAACAAGCGCCGCATCAATGGCTACAACAAGGACAAGCAGTAAGGACAAACAGCAGGCCCCCCGCCTGTTCAAAATAAGGGATTTGTCCAAATTATCTGAGTCTGGGTGGAGTTTTTTATGTATGCTTTCAAGCCTAAGCAGCAAGAAAGGAGACAATCAGTGGAACAGCATCCCTCAGCCAAGGACATCCTGGAACTTACAAGTGTTAAGGATGTAGTAAATCAAGATATTGTTGTTTCAGTAGAACAGACAGCAGAAGCATCCCTTAGTGAAGGACATCTACAAAGGTTGCTATAAATCAAGACGTTGATGTATTTCTATGTATATACATTGCCAGTTTGGCAGAAGACTCAAGGTCCATGTATAGTCTAGCTGTATTTTCTTCATTATAATACTGAAAATCACACCTGCAGGTTAAAAAGACCCCTGCCCAGGTGAAGACCCCTCCCCTAAGCATGCATAGAAGTTAGTTGTGGTTACATAACTTGTATGGAAACTATTAACCAGTCATATTAGAGGGGCTGTACTTGGGAAGCTGTTAATTCTGAACTTCTATGTATAAATAATAGCATGGAAAGTCTGGTGGGGTGTACTTTATCTATGAAATACCATTGAGCACCCAAGCACATGTAACTCTGAAACACACAATCTGTGCCTCTCACAAGTGTGTAATTATTGGCTTGCTGCGCACCCTGTGACAAACTCAGTTTTGCAGAGAACACACCCACCCCGTCTGGAAGAGCCAGCAAAGCCCGGAATTGTGTCTGGCAGCAGGGCCAGCCCCAGAGCACCAGCCTTACAGGAGCCCTGCCTGAGCTGTAATAGGAGACAGTGAAAGCTCCACTCTGCTCTGGCTTGCCCTGCCCTGCTCTGGAGCCTGGGCCCTGTACTTGATCTTCTTTTTGTCCCATCCCTGTTTATCCAAGTGGTCAGGCTGGATGGGGCTCTGAGAAACTTGGTTCAGTGGAAGGTTGGAATTAGATGGTCTTTAAGGTCCCTTCCAACCCAAACCATACTAAGATTTGATGATTCTGTGCCGCTCATCAGTCCTTCATTCAAGCAGAGACAGCTCCTTTCCAGGTGCCAGACTGAGCAGCGTGGTTTAGCAGGGCATGGATTTGCAGAAAGCCTGCACAGCGTTCCTAGTGCTGTCAGAAGTCCCATCCCATCACTCTTTGGGACAAAACTGATGCAGGGCTAATGTGGGGGAGCGGGGGTTCTCAGGGGCTCACACACTTGTTCTGCACTGTCTGTAGATTCACACAGCCTCCATTGCTAAGCAGTGTTTACCCTAAGTCAAGGACATTTTCAGTGTCTCATGTTCTGCCAGTGAGAAAGTACACAAAAAGCTGGAGGGAGCTTAGTCAGGTCAACATTCTGAAATGGGATTTGGCATCAGTCAAATGGGTTGTGGGCCAATGTATTGTACATCACAGTTTTTTCTTGGGATTTTTTATTTGTTTTTATTATTATTATATTTATTTTATTTCCTTTTTTATTTATCAATCTGTTATAATTTAATTGTTATTTAAAGTTTTAATTTTGATTCTCCTCCCTGTTCCACTGGAGCAGGGAGGGAGAGGGTGTGAGTGAGTGGCTGCATGGTGCTTATTTGCCATCTGGACTTAAACCAGGACAACTGCATATGTTTAATTTCTAGGACTCCTCTGCATCTTGCTTGCATAAAAGGCCATGCAGATGTTGTTCAGTTTCTGGTAGAAAATAAGTGCAAGCTAAACCCTTGTGACAAATTGAATAAATCACCACTAATAAAGGTATGCAGAAGAGGCATATGTTCTCTAATCTTTGATGGCATTCATACTTTCCAGTGTTGGGAAGGTGCGGGAGTTCTGACAGTGAGAAACATAGATGTTGGAAGTTATTCCTCCTTTGTGTCTTGTTTCCAGGCAGTAGAGCACCAGCACAGGGACTGTGCAGCTATTCTGCTGGAACATGGTGCCAACCACGACCACAGAGGTGTAAATGGTAACACCGCCCTTCACTTTGCTGTCAGGGTTTCTAGCAAACCTCTAGTGGAGCTCTTACTTGAGTATGGTGCAGATATTGATGCTAAGAATAAAGTAAGCTTGAACTTTGGGTAAAGCTGCTCTTCCCATGTCAGCTTGCTCGACTTCTCTCTGTTATTCTAAGAGAGATGATTTCTCCTTTCAGTGGGGATACACTCCGCTGACTCTTGCAATCACTGAAAACCGTGAAGAAATGGTCAAGTTCCTTCTTCAAAAAGGAGCTGATGTGAATGCTCAGGATGAAGTTTTTAGGTAACGGGTTTGCCAAAAGTGCATGTGGGGCTCCTTAGTACTGTTTGAGTTGGATTGATGGGAGGCATAAGAATGGGCTTTGAAAAAGGACCAGGAGTCGCCCAGAAGGATCTCCCATGTGACTTGTGAAAGCAGACCCCAGCTCGGGTGTCGCTTTCTTCAGGGGGTGATTTCCACACTGGGGACTGCAAGAAAGCACTGTTTGCCATGCAAAACGTCCACATGTGCATGCACATGCAGGCACACAGGCCCTGAGTCTGCTCTGGGCAGGTGGTTGTCCAGGAGTCCTCCTGAGGTCCCACATGCCTGAATTCTCCAACATTTGTAGGCATTTGGCTGTGCCTTCACTCTGCCTGTAGGAGAGGGGAAATGAATTGTTTAAGGAGCAAGGAGGAATTAAAGTATTGGCTAGGCAATGTTTTCAAAAGCTGATGTATTTAATCTCTTGGATGCCCTAGGACCCCTCTTACAGTTGCTACTTTTTCTGGAAATGACAAAATAATACAACTTCTTCTTCAACATGGTGCTTTTCTTCCTGAGTCAGACAAGGAACTCAACCTATGCCAACCCTTCACCAAAATGGTTCAAGATTATGTGTAAGTCTTTTACATTATTGTTAGAACAACTGCATTCTCCTAATATCTGTGCTGATGTACCTCCCTTTTTGGTAACAGCAGTAGGGTTTAATGAGGTGCTTAGAGCTTTGTAGAAGCTAAGCTTAGGGATGTCTTCTGATGTATCTCTTTCCATGTCAAGAGTAGATTTAGAAGTTGAGGAAAACCTTGTCCCTTCGCCCCAGTTGTCTCTGAGAATTCACCTGTGTGCTTCCAAGTTACATTGCATTGGCAGCAACTACTTGCCTTTTGTTTCAGAGGGGATCTAACTGATGTCCCCTGTGTGCTTTACTAGACTGAGGAAAAAAGAGCCCTCTTTCACAGTGATGGTAGCCAAGGGGTGGGTGAATGTAGTGCATTATTCCTATAAGCGTGCCTTTTCTAGCTATAAACAATTGCCCATGAACTCATGCCACTGGATCTTGACTTCATTTCTTCTACCTCTGCCCCTTCTGGCAACCTGTATTGATTGGAAGCAGGAGAGAAGGGAGCTTGTGTAAACTGTGGTGTAAAAACCCCTTTAGGAATAAAGCATGCTTGAAGATTGCTCTTACAATATGTGGTGTTCATTCCTTCCCTCTGGGCTTCTGGCACAGTATAAATGTCGTGATAATGCACCATTCTGCACAGCAGCCTTGATCTGGAGAACATATTTAATTTCTTTTGTTGTTTGATTGTTTTGGGTTTTTTGTTTGTTTTGGTTTTTTTTTTTGTTGTTGTTTTTTCTGCTTATTAAACAAACCCAAGCCCCAGTCAACTCAGAGTTGTTAGAAGACAAGACAGGTCTTGGAATGCAAGCACAATACTTGTTGGTCTCTTGATAACCCACTTGAGAGCTCTCTAAACTCTGAGGTCCTCAGGCTAACCCCAGGAATTTCTGAAGCCCTTCAAAGTGAGGACCAGGACTGAAGGAGCTTTAAACCATCTTGATGTGGAGAGTAGCTGCACCATTAGCATAACAGCTAGCTGAAGTAGAGGCTTTGGTGATGGCAGTCTTCCAGGAGGCTGGTTAAATGCATTGGCCCTTGAAATGGAGAGGGGATTTACCAGATGAGCCAGACTATAGCAGGGGTGAGTTACTCCACAGATAAGACTAGGCACCTGTACTGTCAGTATGCCTGTAATGAGGATTTCAGTCTCCATTTCTGTGGGACTGCAGTAAGTTCTGTGTATGTGTGTGTGACCCTTTTGCAGCCGTCTATGAATATGAATAGAATGGAGCATGCATGGCTTTTGCTCTTCCTGCAGAGTGCATGGAAATCTGGGGGGATTTTACCTTATGCATCTTTTTCCTTTCTATATTTAGTACTGCTGATGAAAAATTTGGGAGCTCCTGCTATAAGACAGCTCCTGTCATTCCCTTGGAAACAGCTGCATTGACAGAGTCGTGTAAGATACTTTTCTTTCAAAGAGCTAATGAGGAAAATCACTGGGGCTTGTAACAGAATGATACCCCATCAATGGGAAGCTGGTCTGGAGGGATGGGCCAAAGGACTGGAAAATAAACACTCAAGGCAACAACGTGCTTCTTATCTTATTTCTTAGGTGATGCACCCAAAGAAGAAGCAGCTAAAAAGAAAGACAATGGTCCAGCTGCAGACCAAAATAAAGTGTCTGTGTGCTCTATTAGAGTGCAGTCCTACAAAGGTAATTTCAGAGGGACTAGATGGTTAGCTTTGCAAGCCTCCCTGGAGTGAAGCAGGTAGAGAAAAACAGTGACATAAGCACTTACAGAAATGACACACTTATTATCTTTTTTTTTAGGAAAATACAAAGCAGAAGGAGCAGAAAAAAAGGAAGACAAATGCTCCCTCTGCAATCCTGAGGTACCTTCTCTGAGGGAGGCAATGGGGTTTCCCTCACTCCCTGGATTCTGTTGGATTTTTTCCTTTGCTGCTTCTGTCACAGACTCATAACTTGGACCTTGACATGCTGCTGCTTCAGACAAGCTGTTCAGCAGGGACCAAGACAAACTGGGGTCCAGCTAATGTCCTGGGCCTCCTGGCAGCTGGCCCTCAAGCGGGATTTCTAGTATAGCACAGAGCAGTGAAGCTCACTGTGCAGTGAGCTGCACAGTGCACTGGTTACAGTGCACTGAAAACTAAAAGGCTTGCATTGTGAGGATTGCTGTTTTTCCATTACACAGCTTGCTTCCCTAGATACATGCAATATCAGCTGGTTCCCATATGATCTACAGCCTAGAGATTCATTTTTGCCTAATTCTCTCCAGACTGAGCAGGTGGACTTGATTCTGTTTTGAAAGCAATACACAGCAGTGATCCAAACGCACTGGCTGTGCTTGCCCTTTCCATCACCTGATCCTCTCCTTAGGCCTGCTGGCTGGAGGAGAGGCTTTGAGCAGGGAAGTGGGTGTGGAAGCAGCCTGTGCCAGTTCTCATGTGTGTCTTTTAAATTGCACAGGCTGATCCTAAAGGTCGAAGGAAGGTGCGGGCCAGTGAGTGGCTTCCTGCTGCAACCAGCACCAGGCCGTGTGCGCGCTCTGCTGCAGTGGAGCGTGGCAAAGGTAATTTCAGAGGGACTAAATGGTTACCTTTGAAAGCCTCTCTGGAGTGAAGCAGGTGGAGAAAAGCAGAGTGAAATAAGCACTCACAGAAATGACACACCTCTTACCTTTCTTAGGTGTCTTGCCAGGCACAGCATCAGTAGAAGCTGAAAAGGAAGACAGTGATTCCTCCTGGGGTTCAAAGGTACTTTCTCTGAGGGAGGCAGTGGGGTCCCTCTGGCTCACCTGCATCTGAACTCATTTTGCTTTAATGCTGCTTCTGCCACAGCCTCCTTACTTGGACCTTAAGCAGTTGCTGCTTCAGAGAATCTTTTCAGTTGGGACTGGGACAAAGTGAGGTCCAGCTAAATTCTGGGCCCTCCTTGTGGCTGATTGCCAAGCTGGATTTCTAGGACAAAGAAGTAACTCCTCCTTCTGCTTACAGTCCTCTGAAGTCCTAGAAGGCTGGCATTGTGAGAATGGCTTTTTTCCATCTCACAGGTCTCTTCTGTGGGTCCAGCCAATATTGAATGGTTGTGTATGACTCACAATTAAGGATTTATTTCTTCTGCCTAGGTTCTCTCAAGCTTGGGCAGGTGGACCTTATCCTGGTTTGAAAAATCTGCTCAAGAGAGACGCCAAATGCACTGGCTGTGTTTGCCCTTTTTGTTCTTTCCTTGACCTGACCTGATCCCTCTCTTATTAGGCATGTTGGCTGAAGCAGAAGTTTTGTGTGTGGAAGTGTGTGCACAAGGAGCCTGTGCCAGTTCTCACATGTGTCTTTTAAATTACACAGCATCTCAGTAATCTTAGAGACAAAGCAATTAACCCCGTGCAGCGTCCTGCTGGAAAACACAGTAGAGTGGGCATGCACTCTCTTCTTGAGAAGCGTGGCAAAGGTAATTTCAGAGGCACTAAATGGTTATGTTTGTATGTTTCGCTGGGGTGAAAAGAATTTGGAAAAAGAGAGTGAAACAAGCACTCAGATCTATGATGAGCTTCTTATGTGTTCTTAGGGGTCTTGCAACCAGCAGGAGCAGCAGCGAAAAAGGAAGATACTGATTCTCCCAAGGATCCTGAGGTACCTTTTCTGAGGGAGACAGTGGGGTCCCTCTGACTCACTGGCTTCTGGGCTCATTTTCCTTTGCTGCTGCCTCTGCCACAAACTTGTAACTTGGACCTTAACCAGACAATGCTTCAGATAATCTGTTCAGTTAGGACTGGGACAAAGTGAGGTCCAGCCAATGTCATGAGCCTCCTGTGGCTGACCTCCAAGCTAATTTCTAGAATAGCACAGAGCAGTAAAGCTCCTTGGAAAGCAGTGAAAGGCTGGCATTGTGAAGATTGCTGTTTTGCCATCACTCAGATTACCCCTTGTCCCATCCTGCTGTAAAAGGGGAGTTGGGGAGGTTTCTTTTTGATAGATTTCTCGCATGAAAATAAAACACAGGTGCAGCAATATTATATCTTAGAACTGTTTATTTATAAAGAAAGCTAAGTGCTCCTACCGAAGGGGGATGGAAAAGAGAGCAAAGAGAGGAAAAGAGAGATGAGGAGAGAAAGAGAAGGCAGGGACAGATCATTACCCTGTACCCTGGGCAGCCTGTTGGCACCAGCTTGGCAGATGGAGTGTGAGTGCTGCAAGCTGCAAGGAGTCTGCGTGGCTCCTGTGGTGGCCAGGAGTGATTCTCAAACCACAGCTGGCCGTGTGTCCCTTCCATGGGTGAACAGGCTGCCGTGGTACAGACACACTCGTGGAGCTGCTGCAGGTTCTCCGGGCTGGAGTGTGGCAGCCGTGTCCAGCAGTGGCCGCTCTGTCGGGGCACACAGTGGAGCACTGGGTTTCCACGGCATTGAGCTGCACTGGGGGAACTGTGAAACGGGGCAGGTGTAGAAAGGGAAACAGGACTGCAGGAAGGGAAAAACAAGAGTCGGGGGGCAGCGAGCGAGCTGACCCTCTGGGACAGCCCCTGCTGCCTCCAAGAAACCCAAAGAAAATGTTGTGGTGTGGTTCACTGCTTTCATGTGCTCATCTCATGGCCCAATTTCCCAGGCACTTTTTTCCTGGGTATGCAGGGGTCTGCCCCACTGGCTAGTGGTGGGAATTACTTGTAGCCCAGACATGGAAGTTTTCTCTTTCCTGATTGGCTACCAGGTGAAGGCTCACCAGGGACAGAGTTCCCAGCAGGTGTACAACCCCTAAAGCTGTTTTTCACCTTGTGTATAACATATGCTCAGGCATTAATAAAAAACAGATTGGTTTCTCTCACTTCTCTAGGTGTGGTCAATGTCAAACTGTTTCCATATGACCTACACTTTAGACAATACATACTTTTGCCTAGGTTCTCTCTAGGTCAGAAGGGTGTCCTTGACCATATTTTGAAAACTCAGATCAATAGGATGCTAAACATGCTGGCTGTGTTGGCTCCTTTTGTTCTTTCATCACCTGATTCTCTCCTTAGGCCTGTTGGCAGAAGAAGATATTTTGAGCAGGGAAGTGGGTGTGGAAGCAGCCTGTGCCAGGTCTCATGTGTGTCTTTTAAATTGCACAGACTGATCCTAAAGGTCGAAGGAAGGTGCGGGCCAGTGAGTGGCTTCCTGCTGCAACCAGCACCAGGCCGTGTGCGCGCTCTGCTGCAGTGGAGCGTGGCAAAGGTAATTTCAGAGGGACTAAATGGTTACCTTTGTAAGCCTCTCTGAAGTGAAGCAGGTGGAGAAAAGCAGAGTGAAATAAGCACTCACAGAAATGACACACCTCTTACCTTTCTTAGGTGTCTTGCCAGTCACAGCATCAGTAGAAGCTGAAAAGGAAGACAGTGATTCCTCCTGGGGTTCAAAGGTACTTTCTCTGAGGGAGGCAGTGGGGTCCCTCTGGCTCACCTGCATCTGAACTCATTTTGCTTTAATGCTGCTTCTGCCACAGCCTCCTTACTTGGACCTTAAGCAGTTGCTGCTTCAGAGAATCTTTTCAGTTGGGACTGGGACAAAGTGAGGTCCAGCTAAATTCTGGGCCCTCCTTGTGGCTGATTGCCAAGCTGGATTTCTAGGACAAAGAAGTAACTCCTCCTTCTGCTTACAGTCCTCTGAAGTCCTAGAAGGCTGGCATTGTGAGAATGGCTTTTTTCCATCTCACAGGTCTCTTCTGTGGGTCCAGCCAATATTGAATGGTTGTGTATGACTCACAATTAAGGATTTATTTCTTCTGCCTAGGTTCTCTCAAGCCTGGGCAGGTGGACTTTGTCTGGTTTCAAAAATCCTTCTCATCAACAAGGATGTTTGTTTGGCTTTGTTTGCCCTTTTTGCTCTTTCCTTGACCTGATCTTTCTCTTATTAGGCATGTTGGCTGAATCAGAAGCTTTGAGCATGGAAGTGGGGGCAGAAGCCTCCTGTGCCACTTCTTATGTGTGTTTTTTAAATCACACAGCCTTTTTCTGCAATTGTAGAAAAAGTGTTTGCTGGTGGGTGGCGTCCTGCTGCAGACCACACACAAGGGGGAGTGCGCTCTCCTCCAGCGGAGAGCAGCAAAGGTAATTTCAAAAGGACTACGTGGTTACCTTTGTAAACCTTAGTGAAGAGAACCAGATTTGGAAAAGGAGAGTGACACAAGTACTCAGAGATGTGACAAGTCTCTTATCTGTTCTTAGGGGTCTTTCAAGCAGCAGGAAGATCAAGAAAAAATGATAATTCTTGGGATTCTGAGGTACCTTTTCTGAGGGAGACAGTGAGATTCCTCTAAATAACTGGCTTTGGGGCTCATTTTCCTTTGCTGCTGCTTCTACCACACACTCATACCTTAGACTTTGATGGCATTCTGCTGCTGCAGACACACTGTTCAGATAGGACTAGGACAAAGTGAGGTCCAGCTAATGTCCTGGGCATTCTTGCAGCTGATGTCCATGCAGATTTCCAGTAAGATAATGTAGTAAAGATCCATGTTTGTTACAATCCTGTGGAAACTGTGCAAGGCTGGCATTGTGAGGATTCATTTTTCCATCAAACATCTCTCTTCTGTACATGCAGTTAACATCAACTGAGTTCCCATATGACCTACAGTCTGCAGATTAATTTGTTTTGCCTACATTCTCTGTGGCATGGGGTGGTGTGCTTGGTCCCATTTTACAAACAATGCTCAATAGAGATGCTGAATGTGCTTGCTGTGTTTGCTCTTTTTGTTCTTTCCATCACCTGACCCCTCTTGTTAGGCCTCTTGGCTGGAGCACAGCCTTTGAGTGTGGAAGAGGGTGGAGCAGCAGCCTGTGCCAGTTCTCACGTGTGCCTTTTAAATTACGCAGACTGAGTCTGAAGGTGAAGGGAAGGCATCGGCTGCTGTCCAGCTGCCTGCTGCAAACAGCAACAGATTGGATGCGTGCTCTGCTGCAGTGGAAAGTGGAAAAGGTAGTTTCAGAGGGACTAAATGCTTACCTTTGTAGGCCTCTCTGGAGTGAATCAGATGCAGAAAAGCAGAGTAAAAGAAACACTCATAGCTGTTGTGTGCTTATCTTTTCTTAGAAGTCTTGAAACAAACATGGAGAGAAGTGAAAAAGGAAGAGAGAGTCTTGCAGCCAGCAGTGGGTGAAGCAAAACAGGAATACAATGATTCTCCCTGGGATTCTGAGGTACATTACAGTGGAGGTCCCTCTGGACTGACCAGCTTCAGGGCTCATTTTCCTTTGCTGCTGCTTCTGCCACACGTTCATAACTTGGACCTTGACGTGCTGTTGCTTCAGACAAGATGTTCTGATGGGACTGGGAAAAAACTGAGGTCCAGCTAATGTCCTGGGCCTCCTTACAGCTGATGTCCATGTAGGATTTCTAAGGCAAATAAGTTAACCTTCATTCTGGTTACAGTCTTCTCAAGTCCTAGAAGGCTGGTATTGTAAGAATCTTTTTTTCCCCACCTCACAGATCTCTTCTGTGGATCCAGTCAATGTCAAATGGTTGTGGATGACCCACAATTTAGAGATCTATTTCTTCTGCCTAGGTTCTCTCAAACTTGGGCAGGAGGAATTTGTCCTGTTTTGAAAGATCTACTCAAGAGAGAGATGCCAAACGTTCTGACTGTGTTTGCCCTTATTGTTATTTCCATCACCTGATCCCTCTCCTGTTAGGCCTCTTGGCTGAAGCAGAAGACTTGAGGGTGGAAGAGGGTGTGGAAGCAACCTCTGGCAGTTCTCATATGTGTCTTTTAAAATATGCAGACTGATTCTGAAGGTGGAAGCAAAGTGTCGGCCGATGTGCAGCTTCCTGCTGCAGACCAAAACAGAGTGGGTGTGAGCTCTGCTGCAGTGAAGCGTGGCAAAGGTAATTTCAGAGGGTCTACATGGTTGCCTTTGTGGGCCTCTCTGGAGTGGATCAGTTTTTTGGAAAAGCAAAGAGAAAGAAGCACTCACAGCAGCAACACTCTTACCTTATTTTTTAATCTCTATTATCAGCTGCAAGAGCAGAACAGAAGGAACATTTTATGTCCTCTTCTGAGAATAAGGTACTTCCTGAGCTCTTACACTACCCTTGGCAGAAGTCATGTTTCTTTGTGCTCTCTGCTCGAAGGCAGTACTGTTGAGGATTCTTTTCCCAGCTGTTTATCTTTTTTCTTGTTTGCTTAGCTTCCTACATTACAGGGAGAAGATCTTCAGCTAAAGGTTGATTCTTCAACTCAAACAAATTCTGAGCAGGACGAACAGGTGACTCTTAGAGATAGATGCAAATATCCCTAAATAGAACCTATCAGTGTAAACACATGTACTCTTGCTGGTAAGTACATTTTGAAATAGTGCTGAGAGGAAGTAATTAATCTGGACATGAGCTGTATTTTGGACCTAATTTCATATGTATTTGAAGCAGAAGAGCTGCAAAAAGAGGCTGCTTGAGGTTCAAAATGAGCTTCATTTTGAACATGTCCAGGGATGAGCACAACTTCCCTGGATAGCTTGGTCCAGTGTTCTGTCACAATACTTGGAAAATTTTCCTCCTGACATCTAATCCAGATCTACTGTCTTTTAATTTTAAATTATTGCCCCTTGACCTGTCACTACAATCCTTGGTAAAAATATCACTCCTTCTTTTTATGTTAAAAGGCTGCAATCATATCTGCCCAGAGCCTGCTTTTCCCCAAACTGAAAAATCCCAGGTCCCTCACCCTTTTTCCATGGGAGAGGTGTTCCAGGCCCATTAATGTCTTTGTGGCCCTCCTCTGGCCTCTTTTCATCAGGTCCATGTCTGCCTTGTGCTGCGGGCCTCAAAGGGTGACACAGCACTTTAGGTGGGATCTCACAAGAGCAGAGTGGAAAGGGAGAATTGCCTCCCTCAACCTGCTGGCCAACCTCTCCCTCAACCTGCAGACCAATCTAATAATGTAATTTCATCAGTAAAAGCATCACTTTTGTTGTCATGTTCACACTGATTTTGCCATGCTTATGAAACACCATTTCCTTAGCCATTGGCCAGGCAGAAGCTTGACAAAATTCTCAGAAAGGACTCCCTGGAAGGAGCTCCTCTTTGGAACTGTGAAGATCAACAGCAGGAAGGAACAGAAACTGCTGTTGGAGAAACTGGAGAGGTGTAAAACTAGGGTGTGGAAAATGCCTGTTTCTTGGCAGAGTCCCAAGCCTTCTTTGTAGTAAACAGAGCAGGGAACTGATCATTCCTTAAGACTCTTGTGTAACATGGAGCTGTTCAGGGGAAGGAACAGCACTGCTGCCTTTGATCTTTGCCTCTTGGCACCACTTGAAGTAACAGTGGAGGGCTGCACTGAGTTGATCTTAGTACACTACACAACTTTGCAACAGGAGTAAGTTGAGTGACACGTCACTGACCCAACTGATTTTATAAGTGACTACAATTAGAAAAATCACTAGTTGTGATGTCACTTTGTCCTTAATGGGAGAAGGACGTGTATTCCTTTCAAAAAGCTGCTTCCCAAGCATCGTGGAGCACACAGTATTTGCCTCTCCTGTGTGGTTTTTCAAAGTGGACTGTGTGTTGGCAGAGAAAGAATAGGCCTGTTGGAGGGTTGCACTGATGTTTTGCAGTATTTCTTCCCCCCATCACCATTGTTATGGAATTGTAAAGTCACTTTAGGAAGAGGAGGAGTTTCTAATCACAGTAGCCAGGAGGGGGCATGGCTAGGGCCCTGAGGTTACTCTATACCACCTCAAGTCATTGCCGAGGATGGAGGAAGCAGGACAGGGTGGAGGGACAAGGAGAGAATGTGGTGCATGGGGAAGGGGAAAGAAGAGGGAGTCTATTCCCTTGTTGTTGAATAAGTGAGGCAGAGGGAGTGGTTGGGTAACGCCGGTCCTGAGTATTTTGCATATGAATCTCTTACTTATTCTGGAACACTTTTCTTATGAATATCATTGCTCTTACAGTTTTCTTATCTCATTACTGTTTCCAGTAAATTGTTCTTAACTTAGCCCATGACCTTTACATTTTGTGTCCCCATTTCTCCTCTCCTTCCTGTTGCAGGGGTGAGAGAGAAGAGAAGGAGGGAGCAAGGGAGCATCAGTGCGGTTGGGAGAGTCTCAGTGGGAGCACAAATTAGGGGAATACCATTCCTAAACCATGACACCAGAACAGGCTACAAAGTGTGTTCAGAGTCCTTGAGAGAAAAGAGGAGAGGAAAAGTGTTGTGCCAATCTCTAGGAAACACTCCAGGAAATCAGTGTAGGAGAGGTCCTACTATAAAAGATGAAGAAGTAACACAGATTTTGAAAGTTAACATCAGAGCTAAAAGATCAAAGCACTCTACTATTTTCTAATATATAAAAGCTTTCTACTGGGGTTTGTTCTTGTGGTTTGACAGCTCAAGGACCTGAAAGAACCTCTTAACAAGAATGAATATTATGCTGACTCAGGGAAGAATGCCCAAAAGGAGAAGGTAATAACAATTTTGAGGAACATGCAAGGCATCCTGGTTGATTCTTTTGATTCTTCAGCTGCAACTATCGCCCTGCTGGAAGAACGCATTCAACGGTAAGACAGTGGAGCAAGGCTTCACTTTGTGTGATTTTGTGAAAACAACAGAACTGTCATCTTGTATCCCAGTGAGATACTAACACATGATTTTCAAAGATGCTTTTTAGATGAGGTTCTTTTGTGCTGTTCTTTTGGGATTTGTTCTCTTGTGGACTTCCGTGATACTTTTTTCAGGCTCCAAATGCAAACGGCAAGGCTGGAAGCCACAATCCAGCAACAAGCCAAGACTATTGAAGTCTTTGAGACAATCCAGCAATCTCTTACCTCAGTAAGCTACTCAGAGCCTTCCCTGTTCATCACCCATAGAGCCTAGTTCCATATTCATGTGGGAAAATTTTAAAGTTTTCAGGTTTTCCTAGAGGGAGTCTAGGAGAGATCAGACCATATACCTAGATAACCTGAAAGACCCAGTCATATTCTAGAAGCATGGGTGTGGGGGTACATGTTGGAAGGAAGACAGGTAGTAGGTGGTTTGGGAAGTTTGTGAATTCTTAGTGCCTCAGCCAATGGGGAAAGGAGGAGGGCAACATGTGGTTGGGAGTTTAGGATAAAAGGAGGCTGGATCCTCCAAAAACTCAAGAGACCCCACAGAGACATGGCCCACTAGACTCTCCCTTTATTGAAATAAAGTTGATTTTTGCAGGGCTCTTCTGTGGACACCAGTCTTTGGCACCGTGATTTTCCACACGCTATCAAAAGCTGTTTTGGAGTGAAGTGTGCAAAGTGAGCCAATCCCTGGGGCTGGGTCACCCTGCAGGTGTTTCCACCCTTTTGGGTGTCTCTTTGTTCCCACGAGATTTGTGAAATTCAGCAATTTTGTATCTAGTGATCACTATCTAGTGATTACTTACTGTTATTTTTTGCCTGTTGTTGTTTCACTTGTCAATAAATTGTTATCTATTCTTTTATATCTTCTTGTGTTTGTTCCTTATTTTTGGAAAGGGACTGGATGGAACTAAGGGGAGGTAACTCATTTTAGAGTGTTCACCTCTTTAAACTGTCTTAAACCAAGACATATTTTTTAGAACTACCCTGAGATGATGGTTATTGATGCTGTTCTTGGTGGATAGCTTTTCTAGATGGCCAGAAACCTTTGTCTGTTGCACCAACAAAACTCTAGAAGCAACAGAAATTTTCTTAATGGAAATTATACCCAGATTTGGGGTACCACTGGATCTGTCTTCAGACAGAGAATTTCATTCTGTGGCTGAAACAGTTCAAAGTTTATGCAGAGGGCTTGGGAGTTACATGGAATCTCCTCTCTCCTTAAATACCTCAGTCCAGTGGAAAAGTAGAAAGGATGAGCCAAAACTTGAAATGGCAAATGAGTAAGATTTGTCAAGAAACTTCACTAAGATGGCCTCAGGGTTTTTCTTTGGCCTTATTAAGAATTAGAATACAGCCTAGATCTAAAGAAAGATTAAGTCCTTATGAAATTATTTAAGGCACGCTGTATCAAACGAACTATCTCAGGAGAAAGCCATGTGATAGGAAATGGTAATGTAAAAGAGCATGTATTATCTTTGGGAAAAGAGCTCTCAGTTTTGCATAGGTTTGTTGTTTAGCTTCCTCAACAACCTTGGACATTCCGGTACATCCTCATCAACCCAGGGATTAGGTATATGTCCACATGTGGAATGATGAAACATTTAATGAAAAGTGGAAAGGACCATTCCAAGTTCTCCTGGCTACCCACGTGGCTATGAAAACTGTTGACTGAGACTCCTGAGACTCCTGAATTCACTACACCTGGACCAAGCCAACCCCAAACTGGGAAACGCTTCACTGGGCTGCTCAGCAGACAGTAAATCCCTTACAGATAAGATTGAAATGAAATATTTAATAAATTGCACTCAGGATAAAGTGATTTTTTTTTTATGGTTATAGAGTGCATGATAGTGTTTGTCTGAAATGAAATGGTTAATGAAGATTATATTTCTATACTTTGTCCAATAGTAGCTCAAAGGGATATAGATTCTTCTGGAGAAACTGGGAACCTCATACTAGATTTAGTTCAAGGGTTTAGTGAGATGTGCAATTTGAGTAATATCACCACCTGTATACCTTTCACTGAGTCAGTGAGCCAGACAATTCCCCGAGGAATTACAACAGGCTGCAGAGACTAATCAGCTAAACAAAATTCTGCAGGAAATTGGGAATTAGTCACTGAAGGGTTGGCTACACTACTTGAGGCCTTAATCTGTATTATAATTATAACAGTCATTGTCAGAATTTGTTTAGGATAACTTCAGTGTCAGACATCAATTGAAAGTAATATATGGAAGTAGAGAGAGAAAACCTCTCTCCTTCCCAAAAGGGGAAATGGGCATAAATGCTCAAGAGCCAGGAATATAATCAATTGAAAAAGCAATGCTGGAATAGGAGATCACTAAAAGTACCCCTTGGTGGGATTGGTTTACCTCATGGTTAACAGATCTTAGATGACTTAAAAAATTTCTTATAACATGTTGGAATAACATTGTTGCAACTTGAATCAAGCTTTAATCTCAGCTTCAAGGAAAAAAAAAAGTAATGAAAAGTACTTAAATATTCAGTGTTTCGTAAAAGAATTAGCTAATAATGGAAGAAAGTACATTTGTGCCTAGTCAGTAAACTCCTACACATGGACTTTGAAAAAGTTTGTAGTATTTAATAACACTGCAACTATCTAGATGTGGACTACATGGACTGAAAGCCTTCTATTTAATTATTTTTCTGTAGTTCCAGATTGGCTGCTCTTGGAGACTATTATTACAGAAACTGTGTAAAAACATAATGAGGTCAAAGAATCAGAAATTTTTGAAGTGTTCACCTCAACTTTAAATGCTAACCTTACTTCTCCTCTCCTCTGCGTGCTGCTTTGGCTGCAGGGCTGTGTCCTCCTTTTAGATCATAGGGGGAATAGATAAAAGCATTCCTATCTTAACTGCTGCGTAATGTTTTGGTGAAAGCATTGCCAAGAGACTCTTGAGAGAAGAGTCTCTAGAAGAGACTCATTATGGTTCAGCTGCTGCCTAACTGATGCCTTCTCTGTGTGTGGAGCCACTTGATCTGTCTCCATTTCCTGTCATGTAGCAAGTAGTTTTGCCAAGAGTTAAGAAAATTGAGTATTTTTGGATTTTCTATTCCAGCAGCAATCCTTAGGTTAGGGATAAACATATGAAGGGTGGCAGGGTGTAAAAAACTCAGTTATTGTTATCTTTTTGGTTTTTTTAAACCAAAATCTTACTTTAACAGCAATATTAGCACAGTTATTCTGAAAGAGAAAAGCAGCTTAAGACACCAAAATTTTCTTCCAAACCTGTATATCTCCTGCTTCTACTGTCCATTTGAAAATAGCTCCACTCTGAAGTACACCTAACTGCACAATACCTGCTTTGAGGCTTAGTCTTCCAAAGCTCATCGAACTGTTTCTCCTAATGATAAATAATAGCAACCAAATGATTACAGAAGGAAATATCAAAAGGTAAAGATTCCACTGATAGCAATTTAGTATACAATGTCAATCATTTAAAGCTGTGATTGAAATTAGCTTTATGATAGAACATTTCTAAAAGTTTAAGCTGCAGTATTTCAAACAGAGCTTCAAAACTCCCATTCCAAGCACTTCCTCCTGTGGTTTCTTTACCTCCATGCTGTTTCTTGGGTTTGTCCTTTTTGTGGCAAATTCCCCCCTGCCCCCCATAGCCAAAGTGCCTGGCTCTCTTCACGCCATCAAACACAGAAGACCTGTTGCTGTAGTGCTGCCATTCTCCTCAAACATGACCAGTTATTTTGCATTTCCACAGCTGGAATTTGCCCTCAGCCCAGGGATTTTAAGCTTAACTGACTTGCTGGCTAAACATTATGATTCAAACAACAAAAGAGCTGTAATGACTTAATACCCAAATATTTATTTCAAAGTAGTGCTGATTTCTGGTCAGAGAAAGAAGGATACATGGCTTAAAGTGACTGCAGGAGGAAGGCTGCTTTAATGAAGACAACTAATACTAATGACAGAGTTTTAAGCTTACACACAATTATGTTTTGACTCAGATTCTTATTTTGAGGTTTGGAGGCTGTCTGTGCCTTGTTCAAATAGGCCCTGCGTTTGTTAATATTCATATATGCAGCACACGCATTTCCACGGCCTATATTTAACTAGTAATATTTATGTAAAGCAATTTCACATGTTAAGCCACATGGTAATTCAGTTTTTAATTGTGGAACTGCTGTAAAACAACCCCTTTCACCACTGCTTGGGTCCATTGGAGCTAATTGAGACACTCAGAAAACAAAAGGAGCAGATGGCAGCTTCTTACACCCGACAGCGCCATCCACCAGAGCTGTCCATATGAGGTACCCGTTCAGTAAGGGGCTGTGGGATCCTTTCTTGCTTTCTCTACTTCTCTGCTTTTTCCTACTTTTCTATCTTTCCTCCTTACTGTCTTCCTTGGCTGTAAATAAAAGTGATTTGTGATTTTGGTTACCAACATTCAACCTTGTTTGGGTCTTAATCTTGTTGTGGGTATATTCAAATTCCTCTCACACCCCGTGTTCATGGTTTAGGATGCATTCCAGGGTTAAGACATGAGAATTTCTCTTGCTAGTATACCTATTTCAATAACTGATGTTACCAGCGTGTGTGGTGTCTTTCACATAATGATCTCAAAACATGTTAAAGTCATTAAATGACATACCTTACCCAGTGGTAAGTATGTATGGGAGTAAATTGTTCTCATTATTCATGTGGATTAAGTAAAATACAGAGGGATTAAACTATTCTATCCATAAAAGCAGCATGGAAACTAACAAGAAAACCTGGAAATCCAGTTTCTCCTAATCCCAGCTGCATGTGATGCTCACTTCCACTCACTAAAACATGAACCAGTGCATAGATCCCACTCCTCCTCCTACAGTTTCCAATAATGTGACAAGATAACCTGACTAGGATGCTGTTTCTTAGGCTGGTTGAAAGATTCTATAAGGGAAATAACCTATGAGTGCATTTAGACAGAATCACAGAATGGTTTAGTTTGGAAGGGATTTCTGGAAGGTACCTGGTTCAATCCCCCTGCTCTGTCAAGACCGCCTAGAACAATTGTCCTAGACCATGTCTAGACATTCTTAGTACCTCCAAAGATGGATATTGCACAACCTCCCTGGCCAATCTGTGCCAGCGCGGACAAGAAAAAAGTGTTTCCTGATGTTCAAAGGGAAGCTTCTGCATTTCAGATTGTTTCCATTGCCCCTGGACCTGGCACTGGAAAAAGCCTGGCTCCATTTTCTTGTTCCTCTCCAGGTGCAGGACTTTGCACTTCTCCTTGCTGAACTTCATGAGGTTCCTGTCAGCCCATTTCTCCATCGTGTTGAGGTGCAGCATTGAGAAAGCACCTGATCCATATTCCTGTGAACCATCACTGTGGGATGATGTTAAATTGAATTGACTCGTGGGGGAGCATTTAACAATCTGTAGGCAAAGTTAACTACATGACACAAGACCATCTTGGCAGTGTGAAAGCTGGATATCCGGGAGTTGTAGAGAATTAATGGTCTGAGACTCACGAAAAAGAAAAAAAGCATGAAATTAGAGCTAGGTACCAAGTAAGAGTGCTAAAGGGGAATTGAAAGCTGGAGAAGAGTTTTAGCACAGGAACAGCAATGAGAGCTGGTGTACTCCAGCTCTGCTTCAACACAGTAAAACAAGGACAAGCTTCAAGACTCACATAAACAAATGGCGGCCAAAAATACTCAGAGCCCAGATGGCAGGGCAGAGGCAAATCTCTTTTCCACCATTCTCCCTGTGCCTTCATTTTGATTTTGTTTGTTGGGATTTTTAAGAGAGGAAGAAATGAGGAAATAGCATTTAGAAGGCAAATTGGAGAGAGCCATTATTGTTCTGTTGCCAGGATTAACTGGAACACATAAAATCTACTCAAGACAACCAGTGGTCACTTCTGGCCTTGCAGTCCAGTGGGTTACTCCTCAAAGTGAATGTACAGTTCCATCAGCTCCAAATGGTGTAACGTATGGGAAATCCATGCAAAAATTTAAGGTGAACCATCACTAAAATGTACATAACTATGTGTATATCTGTTAAGGGGAAGAAGGAGAGTATGGTATGATGGGGTACAGAGGAGGGCATGCTTCTATGAGACTATATTTTGGATTCATTTATGGGGTTGGATGACTGTGGTCCTTTGATTTTGGTAACCAGCCAATGCTTGGTAAGATTTGTTGGCACAGGTGTTTTTATTGGAAGGAGTTTTCCACTAAGAGCAACAGTAAGAATTTGCTTCAGTACACCGTGAAGTTTAAAGAGGAGAGGTGGAGCTTATGTTCTGACCAGCTAGGATCATTATATGGCAGAATGAGCAAAGGAATAGATTTTAATGTGATGAATAATGAGCTCTGCTCACTTTAGTGTCCTGATCAATGCTCCTGCTGAAGCTGTTGGTGTGACTTTTTGTAATAGGAAGTCCTGTGGCTCCTATGGAGCCCTTACTGACTTATCCAGTTGGCAGCTCTCAGTAGTCCTGAATTCTGATGGTACTGGATGTTCCTTCACTTTTGCCTATTAAGTAATAAGACATAGAGTGGAAAATCCAGGCTGAGTAGTTTTCCTTGGCAATGTTTGGTCACAGAGGTAATTGTTGTACAGTGGGCTGGGACTCACCGGCAGTGAGCTGAGAAACCTCTAGGCAGGACGTGAGCATGGTCAGCATGGTCTTACAGCGAGTGAGGGGAAATCCTGAAACAAACATCTGCATTGGCACCAAGCACAAAACGTAGAGACCAACCTGTAATGAGGACTGAGTTAGAATCCAGCAGTTTGGGGCAGTTTGATTTCTGCTGTTTGTGAGTAACACTGATGGCAGTATTTGGGGCTGACAGAAGTGGAGGTGCAAGGGTTTTGAGCATCCCAGCTGTACCGCAGGAGGGAAGGTGCAATTTTATTGTTTGCTTTGAAGGCAGATCATGTGCAAGGTAGTAACTTCACTTATGGATACAGTCAAGTGTGACAAGAGAAGTGAAATGACATCTTTGTTTTGAAGAATCTAGGCCACTTGTCCTCAGGAGAAGAGAATAATAGGATGATGCTGACTATAATTTCTGGTGGCAGACTTCTAGTCTGCTAGCTCCTGGAGTTGAATCAGATCCAGAGACACTATGTTTTGGCATTTACAGCATAGGTATTCCTTAATAAACTGTTACACAGAACACTTTTAAGGTCCATGGAAATCATTGTATTATCTTTTTCTTTTTTCTTCATGTGATACTTGACAGCTATTGGAATTTATTGGGTTTTTTTTAGAAACTCAAAAGCGGAATTGTGTAAATTCTGAGAGCTGAAAGACAGAAAGCTCCTAGCAGAAACAAAAAGGGCTTACAGCTGCAGTATTCTGAATCTCATTATTTTTAAAAGTCTACATTTGGGAAATTTCCCTGTGTTTTTTTTATATGATGGTTGGTCAGACATTTCATGTTGTTGACTGGTAGCATCTGAAATCTAGGCTAGAAACAAAGAGCTGAAATTTAGGATGAGCTGAGGAAATTGAATTATTTTGCAGGTATGGTAAGAAAGGCACTTCTATCATCAGGTCTGCCTGCCAGGACTTGTGTTGTGGCCATGCAGCTAAGCTATCCTTTGCTACAAAGACAATATCTCAGATCTTATCTGAGAGAGATCAAGGTTCATCTATCCCTGGAAAAATTCAAACTCATTTGACAAGGCTATGGGTGACTCCAGATGAGCTCCAGAGGTCTCTTTCAATCTAGATATTTTAAAGTTTTTATTCCCTTTTAAATATCATTATTGTAGCATGACATCCTCTGTCTTGTTTTGTGGGATGTCTGTTTGCATGGCAATAGCTTGATTAACCTTTTGTCATGGTTTAACCCCAGCTGGTAACTGAGCTCCACACAGCCTTTTTCTCAGTCCACTGCCATGAGGGCATGGGGAAAAGAATTCAAAGAGTAAAACCTAGAAAATACAGGGGGTTGAGATAAAGACAGTTTAATAGGTAAAGCGAAGGCTGTGCACACGAGCAAAGCAGAAAAAAAGGAATTTTCATTCACTGTTTCCCATGGGCAGGCAGGTGTTCAGCCATCTCCAGGACAGCAGGGCTCCATCACATAATGGTGACCTGGAAAGCCAAACACCATCAATCCAAATGTCCTCCCATCCTTATTCTCTCTCCAGCTTTATCTGTGAGCATAAGACCTTCTGGTATGGAACATCCATTGGGTCAGCTGGGATAACTGTCCCAGCTGTGTCCTCTCCTGACTCCTTGTGCCCCCCAGGTTCCCCTCTGGTGGAGTGGGGTGAGAAGCAGAAAAGGCCTTGAGCCTGTGTGAGCACTGAACGAAAACATCCCTGTGCTATCAACACTGTTTCCAGCACATGAACAAAACACAGACCCATACAAATTACTGTGAAGAAAATTAACTCTATCCCAGCCAAAACCAGCGCACATGTGATGATTTGCAAATTAAACTGATAAAAGGCTACTGAGTCTAAAATGAGTCAGATTAGTCTGTTTTATCCCTGACACAGAAGAAATACTCTGTCAAAGATGCTGCTCTGTGCAGCTTCTTTATTTCCTGACCTAAGTGGCTGTCATCTAGGATCCCTGTCCTAAACAGGTTCCATTGTCCTCCTTGTTTGTCTTCCCAGACAAAGCTATCTACTTCCCTGGGTACTTGGAAGGATATGACACTAGTTTTGGTCATATCAGACTAGCAGTCTCTAGTTTCACAACAAAGTGGGTTGACAGAATTTAGCCAGGCTGGAGATCTAATCTTAATCTGACATTTAAATGTAAGCTGAGGTCATTGAGGCCATATTAACTGAAACCAAAAGGCGGAAAAATCATCAAGACCTCTGTGATGTGAGGCTGATAAATTTTAATGGCCGTTCAGTGAGTTCAAGCATCTTTTAGAGGGGATTTAGCATTTCACAATAATTGCATCCTTATGAAATAGAAATCACATTGGATTGCTTGCAGGGGAGTGATGACAATTATTTTTCATTTCATGATGTAGAAGAAAATGAACCTTTCCTAAGTGTGTTCTTTCAGTCATAGTCAGAGAGTTTTATATTGTTTTATTGTCAATTGCTATATTTTTGTTTTTCCATAGGGGGTTACTTCTAATATGGAGAGGAAAAAAAAAAAAGTTTAATTTTAAGGTTAAGAAATATTGAGCCATATTACTTTAAAGAAAATAAAATTATAATAGCACAGAAGCATGTTTTAGAATTTTATTTTTGTGTGATTGTGATGGTTTTGGCCGGGGTAGAGTTAATTTTCTTCACAGTGGCTACCATGGTGAAATAACTGGATAAGAACTTTTACCAGATATATTTGGGTATGTTCCCTCTTGCTCACCGTGTTTGCAGCTTAGGCCGTGTGCCCATATTGGGTCACCAAGAAGCTCTTATTTATTTCTGAATTCTCCAGTTTGGCTGCAGGGCTCAGCTGATGCCTGGATCCCTTGCCCAGTCACCCCATGCCTGCAGATGGAACATTGGGTTTCTTGTGACTGGTGGAATCTGTCAGTAGCAGGTAAATGTGCTCACAGCAGTGACTCCAGAATTCAGCAGGAGGCCAGGGTAACTACCAGCTGTCTTCTGCCTACAGAGAAGATATCTTGGTTATTTTTACAGATTTTCGCCTATGGCCTCTGCGGTCTTGACAGGTGTCAGCGTGTGAACATGGCTTTCATGTTTTACAAATCTTCCACAGTTTGAATATCCTAATGACTTTCTATTTTCTTCTTTTATGAAAACTTGTTTTTGCAGTTCCAGTCCTGTTTTGCCTGACTGATGCACTAGTCCTGAAGTCACCTGTCACTATATGTTTCATACATGATGTTAAGCATTTATGCAGCTTGAAGTCATAACCTTTTTATGTTGAACCCCTTTAGGTTTCTTTAGACAAAATCTACACAGGTGCTGAGCCCCATCGTGTTGAGTGTTCTACAAATGTGGTACCAAAACAAGTTGTGATTCCCTGCACCGAACTGCTGAGGTTTGGCATTCATGCTGGGGAAGAGGACAGCTGAACCTGGACTACACTGTCCAGTTTAGGGGTCTCTGGTGCATAACAGAGACCAACAAACTGCAGAGAACACAGTGAAGGACCGCTAGCGTGGAGACGTGCCCGACTGATGAGAACTGGATATGTTTAGTTTGGAGCAAAGGAAGCTGAAGGCTTGATTTAATTGCAGTGGTTCACTCTCATAATGAGAAATGTGAAGAAGATGAAACCATCATTTCCAGGATGTGTGCAGTGCAAGAAGAGGAAGAAATGTTGCAAAAGTTGTGACAAGGGAAAGGGAACCAGTATTATTTAAAAATCCTCAGCATGAGTGTTGTGTGGCATTAAGATGTGCTCTGAGAGAGATCAAGGGACATCTATCCCTGGAAAAATTCAAACTCATTTGACAAGGCTATGGGTGACTCCAGATGAGCTCCAGAGGTCTCTTTTAATCTAGATATTTCTAGAATTCTTTGGTAAATTATGTCTTCTGCAGAAATTATGAGAAAGAAAGATCACACTGCTACTACTGAAAACAATGGAAACAATGCTGTATACTTAAAGTGACCCTGGAAGAGTCACTAACAGTGAGGTATCTCAGAATTCTGACTGGGTTGCAAAAATAAGGATTGCACCCCAGTGATCAGGGGAAAACACCCAGTGCTAAAGGGGAACCAGAACAGGATACACCCAGTGGTGTGTTTGAAGGACAAAACCTGTTTTCTTGCTAGGCGCTTAAAGGTAAACACTTTTCAGACAAAAAGAGATATGTACAGTACTGCATATATTATGAGGCCATGAAAACCCTAGTTTTCACGGATACATGTGGATACCACCAAAATGCCACAAGGGATTTTGGTGGCATCCATAAGCATCCGTGAAAACTAGGATGGGTTGATGGGTTAAGCCTCTGCCACAAAATAATATTTTGTTCTATTCATACAAGTATGACAGCTTATGAACCACTGGTTCATCCCTTGCTAATAGGAATATCCCAGAGAAACCATCTCCTGTAACCTTAGTCCTGTCCTGAGTGACCACCATTAATTTGCAGGTCTATTGTCAGTAATTAAATTGCCACTTTGGCAAGAACTCAGTGTAGCCAGGAACCACACATTGGCAAGGCTGCCTGTGGGCTTGTACCATTTACAGCGAGGAGTAAAAAAAGTACATTGCAAATAGGGAGCTTTGCAGCAAGAATAATGTAGCTTTAAATTATACCTTTACCTCTGATTAATTGCATAGAGATAAAAATTTCCAGATAATGGAAATAAGATTATATGGTTTTGTACTGCAGACAGTCTGGTGCTCTAAATATGTGCCGCTTGATGCATTAACCTTACAGAGATGTTTTTTGACAAACAGAAATAAAGGCAGAAAAGAAGCTGACTTTGAAAAATCCCTTTCATTAACACTCTGTCTTCATGGTATAACTGAATTCTTGTCACAATCCACTGAAATTGTCATGTTACCCACAAAAGTGCAACACCTTCCTGCAGCAGAGCATGTTAACTGCATGGGAAAATTGAGCTGGAGTGGTGAATTGGAATTGGGTTTGGCTAGGAACAAAGTAAAAAGCAAAGCTAATCTTGTAATGAAGTCATGGTTTTAGCAGATTACAGTGATAAAGATTTGGCTGATGAAGTACTTATTGGGTTGTGATGTTAGAATTTAGTACTCCTGACTTTTAAAATATATTGTTTAATAAGTATAATCTGGCAGAAGGTTGGAAGGTCAAAATATAACATATATAAAGTAAGGTACAAAAGGATATGAAGGAAAAAAATCAGCAAATACTGTGTTTTCTTTTCTTTTTTTTCTGAGCAATCTGATCTAGTGGAATAGGGAAGCTGGAACTAGGTGATTTCCAACACAAACCATTCTATGATTCTGTTTCTATTTTTTTAGCTTCACTTTCATCTTTCAAAACTTTCCAAATTTTGAAAATCCTGTTTAATTTGAGTTTTTAGATAAATTTGTGTTTTTCAAAATTGAGGCATTTCATAAATAACATGGCAGTAAAATAAAGAAGAGGAGGAAATACCTATTTATATGTCATCTGTTCCATTGCATGCCCAGGGACAGCTTGCATGGCAGGTTGAAAGTGAGCTCAGTTGGGCAACCCATGCTGCCAAAGGGGCAGAGATCTAGATGAATGTATGACTGTATGAGTAAATTTCTATAATGACTAAATTTCTCTTCTAGAAAATATCTCTTCTAGTTTCCAAGCCTCTGTCAGAGTCGGCAGGTGAGTATTGTGAGGATTGCAGAGGAAAAACTCTCCCAGATTCCCAGAGATTCCCAGAGATGTATTGGAGAATACTTGGGAGGTGAAATATTACTGAAAGTTGCTGAGGTACATCCAGACTCTTGGTCAAGGCACAATTCTGCTTTTTCTCCTGAGCTCTGCTACTGTTCCTACGCTGATCGAAACTGACTGTGAAATAGTGGAAGGAAAATTGAAGGACTGGGGACTTCCATCTGTTCCTCCAGTGAAGGGACAAAGCACATCCACATAAAAATGTATCCAATTGACAAAGCCATGGCTAAGCAGATGGTGCTGTCAGGAGGGTTTTCACTGCTTCATCCAAGGATATTTAATGAGTCATTCTTTGACTGATGGCAGAGTTTAGAATACGTGAAGAGGAAGTGAAACTTTGAAGATTATTTTGTAAATTTGTTGAGAAGAGTTTTAAACCAGGATCAAGAGTAGCAATGGACAGTGCCCTACAGATGAGTATAAACTCAAGCTGACTTGCTGACTTGGACAAAGGCCAAGAAACTAGAAGCGATATTTTGTTTTACAGAGTTTAGGAGTGTCAAAGGGGATTACAGAAAGCCTGCCAAACATTTAATGTTTCAGTATATGATAAAAACCATGGAGAATACATCTGTAAACCTGAAATTATTCATGCAGAGGTTCAGAATGTGATTTAATTTACAGAATAGACTTGGAGAGAAAATTCACATAATTGGCATATTGATTAAAAATGTTAATTTAAAGGGTATAATGTGTTTATGGACAAAAGGGAGGAAGTGTTCCTTCCATGTCAAAGATGCAGGCTTGATCTGAGGTCTCCAATAAGTAGTAGGAAGTGAGTTATGCTGAAAATATCTGGGTAGGGACGAAAGGGACATACAGAACAAGTGGGTCACTAAACAAAGAGTGTGGATGAGACTTTCTGAGAAACAAGACAATCAACCAAAACATAAATCTCATGATAGTGGGAAAATCACAGAATAAGTTGAGTTAGAAGGTTCCCAAAAGTATCAAGTCCAACTCCTGGCCCTGCACAGGACACCCCAAGAGTCCCACCATGTGCCTGGGAGCATTGTCCAAACACTTCTTGAACTCTGTCAGGCTGGTGCTGTGACCATTTCCCTGTGGAGCCAGTTCCAGTGCCCAAGCAGCCTCTGGATGAAGAACCTTTTCCTGATATCCAACCCAAACCTCCCCTGGCACAGCTTCAGGCCATTCCCTTGGGTCCTGCCACTCATCACCAAAGGGAAGTGATCAGTGCCTGCCCCTCCTCTTCCCCTCACAAAAAAGTTGTAAACTGCGATGAGGTCTCTCCTCAGTCTCCTCCACGCTGAACAGACCAAGTGACCTCATCTACTTCTTGGCTTCTATGGCTTTCCCTCAAGGCCCTTCACTGTCTTTGTTGCCTTCTTTTGGACACTCTCTAGTGGCTTAGTCTTTCTTACATTGTGGTGCCCAAAGCTGCAAAGAATATCCAAGATGAGTTCGCCCCAGTGCAGAGCAGAGCGGGACAATCCTCTCCCTTTGCCAGGCTGGCCATGCTGTGCCTGATGTCCCCCAGGAGACACTTGGCCTTCCTGGCTGCCAGGGCACTGCTGACTTATGCTTAGCTTGCCATTGACCAGAATCCCTGGGTCCCTTTGTGCAGCACTGCTCACCAGCATCTCATGCCCCAGTTTGTCCATATATCCGGGTTTGACCCATCCTAGGTGCAGAATCCGGCACTTCCCCTTGTTGAACTGCATATGGATTGTGATTGCCCTGTCCTCTGATTTAGGAAGGTCCCTCTGCAGGACCTCACTGCCTTCAAGGCAGTCAACAGCTCTTCACAGTAAGAAATAAAGGAACACAGATGTTCTACCTCTCCTGCTCAACACGAGGAGACAAGGACTGATCTCTGTCTTTGAGGGACGCACAAGCATGCACATGGATTTACTGCCTTGCTGTTGAGGACAAACCTTTTTAGAGCAGAGGGACACAAACTGCTCTTCACAACACTTGGTCCTCAGTCTACTCTGATCCACTGTGGCCCAAGGCACAATCATGATTTTCTATGATATCTTTGCCATTCAATGTGTGTGAAATAATGCAAGGTCTGTGTTACAGCTCACCAGACTGGTGCTTTCATGGCATGGAATGCAGAGCACATGCTGCTCACCCTGGAGATAACCTGTGAAGGCGGAGTCCTTCTAAACCAGGTTACATAGTTATTTTTCAGGTAAAATTTTGGTTCGATTTTATTTTTAATGTACCGTCAAAACGCACCAGGAAGGCATTTTTATTATAATTCTGTAAGCCTGAACAAACAGATGAAGAAACTAAATAAAGGAACCAAGAAGGGAGTTTGGATTTAGCTACTGAGGAAAATTGAGGCATGATCAAAATCCTAGAGGCTTGGGAGCATTGCCTTATATAATCATGTACCAGAGTACTGTTATGCACTATATAAATAAACACCTAACTCCAAAGTAAAGTGACAATCACCTTCATTTCAAATAAATGGAAATTGGCTTAGCTCCCTCTATTGCTCCTTGGATCAGGCCTATACTCCCCCAACAGAGGCAATCTCCATTTCTGTAAGAGCATGGCTCCTACTTCCCCAGCTCCCTCAGGGCTGTCCCTTGGCCTCTGCATGGCAGTTGTGTGCTAGGAGAGCTCAGAGACCACTGCCTGGATCAGCATTCTCCTCTTGAGCCTTCGGGTATTGCTCACCTTATATGGCAGACTGTGAGCACCCCAAGACCACGCAGTTGTCATCACTGTAGGATCTGGAGTCTGCCTTCCTTGTGGCATCTAATTTCTTACTACATGGTTTGATCTCCAAGAAATCCTGAGCTACTTATGAGACGTCACTTACAGCTCAAGGATCTGCAGTAGTTTCTTTATACAGTCTTATGTCTATTCAACTCCACAGGATTTCTGAAGCCAGCATGACCCTGTCTGACTTTCATTTGGCAAATGCGTACAACTAACTGAGACCATGGCATAACAGTTTTCCTCTCTTTACAATGGTGTTGCGGTTTAACCCCAAGTGGCACCTAAACCCCACACATCCTCTTACTCAGTCTCCTCACATTGAGATGTGGGAGAGAATTGGAAGAGCAAAAGTGAGAAACCTCCTGAGTTGAGATAGAGTTTAATAGGTGAAGCAAAAGCTACACACACAAGCAAAGCAAATTGAGGAATTCATTCACCAATTCCTATGGGCAGGCAGATTTTCAGCCATCCCCAGGACAGCAGAGCTTCATCATGCACAACATCAACTTGGGAAGGCAAACACCATCACTCCAAATGCCTTCCTCTTCCTTCTTGTCTCCCACCCAGCTTTGTAGACTGTGTATAATGCCACATGGTCTGGAATATCCCTTTCAGTTGGGAGATATTGGGAGCAGTGTCCCCACCCAACTCCTTGTGCGCCCTCACCCTCATGGCTGGTGGGGTGGGATGAGAAGCACAAAAGACTTAAAATCTGTGTAAGCTCTTCTGAGCAGGAACTAAAATATCTCTGTGCTATCAGCACCGTTTCCAGCACAAATGCAAAATTTGCTGCCTGCAAACTCAAAAAATTTTCACTGGGGGAAAAATGATGCAACAAAGGAACAGAGGAAACTCTCCAAGTCACATTTTCAAATCCCTCCAAAATTTTCAGAAAGTGTATGTTTAGAAAAGATGGATTGTGACAAGCAGTTAACAGTGCGTTCCTGACTTTAGCTTTTTTGCATGCATGAGGTAATGTAATATATTGGCTAGGAAATCAAGAGAATTTCTGAACATTCAGGCAAATCCTGACCCTGCTGAGTGTACTGAAAAGCAAATCTCAAGTACTGGCTAAAAGATTATTCCAGGAGGTGATTTAAAAATCTTTTAGAAGATGCTCCTAAATTTATCTTCACATATCTCACACTCCTTATGGCACTGGTTTTGTCTCCTTACTTCACCAGTGGAGCCCTTTTTTCATGCCCTGATTCATCCCCTTCCTTCACACCTTTTTTCACTCTTAATGGTTTATTTGCTCCAAATGATGATTCCCGGGTGTTAGGCTAAATGATTCTAGTGATATAGTTCAATCTGTCAAGCAAAAGGATGCAATAATTAAGGTTTGGTCTAACTTAATAGTTCTCATGAGTTAAGTTAAAAAGGGGATATAGGAAAGAAAATGGAAAATCACACACTGACTGAATTCTTAATCATCTCTGGTGTATAAAAATACCCCAGAAAGAATTACTTTTTATCACATTCTTGGCTAAATGAAGCACATTCTAATATTCTAATTACAATATTAAGGAAAGTTATAATGATGAAAGGTCAAAGTAATCAAGAACTCTCTTTACTCACAGTATGTGTTACCCATTCTTACACAAAGAGCTGTCTCTGCCAGCCCTCATCCCTTGCTGCCTGTGATAAGGAAATTAAGCAATTGTTTTTGAATGGAAGTAAGATCAAGAGACATATTATGACTAATGAAGATATTAACACTTGCACAGGGAGGACTAAGGAGAATGCAAAGGTTTTTCATTTTAGCTTTCTTCCTTGTAAAACTTTGAGTTCTCATTCACAGTGTATAGACTGTCTCTGCAACCTGAACCTTGCTCAATTGTGCTGACAGAGTGCCAGCCTTAATTCCACAGGGACTGGAAGATTTTAATTCCATCACAGAATAAACTGTCATTGAGGTAATGAAATAAATCTACTCTTTGCATTTCAGCTGTGGTTTGGTTGCTGCCCTTGATTACCTGTATGTGCCAATGGCCCGGGCCTGGGAAGTTCAGAGCTGTGACATCTTGCAGCTTTGCAAGCTGGTGTCTCAGCCTTCTGATCAGCTATACATTTACTCTGAGAACCTGGTTCAAGACCTGAGCTCTGTCTTTAACTTGGTGCCAGAGAGAGAAACAAGAGCTGTGTCTCCTTTCTTTTCAATTGCATCACTAACAGCTGAGTCTGAAAGTAAATCACTTGAATTGCATCCTTTTGTCCATAAACCTCCTTTGTATCCGGTGTGCTCATTTGTGAGCCAAGACTTGTTTTACAATGTTCTGGAAGCTTTATGTACACTCTGGTCTGATCAAATCATAACAATCATGATTTATAGCCCAATCTCTTCCATAAAAAGGTGGACAGCGAAAAAGAGAAATATTTAATGTAGATGGAAGATCTCAGCCCACACCTTTTTCACTGGTGAATAGTTGCAAGTAAGAAGCTGAGTTGACCTAATTTGCTTCAATGATAGTGACCTGTTAGCTCCTTACTGAGAGCACCTCTAGAGGATTAGGGTAAAATGAGACTTTTTATCCTGGAAGATAGTTTGATTGACTGACTGATATTTAATATTTAGCATCTAAACAAGGCAAAACAGAAGTACACAAGTGGTGCTCTGCCAAACAAGGATTTTGTTGCATCAGAGGCATTATGGAGTAAATTGGTCATTTGTGAAGTCTAGAAACTGAAGCATTAGAGAAAATTTTCCTGAGTTTCAGTGGTGTATTGAATTTTTCTGTATTTTATTGCTATACAAAAAATTTTTTGACTGAAAACCAATAGAAAAAATAGGAGGACCCATGGCTTGGGCTGTATTCTGAGTTTTATTGCATTAAAAATTTCTTTTCTTTCTTTTCCTCAATTTCTTTAAATGAAATAGAATTTTTACTTGTACTTTTACTCAAGCCTGAGTCCAAGACATTTGGAAACTGTGAAGATGTCCCAACAGCATATAGTTATATTTACCTGCTTTTGCACTTCCTATCATGAAACAAAAGTACCTGGTTGGAGGACAAGTTGCCACAAGCCCGAAGCACTCCTGTTTGCCTGGAAGGCACCTGGAAGGCTTTTATTTTTCTTGCTATGAATCCAGACTCCAATTATCCTTTTTCAAGCTCTTACCCCTGAAGAAGGAGACTAAAACTAGATTTTTCTGTGTAATTTCATACCAGATCAGTTACCTGTGTGTGTCCAGAGCTTTGTAGAGATTTGCTGCAATCATTCTTCATTGAGCTACAGATGCTGACTCTGAACCTTTATTTTCCAGCAGAAGTGCTTGTGGAACTGCTGTCTAACCTAATTGATTAAGCATGATCTACCTCCTCTTGGGTAGCAGATCTCTTTTAGTCTCAGTTGCATTGAATTAGTTCTGCCAAGGAGCAAATACAGGGACAGTTATGCCATTGGATGTGAGGAGCAATGACCAGCCTTGGGCACAGGATAGGGACAAAAAATTTTCATTGGAGTCAGCTGCAACCAAAGACAAGATATGTGATATCTGGTGGTGTTTTGAATACGAGTCATGACTCTAGACCTTTGTAGAAAAGAGTGCACAGCAAGGTTTCAAATTAACTTTGAGCTACAAATACTGAAAAGTCAGGAATGAGTGGTTGTCAGGATTTAATCTAGCCTAAGAGGTAGTTGAAAGGGAGAAGATGAATGATAAAAGCCTCACACCTTTAAGATAGTTCCCTTCTTGATAAGAGTGGAGATATTTCCCTTTGTTATTTTGGGAACCATTCTTTTTTCTTCTTTAAAGAGCTGACATTGTATTAAATTATGTGTCAAGCCCTCCACAGATCAGCTCTGCCCACCACTGACAACCCAGTTGAATTTATTAAGCTTTTAGCCTGTGTTGTGTTTCTCAGCCTTGGGAATTGTTTGTTTTGGATATGAGTTTTCAACCAGAAAGTGGTGCAGAGATCTCTTCACCAGTAGATACTAAAGACTTCTAAATGGCCCAAAAATACAAGTCAGTTCTCACTTAGCAGAGTCGAGTCCGTAATTTGGTTGGAAAATGTTTTAGAGGTTTGAGATTCTATAGCAGGAAAATGAAAAACCACTGACATGCTTTAAGTTACACTAGAAAAATATTATTGTAAATTTATTAATGTCTTTAATTGCTTCGAGTCATTCTCTTATTAAAGGTAGTTCCTGGACTGCTAGGTGTTTGTATTAAAGATGTTTTTGTAAAATAAATCTGACAAAGCACTCATTATTTGAGCTGTTTTTTACAAGAAAAGTGGTGTTTTGGGAATATGGAAAAAGTTGAAAATCATATCAAACAGATCCTTAGTTTTGAGGCATGTAGAGACCACACTTAAAACCAACCCTGATGTGGCCCATGAATTACCCTTTGATTTCAAATTCTCCAGGAACACTACAACACAGCAGTGTAAATGAGAGGTTTCACACTTTGGTGTCAGTTTTTCCTTAATGATATTGCTAAGATACATTAATGTTGCTAATTAATGAAAGTCAGTATTTCATTATTAATGTTGCAAAGCTTTAAAATCCTAAGTATTTTCCTTGATTTTTGCATGTCAAATGCCTACCTGATTTAGCTTGATTCCTGGCTAGATTCCCCACAGAAAATCCTCCTTATTCTGTGGTAGAGCAGCCCCTCTGAGTCAGGAGGGAGAGGCAACAGGGAGAGCTGCCCACAACTCCACACACAGTATGATTCAGATCTTTGTGGGGGTGTCTATGAATGCTGTGTAAAAGGCTCTTGCCTCCATCATGATGACATAATACCGGGTTTTAACTTACCAACTGTGGATGTGCTCTATTTGTTTCCAAACGAAAAGTGAACAGACTGCAGACACTATAAATATTCTATGTAGTTACTCAATAAACCCAAATGGCTGTAAATAAAAAGGACCTTTCTGAATTACTGAGTAAATAGTAATTTCTCAAAGCCCTTTTACCCCATCAGACCCCAATTAGAACTGCAGACTATGTCAGAAAACATTCAATTACTTTGCAGAAGATTCTGTGATTCTGCTTATATTGGCTACACTTCTCTATTATTCCTGTGCAAAACCTACTCTTTTGATGAGTTTCTGTCTTGGTTTTGGTTTTTGTTTTGATAAAAAGAAACAAAAAACTCTAGGAGGAGTCTTGCTGCCTGTCCACCAGTCCTTCTTGCTGACCAGAAAATTTGCTGTTCCTTAACTCCTTGTTTTGAGGGCTAGGTGTGGTGCTTACACTGCAGGGCATCAGATCTGACATCAGCTGAAGTCACTAGAAATAGGTTTAAGTAATAAATTAAGACATCAAAATGAAAATTAACATTTATAAGCCAAGTGTCTAAGCTCTCATCTATGACAGATCCACTCATAGAACCCATATGGCACTGATAACAAATTGTCTGACCAGACACAAGAGGTCCAATTGACCAGGTTATGCAAAGGCATTTTAAATAATCTGAAATATCCTAGAGTTTCTTGAAATGTCCACATTCCCACAGATCCCTGGTTATACGTGCCTTAAAATACAGCCTCAGATATCTCAGGTACGATCCCACTACAGTTTGTATGTTATGGATTTATAGGAACATGATTCTAGATTTATCTATTTGCCTGAAGTTCCTGCTCATCTGTGGAGGAAAACTGAACCTGAGATTCCATACCCAGTACACTGGGAGGCTGTTTAAATGAAGGACTCTAGGGGAACAAAAATTAAGCTAAAATTACTGAATCTACTCTCTGCATCTTAAAGACCAGAGTCTAGAAACTCATCATGCAGCTAAAAAATGTGGCCCTGAAGCAACAAGGAGATGTCCCCAGGAAATCTTTAGGACCCCCTGCACACCCATGTGTGAGTACTAGGTGGCTTAATGTGCCTGATATGTAGATTAATCCACTAGCAAAAAGACATTGACATGACAGTTTTATGCGCAGGAGTTGGGTAAATCTAAACCCACATTTTGTTCCTGGATGTTCCAGAACCCAGATAGTTAGATGAAGAATGTGTACTATGTGTAGCAATTGTGCCCTTGTAGTTGATCCCTGAATACAGGGGGAAATGCAGAGTACATTTAGATATTCTATACTTCTCTTGCTTGTTTCTTCCTACTCCAGGAAAAGAGGGTGGACATTTTGTGGCTGCACTGATAGAAGGAAATAGCAAATAATGGACAGAATTGGCAGCGGGATTTATTTTGTTTGTTTTTGTTTTGAGGTTTTTTTAATGTTTTCTTTGCTCTCTTGGAGATTTTTGCTTGATTTCACTCTGGTCAAGAAAATTCCTTCTTCTTTCACCAAGACAGGAAATCTTAGGATATTTTTACTTACCTCTTGTTTACTTAAAATATAAACTTGTTGCAGATCACATGCCATATAGGAGCCACCTATGATGAAAAATGAAATTTGTAACGTGAAGACTCCCTCCTACTCCAAAATGCAGCATCCCTATTTTCACTGGCAGTTTGAACCTCACTGGGAGTGTATGTGTATGTATGTCTTGCATAAATGCATCAACTGATAGATGGCTACTGCAGCATGGGATGAGGCCTCTATCTTGTTTTGTGGCTGCATGGGAGATTTAAATGGTCTTTTCCCTGTGTCTTTAAATGCCATGCAGCCTGAGAATGACTGTCCTCTATCTCAATGCAGCTATTCAGTTAACAACTCAGCTACGGTTTACTCTGCCGGAAGCCTTGCCTTGCTCTATTATCTCTGTAATTATGGAGACTTGTACCTGTGTAATCTAGAGAAAATGTCATTCCAACACGAAAACCTTCATTGTGGAGTCTGGAAATCATGCAGCAGTTTAGCAGTTTGAAGTTTAGAAAATAGCACATTAACATTTAAATGAAGTGTTAAAATAACAGGCTGCTGCTGAAGTTCAAAGCTGAGGATGCAAATTTTTTACAAAGGGCACTTTACATCTTCAAAGAAGGAATCATGAACTTTTGAAAACCCTAAGTTAACTCTTGCAGCCAGTGCCAATCCAGTAATCATAAACGAAAAGGGCCATGAGAAGAAGTCCAGAGGCTCCATTCCAAGCTATGCAATTTTGCCTGGAATGAGAGCATCTGGAAAAAAAAGGTCTCTTAGACTTAGTTTATGCATCCTTTCAAAATCAGCTGATTTAACACATGGGTGACCAGGGAAGCCTCAGTAAAATCTGAAGCATTTTTCTCTACATGAAGACAGTCAGTATCCTTCCATCAGCTCCTGTCTCTGAAGAACCATAGGAAATGATTCAGCCCTTATTGCTTGTCACATCTCATACAGCAGAGGAGAAATATGGATGCTAGGAGCAATATTTTACCAAGTTTTCCTAAAGAGCACTCCAGTTCCTGCTTCTTCTTTTCCTGGTGCTTCACACTGTAGATAAAGAAGTCTACCAGTATGCCTAAAGGCAAAAGAAACCAGATATAAAGTATGAAGTGATAAAAACCTGCTTGCCAACTGTTTTCTTCTAAGAGATTCTCAAAAATAAATTTTCCTAATTTTTAAATATTTTGTGTTACAATCTATCCACTTAAAACCACAAAGACACTGCTTAAATGCAACAGACAAATGAGCTGTGAGCCACTTGGAAAACAGAAATGTGTAAACTACTTGTGGCCTAATGAGAGATTGTGCTTGCTGCTTGCCTTCCAAAAGCACACACACCTTTTACAATACAGAAATCCTAATGAAGTTATGAGTCTCCAAATACAAAAAAGGCCGTTAAAATCATAGGAACATATTTTTAATACATATACTGGGGTTTAAAATAGAAATAGGCAGTGATGTTTGGGGAAGAATAAAATAAACTTCTTTCCATGTACTTCTGATGAGAGATAAAAGAGTTTAAAATGTCATTTGCATGACAGAACTGTTTACCCCTGTACCCCATTTCTGCCAATTTAAGAGAATATTTCATGATAAATTTAAGAACGTAGGATTATAGGATGGAGTGGGAAATTTCAAGTAAATTTTCCCACTTCCTGGAATAAACTGAAGTTTGATATGTCTTGGTTTCTTAAATATATCCCTCCTAAAGTCTCACAGTAGGTTTGCAACTTAATAAATATCAGCTTAATGCCATCCTGCTTGTGCAGTCTTTTATGGCATAACAGTTCCAAGGAATTTGTATGTGTATGTGTGGTATTACCTGTTCACACAAATCTGTAGCTGGTATTCTTCACCTATTTTTAAAAATATGCTGCCACCATGCCAAAGTCTCCCAGCAGCTGGGCAGGCTAGGTCTTCCTTTACCCACACGTATGGGCAGTACAGAACTGGTAAGGAACACAGATTGTAAAAGGATTCAGGTTCCTTGGGATCATAAGGAATTAGGAACCACACATGGTAGAGCCACCATCCTCTCTTCAGCTGCTTCAGCATGGCCCATAAATGTTGAGGCTGTGGAGTGCCCCTAGGGTTTGGGTGGGGGCAAAGTCCAGGACCTCAGTGGAGCAAGTCCAGGAAGCCAGAACGGAAAGCTGACAGAAGTGCTGGCTTCTTGTCCTTACTCTGAGGTCATGAGGTGGTGTGTTCTAAACTTGGAATATTAATACTTGCAAGACATCAGAACAAACCTCCCTCCTTTGAGTCTTCCATAGAGCCATGAAAAATACTGCATGTTTTAGCTTTGTATCATTAAACTATAAGGCACCCCATTCAAACTACTTGTAAGAAATATCATCTAGAAAAAAAGAAAAAGAGAAACAATACAGAATCATAGAACAGTCTGTGAAGAGAAAGCGACCTTAAATGTCATCTCATTCCAAAATACTCCCATTTTATTCTGGTTGTGTCTAACCCCTGTGGTTTTATCACTAGTGTCATGACAATTAGGTGTTTTCTTTAGCATCTAGTCTTATGATACAAGTGCTAGTGGCAGCAGTAGGGCAGGAGGGGGGGAATGCTGCTGATAGAGTCACCAAGGAACCCTGAGCCTACTGAACCATTTCCAGAAAACCTGGTTTTGCAGACATCTGCCTGTGTCCCAGAGGAGGCTGTGAGAGGTTCATCAGTGCCTGTATTTGCATGTGTGTTGGGAACTGAGGTCCTTTGCAGAGATCTTACTCTGAGGAGCAGAAGCACTTCCTTGGTTGGACCATTTGCATTACAGCAGCACACAAAAAGTTCACCCTCACATCCAGTAAAGTCTTGCTTTTTAATTGAATCTCTATTTTATAAGTAAGATTTGTAGTGTCAGCAAATCTGTTGGGTCAAGGGAAAAAAGATGAGGTAGAAAATATGCTTACCTGGGTTTCATTTTCAGGAAGCCAGGTAGGACATATTCTGCTACAGGGATTTCTACTGCTCTGGAGAGTGTTTAGTGTAGGCAAGTAATCATATGCATTGTGTGTGACATCTAGGAGGTTCTCACACCAGAGACTGAATTTTATGACTGTCCAGATGCCTTTCATGCTTTTAATTCATATTCGTTCCATGAATAAAAATCTGATACGTTTAAAATCCCTTCTCATTAGAGACAGCTTTTTTGGAATGAATTTGAGTAACAAAGACATATTATTCAAGAAGATCAACAACAAAAAAAGCCTTGGTGTCTGCACATTGTTCCACTTGCTGCATACCGGCCTAAGGACAGACAGAATGGATCATGATTTGCATGCATATTCTTTGGTGATTCCTGCAACTTCAGATAGCATTCATTAACAGACTATGAAGAAGACCTCACTGTTTCTGATACCTTTTTTTAAATAACTATATGTAGTTGAAAGAGACACATTCAAATTTACTGTAAAATTCCTTCCTTTGCTCAAGAAAATGAGCATGTAAGGGAGAATCTATCCCTTATATGCCCCAAAGGACATGGGATCACAGCCTTGTTGTAACAAAGCCCTCTGAGATGGCACAGGAGTGGGGCACAGAACTTAATGAATCAGTAGGACATCAAATTATTTCAAATAGCACAATTTTTCATTCAAAAGTTTCGGTTCAATTCATGTACTTTTTGTATTGGAAAAGTTAAGATGATGGCAGAAGTTGTTCAAGAAGCAAGTGTATCTCTTGGAAGGTCAGCCAGAGAACAAGACAGACCATATAACTCTAGAATCTATATGCTTTCCCCCTTCCCAAGATTGGGGTCACCTAGTTCCTTGCATGTAATCCATTTGAGAGATGGTCACTGTATACAGGACATGATCATGTTGTTTGAGGATTTTTACAGTTCTATTTTTAAATTCTGCTCCACGCAAACTCCATATGCAGAGCTGACTTGAAGGCCCTACCAATTTATGATCTATACCAGAATGGGCTGTTAGGGCCATTGCATTCACTTTGTGTGTGCAGGAGTATCCAAATCAATCCGTGAAGTAGCTTTTCTGATAGTTTGTATCTGATAATTGTATAAAATACTCTAAAATACAGAATATCTGCTTGAAATTTAGCAGCAGAACAGCTTTATGGTGTTGCAGTGACACTCAATTTAAGAACAGTGCTACTTCAGGGCACAGGGAAAAATCTTTGATGTACTAGCTTAAATGATGAAATCTTGCTTGAAATTCCAATTTCCAGCTGTGCTATTGTGTAAAGTGCTTAGACTAAAACTAATTAACCCTTGCAGCAACCTAGTTCTATGAATTTAAAATTTGCATTAATTTCCAGTGACATAGTAATTGAAGCATGACAAAAAGACTGCATTTGATTAAATACTGAATTAGGGTTTACTATTTGGAAAGCATTGGGATCACTAGCTCTTGACTTTATGGATTATAATTCATAAATTAAGGCATGTAGGATTGGTGAATACATTAAAGCATGAAAACTCTAGGTTAAAATTCTAAAGTTATATATATGACATACACTTCTTTTAAATATTTCTAGTTTATTGCCTTTTAACCAAAGTGAATTATATAGGAAACAGAAAATAGATTTGCAGTATTTACTCTGGCTAAGCAACTTTTGACATGATGCTATAGTACTAAGAGAGACAACTGCTTGAACCTGATTGATGAAATGGACTTTCAGTGAAATTCTGCTTGAGAGTAGTGAAAAAGAGTGAATAAGTGAAAGTGAAAAAGAGCAGAATAGTAGTGAATGTGAGCAGAATATAATAACATTTTCCATATAAAAATGTCCTTTAGAAGTCCCTAGAATGCTAATGAAATAGAGGGGGAAAAAATCCCAAAGCCCGCTCTTTCTTTTTGACTGATTGATTGATTGATTGATTTCTTCACAAAAATATGTCCTTCACAACTTGTTCTAGCATTTGATCAAAATGTCACTAAATGACTTGCCAGCACAGTCTCTCTCTCCCTGGGCTGTGCATTCAGTTTGGATCATCAAGATTCGCTTGTGCCAGCTCACCTCAAGACATAAAATGGCACCTCCTTCTCCCAGCCAAAATCTTGGACTGCTGCAACTGGAATGGAGAGGGAAAGGCTTCTTCAGGCTCTGGAGCACAGAGATCGGAATTTAATTTGTGCAGTAATCACCTTCACACAGCACATAGAGACCTGGAGTGAACAAGGTAAAGGGCAACTAGGACAGTATGAACACATTGGTGTTAAAGGAGCGTAAGAATGCTGGGTGCCCACTTATCAGCAGGGTAGGGAACTTAGTGAGAAGCTACAAGGAAAAGACTGATGCACTCATTGCAGTTTCCATCTCAGGTTTTTCACTGGAAGGTTTGTCCTCTGGGCTCCCAGGTTCCTGAGCATTCTAGCAAAATCCATGGGAGCAAACCAGTACCCACTCAGAGGAAGAAAGTTAGGCATCATTTAAGCCTCTTGTGCACACATGAGTCCACAGAACTGGGTGGGATGAATCTAAGCTTGTTAATGACATTGTGATTCCCCACTGCATCATTTATGAGGTGTTATGGCAACTGTGGATGCTCCTCAGAACTGGAAAAGGCAGATATCACATGGTTTTTAAGAAGGGTAAGAAGGTGGGTTCAGGGGACTACAGGCTAGTCAGTCTCACCTAAGTCTCCAGGAAGATGATGGGGCAAAGAGACTCGTAATTGATTTCTAAACTCAAAAAGAGATGAGAAGGAGATTAAGAGCAGCCAGCACAGGTTTATCATAGAATCATAGAACCATAGAGTGTCCTGGGTCAAAAGGGACCCTAAAGGTCATCTATGTCCACTGGGACACCTTTCACTGGACCAGGTTGCTCAAAGTCCTGTCCAACCTGGCCTTGAACACCTCCAGGCATGGGACATCCGCAGGTTTTCTGGGCAACCTGTTTCAGTGCCTCTCACAGCAAAGATATTTTCCCCTAAAATCTAATCTAAACCTAGTTTTCTTCCAATTTGGACCCATTCCACTGGTGTTGTCACTACTTGCCCTCATAAATAATCTTGCCCCATAAGTTCCCTCAACATACAGGAAGGCCACACTGAGGTCAACCTCAAGTCTTCTATTTTCCTGGCTTTAACTATTTTTCCAGGTTTAGCAAGTGGAAATCATACCTGACCTTCCTTACTGCCTTCTGCGAAGAAGTGATGGGTGCTGTGGCCGAGAAAGCATGTGGATGTTGTGCACATTGATTTTAATGAGGTCTTTGACACAATCTCCCATAGTCTCCTACCATTGAATTTGGAAGACAAGGGCTGTATAAGCAGACAAAATGGTGGGTGGGGAACTGGCTCTGCTGGTGGACCTGAAGAGCTGTGATTAGTGGTGCAAAGTTCAGTAACTAATGGGGTCCCTCAGTGATCAATAACAGAACCAATTTCACTTAAAGTCTTCAGTAACAACCCAGATGATGGGGCAGAGTGCATCCTTAGTAAGTTTGTAGACAACAACAAGTTGGAGAAAGCAGTCAGTGTCCTGGAGGGCAGGGTTGCCACTTAGAGGGACCTGGACAAGTTATATGTTACAAGGACCATCATGAAGCTCCATAAGAGCAAGATGCTGCTTGTAGGATGGAATAGCACCATGCAACACTACAGGTTGAGGCTCACCCATCTTGGAAGGAGCTCTGGAGAAAGTGATGTGGGTCTCCTTTGTGGACAAGAAGCACACCATAAGCCAGCAGCATGTGTTTGCAGCAGGGGGCTGCATTAGGAAAAGGGTCACCAGCAGTGCAAGGGAAGGGATCCATGCTGCTCAGTGATTTTAAGACTACATCTAGGACAGTGTGTCCTCTTCTGGACTCTAAAGTACAAGATTGAAATTGATGTACTGGACTAAGCCCAGCAGAGACCACAAAGCTGATAAAGGATGTGGAGCACCGGCCATATGAGAAAAGTCTGAGAAAGCTGGATTTGTTCACCTTGGAGAAGAGATGCTGAAGGACAGGCCGTGCTGCTGTCCACAATTAGCTGATCAGAGAATGATAGAGCTAGAGTCTTCTTGAGGACACACAGTGATAGGATGGGAGGAAATGAGAGCAAATTACTCCAAGGTGGGAGATTCCAAATAGATATTAGGGGGGGAAAAATCCCATGAAGACAATCAAATACTGCTGCAGAATGTCCAGAAATGTTGTGTAGTCTCCATCTTTGGACATGTACAAAATTGACTGAGCATAGACCTGAACAACTTGATCAGTTTATATCTGTTTTGAGCAGGGCATAATGACTATTGGAATTCTGGAGATCCCTCCCAGCCTAAGACATAATTCTGGAATTCTGGCAGTATGCTTGAGATTGTGAGGGAAAATTTCTATCTGCTCATATACTGATTGCCACAGAGATATGAACATTTCAAAACAGAGGTAGTCTTTATTTTAAAGTCCCTTAACAGTTTTGAGATGTGTTTCCTAAGTAGTCAGGCAGCGTCTGTTTTATGGACAAAGTAAAAAGCATTTATATTCGCAATCGTGCAATCTTCTGTGTTTTGCCCTCACACCACCCTGTGTGTCCTATGAAGACTTCTGAAAATTAGGAATTGGGAAGTACATGTTTCTAGAGTAGAGTATCTTTTGCCTTGAAACAGGACTGTATAATTAAGTTTTTGCAAAGCCTTTTGGATTTTTGTTCCCAGAATATAATGATTACACTTATGGAAAATACAGGCAAATACAGGTTATTTGCCACAAGAATTTTAAAACTACAGTCACATGAATTGCTTTCACAGGCTTTTTTTTTTTTTTTTCTCCATCTTTTTTCTTCCTCCTTGAACAAAACCTCAATGTTCATAAGTTTGTAAATAAAACACATCTGGCACCAACAGACCTCATTTATGAGGTCTGTACTATCAGTTCACATGCATTTAGTTGATTTTATCCCATGACTGCAGGTAAAGGGAACCTCACTAGCTTTACAGAAGAGTAAAATTAGTTGCTATGCATTTCAGACACAAAATATTATTTTTTAAAGTGCTGTTATTGTGGCCAGCTCTACTTCTTTGTACCAAAGAGGAATTCTCCCTTTATGCTGCAGTTTCGAGGCTTCATTCTGCAGCCACTGAGCTATTTGGAGTTTTGCCTGTGCAATGCCATGAGATTAACTTGTTCTGTGAGTGAAACACAGCAACATTCCATAGCACCTTCCCAGCTATCCACAAGGAGGAAAACCCCCAGGGCTTAACACAAGAGTCTCTACAGTTGGTGAATGGGACAGTTCCACCTCTGTGGCCGAGTCCAGAGGGTCACAGAGTGCATCACCTCCAGGTTTAACCTCCAACTCCAGTCAAATTAGGAGTGCCCAGTTTTTCACAGCTCCTTCATGTTCTTAACCTGGAGTAATTTTATGCCACAAAAGTATTTATAAATATAGACTGAAAAAATTATCTTATTAGTCAGATGAAGGTGTTACTAACAAGACAATGAACAGGAACCAGTTGTGTGTCCTGCAGCTGACATTCATAGTGGTGTCACTGCATGCTCGTTGTAACATGAGGTAAAATATTGATTTATTATTATAGATAATAATGATGTGCAAGATCCAGTTAAACTAGCAACATTTCAATAGATGAATGAAAATAAATCGTCTCCCTCATTTTCCATTAAATCTGTAAACATCTTTAAGTGCAACAAATTGTTCTGATGACCAAAACTGTTTTATATACATATTAAGAAATATATACAATCTTCCATATATATTTATTCATTGGCAAATTCCCAGACTGGTTCAATTCGTTAAAATACAATTGGGAAATGAAAACAATAATTTTTATCCAAGTACGTTCTTAAAGGAAGAAGTGGAGAAACAGAAAAACGTTTCTGCTCCTGAGAATGAGCCAGGCAGAATTATTCCATTCAGTCAATAATTTAATCAGAAATCTCATCAAAGTCAACATTAATAGGACTGTGCCTTTAGTTTTAATTCTTCCTTGAGAGTGATATTTTCACTAGCACAGAGAGACAGGATAAGATTAATGCATTGTTTCAGTCTCATTTAGACTTTACCAGACCTCCACTTCTCTCTTTACCGTAACAGAATTTACAACTGCACTTCACACATCTACATGGGAGTAAGCTTTTTTCTAATCTGAAATCTATTGTAAGAACAGTTCTAGAATACATTTACTTCTTTTAATTAACAGAAAATACAACAGTTTTCAATCAAGGTAACACTAAAGGTTTGAAAACACTCCACATTTTCTGGAAACAGACTTTTTCCCTGAGGCCCTAGTTTTTCCTTCACTAGTTACCTTGTGCAGGACACAGGGTCTACCTGACTTTTTTTCCTCTTTTTTCTTAAAGTGCCTATATCAGATATGCTGGTGTAAATACTTTTATATAACAAAAGTAACAATTTCCTCAAACACACACAGATCTTTTCAGAGCTGATATGTTCCTCCTGACTATACTTTCAAATCATGCTACAACCATATCAACTCTCTTGATAGTGCATTTATAGAATTTTCTTTCAAACTTAACTTTGGGAAAATGGATTTTGAATTAAAGTAAGAAAAGGGAGAAAACTAATTTAAGGCTGCTGATAAAAATATAGGTAGAAATATACATTTCTACACAAAAACTTTTCACCATTGAGAGCTGCATTGGGTTATCTACATATAATTTTTATGCATTTGATTGACTTAAAAATTTAGATTTTATGGATTTGATTGATTTCCAGGTCAACTAAAATGCAATGCTTTGTAGTAATACATGGTATAAAAACTATTTTAACAGGCATGAGTTATTTTCCATACATCAGGACTCAACAAGTAGCAGTACCTGGCACAATAATAGCAAATTGGATTTGCAACTACCATACAGTACAGGGCCCCTTCCAGGTAATGCTGTGGTGATAAAATCCACATCTAAAAAATTAGCACTGTTCCAGAAATTTTCCTTCAACTGTGATGAAAGATCCGATTTTGGAACAGTTCTCTCTGCGATTGGCATGGGTTGCCTGGAGAAGCTGTGGATGCTCCATCCTTGGAAGTGTTCAAGGCCAGGCTGGATGGGGCCTTGAGCACCCTGGTCTGGTGGAAGCTGTCCCTGACTGGGTCAGAGTGGCTGAGACAAAATGATCTTTCTAGTTTCTTCCAAACCACGCCATTCCACGTCTCAGTGATGCTATTCAATTATTTGTGTGAGCTTAATTTAGGATGGTTGGGAACATATCAGAACAAGGATTCTGAAAGTGATACTTAATTTTTAAAGAGCAGATAAAATTTGTAAAATGACTTTATACAAATTTCAAGTTTGCTCCTCATGAGTATTGAGAGCGATAGCAGCTCATTTTTGTGGCCAACGAAATGGTTCTAACATTTAAATTTATTTTATGGAGCTAAACCAATTGTTTTTGGACTCTATTCTGACTTGTTCCAGTGAGAGATAAACCAAGGTCTATCAAATTATTTCTAATAATAGTTCACCAATAAGTCAGACAACAAATTTTAACTTTCAAATCGCAATTTTGACTACTCAGAGAAGTCAGAAAACTGGACTATCAGGAATCAGGAATCAAATTTTATATGCTTTCTTACAAGTTTCAGAGACTTTTGAAACTTCTTATTGACTCTGTAGATATACATGTATATTGATTTTGTGTTCCATATCTTGCTGTGGACATCGTGGAAAAAGACAATGCCTATCAAAATTGTTTCAGACTTACAAAATTATGTTTCAGGTAAAACCTACTTATTAATGATTGCTACTTTTAGCCACAATATTTTTATTTTCTGCCATGAGGTTATATTTGTCCCATCTCTTCATTACCCCTATGCACAAAGTTTTCATCTTCTTATCAGCTCACCACTGTATGAGTCTGAGGGTGCTGGACTTCTGAGATTATCAGAAATCATGTGAAGAACAAGAAAGCAGTTAAAATAATATTCACATTTGTTACTTTGATGTACTTTACATAGGCTTTTGGCAAGCTAATAGAACATTTAAAATACTGTGGTTCTTTGATATTTTTCTATCACTCTAGCAATACAAGGGTGGTGTTTAATACATCTTTATGGCTTCAGAAGGAGTATATTTGCTGTACAAATTAATATTACTGCAGAAATATTTTTCATAATAGCCTGGTCAGGAAACCTGGAATGTAATGGCAACCTGAATTCCTCATTGTTCCATTTCAATCCCTGACATGGATTTACCAGAAACCTAGCTCCTCTACCCTGAATAGCATTGCTAAGAAATGCTAAGAGCAATGTGCATTTCAAGCCTCATGATAAAATAAGCTCATTGACTATGTGCTTGTGCACAAATCCTAGTCTGATTTTGAGATAGTACAACCAAATTGTGTAAATTACTATGATGTTCTGGAGTATAACCCAAATAGTAATCTGATCTGCGCAGTCACTGTTGCAATTTGTTACCTGGAAAAGCAGAAATACAGTCAGAATTTGAGATGAGTTTAAAAATAAAGCGGAAAATAATCTTTTATTTTATGAACTGCAAATATGAAGTGTAGGTAAACTGTTTATGGAATTGAGATGGCCTGTCCTTGCCTGAAATGTGTGTGTGTGAGCTTCCTGACCTTTTTTAGAGTCAGTAAAGATACAGTTACTGAGTTCTGCTGATAGCTCCCCTGATCAATAAAAATATCTGTTTCAAACGAAAAGGAATAATTTCCTAGGACTCTAAGAACTACTGTGAACATTTAGAAAATAGATTGAATGCAAACATCTACACTGGGTTCATCCCAAATTAAGCAAGATAAATCCCTCTCTACCTATCCAAAATTAGGTGTTTGAACTATTAATCAAAGCTGTTTTTAAAGTCAGTGAAAGGAGACCAGCACCTCCACAAAGCAATTAATCTTATCTTTGGATGTGTGTTTATCATCACAGATGGAAGGAAACATATCTCCACTTCAGGGAACCCTGAAGGTTAGATAGGTAGGTTAGATACCAGCAGTGGGTTTTGTTTGAGATTAGATGTAGACGTGAGTTGAGTTTATCAGCTACCATTATAGTCAAACGGGCTTCTTCTTTTGGTCTAGCATCATTTGAGATGATCTAGGATATCCTGTCTGTGTTCAGTTGCCAGTACAGATGATTACAGGTCATATGCTGTAATTTCCAGTCTGTCTCAAATGTGTAAGGTGTGCTAAAGTGCATCAAATGACATTTTATACAGATATTTTGGTGAATAAAAGAAGTTCAATGAAAATTCAATCTTTTCTAAAGGAAGAATATTGTGTAAGGTAAATCTGTGAGAAATCAACCAATTACATTATCTACCATAAAATTAACCACAAAAGATGAAGCGAGTAGACACAGCGTATTCCCATTCTCAATGTATGTAAGTATGAAGAACCTGTGAGGAAAGTCTCTAATGTTAATATTTGCTTTTACGCAAATATTCTTCTCTCCAGTTTACAAATTGGATTCAAAGACACCATTATTGTCACAGAAATGCAATGTTTGGCTTACATGTGAAAAATAGTGTTTGTCTCACCCTCTGTTCAGACACAGTAGAGAGGAAAATATCACTCCAGAGCTTTGATGAGCTCTGACGAACACATAGACTCACTACATCTTCAAAGAAATGAATCCTGGTCTTGTATAAAGAATGCAAAACTCCCGCAGAAGTAAAAAAATACCTCATTCATATGTCTGGAAACAGGATTCAGCTCTGAGAACTAAAACAGCTTGCACCCACCTGCTGCTTTAATTCTGAAACATCTTTTCAATAATTATCTTGTATAAATCACTAATCCAGAGCAATGTGCTTTACTATGAAGACAGTGTTCCAGTCATAAAGTGTGATCCAAGTGGAAACTCCCCAAAATTAAGCAGGAATGACCAGAACATTACAACTATGATCTTGTTTTCTCCATGACAAACTCTTGTATTGACTATTACACATTTACAAGGTTTCAGTTTTCATTTGGTTATTGTTGTTTAAAGCCGGAGAAGGCTTGCTCTTCTGCCCATCAGTTCCTCCTTTGGATGTGTCCTGGAAGAAAAGCCTTGGCATCCACAGTGACATTAAAATTCGCTTATATTCATTCCGAAAATTCTGATTAAGAAGACCATATATTATTGCATTAAGGCAGCTGTTGAAATAGGCCATTAAGTAACTTATAATGAATAGCCATTCAGGAACTTTTGGTGCCATTTCCGTAGGATCAATGGCTACAGCCAGTCCAATGAAGTTTAGAGGTGCCCAGCAAAAGGCAAAAATCACAAAAACAACAAACATGGTAAGAAAGTTTCTAAAGTCACTTGGCTTCAATCTTGGCTTTGTTTCTGACTTGACTCGTCTTCGAACTTGAAGCACTAAAACCCAAATTCGAAGGTAGCAGAAGCTGACAATGGTGATAGGGACGATGAAGTGAATGACCACCACAGCTATTGTGTAGTAGGAGCTTGCAGTTTGTACAAACGTGCATGAATAGATGCGTGGATCATACTTCAAAGAGCCAACAAAAAAATTTGGCACAGTTGCAATTACTGTTAATATCCAGACTAAGGAGACGTACAACATTGTATTCCAACAGCTGTACACTTTGTCATAGGCAAAACTATGACATATGTAGCAATATCTGTTTATTGCAATTGCAGTGATGTTGAAAATAGAGCCTATTACACTTAGTCCCATCACAAAGCCACTGGCTTTACAGTGCGTTTCACCCAGTGTCCATCCATTGCGGAAAATAGCTAAGAGCACCAGCGGGTATGGATACAAGGCCACCACCAGATCAGCCAAAGCTAGGCTCACCACAAATGCATTACCTGGAAGGAAAGAAAAATACAGAAGCATAAGTCTGAAAGCAAGCATAGCTGTGAAGAAGAAGAAAAGTGTTTCATTATTTTGGACGTCTGCAATGGTAAATTATTGGTGATGTCAGCAAGCAGCTGGTATATAGGACCAACAGGGAAATGATTTTACAACGTAACTTGGAGCGCCACGGAAATATCTGGAGCAACAGGGTGTTTCCAGTCTGTTGGTGACTGGATTATATCCTCCTTGCTCTTTTTATCTTTAATAAACATAGTCATCAGTGAGCCATTACATAAGCACATGATGAGTTGTTTAAGTGTAGCTAACTCCACGGTTGGATTGATAAAATGAAAAAGAAAAAAAAGTCTAAATTGTGCCAGGTAAGTAAGCCATTCTGCCACTCTATCCCATCACTTGCATGCTAATGGGCTTCACAAGCATAAAGGAGAAGGATATACAAAGACTAGGTTTATAGGTATTGGAAGGATGTCTTGTTTTATGTATACTCTAAATTGCTGCACAATGTTCTGTAGAATAGATATTTTCTGCATGAATGGCCTAGCCATACTGCAGTTATTTTCTTTTTGGATTGTCTGAGGAAGAGTGGATCATCTTCACCATCCTCTGCAGAAAGGCAAATTTAATTATACAAAGAAAAGTTCCTTGCATGCAAGAGGAAGTATTCATATTTTCTGATGATGATATTCAGGGAATATAGGTGATATGGTTGGGCCTTGTAACCAGTGTCCTTTTCATCAGTTTGAAATTTCTGACATTGTATCTAAGGGTATTTTTATAAAACAATGAGATAGTAAGCTATATTCCTGAAAAATGTTCTTTAGGACCTTCACTTTAGAAGATAGAGGTACTAATGTTGAATTCTTGGCATTTAGGTAACATAAAATGTATATGGTTTGTATGGTTTTGAATATGACTTTCCTACTCTTCTTTCTTTCCTGGAAGTCCTTCACAGCATGAACTGATATGGAAAAAGCCAAGCAATTTTAAAAATTGGGCATGGAACATAATTATTTCTTGGAAGGAGAAGTTAGGTGCTCCATTCTACATATTCTGAGCTTACTAGTCCTCAACTAACAAGTTCTCCATGTCATATTAAGAATGGCATTAACTGGAAGTCGTAAAAGCAACAACCATGTATAAATATGCTAATCAAAAATGACGGAATTTCACATTGACTCTGTTTTCTCCACCTGCTTTACATCTGTAGCTTCTTGAATTAAGGAATGGGGAGCTGTCTTTCTCCCATACACTTAGGGGACCACCATGCTCACCAGAATTTGCACAACAGCAAGTAAACTTAATGGAAAGCAGGATTATCCATCTGCACCCTCAGAAACATAGCCTATCTCAAGAGCAGTGCACAACTTATTTCAGATAGTTGTACAAAGATAGTTCCTTGTTATGCATTTAGTAGCCTGTTTCCTATATTTTAAAAAGCTACACAAGTCTTTCCATAGCTGCAGCTGGATGCTTTGTGAGGAAAGACTGAACAAATTAGGGAGGTGATTGAGGGAGCCATGATAACTTCAAATGTTCCTATGATTGTTGTGATTCCAAGCAAGCTTCAGTCACAACAAGGAAGTTTCAATATAGACACAGAGAAAAAAAATTAATGGCAAGAAGAAGGAAGTGTGGGAACACCTTGCTCTGAGTCTGCCACTGAAGATTGTAAGAAAATAGAAAACAAATATTTGTCAGTACTGGCCTAAATAAAGCTGGTCCCTTTGTGCAGGAAGGATGAGATGACTGTGAAGGCCTCTTGTAGCCACATGGCAAACAGGACAAAAACAAAACTAACAAAAGAACAAGGGCATCTTTATCAGGATATATTTACATCCTGGCAACAAGAATTTCTCTTACTTTTTTTCATCACTGTATCTGACATTAGAAAATAGAGAAGTCAAAAGTTGGAAGTCAGAAGAAAAGAAGGAAGGAAAAAAGGACAGGAAAAGGAAGGAAAGAAAATACTCTTTTTTCTGTTTTAGAATGTCTTTTGGAGAAAGAGAGAATTTAGTCTAGTGTGTTCACTAAGATTAATCTAAACTCTAAGGCCTTCCAGCATCAGCTTCTACCCAAAATGTAATTGTTCAGTTGAAATAGAGTGGGCATTGAGCTCTTTCAATCACATTTGTAAATAAACTGTAAAGTACATTTAGCAAGATATTTTCAAAGTTTTGAGCACAATTTAGGACTTCTTGAAAATTCCAGGTGCAATGAATAAATAGGGTGAGCAAGGAACTTGTCAAAAACTTAATTTACTGGTTTACAACTCAGAAGAAAAATGATCCAATATCTATAAAGGCCTCAGGTGATTTGTCACTTCTATGGCTTTTTGCAGGGTTGAATGTTCCCACTGTGCACTGCAAAGTAAGCTCCAATGGTATTTTTCTGTCTTTGTGGATGACTACAGTATTAAGTTTAATGTTTATTACTGCAATGAATAATCTACAGAAGTAGAGAGAAACTTTTCTAATTCAAAAAACATAAATAATTGACATTTTGAGAAATCAAAGGTCTTAGACATTTTCTATGTGCTTGGAGAAAGTAAATGCTCCTTGACATACCTAACTCAGGGCTTTTAGAGTGGCCTAAATTACATTAATAATATAACTTAAGAGGTAACTTTTTGCTGCTTGTAACAAAATAAAAAGCACAGAATTTTCATCTAGCTGGAATTATCATCATTGCTTCTGGAATTTACTTGATGAACTTTGTTCTCAGATTTCAGTTTCACTAGAGAGAGAGGTATTTTCATTTTTTCACTGGAGTGGAAATATCCCTTAATTACAAGCAGTAGCTACTGAAAGCCATATGTCTTGCCAGGTATTTAAAAATATGCACATCTGTGCTGTTTTAAACACTGATAGTTCTATGCATAAAAAAGAAAATAAGGTCTGATATTGAATTTGGGTGCAACAGAACTAGATAGGTATTTCATGAAGCATTGCTGCATACTAGTTTACTTACTACAACTAACAGGAGAAAGAGAACTGTCACACCCTCTTGTAATCTTGATATGACTTGATGCTGTGGGAATTTACTTACAGAACAAACTTTTTGGTAAGGCCAAAACATTTAAGGGTTTAGCATCTGCCTTCTGAGAAGACAACTGACTTTGAATTTCTTTACTAAAACCAGGAGCAATTGCAATGAGCAACTATTTTTTAAAGGTTTTTCTTCCCTCTTTGGTTTTAAACTGGTGAAAATGCTTAGTTATATAACATATGTCATGGTGTTTGTGGGTTTTTTTAGGTAGTGTTTTGGTTGTTACACATTTGTTTAACAAGTTTTTATATGTTGCATACAGACATCACCCTCTTCGATCTATGACATCAGGTGGAGCAGAGAATTAAGTCTTTCACACACTGACATTTGAATTCCCTGTGACAGTACAAGCCAAGACCTAGGGTAAGCTTTGATTTACTGAGACATGTTAATTTGGTATAATGTTCAACAGCGTGTAGCTAACAGAAGGTGTAACATAATGCTCCAAACAAATGCCAGATGGGTGTTTGTTTTCTTTGTGAATGTGACAGTTTAAAGGCAGTGATATGCGCTTTTGTAGTTTTGTCTCAATATTTCAGATATTAGGGAGGTATACTGCAGGCTTTGATGTGAGGGAAAGGGAGAGGTGATAGATTTCCACTAGAACAACATATTTTAGAACCTTCCTGCCCTCCAGCAGATCAACACTCCCATCCAATTTGGTGTTGTCTGCAAACAACAGAGGGGGTACTCAATCTCCTTGTCCACATCACTGATAAAGATATTAAGCAGGACTGGCCTGAAGAAGAATGCTGGACTCACAAGAACAAAACCTTAGCACGCAAAAAGGACTTAGAGATTGTGGCTAAGTGACTTGCAGACTCCTGGACTGGAACAGAACTGTGTTCTTGGCCCTACATCTGCAGCTATGAGTTAGCGCTGGAAGCTACATTCGCAGGAGGTGAATTTTAGGCTTATTAGGCAGACCTCTCAGCTGTCGACACAGACACAGATTTACTGAAAGGAGGTATCTAAACTGCACTGTTGTGTTTGAGATCATGATTTTGGCATGCTTGGCAACTAGGCATGAATGTAACCCAAAACAAAACCTCCGCTTCTTCTCCCTCTGGTTAAGTATGGGAACACCAGTCCTTGCTGCGAGTTTGCTGCCTTGAGTTTGCCAACAGACGACAGCTGTACAAGTGCCGTGCTGCTGCTAAAAGGCCTGAGGTTTGCAGTCCCTGGGTGCGCAGCTTGGTCGCCGGTGGCTCGCTCGGCGCTGCTGGGGACGGCGGTGACACTCGGTTGCCACCTAGTGCGGGAGCCACGGCAGAGACAGCGCTTCGCATCCCCGGGCAGGGCAGCGGGAAACGCCCGGGGCCGGCTCTTCCAAAGCAGAACGCTGATCCTTAATCAGATACCACATTTGCGGGGCCATGAATACTTTTCTGGGCTTCTGTTACTTTCTGAGATTGCAGGAACTTTTCCACTACAGGGTATTTTCAGAAAGAAAAGGGGAAGCAGAAGAGCTAAGACAGGCTTTACTACTAGAAATTTCACTGTTGCCTAGCAGTTAGGACTCTTCCATGATAGAAGAACCCTTCTTTGAAAAAGACTTGAGTTTATGTCTCCCGTAGTCCCCAGAGAGTGCCCTACTCACCAGCCCTGCTGCTCTTCTGGGGTTAGCGTGCTTGTCTCTTTCTAGGTTATGTTCAAGAATTTCAGCCTAGAATCAGAATACACAGGTTACCACTTGTATTGTAGAGTGCTCTTTATCAGTATGCTCATCCAAAAAAAAAGTTTAAAAATCCCTCTCATTATTTAACAGCAGGGAAACTGAGATAGGTGCAAGGCCTATCTTCCTGATTAGGAAGAACACTCCAGGTTCATGAATTTTGCTCTTACTTTTCTGTTAGATAATACCACCTTTGTTAGGCATCCTCTGGGAAGAGTGGCAGCACTGGTCCAACTTTCTTCTCCCAAACAGCATCATAGTGGCATACTGATGCTGAGGGATGGAGCAAAGAGAAGAGCTAGAGCTATTAAATAAGGCTAGTTGTAGTTGTATTAAAAGCAAATAGAAGGGAATGGCTGCTGCACTAGGTAGTAAATCCTTAACAGATTTTGCAGATGAAAAAAATTTTACTTGTGTTCAAAGGAAGACTGGAAAAGTACTTGTAAGAGTACTTATTTGAAGTACTACATTTGAATTTTACTTAACAGACATACCATACTAGATTTAGGAACTCCTCTGAGATGGAAGGAATCACAAGTTATAATAATACAGAAGCATCGTGCAGGGTTGCTCTGTTCTCTTTTTCTCCTCAGTTCTTGCTTCCTTCTACTGCTTAAGACAGAGTATGAGTCCAGCTATGCCTTGTTCTGTGTGTCCAGCCATCTGAAACTGAGCTGCATTTTGCAGCAGGCTCAGGGGAGAAGATCCCCTATATCCATGCCCTAACAGTGAAGTCAGGCTCCTGCCTTGAGGGTAGTCTAGGATGGAAAAGGCCCATGTTGTTGCTGAGAGAATCATAGACTTGTAGAATCACAGAATGGTTTGAGTTGGAAGGGACCTTAGGTGTCATCTTGTTCTAACCCCCTGCCATGGGCAGGACACCTTTGACAGCATCAGATTGCTCAATGCTCCACCCAGCCTGGCCCTGAACACTTCCAGGGTTTGGGCATCCACGTTTTCTCTGGGCAACCTGTGCCAGTGTCTCACCACCTTCCCAGTAAAGAATCTCTTACTAATAGCTAATCTAAGTCTACCCTCTTTAGTTTAAAATCTCCCCTTTTCCAGTTTAGATGTCACACGGGGAGTGAAGCCAAGACACTGACTCTGAGGCTTAGTGCCATGGCACCAGTGGCAGCCCAGCCTCAGAGCCTCCAGTTGCTGATAAATAACAACAAAACCCGACTGGTTTTTCACTGGTTCATGAAATAAGTCCTGTTTGCTATATCTGCCAGTACACATCAGCTTAATTTTCTTCTTTTGAAGTAATCACAGCTGTTGATTGCTTCAACCAAGAAAGAATAGGAAACCTACTTGTACAACTGCAAGTATGAAAACTCATTTACTGCCGACAAAGGGGCTAATATGAAAAGCTGTAAAATACAACAGGTGCAATTTAGTTAGATCCTATAAAGAGCTGGGCCACCTATAATTTTTAATAACTTCTTTTATTCAATGTCTCAGCATTATATTGCATGTCAGAAAAATAAAAGTGAAATATGTCGCATTTTATAGGATGTTGCTTTGTTAAAGAAACAAACAAAAACCCTACCCCAAAACTTGTTCAAGATCAACTATAAAAGACTGAAATGTGGAACCAAACAAAGGAAGAATATTTCACTTATAAAAACTCTGGGAAAAAACTTCATTATGCCCTGACAGATTTTAATTTATATGGTGTGAAACAATAGTTCATTCCATCACCTTTATTATTACCTTCATCTTTGCTACTGTATCTAAACTATATTTGTGTCAAAGGAAATTATGTTGGTATTTTTCTTTATTACTGCAACAAAGCATTGCTCAAGTCCTTAGAATAACTTAACTTCCACCTTCTTTTATAAAAAAAGACAGGAAATTGAAAAATGAAAATAATTTTGTTCAAACTAAGACCATGTTTTGTTTCGTTAAGCTGTTTGGTTTGTGTTTTGTTCTATTTTAATATTTGCTAGCAGATTATTTGAATTTAAAAAACCCAAACAAACCAACAAATCTCAGACATTAAATAGTTCTATTTTAAAATATAAGGCTTAAGATATTACTGAAGACACTGAGGCTATCAGGCTGGTATATGAAGTGAATAAAACTGGGGACTATTGGAGACTATGGGGCACAATCAGGACCAATTTGCCAAGAGATTTGATTAGCCATGATAAGGCACACCTTGTAGTTTAGCCCTGCAGACCAATTTAAGCAGCCCAGAATTTTTTGACCAGTGTAGATGTTGGGGTCTCCACTTAGAGAACATAAGTCATGCAAGTGGCAATTTCCTCAGTGCTTTGCTCAGCTGCTCCACAGGCCTGCGGGTGGAGGACTTGCAGCCCGCAGCTACTGAAACAAATATGTGCAAAGCATGTACATGTCAACTGGTTCCATCTGCTAAAAGAAACCAAGTCTAGGCCCATTACTCCTCCTATGTACTTTTGGGTGTTCCTGTGTTCAACTCCCAAACATGGTGGAGGATTTTTTAAAATAGGATCTGATACACTGCAGTAAATAGAGTACACAGGAACATCTAATTGGAAAATGTTTGTGTTGACAAGTTGCCAATGCTTCTAAACAACCCGAGTCCCTTCATTATAATCTTCTTTTCTTTTCTTGTTTCCTGTTTCACCAAGGAAGAAAATAGATGATAATAAAAAAAATGGCCATTATAACCTTTCAGAAAGGAAAAGTCTTCCCCTTTCTGTTCTGAGCTTTTGGAAGGCCTCATTACTGTAACATGCATAGGGAGATGAATGTCTTCAGAAGCTGTTGTCAGTCTCTGCCATCTGCTTCTTTTGGAAACAAGGTCTTAAAGCAAAGTACAGTGACATGATTCATCTTATAATGATACTCATAGGTTTGTAAACAGCATGTGAACAGATGAATAAATAAAATGCTTTTAAAGAAGATGATTGTGTATTCTCCTCTGAAGTATTAGCTGCTTTGTGTTCCAACTCAATACAGACAAAGTGTGTAATGATCATTTGCTGAATCAAGGTCTTTTCTGAGAGCCAGTAGAAGCCTTGAAAAATGACAAGACAACAGCTCTACTGTGGCTAGGCCTGCAAGTCATGATGATGTTGAGATAGGTAAATGAGGGGTGGTAGGCATGCCACCAGTATAGCCATAGAACCACAAAAGCTGGAACTGATCTCTGGAGTTCATCTAGTCCAACCCTCCCATTCAAAGAGGGACAGGCTATAGTGGGTTGTTCAGGGCCCTGTCCAGTCAGCCTTTCACTGCCTACAGCCACAGAGACTCAACAACCTCTCAGGGTGACCTGTTCCAGTAAGGAATCAGTGTACAGGATTTTTAATGTTCTCACTAGGGGATAGAGGCGAGATGCTGTCAATTTTGTCACAGATGAGGGGTCTACTTGATCTACTAAATATCAGAGGGTACTTAAGATCGTGCCTGTTACTATGCATGCAGACACCAGACATGGTCATTAACAATGACCTAGACTTGCTAGGTCAGAAGAAGAGGCCCCAGTGCAGATTAGAATAGATGGGGCTTTGTTTTTCTTATACTTTGCCTTCAGATTCTTTGTGACACCAGAACTTTTTGAACAATCTTTGACTGGACAAAATAGCCTGAGCCAAACACAGAACCTGGACCAAGAAACGTTTCCAGACCAGTAAATCTACAAACCAGTAAAGGCACAGAACTCTGTGGGGATGGAGTGTGGAGTCTGGTAAGGGCTGCACAGAAAGAGGCAGGAGGCACCAGCTCCTAGCACAATCATTTTCAGAAAGCAATTCCCACTGGCTTTAGCAAGGCTAGAATGCTCCTCCTTACCTAAATACTCACCTACTAGGTTAGAATAATCTAACCTAGATTCTGCAGAATCCTGTTCCACATGCTGCTCTGATGACCTTTGAGCACTGTGAAGTGACTGCAACCAGCCCTTCAGACCAGCTCCTTGTGGCATTCTAGCTCACCCCAGTGAGTGACCTGGTGGCCTGTGACCCAGAAACACAGCTGTGGGTGACTTCTGTTCGCCTAACCTACTGAGTCACACCTCTTGTACTCCATGAATACACTTGCAAACTGGAGCAAACCAATATAGCTTTTACTAAGATGAGCTCAAATATATATACACATATATATACATATATAAGTATGTATATATACATATATATACATACTACACAAGAATGTTTGAGAGTGTTCGAAGGTCACCTGCTTCACTATTGTGTTTGCTCTCCATAAGCAGAGCAGATATTCTTGCTTCATCTTTAACCAGGAAGCTGACTGTACAGCAAGTTTTATAGTCTTTATGGTCCTAGCATACCATGTGTTTCATAAGAGTGACTAAAGAAGATTGTATTGTTTTTAGATTATCCGACCAAAGGCATGATTACAGGATCTCAAATTAGTTAACTTTTCTTTCACTCTGAAACAACAGATGTCCAGTGCTGAAATTGGACTCTGGATTGTGTAGTTGAGGTTTCATACCCAGCACCATAATCATAGGTAAAATCTTATAAACTCTTTCAACCCATTTACCAGTAGATATTTTTTCTAGGCAAATCAATATTGTTACACCATCCTTTTACAAAGCCTGCCTCAACATCTGATTAATGTTTTACACATTTTACTTCTAATCACTGCAAAGGGAAGAATAAAAAAAGAAAGTCTTGCTTAACATGATAACTGATTCAGAAAGTAATCTTTTGTCCATGGGCTCTAACCCCACCTGTGAATCTAATAACAATTACTTTTGCAGTTGCTTGAAAAATATCTCAGGGAGACTTGTTGTCCTTGAGTAGGAGTGCTCTACATTTCCACAGCACAACACTCACTTTCTGACATTATATTTTATGCTAGTAAAACACCTGGAGTATAATGGTGTGCTGTCTGACTCTAGGCAGGGAAGTTTGAATTTTAAATATTCTTTCTTTCATGACCACAAATATAACAAGACAAAGGCATACAAAGATACCAGTCCCCTATTAATCAATTTTTTTTTCCTCTCTAACAATCCAAAAATTACATTCTGTGCATTCCAGTGAGTAACAACTAATTTCAAGCAAGGTGGTTGGAATGTTTAATCTCTTGAATATATTCACAAGACTCTTAAGAACCTTAAGTGGCAGTTCACAGAAAGGAGGGATGGACAACTCCCAATTGGCACATAAAGTGACTATGCCATTTACATGTCTTTCCTTGTCTTGAAGAAAAGCAGCATGTTTTAATATAACAGCCTTTTATTTCTCAGTAGAAAATCTGATTAGAGTTGACCACTAAGAACATATTTTAAAAGTCCTAAGGATCACAACTCCAATGAATTTCACCATGGACAGGATCTGCACAGAATGGGCACCTTGAATAGACAGTTTTTTCCATTAAACTGTGTGGATAATATTCAAAAAGCAGGTTATTTTTACTTGAATAAAAAATCAGCACATAAAAATGCTTAAATTGATTATTATTACATATATTCATAGGCGACAGCCTTCACACAAAACACTCTTTTCCCTATTTGCACTCAAATGAAACTCTGTGTACACTTGAATTATTTGGAAGAAATTAACTGGTTTTAGAATGAGAGTACACTGAGATTTTGGGCAGCATTGGAGCAAAGCATAGAGACCTGAGGATGCTGCTTGTTGGTTCCCATCTTCTTTGCAGTGATATATTTTACAATTTGCTGCTAGCTCTAAACTTACAATTAGTTAACATAATTATATTTACAAGGGCTGAGATACCAAGTGGATATTTTTCTTGTTAGTCAGACTGTTAGTTCCAGGAGCTGCATGTGCTATCTTCTGACAGCAATTATTGCCTACATTGAGCAAATACGGCAATATAAACCAACAGGTAAGCAGCTGTTGTTCTATAGCAAAAAGATGACAGTATAAATGGAACTATCATATAAATTATTATCATCTTCATAAGGTGTTTAAACATTGAAACTGATCCAAGTCCATAAAACACAGCTGAAAAAATTAGTAAGTCTGTCAGAAGGTTAATGTTTTTTCTGCAGACATAATTTAAGCAGCATTTATTAAACAGTGTAATCAAATACCTCTACAATTAATAAATAATTAACAAAATAATCCCAACAGTCAGGATTATAGGCATTTGATGAATGTGCTTAAGGTGTTTTTATTTGCTTTCATGTCAAGATGTAGCTGTTCCATATGAAGCTGAAATGTCAGGAAAATGCTGCCTCTGATACATCTCAGTCCTTATCAGTATGGAGATCAAAAGTAAAACAGAACATTCTGAAGCAGCTACTCTTGTTAGGGAGGATGCACCACAGTGTTGCACCCACAGTGATTTAGACATGTTTCTGTGGGATTTTGCTGTCAGGAAATCTGTTCTATGCCCATATCAAGGTGAAAAGTTAAAAAAGCAGAACAACTGCTTGGATTTGTTTTTGGGAAGATGAAAATTGCGATAGCATTAGTATTCCTTTCTGCAAATGAAGAAATGGTTTTATCAGCTCAGGATTATGTGGCTGTTTTCATGTGTATTCTTGGGAACAGGGCAATGTACTTGCCAGTTCAAGGCACCAATATGCACTGGTAAAGGATAACTTCTAAGAAGCTAAAATCTGAAGCACATCTGAAGGTAGTGGTACTCATAATAGATCTGTATTGGAGTAGGAGTAGAATTTACTCCTAGAGGCAGAGAACAGGTTGTCACTGATTTAATGGAATGAGAGTAGTCTCCTATAACATCCTCAACACAATGATTAAAGTAATCTGGTGAATATATATCTGCTAAGAATAGATGAAAAAATTAGTCTTTTAAACTGAGTTGTCCTAGCGCTCAGCGGGGAGGTTTGGTCTCTTAGCTCTGGCTGATTGTGCCAAAGAGCACCATGAATCCTTGAATTGCTTCTGCTGGTCCATCCAAGAATAGAGCTTTACTGCAGAGAGGTCATTCCTCATGCAGTCAGTGTGTCTCACAAAAGGAATGTCAGTCCAGAATCCAGGAGAGAGCTGGCAGGGAAGGGAGTGCTCCTAAGACCCATTGGAACTGCCACAATACAGCTGCTAAGAGCTCCTTCTAATTTCCTGTATCTTAGAGTATGTTTGCGTTGGTTATATCGAGGAGATGAAAGAAACTTATTCACTTATTCATATTCTGAGCTGAAAAAAAAAAAAAAAAAAAAAAAAAAAAAAAAAAAAAGCAAAAGCTGTGTGGCTGTGTTAGACTAGGCCTTAAGGGGAGCCTGAATACACTGTTGCAGCAAAAGTATCACTCTAACAGCATCTTTTGGTTTTCCTTCCCTTGAAACATGGGTAGAGTGGACTTGTGCCAAATGAAATACACAACATAAATACACCCTTAGATTCTTCTCCACAAGTTCAGGAAAACGTACTTCTGCATCCCAAATAAATCCTTATCATTCTATTTCCTATAAAGATAAGCATACCAATAGCTCCACGTATTAAGTGGACTAGGATTTAATATTACATTCTAAAATAAAAGTATCTTGGACCTGATCTTGGCAATAAACTTCTTTTTTGCTTATCAACAAATGGATTACCATACAGGATAACAGTAAATGGTAATTCAGAACAATGATAACTTGGCAATAATGTATTGCCAAGTGCTTCAAAGGAAGATACAAAACACCCTATGGCTGCAGAATAACCTGCACTAAGTTACAATTTTACCGTAAATGGCATTCCCTGTGGTGCAGATTGAGAGAGAAGTTATTTTTCTACTTTATGATGTTTCTGTACTCTTAAATACTTCTTTCAATCCTTCTAGGATCGTAATTACAAACTTTCTGTTTCTGAAATAATTTAAAATTCCATATCCTTCAGATTTTTTCTCTTCTAGAACAATCTAAGGTTCCTATTTTTCACTTTTTTTCTAAATTTACCTGCAAGATTCACCCTCTTTGTTAAAGAAATGTTCTTATTTTGGAAATTAATAATACTGGCTCTTCACTTTGCTCTTCTACTTTTGGATTTACTTACAGGTTAACAAAGTTCAGAGTTATTAATTCATAAGTAAGTTTGAAGACTTATTTTCTCATTTGGTTACTGTTTGAACCAAGTCTCACAGAAAAGAGGATGGAATTGGTGATGAACCAATTCTGTTTCCTCTCCAAGAAGAGAATAGAAGTATAATTAGAATTATGAGATGAGTCACGGGCACATGAATGAATAGTTCTAGAAGTTATATGGAAAGATTTGGAGTATTGATCATTTGGAGGTATTTTCTGGGAAGAGGTTTCATGTCTTCATGGACAGACTTCACCTAAGCATATGGGATACCAGCTTGCAATCCAAGCTGGCAGAATGAATAAAAAGAACTTGAAGTTGAGAGATGGGAAGAGAGCTTGAGAAGAAACCATACAGTTTCTTCATTTAACACCCAGGGCAAGGGAATTTTGGCTTCAGGAAGGTGGTGGCAAAAAATGTAGAAAACAGGAGCTCAAACATTGCAGAGTTCAACTGGAGTGGTAATATAAAAAGCACTAGAGTCAGTTAAAGGGTGCCAGGAACCTATGCAATAAAATAGGTGATCCAAAACCAGTGAGAAATAAAAATAAAACTTTATGGAAACAATTCTGTTAGAATGGAATTTCACCAGTGATCAGAGAAGAGAAATACCAACCAAAAGGTCTATTGTCTTCATAAAAGAAGGAGAATGAAGAGAGAGATTGAGAGAGAGGGAGAGAGACTAGAGAGGGTATCCTGGTAAAAGACAAAATTATGTTGGGGAAGAGTTGCAGTGACAATGTGCAGTGAAGAATGCAGAAACCTGAAATTGGATGAGAACACCTTCCTTTTAGGAGGAAAACATTAATGAAGCCAATTTGACAATGCAGGTCCTCATATGTAAAGGGGAAAATAAGCACAGAAATGGCAGCTGAGTTCTGGACATAGACCCAGCAGATTTCTTCAATTCAGAGTCTATTTCCCAATATATCCCAGCCTTTGTTTTCATAAAGAACAAAGACATCCCTGAAGAGCCTGCCATAGAAAATAAGGTTGTATTGAAAGTAGATGAGATTATTTTGGTTAAATTAAATACAAGAATAAACAAAGCAGACATAGCTAAGAAGGGGGCTTGCACATTTTGATAAATAAAAGAAGCTAATTAGGAAAGTGAAATCAGCTGTATTGAGGAGCTTAGGGATTTGAATGTGGAAGAAGCTTGGCATTTCTTCATATTAAAGGTACAAAAATATTCTGTAACTTGCATCCAAAAGAGGGAAAAATATAAGAAAAGGTTCCAGATCTAGATGGAGAAGAAGTTGTCTCAGTAAGGACAAGAAATGAGGATAGAAGTAAAAGATATGTCCACCAAGAAAACTGCTAGAGAGAGCAAGAATTGATAAAATGGAAACTGACTAACCCCCCAAACTTCTTTGACTTCACAAAAACTTCTAAAATTATTAAAATGCCCTTTCAGCACAGTGAAAAGAGGGAAGGAAAGACAAGTTACTGGGGGAGAGGGACCTTGAAAATTGATTTTAAATGGCTCCTTGTTTGAAGAAAGATTTTGCTAGGCCTTTTAATAAAGACAAAACTGGTGGTCTTGGCGACAAAGCAGGCTGACAGGTGAAGAATTAGCATATCTACACTACAATAAAGAGAAAATATCAGAAAGATTGAATTTTCTTGATGGCAGGAATTTTTTAACATCTGTTATCTGAGAGATAGTGTTGTGTTCTGAAAGCATTGAGAGCTACATGTGGGACCTGTAAAAAGGGGCTGAGATGTTCTCTAGTCCTCCCTGCCAGTAGGGAAGTGCAGATTTCTCTCAGGCTTGAGTGATTTGATTTCTCTCAGAGCTTGGCTCCCACATGCATCCCAAAGAGCAGTGTTGCCATGACTCACTTGCAGCTGTGGCGCTCTCACACTTTACTACCCATTTCCTCCTCCTTTGCTATGGTGCTGCACAAATGCTGTTTCTTTTTGCATGAATGGTGCTCGCAGTAAGTCAGAAAAGCTATTAGTCAGGGAGTAATAAGAATAGCAAACCAGTGCTGCCACCTCTGGAAGATCAGTTTGTCTACCATAGAGTATGTGTTAACATGTCACCTGCATGTCACCTGTATTCAAGGTGGGAAATTGTTGAAAAGGAAGAATGAATCGAGAACTATTTGGGTTCTTAATCTCAGTTGTAGCCAAGATTGGAGAGACAAACTTGGAGGGATAGGAAAATTAAAGATGCATGGATAGAGAAATGGAATAAAATCAATGTGAGTTTATACAAAGTGGCTGCACCAACCAATCTGATCATCTTTATTTAATAATAGCTGGACTTGGACTTTCTGGATCTGGGAGGTTGCTCTAAACAAATCTAGCCTTGGAATCACCAGGGTACCACTTACAGTCTGTTGCTACCACTTCCTGGACAATGATGAAAGAGAATTGTTGGACCGGAGGGAGATAACCTACATTGAACTAATTTTGTCTGTTTCAGAAGTATTACATCACAAAACACAAAGAGAGCTAATGAAATTTTGTGATAATACAGAGTTGAGAGCCTACTGATACATGGACATGCCAAGATCTTTTTTTGCTTGAGGACTAAAAGACCAGAAAGTGGATAGAGTATAATAACATGAGATATGAGGTCAGGCACTGAAGGAATAATTGTGTAACAAAGGAAAAAGAAGAGCTGCATCAGCAAGTGACTGCACCAAGAACAGTCACCCATATTATGCTACCACATAAAAGGAAAATGTGTCTTCAAGGCATTCCAGGTCCATTTTGTCTATCCAGGAAAGGCCAGAGCAGAATAAAATGTTAATATTTTCTTGAGAGTATTGGTGGTACTTGATCTGCATTACTGTGAACAGGTCAGTTTTCTGTTTAAGGCAGATTAATTTAGTTTGGAAAGGTCTAAAAACCCCAGGAAAATTAAGAACTTAGTGACTTAGAGGAAACAAAAATTATTTGACTTGTCTACTAGGGAAAAAAAAAAAAGGTTGAGGGGTAAACATTTGTTTACTTCCCATTAATATTGCACAAGAGTTCTCAACGGGTGGAGAAACAATTCATTCAAATTAAATGACAATTGTAATTCTACAAATAAAGATATCCACTCTAAGTAAGCAACTAATAATCACAAAGTTAAAATAAAGTAAAAATGAGTTTGAATCATGGTAAGAGATAGAAAACCTTTATTCCAAGTGTTGGGTTCAATGAACTTTTGTGAATATTGAAGCTATGTTTCCACCAATTTCTTAGCATTGAGCACCTTTAAGGAGAATGTGAGAGAGAATATGAAAGCCAAACACATCCAGTCCTGGAGCTAAGGATTCTGTGGATCCAGGGTTCAAGAAGTAAGGGGTACAAAAGCTGAAACCATCATAGTGGGATCTCACGATCTGCTCATCAAAATGTGTTCTTGTCAGCGTCACTGCTGGTATTAAAGGACAATTTTTCCAAGTGGTTTCAGAAACAGGTTTCTCCACTGGCCTTTTGTAAGAGATGGATTCCCTCTCAGGAAAAAACTACCCTTTATTCCAGTGGAAAGGAAAAATAATAGTGAAGGAATAAAGGAGGAAAAGAGAACTGGTGTGGCCAAAGAGATGAAGAATAACTGAAAACAGCATTTAACAATGGGGATAACTTACCTTCAGCTGTATCACAGAAATGTGGAGTGAAGGCTATGGAAAGAGCATGGAAAAATGCTACAAGACTTGCTTATATTGCTGAACAAGTTTATTTAGTAGATGGAAAAGCACCAATATTAAAATCCTACATGCAGGATTGTTTATTTTGTACAGATGACCATATGAGAAGCATTGTCCATCTCTAGAGCCACATACACATTAGACAGAACTAAACATGTGAATACACCAATGCTCTTACAGGTAAAAGAAACATGCCTTTTGATTTAATTTGTGTTGCAACAGCACCTTGCTATTCAAATGGAAATGAGAGTCTCACTGTGTTGTGTTAGCTGGTATATATAGAAAGGCAAATAGTGGAGAGGGTGAGGAGGGCTGACAAAATGCACTAAAAATACCACTTTCTACTAATGCATTCTTTGGCAATGCACCAAGGTTAGTATTAATATTCTGCCAAAAGTCAAAGGGTCCCAAGTCCTCATTACTATTTGAAATGATATTGAGTTAATGTGCCTAATTCTCACTTCTCACTGATTTTATGCTGGCTTTAGGACCAATGAAGTATAAATGGTTTGCTTTATCTCTCTCCTCTGGGAGATGCCTTGCTGGTTCCCACTTTCTAGAGTGCTTCCTACCAGGTTCTTGCCCCAGCCCATAATGTTGCATTTATCACTACAGCTATACAAAAGTATCTTTAAGGTTCTTAAAAGCATCTAGTGGCTTTGATTTACTTGATGCACTTTCAGGATACTTGATCATCCAGCAGTGGTTGTTGAGCTCATGTAAACTTTAACACTTCAAAAGTTCAGCAATATAAAAGCTGCCATCAACCGGGCATGTTTAATTGCAGGCACACAAAATCAATAATTGTTTCTGAAAATTCAGAACACATTTGACATTTCAAATAGAAAGGCAAGCTGATTTAATTTTATTATTTCCACATACGAAGTTTTATTTAATTTTGTAGTGTGTTAGATGAAATTGCTCTCTTCCCAAATTAGAACTGATAAAAGCATTAATTTCTGTAAATTAAATCACTTTCAGAGATCAGAAGTTGCTCAGCCTCTCACAGAAGACTGGGTGCAGTTATGTAAGACAAGCATGTTGATTCATACCAATTATGCTATGCATTACTTGGAAAAATCTTCACAGATTTTCCCCAAAACCAAATTTAAATGTGGGGAAGAGGCTCCTGTGTGATCTGAAACAATCATTCTGTTGAAAGGCTGTCAAAATTCCCATGTTTGAGGAGTGAATGAGCAATGTACAGAAACACCAATCCTATCTATTCTTTATTTCTCTCCTGCTGAACATAATAGGGTACAAGCCCAGTCACTAATGGGTCATTTTATTTCACTCCATTCTTGCACCTCCCATTATATAACAGTATTAGAATAGATTTACTTTTGGTCATGCTTTAATTTTTAGGACAGTGATGCATAACTACATTGTTTCCTGTTATCAGATCTGTCTATGAAGTCTAGAACAGAATAGTGTTGATAAATCCTGGAAAAACTGCTAGACCTGTATTGCTTTCTGAAGGTATGATTACTTCTTGTGCCACAGAAGTAGGCACAGCTGGTTAATTTATTCCTTATACACCTGTGACTTATTTGAAGTCCCAAACTCTTATCCAAGAAAAATCTCTCACTAGCGTCTTCAAAGGGAACTGAGTGCTCATGATGTATAGCTCTTCCTTTTTCCTTTGATCATCTAAATGTCTTCCTGTCATAACCCTTCCCCTAACTTCACCTTTTTCTTCTCTGACAAGGTCCAACACTCCTTTCATGCTGTTCTTCCTCACCATTTCCCTTTCTACTGCATTCACTTCCCTTGCAGGTGCAAACACATCGTTTCTTGTTTGTTCAGAATAGAAACCTGCAAGTCCACCTGCTTTTCCACCTTCCTTTGTCAGAGGCTAAGGGCTCCTTTCCCATCCCCTCTATCACTCCACCCACATCAATTTCCAGTCCTCTTCCACTCTGCTTCCTCCCTAAGAAATTTTTCCTGAAAAGGCCTTCTGTAGATATTTACCAAACTATGCCCTTTCAGTTACACCTACAAGAGTCTTGTCCCCCTGATGTAAAACTAAGAACTGCCAATTTAAAAGGTATTTAACCTTATGAAGATTATGCAGAAAGAATTCCCCGCTGTTTTTCACAGTACTTATCAAAGATAAAGAGATCTTTGGGACAGGGTCAGTGACATCATATTAAGGATTATCCTAGAAGGAGATCAATTAGCAGGTATTTGAACTAGGTAAGACGACTACGTTTGGGGGATTTTTTGTTCTGTGGTGTTGTTTTTGGTTTTGTTTTTTTTTTCTGGGGGGAAGGGGGGGGGGGTGTTGGTTTTTTTCCCCCAACAGTCCCAGGGTGCCACAGAGTACTTTGATCAGTATCTTGAAACTTACTCTTCCAGGCACCACTCTCTTCAAGTCCAGACTTCCCTGTGCTGTTGTTTGGGTGAAGGGAACGTTTCAGAAGAGAGTCCCTCTCTTCCCGCCCCTGGACGGGATTTGGTGCCTCGGGCCGGCCGCCCTCTCCAGCGAGAGCCCTGTTCCCTGGGCGCTCCCTGCCCCCGGAGTCCAGGTGCGAATCCCTCGGGAACTCGCCTTCCCCCGCCGCCGAGGGGCCGGGAGAGCGCCGGTGACTCTCGGCGGGTCCCGCGGGACTCCGTGCCCGCCGCGGCTCCCAGCCCTTCCCGTCCCATCCCATCCCGGCCCCGCTCCGCTGTCCCGGGGCAGAGCCAGCGCTGCTGGGCGGCCGCGGTCCCGCTCGGGGCACGCAGGGCTGCGGCTCCGCGGCGTGCGGCGCTGCCGGGCTCGGCACGGCTCTGCTCGTCCCGCCTCGCTCCCCCGGGACGGACAGCCCAAGCACAAGCGCACGGACTCGCAGCGGCCACCCCATGCCTTCCCTCGCTCGGCCAAACCACCCTTGCAGACGCTCTCGGGTTCGGTGCTGCTCGGGGAGTGTGGTCTCTTATCCCTGTGTAAACGGGTCTTGCCGGCATCTCCCGCCTGCAGCGAGGCGTGCAGCGATTGGGGAGCGCAAGAGTTACCCCTCCATAAACTGCTTTTGCCCCTGAGTCCGATTTAACTTGGAGCAAGAGCGAAGGAGCGCCTGCTCCCCGTTAGCAGGAGCTCTAGTCACGGCGCGTGAGACGCGACAGCGCTTGGGAAGCGACGCTGGTTAAAAACACCCCAAAACAACACCCCCGGTACCCCCAGCAGAAACAAGGCAGCAGCTGTCCCTCCTTCCCGGCGGCAGGGGAGCACCCCTGACACAGAGGACCGACGGCAGAGCCCTCTGGCTCCGAGCGCGGGGAGCGTAGCGCTCCGGACTCCTGCCAGCTCCCAGCAAAGTTTGGTTATCCCGACCTGCGTGCGCATGGAAAACGAGGGAACTCCAGTCCCGAAGGAACGAGGAGTTCCGGGAACTGCTCAGTACTACAAGAACTAAAGTAGACACACCATAATTTCGGGGATAGGACTCTATACTGCACCGACACCCAGCATCCAGCCGAGCGCGGGTGTGCACAGCTCGGCGCACCAGGGAACAATCGGCTCCATGGAAGGGGGAGCCGGAGGCGCTGCAGGATCCGCACGCCGCGGGACGGGCGCGAATCAGGGCCAGGAGGCAAATCAGAGAAGTTGGTGAGAAACTACAGAGTTTTGTAGTTTGAAACAGGTTGTAAACGGCCCGGCAGAGATGAGGAGATAAAACCAGTACGTTTAGCAAGTAAAAACCGCAGAGCAACATTCTAGCACACACAAGGAGAAAGTGCAGACACGATTCAAAGACAACACCGCACTTTATTTGTTGCGTTCTGGTTGAAGGATGAGCGATGAGGAGACAAGAAGGCGATTTCGTGAAGACTACCGTGAACTCTGGTGCGGGCTCCCGAGAGCGGGCTGAGCCGCTTCCCCACGCATGCACAGCACCGTATCTTTAGGACTCTTGAGCAAGTTTTAAAAGCTCCTCCTTCACTCCTCCGACAGCTTTGGGCACGCTTTTTGTCGCCGGATGGCACCGATTCCCCTCCTCGGGAGCTCCATAGAGACCACATCACGCCTCATTAGGAACCACTGAAGGACCTGCGTTCCCGGACGGAGGGCAGCACGGAGCCCGAGGGGAGCGCAGAGGCGGCGCGCTGGGAACGGCGACCGAGCGCCTGGGGGTCCCTGCACACACTACAGGGCAAGAACCCAGGGATGGGGGCTCTGCCTCCCCGCCTTCAGCGGGCGGCCCGCACGGACTCGGCAGGCGGGCTGGACTCCTCAGGACAGCTGGAAGCGAGGACCAGGATAGCGGCGGGGCTCCGGGGGCTCACTGCTCCCTGCCACCGCCGGGGCAGGGTACGGGGGTCAAGTCCTTACCTGAGTTCCGAAGCTTGCGGTTCTTGAAGACGGAGAGGATGACCAGGAGGTTGCCCAGGATGTCCACCACGGTGGTGAAGATCAGCACGCTGGACAGCACCGGCACCACCCAGGCGGGCCGCGGGGCGCCCGCCGCCGCCGCCTCCCGTTCCGCCAAGCCCAGGCGGCCGCGCCCGCCCGGGTCACAGCAGTTCCTCAGGGAGCCGTTCTCCAGCATCGCGGCCACCCCGTCCCGGCGCCTCCCCGCGGTCACCGGCGGCGGCCCCGCGGACTGCCCGCGCGGGCGGGCGGGAACGGCTTTAAGGGGCGCGCCGGGCGCTGCTCCGCCGGCAGGGGCGGGCAGGGGCGGCGCCAGAGCCCCCTCCCCTTTCGCGGGCGGTGGGGGAAGCCCGGGGGCGGGCCCAGCCCCGCCTGCCGGGGGAGGGAGGGAGGGAGGGAGGGAGGGAAGGAGAAGGAGGAGGCGGCGGGGCCGGCGGGGCCGGCGGGAGCGGCGGGAGCGGCGGGAGCGGCGGCGCGGAGCGGGAGCGGCTGCCGGGGCTGCCGGGGCTGCCGGGGCGGGGGCTGCATCCGCGGGTAGCAGAAGCGGCATCCGCGGGTAGCGGAGGCAGCCGCGCTCGGCCACCCCCGGTGACAGCTTGCGTGGCCGGAGAGCCGCGGGGCAGGCGAGGGCTGTCCCAAACGCTGCTCCTGCCCCAGGGCTTAGCCGCGGACATCCGCCATCCGCCGCCGGGAGAGCGCTTGTTTGGGGCTTGTTTGTGATTTGGTTCTGGGGAGTTGGTTTTTCCCTGCCCCGCGGCTCGGACCGCGGTGTTCCCGGCAGCGCAAGGCCAGCGCTCCTCCCGCCGCTGTCGCCGCCAGGCACACGGTGCGCCCAGACGAGTGTTCCTGGCACATTGCTGCCGTCGGCCTGGCGGCAGATCTGAAGGGCTCGTACCCTGCCTTCGCCGTGGCCTTGTGCCGCGCGTTTGAACACAGCGGTCGGGTCGAGACCGAGGGCAGCGCCCTCAGTCGGGGCGACAGCTGCGAGCGCCACGGACGGGACGTGCCCGCGCCCTTGCCGGCTTCGGAATCCGGGCGCGCTCCGCGGGATTTTCGCTCCAAGCTGCAGGGCCGACAGAAGGGCACCGGCGGGCTGCACTCTGCAATTACGCTTGAAACATATCGTTTCCTTTTGGCCCCTCAAAGTGACAGCTGCCGTACGCTCATTTGCATTAAGTAAACAAGCGAGAGGCGTGCGGCAGGGGAGGGCACGGCCCGCCTGTCGCCGTGCCCGGCTGGCGGCGTGGCACTGTGCACCCCCGTGCCGCGGGCACTGGGACACCGCGCTCGCACCGCCGGCACCCGCAATTAGCGCTGCTCGCAGCACACGTAACTCGGGAGGGTTTCGTGCCCTACTTCGCATTGTTTCCAGGCCATCCAGGTCACGCTGTGTGGTTGTCCTGCTTTCAGAGGAAGGTATGCCCCTCAGGTTTTCAAGAATTAGATCCTGAGGTAACCTGCCTTCTGGCGTTAGTTTGAAAAAACAGGACAAGTTCCTGTCTTTTCTAACGGTAAATAACTTATTGGGGCTCCTTGCTTCTTTGAGGCTTAACGTGCTCAGGTGTAGTCAAAATGCCAAAGATTACTTTGTGGGCATTTTTTTTTTTAAGAAATAGTTTATAGTTCGGTTTAAAATCCTAGTCAATTTTAGATAAGCTGAAGTAGTCTTTGTTGGACTGAACATAGAATCATGCATGTGGACTTTTGTGCCAGTCTTATTCACACTGATTTAAAAAAAAAAGAAAACAACCCTACTTTAGATGCTTTCTGTTTAACGTAGGCAATATGTAAGGCAACATGGTCCTTTTCAAACGACAGCTGGAGTTATCACAGCTTCATGGCTTGGACCAAAAAAGAATCTTCTTCTGAGAATTGTCACTCCTAAATAGTTATTTTGCAGTTCTGATATAGGAAACTAATAACTGCAACTTGACAGGACTGGCTCATTCTTGATAGAAGCGAGAGTTCACTTGATTTTCCTTTTTCTTTCTCCAGAAGTTGAAAAGGTAGCTGATCCAAGGAAATGCCTGTTTTCTGTATTCATCAGTGCAAAGGAGGATTTTCCCCTAATGAATCTTTAAGAATAGTTTAAGAATAACTTTTGTGTTACAGTGTTTCCCTTTATCGGCCTCTGTTCCAATTTCCCCTTTCAGAAAGTTGTTATTCTCTCTGCCCATTATCTATGTACTACTCTAGACTTATGGACTTGTTATGGGAAACTTACACACATTATCATTTATTTTCATGCCTGAGGCTCTTTCTGGGCATCTTTCCAGAATCTGTGTAAGTGCCTTCAGGAGAGCTGTACCATTTTGTTGTCTGTCATTACTACAGGATTTATCTTTAACTGTTTGTTGAAAGCTTAAACTGCCTCTGAGCATAAATGTGGCTTTTCAAGGTAGGCTTTGCTCCTGGCATTATCCAGGTTTGCAGTGTGTCCCCACAAGAGGAACAATGTATTTCTCCCTGTCACATACAATTGTTATGTATCATTGTTCACTTCATTTAATAACTCCCAAAAGTGTACCAAGTGATTTAGAGAAAAATTAGAAAGCTATGGCCTGAGCTTGGCCTGAAGTATGAACCTGCCATAAAATGTGAAATATAGTGAGCGTTCTGGCTTTGGAACAAGAGTCTGACTTCTGTGGATGCACTGGCATTTGACAGTACAAAAACAGGCAGGTAGGAATAAAACTGGTACCTTTCCTGCCTCAGCAACCTGTAAAGAGCATGTTCTTTATCTGCTCTGAATTTCCACTGTCTTCATTAGTATCAGTAACATAGAGTGGAATTATTATTTAGTGTTGTCTGTCAAAGGATAAATTATAAATGTTAATCTTATTTGCTTTGTAAAATGATTGATTAAAATGCATTATACAATCTGTGGATGATCTTACTCAGCTTTTTAGTAGCCTTATTTCCAATTAACCAAATTCTCTTTGAAAGTGAAATGGGTATTTAAATCCTATTGATTGTTGCAGTTATAAAATAACTCATTGTTGCAGAAAGCTCTCCATCTCAAAGGAAGACATATATTCTTCACGGTTGGATTGTTAAGACCTTTATATTTTTAATTTTGGGAAAATTTTCTTCTATGTCTAGGAAAATTAGCCATGTCTTGTGTTTCTTTTTGAAAGCAATCTACAGTTTTCTAAAGGCAAGCTCTATTTGTTTTGCAGGGTAAGACCAGGAATTGCCCGAATGGTGGAGCAAATATTCCCTGCATTGCTCTGCTGCCTGAGGCTAAACTCTCTTGTTTGTCTTATTATTTTTTTAATTTTTTCCCCCTGTTCATTCTGAAGACAAATGACTGCTTTCTGGAGATGCATTCAAGCACTTTCTTCTCTGTGATTTGTTGATTTGACTTTCTGAATCTGTACTTGGTCACAGAAGTCAAAACTTTTCAGGAGCACAAATGAAATTTCAGGACAGAGGATCCCTTTGGCAAAATCTCTTGAATTTCAGGTATTCCACAGAAGAAGAAATTATATCTCCTCTATGTTTGTTATTTCCGCACACATTTCTGCAAAACCAAGGGACACTTAGAGCTAAAATGCAGTTCCCATATAGTGTTCCTACTTTTAACGATCTCAGTTTGAGTTGACTGTTCTCACTGTGTACACCATGGTAGGGGCTGGAGTATTCTACCTTTTATACCTTTTCCATTTCTATACAATTTGGGTTTTTTTAATACAAGTCTATATTTTTAAGTCAACTTAAGCCCACTGTTTAAATGAAAGTCTGTGTTCTTGTCCACTGCTGTCATGAGCCTGTACTAAAGGGTGTATCTTCTCTGATCAAGAAGGTTCTTTCTGTAGGAACAGAAGATTCACTTATCAACACTTTCTGGTCTGGGTTTCTTCTTTTCCATGAAATGTTAGTACTTTTAATGTAGAAATAAAAGCTTTAGTTAGAGGAATTTTATTTTGTTGTCCATAATTTTCCAACCTCTTTTTACCTGCTGGAAATTGTGCATAAAATGAGATCTGCCATCCCAATCCCAATAATTTATTGTTGTTTTTGTCACAATGAATTTCCATGGCACGTAAGAAGATCCTTTTGCTGTGAATTTTCAGTAAAAAGAGTCACCCATTTTTGAAGCTTTGATCAATAGATTGGACAAAACAGAGATGTCGAGTGGGAAGGGATTTAGGTTGAGTACATCTCAACCTAAGGGGGAGGGAGAAATCGAGATCATCTTCCCAAGGATTGTGAACATTTATTGTCCTGTAATCATTGGATGGGTGTGGAAAGCAGGTGGAATGGATAACCTTGTGCATGTCTTTCTGCTGAAACTGAAGAGGAGCTTTAAGGACTAGCTTAGACTAGGTATTGCAGTGTGAGGTGATTAAAGGGGAGGATTGCTTGGGGAAGATTATTCCAAGGGTTATCGCAGGACTAAAGCTCCACGTCAGATCTCTTGATTAGGACTCAGTGTCAAATTTCAAAACATTTCAAAGCCATCCTGTCTTTAAACATGCTCTCCTATTCCACCTTTCCCATTCTTTAGTGTAAGTGGTTATATGTATATATGTACTTTGTATACAATATATGTACGGACACACTCTGTGTATACCACAAGCTGCTGTTGCTATTCCTCTCCTGGGACTGTTCTGCCAATTTGTGTTGTGCTTCCCTAATATATAACCACAAGCTGGAGTGGAAGAAACTGATTTTCATTCATGACCTCAACTAATATTTGAACTTACATTTTTCAGAGGTGAAAGGCTAATTCCCTTATTCTGCATAACCCTATGACTAATCCTTTTTAAGATGGAAACCAGAGCCAGAAGAACATAATTGGTTTATATTATTAGAGAGAGCTACCACAATCCTGATGTTTATGTAGCATTCAGGTGCTGTTATCTCTTTCCTTCAGCTTGTTTTTTGCAAGCAGCTGTTAGTTTTGTCACAGCCAGAAGGCCTAGATGGGCTGGGAAGGGAGAGATGCACTGACAATCAGGAGGCTCTGAAGTCCTGGTGGTGACTGTCCCGTGAATCTGTCATGGGACTGGGGCTAACTAACTAATTTTGTTTCTTTGTCTCTTTTGTTGCATTAAAAAGAGGCTAAGGAAAATCTGTTATGTACTTCTTGGAAGGGAATTGAGAGCAATTTTGTTAATGTTTTAAAATAAATTTAATTTTGCTATGCAGCTTATTGTCTTTTTTAAAAGTTAATGCAAAGCTGTCACGAATGGTCTGAGCTGCATAAAAACAAGCCTGCAGCTGTCTGCCAACACCAGCAGTAAAGCATGTCTGCTTCACAGGGTTGACCATGCATGAGCTGAAATTTGGAACCAAGGAATAATTTGGTTTGGTGAATCAAACGAATTCAACACTTAAATACAACTTTTTAAATAAAGATAGAGGTCACATTTCATTCTTCACCACCAGTTTCCGCCAGTGTTGTCCCCAAGACAATATGGACTGTGCTATCTTGGGCTTTCTCCTGGTGTGCAGGTATCAGCTGAGACGTGAGGTATCACCTGAGATCAGTCAGGTGGCTGATACAATATGCACAAAACACAGATACAACTGGCTTTTTCCCAAAGGAGTGGAAGTCTGGCTCCTCTACCCAGCTTTTGATTTTCACAAAATGTCTGAAAGTACAATAACCTCAAAGCTTGAGGCCAGGACTCAAATCCAGTGCAATTTAGCAGAAGTTTAAAGTTATAGGGAGGAGCTAAGAACAGGTCAGATATGTTAATAGAAGGCCTGCTTATCTGAAGTCCAATTTTCATGGGAAATTTAGGTTACAGTGGTTCTGTAATAGCACACTTCCACCAAGACTACCAAGAGCTGTATCCACTTGTTGTTCCTCTCACACATGTTCTTCTGTGCCAGGTAAATAAGAACTGGGACTGGAAGTGGAACATGATAGACCCCTGGAAATAAAATATGAGTCAGACTTGGTGATTACTTGATTAGAATGTATAATTTTCTGATAACGACCATCACGCCAACCAAATTACATCCTGAGCTGAATTTGTTTTCCCACTATTACCTGTGATTCATAGGTAGTGGGTTGACCCTGGATGGATGCCAGACACCCACCAAAGCTTTTCTATCACTCCCCTCCACAGCTGGACAGGGCAGAGAAAATATAATGAAGGTTCACGAGATGAGGTAAGAACCAAGAGAGATCACTCACCAGTTACTTCACAGGAAAGACAGACTCAGATTTGGGATATTAACTGAATTTATTGCCAACAGAATCAGAGTAGAATAATAAGAAGTAAAAACAGATCTTAAAAATCCTCCCCCCCCCACTCCCTCCCCTTCCCAGCTCTACCTGCTGAACCCAGCATCTCAGGGAGACAGGAATGGGGGTTATGGTCACTTCATCACACATTGTTCTTGTCTCTGTTCAGGGAGACAAGAACAATGCCCCAGCATGGAGTGTCTCCCAAAGGAGACAGTTCTCCATGAACTTCTCCACTGTGAGTCCACCAAACAGGCAGCAGTTCTCCACAAACTGTTCCAATGTGGGTCACTCTTCCACGGAGTGTAGTCCTTCAAGGACAGGTTTCTCCAGTGCTGGTCCCCAACAAAGTCCAAGTCCTACCAGGAAATCTGTTTCAGCATGGGCTCCTCTTTCCATGAGTCTGCAGGCCAGGAGCCTGCTCCACCATGGGCTCACAGCCTTGTCTCAGGCATCCACCTGCTCCAGTGTGGGGTCCAGCTCCTCCATGGGCTGCAGGTGGGTCTCTGCATCCCTTTGGACCCCCACGGGCTGCAGGAGCAGAGCTGCCCCGCCATGGCCTGCAGCAGGATGGCCTGCAGGGGAATCTCATCTCTGGTGCCTGGACCACCTCCTGCCCTTCTTCTTCACTGACTTTGGTGTCTGCAGGGCTGTTCCTCTCACATATTCTTGCCCCACTCTTCTCTGGCCACAATTACATCTGTACAGTAACTTTTTTTTTTTCCTTCTTAAATGTATTATCATAGAGGCATCATCATCATTTCTAATTGGCCAAGCCCTGGCCAGTGGCACATCTGTCTTGGAGTTGGTCGGCATTTGCTCTGCTGGATTTGGAGGGAACTTACAGCAGCTTCTCACAGAAGCCACTCCTGTCTCCTCCTGCTACCAAAATGTGGCCATGCAAACCCAATGCAGCAGGAGTGTGGCCCTTTGACTTGGATAATCAATAGGACCAGCAGCAAGTCAGCAGCAGTGGATTCAGTTGCAATGTAAGATGGATCATGTTTCTCAGGGTTGGGAGACAGAACAATAGATCATGGTGTGAATTGGATCTCACTGCCTGGATTCATTACTTTGCCTGCTGACCTACTGAATAATCTTCCACCCGAGGTATAGCTGCTGTTTAGAGGCAGTGCTATGTGTGTCTTCAGTGGCAAACCACATAAAGGCTCAAAACCACTTCAGATACTCTAGCAGTGTTTAAGAGGGAAACATTATTGTAATAGGTTTTAAGAGGTGCAGTGCCCTTGTGATGGCCTTCATTCCAGTTGAGTTTCATCTATGAAAGTTATTGAGTTGGTTTTATGTGTATTAGGTCATTCACTGCACTAGAGTCTTCTTCTTAATGTTGAAAATATACATCTAGTTTAGAATTTTATTGTATTAAATTCAAAAGAATCTCCAACTACTTCTTCATCTTTGTGCAGTAATAATCATGCTTTTCTTCTGTCATTCTCCTAGCACAAAGGACAAAATCATTTAGGACAAAGATATATTTATAGTAAATGTTAATTATTCTACATTGACTGGAATTCATCAACTGTACAAAATGCCTGGAGGTATGTTTGTGGAAGTAGCTCAGAATTGTTTTTTAACTCAGAATGATTATTACCTCAAACAATAAGAAAGTAAATACTGTCAGGGTTGGTATGGCTGGCACGCGGGATATGACTGAAAGCAGAACAACAAAGGAAGAATTCAGGAAGCAATTTGGAACATGCTGTGGCAGCATTATGTTTAAAACTAACATAAGGGAAAGGACTGTGTCTGCTTTATGAAGTGAAACTTGGCTGGCAGTAGATGAGGGCTGCGTGAGTTATGGAGAAATGGTATAGGTCATGGATGAAAATTTGAAAACAAAGACAACAAAACCAGCCTATTTTTCTATGTTTAATAGTAATTAGTATATTACTGAAAACAGGATACTTGAAAAATGCAATGTGTCATAAGGGGTTAGTCAATTCAAACTATCATACTTTTAAGCTTTCACAGAAGAAAAAACCAAAACCAGTTCCAATTTTTAAAGTTAAGGTCTCTAAGGTGGGACATGAAGAGCAATGGAATATAGAGGATTTTTGACTCAAAATTTTAGAGGGGCCACATTAAAAAACCTACCAGTACACCAATGAGATATGCAAATTGGCAATACGACATTCTTTTGTCAGGAGAAACCTAATAATCATTTCCCCACCCATTGGTGTGGGCAAAACTTGAACCACTTATGGAGTGCATCAGTCCATTAGGGATAGTAAGTGGTCATCCACAATTGTGACACAGGGTGACAAAAAAAGTGTTGAATTTGGATTGTACCAAAATTGACACATAACTTGACAACTTTAAGCTGTAATTTCCTGGCATTCTTTTTTTTGTCATGTCATAGATTTTCATTTGGAAAAAAACCCAAAAATTGAATACTCTGTCATTCAGAATTACTGACCTTCCTGTGGGCTGTCACTGATAGTGAACCTCATGTATTTAAATCTTCTCTACAGCTCTCTCCAAATTGATGACATCACAATTTGTTGTCATTCTCTGTTTTTACATCAGCATTAAATTAGTCTGAAGCTATTGACTTTCATGGCCACTTGATTTCAGCAGAAGATAGAAGAAGCTCAGGAATCTGGGTTTCTTTCTAGGGTATGGAAAAGCTGTGTTTTTAGGATTCGAACCTTTCGAGCTGATTCTCCCATATATGTTCCCTTCTGCTCTCTCCTATCAAGTTCCTCCACGTCTTCTTCCTTTGGGTGTATCACATCTGGTTCATACTATAATCTCTTTTTCTACCCCCTCATTGCTTCATTCTTGGCTGCTTTCTCAGAAGGTCCTTGTATCCCCTTTGGGAACTTCTTTGAGATCCCAGGACCTCCCTTTCCTGATGTGCAGGCAGCCTCCTTGCCTAACAAAGCCTAATTCTCCTTTCAACACTGTAGAAGTTCTGTTTCACCCTTTCCCCTTCTCCTGTGTCTCTCCAGTCTTGCCATCCTTTTCCTGCTTTAATATCAATCCATCCTGTATTTTCTTTCTCCCTTGCTGCTGATACCTTTTTCTCTCCCCAGGAACTTGTCTGTACCTCATGTCATCTTATCTTACTGCTTTGTTCCCTTTTCATTTCTCAAAGCCTAGCCTAGGCTTCTTGAGCAGGCTGGGCCCTCTACCAGCTTTGCCAGACAGATTGTGCTAACTGACCAGCTCCTCCTGCTATGTCTGTCCTGCTTTTGACTTGCATTGGATTGATATTTGTCCTCTCCAGACAAAGCGAAGGAAAATTCCTTTGTTTGTTGTAAGGGCGTTCACACGATTTAAAGGAAATGAGAACTTAGGGGCCTTTTTTCCTCATTTCCAGTCATAAACCCAGCCCAGTCACTCCCAGGACAGAGGACTTTAGGAAGCAGCTTTCAACTGAACCATGGAAAGTCAGGTCAGTGTGAGCAGTATGGAGGGGATGAAATACATCCAACCACTCTGCTAAGGTGATATTCACAATAGTCACAGAGTGGAGAGAGAAAAATCTCTGCAGTTTTGGGAGGATTCCCCCAAATGGGATTCCCCCATTTTAGTCAACATTAGAACTTGACAAAAGCACATACATCTTAAAGGAGAATAGAAGCTATGGACAGGATTGCCCTGTAACTTTGGAGACAACATGACATTAGCCCAAAATTTGTGTCCAAGCAGCTCAGTTCCATAGGACGTGTCAGCAACAGGGGGCATGGTGGTATTTGGATATCTTCTTGAGGGTCTGCAGCAGAAGGGTTGGTGAGCTTTAAGACTACTTACTGCATCTTCTGGGAAAAGGAAGTAGAAGAGAATAGCAGCTCCAGATCATTCTCTCCCAAGTGTCTGCCTATCCAAGTCTCTGATCTTCAGTTTTAGATCCATATATGTGTATGGCTTTTTGCTTTGTAATTTTAAACTTTTTTTTTCTTTTTTGGTCACCCTCTGGGACAAACTGGACCTTTTCTTTCAGTCAGTTTTTTGGTAGGTATGATTACCATTTCCTGGCACCACAGTCCTTCTGCCTCTATATTTATAGTAGAGTTTCTTCATTCCCAAATTTGTGTCTCAATGTTTGAAGAAGCTTTCATAATTTTACAGGAATTTTCTTTATTAAAAACTTTCCAATCTTGCTTTTTTTTCTTATTCCATGCTAGCATAATTTTAGAAAGCTCTTTTAAAGGCTTCCTCAGAGACCCTTGAAATTACAAACCTTTTCCTGTCTTTTCCCTTGTGTTTGAAACATGATGGCTCACACTGTTATGTAAGTTCCCTGTTTCATTCTTGCCTTTATGATTGTGGAGGCTGCATTATTTCAGAGACCACGGGACCAAGTAGGTGAAGCTGGAGGAGGATAGCCTAATGGGTCTAGTAGGAATGGCAGCATTTATACTGCTTTGTGCAGTCCTAACTAAAACTGTGTCACTGAAACATGAGCAAACAATGAAAAGAAACACTAATTGGAAAGGGTGAAGGGGTGTGATGGCAGACCAGAGATCAGTTTGGGTTGGATGGTGGTAAACTTCACAGTCTGAGACTCTCTGGCAGTCACATTCTCAATGCCAGAGGCTGGGACTGAAGCCTCTTCGCAGCAAGCAGCTCCAGTGATCCAACTGGAGTCCAGTGCTTGTCTCCAGACACATCCTGCACTCACACACAGGCAGAACAGGTTTTCTTACTGCAGATTTTAATCCCAGAGTTAACCGCAGATTTTCCGTAACAGTCCCGTAAATTGCTTTATTCTATCAAGCAATTTATTCATGGTGCAGCAACACAGAAAAAACGAAGCTGGTGCCTTCAAGAAGGGACTCTGAACAAAGAAACCCCTGGGGCTGTTATACCCTCACAGTCCAAATCTCAGATTCCTCCAGATCCTTCAGATCCCGGTGTGTTTCTAAGTGTCTGGTCACCTGGATGGGCCACAGGTCCCCATGTCTTTTGTTATGCAACTGTCAAGAGTTCGTGGTTTGTGCTTAAAATGTCCGTCCCCATCTTCCATGTAGGACCCCTTTAAGTATTGAAAGACCACAGTAAGGTCTCCCTGGAGTTTTCTCTTCTACTGGCTAAACCATTTCATCTCTCTCAGTCTTTCTTCTTAAGAATGTGCTCCAGGCCGCTGATCATCTTCATGGCTGCTCCCCTACGTGTTCTTCTTGTGTTGGGACCCCAGAGCTGGACACAGCATTGCAGGTGGAGTCTCATGAAGGCAGAATGGAGGGGCAAAATCCCCTCCCTCACCCTGCTGCCCACGCTGCTTTGATACAGCCCAGGATGTGATTGGCTCTCTGTTTCCAGCTCGTGTCCAGCCTGCCATCCACCAACACCCCTAGGCCTAGGAGATGCTCTTACTCACTGATAAAAAATCTTCTTGTCTTCCTGGACAAGAGACTGGAAGGGCTTCAAAAGAAAGGAAAAATTAACCAAACACTGCTGTGTTATGGAAGTCTCCTGCTTTTGTAACCCCTACAGAAATACTGACGTTTGTAATGCCTGCAGAAGTACACCAATACTTCTATGCTGAGGTCTTGGCACTTGATTAATAGCACCTTAATCTGCACTTTGCTAGTTCTGACTACTCGTACTTCTGGTACTACTGCCTCATGTCAGATAACAAGTTTAAAGCAGAATTGTTAAGAACTTTAGTTGTTTGAGGGAAAAAAATATCAAATGTTAGACTGAAATAAAGGATGTACCTCTAAAATTTATGTTTGTGTCAACAAAGCCTTTCTGAAATTCACGTTTATATAAAGCAAACGTTTTACAGGGACAAAGTTCCCACTAATAATTTTTAATACTGAGACTCTAAATCATTGTACTTGAGGTCAGAATCAGGACAGGGCAATCGACCTTCTTCAAGGCTTTCACTTTTTCCTATTGGATTTGTGATGTGAGAACTTGGAAAAGTCCAAGCGCAGCCCATTGATATCTTCTAGTACTTGTTATGTACCAGCCTGCTAAGCTTTGAATTGCTGTGGTCCACACAATTTGCACAGTCACCAAAATCACCCTGATCATTCTTCAGCCATCAAGTCCAACTCATCTCACCTTCTAAATACCCTTAGCATTTGTTGCAATCGATTGAAATTTACCCCAAAATTTACTGGCCTATTATAACTCATATTTTCAATAATTTCATTCATAAGTGTTATTTTAAAATGTATATAATAAGAAATAATATCCTTCCATAGAGTTTACAGTAAATATTCACAGACATGCATATTATAAATTAGTTTATGGTAGTTTGGGCAAAAGCACACACAAAGACCTTTGCAGCCTGCATAAGCAATTACAGATTGGTTGGATATGGATGGGACAATTCCAGAGTCACTCTTGACCACTTTTTGAACAGAAAGCTGTTATCTTCCAAAGTGTAATGCCTGCCTTGCCCTGATGTTTGCTGTCCTCCTTCTGTAGAGACTACCCAGAAAATCCCACCTTTTGTTCTACCCCAGGTCCATGATTTTATTCATAGGTGTTTCAAAAAGTCTTGGCTGTAGCACTACATAAACATGCAGTCTTTTAAAATACAGCTCTTACATTTGTGTTTCTGACTGATTCACCTTTGCTTTTCAACACTCGGAATAGTAAGTCCTATAAACAGACAAAATTATATCCATGTGCAGTTTTATATTACATACACACTTTTATGAGTTGGTGATCGATTAATCATATTCATATTGATAGAATAAGATATATCCTTCATCAGTCACAACACCAGACAAGGCCACTGACCTATAAAAGTATTACATCTATCCTGTTTCAGGTATGATAATAAAATAAAATTAAAATTAAGTGAAATGGAGTCAAACAACTTACAATTCAATATACTTGTAGTGTTTGAATAGATTCCTTTTCTGTTCTACCTCTGGCAGATAAAGCAGAAAAGATTGTTATTAATAGTTATCCAAGTTACTCCAGCTTAGAGATTGTTATTATTAGTTATCCTAATTACTCCAGCTTAAGGGTTGTTATTAATAGTTATCCAAGTTACTCCAGTTTAAGTATCTCTCTTCATAGGATTTTCTAGTGATCCTAAAGGCCTGATTAACTGCATGTTTGCTTTTTTATTTCATGTAATTCATCCCCTAAAATGGCTATACTATTGTTTATATGTACTCAATTAATTTTTATTATCCATTTCTTATCTATTATTTATAGGTAGGTTTATAGCTATCATATATAGGTAGGTTATTTATATATTTATAGATACATTTGTTTTATCTTAAATTAGCAGTTCTTATATATGCATAGGCTTCCACAACCTTTCCTTTCCTTTTGTTTTGTTGGGTTTTTTAGGCACATTTTGTTTGGTTTTGTTTTTTTCATTTTCTTATCTGTACTCTGAAAAAAATACTGGTTTTCACATGTCACTTAAAATCAGACATTATAGTGTTAACTTCAGTATTCAAGAGACAGATCTCTCTCTCTCATTGAAGGGTCACACCTAATCCACCATCCTTTCAACTGTTAATTACGTACATGTCCTAAGTAGCACTTCATTGGGTTTTGTCCTTTCTATTTTTCTGTTGATTTTGTGGGCAATGGACCACTCCCCCACCCTTTCTTTCATGCACCTCCTCACATGCCTCACTGAATTTAACAATACTCTCTGTTAATTTGAATGGCTCATTTTCATTCTATTTGTATTGCATTTGCTTGTCTGGTTCTGCAGTTTCAAACATTTTAGCTGCTCTAGCAGTTAGATATTCTTTTGTATGTGGTTCTCTTTTTCTTCCAAAACTATTCAGAATGAATGTTGGAGAGTCTCGGAGCTGATGCTGCCTTTTCTTTTGTCGTTTTCCGCTTCTGGGATTTGTACCATATTTGGGTCTCCTATTTAAACAATGCTTCACTCTTTTCCCTCTTCCTTAAGTCCAATTGCTGCAGGTTATCGTTAGCAAATGTTAAAGTCCTGACTCATTCCTGTGTTTATCATCTCTTTGAGCCTTTTGTTCATCTCTCAACATTTTCCTTGCTTATTGGAACCTCTGTGATAATTCAGTCGAAGAAGAGGTTCCCAGTCTGATTCAGTGTTTGCTGCTGCTCCAGCTGGGTTCCCCTGCTGCTACCCTAATGGCTTTCCCCCATTTAACCAATAATTCCTCAAAGGTATGCCTGCAAAGAGCACTGTTGTGTTTCTAACTGGTTTCATTTGCTTGGAATTTCAGTTCCTTGTGGTATCAATTTGCTTTCTCACCTCCATTCCTTCCCATTTACTACAGTATTGTTGCTTAAAAGAGCTATTGGTTTCCTCTGCATGTCTGTCAGAGCTGGGTTTGCGATAATGCACAGTGTGGTGAATAATAATGCAGCTGTGGTGAGTTCCCCTCCAGTTTTCCCAGCACAGTTATTATTATCAGTCCCTACCCTGGATTTGTCTGGATCACTCTGTTTCTCTTCATCCTTGTGTTTCAGGTGTCCCAAAGAGCTGTAGCAAGTGGGTTCTGACTTTGAAACTGTGCTTACAGGGCTGCTGTGTGTTTCATCCATTAAGGTCAGCCCTGGCAGAAAAAAAGTGGGGGTCAGCAGCCTCTCTGATTCCAGAATTAAAACCTGCACTTCTGGTACTGTCCTCTGGTTTTCTCTCATTCCACAACCTCTCACTGAACATTGCAGGACATTTCCTTGGCCATTTGAGTTTACACCGTTTGAGTTTACACAGCAAAGAAACAGCCTTCTGCTTTTCACAGCCACATTCCCATCTGCTAAATCTGACACTTCTTTGGCAAATTCTTCCAAATGTAAGCCTGTTATTCTAAAATGGCTCCTCAGACCAGGGTCATTTGAGTGCATTTGAGCAGTTGCCACCAAGTATCCTGGGAAGTGGTGGCATCCTTGCAATGAGGCTCATTCCATTCCAGTCCAAAGAGGACTGCAAAGAGGACCTAGAGTCTGATGTCAGAGAAGGGATGTAAATATGAGCAAAGTGCTGTTTCTGTCTCCAGCCAGTTGCTGACCTGCTTCTTTCCTGTCAGTGTGGTCAGCAGGCTGTCAGAAGGGGTGTAGGCTGTGGGAGAGACCCCCAGATTTTGAGAATGTAACTGATTGGTTCTAAATGGGGTGCTTTCACACATTAATATTTATGCAGCATGTCCAGAATCAGCAAAGGAAGGTTAATTTTACATTAAGTTGTATTTTAGTGCAATACAGATCTGAAGAGGTGTCGTGAGACTTCAATGGCACAACCAATACGAAAAAGTGAATTTTTTGTTGTTTGATCAGTACTCAAGGGAGTATCAACATATAAAATCTATAAGATTTCATAAATGGCTGAAGGTACATTAATTCCTTCATCAGTTTCACAGACTATTGCAGACAGATTTTAGTGAAACTGGTTACTGTGCTATTAATTATTAAATGAGTTCTTATTACCCTTAATGGGCTTGAACCATCACTAAGAATGTTTTAGCTTTGATTTTGACCATGCTAATAATAGTCTCACCTGTCTTGTTGCATGGTACAATTGCTTTCATGTGTTACTTTCTGTCTGCTCTAGAAGCAAAACTTACTTTGGTAACATAATGGTAGGATATATATGGATTGCAACACAGTTTTGATCTGTGTTCCCTTTCCAAGTGCCATTATATCAAATCCATTAAGTGCTTACAATGCATGGGCTGAAAAAATGACTATGAGAAAAAACAAAGAGCCGCCATATTTCTATGTCTCAGTGACTCAGCAGCAGATCTACTGAGTTCAGAAACAAAAATCTAATTTTTAGTCCTGCAAACTAGATTTCATCTCTGATAGCCAATGGGGCTCTTGACTTTACAATTATCAGCATCTCTAATAAAGAAAACTCTTTGAAATTATCATTACCATGCTCTGTTCCTTCCACTATGTCTAAAATTGCTCTGACAGCCCCCTGTCTCCCCATAAAGGCACTTCTAAAATTATTTCAGACTGTGATTAGCCAGGACAAACCTCACTTTGATTTCCAAAACCTCCATTGAATAAACAGAATTTGCAGTTAAAAATACCATAGTTTTTAAAGTCTGGAACTAAGTAATAACTGAAAGAGAAAATGGAGAACTTCCATCACCTTGCAGATTTCTTTTAATACTTAGCACCAGTTCTAATCCAGTAAAGATGTATTTATGTTTGAATGTGGTTTAATTTGACTGTGACTGAATACCTTGACAAGAAGTAAATGGTCCTCTTTTAGTGACCTTAATCCCTCAGAGCAGAGACATGATGTCCAGATTACATACCTTGGCTTTCATATATGCTTTAATAAGCTCAAAAGATTAAAAAAAAAATTAACTAATTACCTTTAGACAAGAGATCGTATTTTCACTGGCAGAATCCATGCAATTCATCTACTTAATCACAACCGTTTTCACAAACTGATGCCCCTACATGTAGCAGGTGCATAGGGAGCACGCTTCCTATATATTAGCTGCAGAGTTTAGACAGCAGCTGGGTCAGAAGAATAAAATTTGAATTCCTGTTTCTTCAGAAGCATCTCTTCCTTTCCACAAAATGACTATTAGGATGGATCTTAAAAGGCAATTATTTTTTTCATTTAAGAAAAATATTTTTAAAGGATACTACAGAGTAGGAGTTTGTCACTCCTTGTAGACTCTTCTCCAGCTTTAATGTTTTGAGCATACAATAAGAAGATCACAAGGGTACTGTAGGGCTTACTGTGTTAAATTCTCTTTGTGAACAGGCAAATAACTCCTTGTGCTCTGAGCTCTGAGTTCTGTTATTCTGATCTTTTCCCAACGTTGCAGCATAGAGCAGTCCAAAACCTCCTCCATTTAATACGGTATTGCAGGTTTCCTTAGTGTACACAATACAGCTTCAAGGTTTTCCAAAAACTGTGTGAAACCAAATAGATAAAAATTTCCCCTCTGTAGGAGTGCTGATTATGAACATAAAAGTGCTCCCAAGGTCTTCTGAAAATTGATAGGCCATAGCTGTGCTTTCATTGCAAAGGGTTCAAGCAGCTGTTAACTCTGCCTTATCACCACGTGATATATCATGCTGCTCTGGGCATTTATTTTTTCTATCTCCACCACACGCACTGTGCCTGTGACTTTTTCTTGTCAAGCAGAATTAATTTCAGAGGTGTTGCTGAAGCTAGTTACATGCTAGCTGAAGCTTTTTTACATGCCAGAAAATTGGAGTCTAATAAATCGGTGTAATTTACACAAGAAAGCAAGAGTGATGAGAGGTGTCAGAAAAAGTAGCCAAGAGGGAAGTACATGAAAATAATTCAAGACTGCAACAAGACCAAAAAGTTGACTTTAGGAATGTTCCTTGTAACACCCACCGTAGGGTTTTTTTGGGTCAGTTTTGTTTTCATCTGGCAGCAAACCAGCAACTTATCCTGTATGGGCTCTTCAGTACTTTGGAAGACTGAGCTGGAGTCTCATTGTCCTCGTCAGTCAGTGAGGAAATGATGGGATTTTAATTATTGAATATTCAGTGCTGATAAAATGAGAAGAAGAATAGAGAGCAAGGGTGATATCTGGATTCCAGATCTGTGGTTGTTGGTAGTTGCACAGGTAATATTTTAACTTCTAAAATAGCACTGCCTTGTTATCTGTGAAACTGTGTTTTATCTTTCTTCCCTTTTATTACGTGAAGTTTGTCATTCTTCTTGCACCTTCAACATTTTGCATCACGTTTCCTTACACCTTCAGGGTTTTGCATCCTGTTGTCACTTCTCTATATTTCATTTCCTCTGTTGTTGATTTTTGCATTTTCTAGTTGCATAGCAGAGCTGTTTGGAAAGTTTTACCTCTACTGCCCTGAGAATGCTTTTCTGAGCTCACCTACTGATATACACACCTCTTCTCATTCAAGTACTTCCCTAGAAGTTACTTCCATTCTCACAAAAAGTCAAACAACCACCATTTAGTAGGAGACACTAGACAGTCACTCTTTATAGAAATTTAGAAATTTTTTATTAAACAAAAAAAAAATTGAGTAATTTTTCTCCTAGCATATATGTCTCCCTCTCCTTACTGCCTAACCTTTTATCTTTTTTGAGAAACAGTTAAGATTACTTCTCAGAGATTTATTTCTTTCCATGGAATTTTTCAGAGATTGTTGGAAAATTAAAAATGCTAATAATTGATAATACTGAGAATAGTGACAATAGTGAAAATGGAAGTAGGAGAAAAACCCAAAGTCAGACAAAAATAATCTCATTTTTATATCACTGTAGTCACATTTTAATGCCTCATGTCACACAAAACACCTACTTTTAAGAGTCCTCATATTTCCTCCAGTATCCTAGCTTTTCATTACAGCTTTCAAATTCAAATTCATATTTGAACATGAATAGTGAGTGAATACAGCATTCTGGGTTAGTCACGTCTTACTCCATGTTTTGTGCCCCATATGGGAAACTACTGGACTGATTTACTGCAGGATACCCTTTTTCACTTTGATGGCTTATGTTTGTCCTGAAGAATAATCAGTTTCATCTCTATCATTTGCTTCCAGCAGATGACTTCTCAGCTTTAAGACAAAATTCTCATTAGATGATTGGTACCCAGAGTTCCATTTTTCACCTTTTGACATATTTTGGTCACTGAACCACTCAGTTCTTCATCTGTACCTTGGTATCTTGTACACTGCTAATACCAGCTTGATTAGTGGTCATGTCAATGTTTATCCTCTCTAATCTTCTTTACAGTTTGTCTTCCTTCAAGGGAGTTTGTTGTCACTCATTCCTTTGCCAACATGCAGTTTTTACACTTCACTTGCAATCCAACTTCTAGGCCACTGGATGGAAAGGCATGAGGTTATGAAAGTCACTTCCAAATCCTGCAGCTGGCAAAAGTTCAACATGACTGCAGAAAAGATTGGATGCCTTGACACAAGTGCAGTCAAGAAAATGTGAGGCAAAGGGCCTGAGACTTCTTGCATGGAGTCTGAACCAGTAAGACACCATTACTATGCTGTAATGTGTGCATAGGCTTGTCGCAGGAGTGACTCATCTGAAACCAAAGTTACATAGCAACCCTTACATAGTAAAGTCAAGGAAGAGTTCAAATGTAATGCTGTTTCATGAACAGAAGATTACAGTGAACAACTGAGCACCCCAACCATCCACAAGAAAACCTCAGGAGCAGTGACTGTTAACCTCATAGTGTCTTATGGGAGAAGTCACTGGAGGAGAAACATCAGGAGAAGGTGAAAAACTGTGGCTCTGTTGAAGAAGGGCTTTCAATACTCTCTTCTGTAAAATTCTCACAGAGAGGGGATAGATCAGCAGATAAATACAGTAGATTGAAAGCTGGCTGAACAGCTGAATTCAGAGGATTGCAATCATGGTAGGAGATCTAGTTGAAGGCCAGTAATTAAAGATGCACCCCAGGGATCAACACTGGTCCAGTTTTATTTAAAATTTTATTAATTAAGTGGATGCTGGGACAGAATGTACCCTCAAAATTTTGCTGATGACGCGAGACCGGGAGTGGCTGATATGCCAGAGGGTTGTGCTGCCACCCAGAGGCATCTGGATGGTCTGGAGAAATGGACAGACAGGAACCTCATGAAGTTCAAAAAAAAGAAGTGCAAAGTCCTGAATCTGAAGAGGAGCAACCCCAGGCACCCGTATATACTGGGGGCCACCCAGCTGAGAAGAAACTAGGCAGGAAGTCTGAACAGCAGATTGAATTTGGGCCAGCAATGGGCCCTGGCTGCAGAAACAGCCAACTGCATCCTGGGCTGCCTTAGGGAATGCACTGAGGGAGAGGAAGGTGATCCCTTGGTGCTGGTCAGTCCAGGTCTGGAGTGCTGTGTTGAGTGCTGGGCTGCTCAGTACAGGAGAGACATGGACACACTGGAGAGAGTCCAACCAAGGGAAGAGGGAGGAATGAGCACCTCTTCAGAAGAAGAGAAGGTTTACAGGAATCCCATCAATATCAATAAGTAGCTGAGGGGAGATGAGGCCTTGGAGGATGCAGCCAGGCTCTTTTCAGTAGTGCCCAGTGCACTACATGACCAGAGGCAAGGGACAGAAAATAGAAATACAGGAGTTTCCTTCTGAACACCAGGAAACACTTCTTTCCTGTGATGATGACTGAGCACTGGAACAGACTGTCCAGAGAAGTTGTGGAGTCCAAGCATGTGGTTTGTTGAAAATTTTCAAGAGTCAGTGGAATAAAGGTCTGAATAACCTGGTCTGATCCTTCTGTGAGCAGGAAGTTGGGCTAGAGGTCCTCCTGAGGTCCCTTTCAACCTGAATTATTTTATGAGTCCATGAGGTTCTCATCTATTTATCTTCTATCTTGGAGATAGTACTCTAATTTGTTGCTCTAGGCCACAGCTACTTTCCCAGTAATGTAAAGTTTTCAAGTACAAAAATGTACCCATGGTTAGTTCATTGCAGAATCAGGACAGCAGTGGTCATAAGAGCCTGTACATATAGTATCGTTGTATGCTGTTTCATACTTCTCCTATGTTTTACAGATTTGAAAATCTGTTTTACAGATTTCAAATGATGCATCCGATTGCCAGCAACAAACTTAAAATCTGCAAAAAAGAAAAGTGAGATTGCCTTCTAATTGTTTAATTATCTCCTTTAACAAAAAACAAGCTTCATTAGAATTTTGTTTCCAGTCAAGAAGAGCTGAATATGTCTCTCTCTTCCTTGGTGCACCAGGGCTAAAGCAGCTTAGCTAGAAAAAGAAGATATTTTGCCTAGTTAGTATCCTTTCATGTCAATGGGGGAAATAACTTTGCTAAGTAAGAAAGTGCCATTATTAGACATCTTCTTGTCTGACCTTGCTTATGTTTTAAGCAGACTAGAGTTGAGAAATGCATATCAGCTTGCTCATGTCTCATTGTGATAACAGGGCTAGACTTCATTTTGAAAGGGAAGGATAATCTGTTTGCTTGTTACCTTTATTGTGTATTTTCACCATGGTTGCAGTGAAAAAGGAGGGAACATTGAAGAGGTGTATATGAATGATATGTAGAAATTATGGAGGTATGCAGTTATTCATTTGAGCCAATGCAAAAAGCGCAATGTCAGCCATCACCAGGTACTTAAATTGATTTTAATGACAATATAGAGGTGCAGAGCCAGATAGAGAAGAGAAACATTAAAGGCATTTAGATAAGTTAGATGGATTCAATTTGTTCAGACATACTGAAATTCACTCTGAAGTCATTAAAGAACTTAACCATTAAAAATTGCCTGCAAGGATTTCTGTAAGTGAAGAGATCCCAGCAGACTGCAGAGAGCAAAATTTAAAATCAACAAGATTAAATTCAATACAGGTAATCATGGAGAACAACTGTTAGGAAGAGGAAATCAAATGGATAAACTTAAAAATGATGAGTAACCAGGCTGAAGAGAAGCAGAAAAAGGATTTAGGGGTGCAATAAATCAGAAACCAACCCAACAAGTTATCATGTCAAAGAAATTGAGGCACAGTGCAATGTTTTTTTTCCAGAAAGTTGTGTTGTGCATTAACAGAAGAGGAAATGATAAGAAAGAATTAAGGTTTTTTCCCATCTACTAAACACTTAGCTAAGTTAAGCTTTTCTAAAATGCTGCATACAATTTGAGCATTGTGTTTAAGTAAAATGTAGACAAATTCTGATTGCTCTCAGAACTCTTTCCAAGAATAGTTAAGCAATTAGATAACATGACTTAAGAAGAAGATCTAAAGAAATTGGATATGTTTAATCCAGAAAAAGACAACATGAGACAAAATATAAAGACACCATTCTGGTTATAACAAGTTGCTATAAAATAGACAATGAGCAATTGCTCTCCCCACACACGATGATTGGAGGAGACAGAGAGAAGTAATCTGATTTATTACAGTAAAGAAAAAGGGGTTATTATTTTAGGAAAAGATTTTATTTGGGGCTTGGAGACAGCTTTCTGTGTGGAGATAATGAAAACTCTAGATTAAGGGAGGTAAACCAAGCTCAGACTGTAGGCTTAAGATTTGCTGCCAGAGAGCTAGGTCCTAGCAACAAGGCGAAGTTGTACTCTAAAATCAGAATTTTTCGAGGCTCTTGACTGTAAATCAAAGAAGGTCATAACTCATTCATGCCCTCCCACAGACATGCCTGTAAAATGTGCAATTACTTATTCATGTGCCTGGCAATGCTGATGTTGAAGAGAATGAATGAATAAGGAATGACAAGCTGTGTAAAACATGAAGCCTGAAATTGAACATAATTTATATTGAACAGTGAATGGACAGCAAATGAAAATGCAGACTGCAAGACGGCTTATCCCTTCCAACATAAAATAGAAATATATTAACATCACTGGTGCCTTTTTTTTGCATTATAATTATGTTCTCATTTTGTTCACTTGGCTGTTTGCATGAAACCTATGCCTGTCTATGAAAGCCACTAAGGATGAAATGTTACTCTCAAGGAGGTTTATGTGACAAAAGATGTCTGGGTTTCTGGGGGAAAGAAGGGACCTAGGACCAGAGGAGGAAGAAACAGGCTCTCTATCTGCCCAAGTTAACTGGGTTTGGTACTAACAGAACAGCAGGTGTTGGAGGAGATAATTAAGGCATGAAGTTTATAGTATTGTGAAATATTCCATAAGGATGGATATTTGTGTCAGAAAAACACCTCTGTGCTCAATGGGGAGCACCTCTCTGCCTGAAGAGTCTTCAGAAGTATGAAATACAATGTATAAGTACATCTGAAAAATAATAAATACCAATCAGCTCAAACATTGATTTGCCGGAGGAAGACTGACATCCCTGTGGGTCAGGTATGCAGATCTCATGTACAGAATGGATTGAGCTACTGCTTGAGGAATTGGCAAAGTCTGTCAAATCTTCCCTATATGTTCAAAAGGAAATTTCCTTCAGAATTCACTGGTTTATGTGTCTATAAATATCCACGTTTATGCATATGAATACATTTTTGTTGATAAGCAGACTGCATTAAAAACTATTGTAAAGAGCAGGGAATAAGAGTATGTCATTTAACATCTCTTTACATTAAGAAAAGTAATTAAACATCCAAGTTACTAATTTAAAGAAAAGTACTTTGCCTTTTTTCTTCATGCATTGCAAAACATAGTGCCTTCATGAACTAAACAATTTTATCAGTGAATTAATGAAATAATTTATGCTACTAAAGGAAATAATGTGTTTAAAACAAAGTGGTTTTTTTTCTTCCTCCTTTTGCTCTTATAAGAGTTGTATTGACACATTTCTTCAGAGGAAAAAAGTTCACAGATTATTTCTTAATGAATAGGATGAGAAAAGCTGAGGAGGGTTTTCAACAGGCTAGTGTGTCTGTATGTCCCAAAGCCTATCCATCAACATCAACATGCTTGAAGGCCCATGCAAACAGAACAGACCAGCAAACAGTAAATATAAGGTCAGCATGAGTAATCCCTTTCCTGAATGATTAATTTCTGGACTCATAGCTAAGCTGAGGAGCAGAATGATTCTCCAGTTTCATGACATTCTTTTCCATCTGCTATAACCTAAATGCAGGTAACTGGTGGCAGGCTGTACATAAACACAGGGAGTAAGTCAGAAGGCATTTATGTTAATTCAGCTCTCTTTGTCATGCTAATTCTTTGATGCCTCAAGCGGCTGTTCTTCCAGAATATCTGCAAGGTGATGTGTAGTATTTATGAATATTTGAAGAAGGTTTCTTGCTTATTGTAATTATGCTGATGCTAAATAGCTGAGAGAAGCAAATCAGTTTGCTGTATCATCACTGTGCTGTCCCAATGTCTTGTAAAGGCTGTCAGGGTCTATTGAACACTGGCAGCATTTAGGGTAGTTTAAGACATGAAGCACAGTTCTTCTTGTTAGAAATTAAAATTCTAGAGGAAACAGGTATGCAAGATGCACTCTCACTGTGAAACTCCAAAATAAAAAATATCACAATTTTTATTTATTCATTTCTATAGTTTTTGTTGACCCTTTACTTGAGAGTAGTACATATCAATATAATGAAACTAGGATAAAGCTTAAGATAATTATGTAATTCCACTTATTATATTTTTAGAATTCATTCTTTAATGTAGCAGGTGAGTGTCTTCTGCATTGAAAACAATGGCCCAGAGAAACTTAGGCCTGATTCATCTGACTGTGATATTTTCAGCTACTGTTGAACTACTTGTTCACAATCCCAGTAATTGTAAATTAGTGAAGCAGGTGAGATGGTTTTTGTGATGAAATTGCGGTGGTGGTTTTCTTCTGAAATAGATATTTAATAAAGCTCAAGTGAAAACCATGTCAAGAGTGCTGTCACCAAAGACATCTACACTAGAGTTGCATTAGATCCTTGATGGCCTCCTTCATGCTGAAATGCTTGTTCTAGCCAGGTGCAAGAATTTTTCTGGCCAGAACACAGACCTTTAAAGAAGCAGATAAGGGAAGTAGGTTGGCTTTCTAATAATAATTACATAGCAGAAATTCCTAAATTTAATGATATGCCTTGAAGATATGCTGCTTTGAAATTGTTTGTACAGGTAATAGATAGGAAACTCAGAATAACGAGCCTCTAAAAGAGCAGAATGCAGAGTAAAGAACAATTTTCCTAGGATGACATTTACACTTGCAAAATTGGTTTCTCTCTTGAAAGGAAGCTTAGTCTCACTATCTCTAAAGTTAGGCAAGGTGAGTCTGGATCACAGAGTGCCAAGACACTATTGCTAATTTGTAAGACCTGTTGGACTACAAATACTAAATTCAAGTTAGATAAGACAGGCATGAAGAAGAAAAGGTGAGAAAGGCAGCATTTGGCCAGGCTGAGGTGGAAAGCAAATAACCACTGTGTGGGAAAAAGATGCATCTACTTTCGCTAGCTCAGATCAGTGCTCCAGCTGCAGTCATCCCTGATCCGGTACACAACAGCCACCAAGGAGGCTTTCTGTTTGACTTTCTGGAGATAAAACATATCTCCTTCACAATGCAGCATGTGACAAACACAGTCTCCACATCTTTTTTTTCCCTTTAGAGAAAACAGCAACACAGCTCTGCATAGTTCACCTCTTTCCCATTTCAGAGACCACAGTCACAGTCTCAAACTTACAGCATCTTCGGCAGACTGAGCATGTGCTCTCATACTCAGGCACAAGCCCCTGCTCACACAAGGGCTGTTTATTCTTCTGAAGTCTCTCCAGGGGCCGTTGGGGTTTTGCTGATGTATGTTGTAGATAAGAAAATAAGTTTTAAAAAAGATTATGACCAGCACTCAAATGCTGATCAATACACATACATGTGCTATACTGTTTTATAGAAACACAGAACATCAAATCAAATCCTGCCCTTTGTAACTGAGGTCAAGCATGTAACTTGTGTTAAACACAGAAGATCCTAGATCCCACTACACCCCTTTGGTCCACAGTATTTCTCTGCCGTGTTGCAAATATCCTTTAGTAGACCAACGGCCCAGAAAAAAAATGCAATATGTCCAGGATGATTCACCAGAGCAGGAGCAGTTTTTCACTGTGTACCTGACACAAATCAGTAAGCATTTTCACCATGCTCCATGGGATTTTAGAGCTAGAGCCCCAGTAACATTTATGCCTTCAAATGATGAAGAGAAAAATCTCATTCACAACATAGCCTGGTTTATCATAAATATGACTGAACTGAAGTCCATCCTGTCAAATTATAGTTATAACAGAAACTGTAGCAAAGGTGAAAAGTTATTTTCTTTGATGACTTGCTAATTAACCAAGCTGACAGATATGTATCACAGTGAAGAGACAGTCTGACTGGAAATTTATCTTTGACAAACAGAAATGTTTCACACTCTTGTTTTTCTTTTTTATTTTTCTTCTCATAGCTTCTTATAGAAATGTGTTTGATAGTCACAAAAACAGCTAAACAATGCAGTTTGCAGCAGATAGTGAATAAAAGTTTATGCAATGTCTTCACCATGTTCTAATGACTCATATAGGTGTTAATGATGAGCAAGACACGACTCAAGATCACTGGGTCTCTGGGTTCATGTATTTCATGTTCTATTTCCCAGACTGTCAGTGAGAGAGTGATCATGCACTGCAGTCACCACTGCTCATTACACTGAGTGTCACTGCTTCTCATTATACTGTGTAATGGGCGCTAGTTTAATCTCATTGTGTCCCCCACACAGATACTCGTTGCTTCTCTTGCTTGAAGCATCATTGACTGTTTCAGGTCATCCCACAGTTTCCTGAAATTGGCTGATCTCATCTGTAACACCTGAGTACATGAAGCTTGGTGAAGTATGCATCAGAGTTAAGACAAAACTGTGAAGGATTCAGTTTGAAATTAGTTTCTTTAAACCAGGGTGTGATCATGTGGATGTGTATATGTTAGTTGTGTGCCTAGGCTATAGTTACAGCTTTCAGCTGACTGCAGTTCAGTACATCAGTGTTATGATCAGGCATCCTTGGGGCTGCCCAAAACCTCTGCTTGGGGCTGGCAGATGTGACAATGGTCATACACCAAACCTGGGCCCCTTTGGAGTTGCACCTCCAAGTAGCAACCTTACACCACCTCAAATAATGCCAGAAACATCTGCCTAGGCATATGAGTCCTATTCATTAAAGTCAAGGGATAGAATGATGCACTTCATCCTAAAGCAGGCATGTAGAGGTTGGTCATTCAGGAAGGTCTATTGACTAGGACTTCAGCTCAGTTTTTGGAAGACAGTTCAATGCCTTTGAGTATCTAAGGTATGCTGGCTTGGTGCTAGCTACAAGTCCAGAAGAGCACAGCTTTTACACAGATTCTGTGTTGCATTAGCAAATCACACACAGGTGCCTTGAATACCACAGGGTATCTGCAACAGCACTAGAGCTTCACATTTATACAAAAAACATTAGCCATAGAAGCCCAAATACTATAAATGCCCATAAAAGCCCAAATACTATAAACTCTCTTACTTTGTGTGCAGAGATGTACTGAACTGTCTAAGAGTAAAAGCCTGAAATGGCTTTCACCCAGATGTGGTGGGTTGGCCCTGGCTGGACACCAGGTGCTCACCAAAGTGTCTCCATCACTGCCCTCCTCAACTGGGCAGGGGAGAGAAAATAGAATGGAAGGCTCCTGGGCTGAGATAATGGCAAGGACAGAGAACTCACACGTTATTGTCATAGACAATACTGACCTGAAGTGAGGAAATTAGTTTAATTTATTGCCAATCAAATCAGAGCAGGATAGTGAGGAATAAAACCAAATCATAAAATTATTTTCCCCTCACCCCTCCCTCCTTCCTGGTCTCAGCTTCTTGCCCAATTCCTCCCTGACACTGGTGCAGGGGGATGGTGAATATGATTGCAGTCAGTTCATCACACATTGTCTCTGCTGCTCCTTCCTCCTCAGGGGAAGGACTCAGCACTCATTCCCTTTTTCCAGTGTGTGGTCCCTCCCATGGGAGACAGTTCTTCACAAACTGCAGTAGTTTGGGTCCCCAGTGGGATGCAGTCCTTCAGGAACAGGCTGCTCCAAGGTGGATCCCCAGTGGGGTCACAAGTTCTACCAGCAAACCTGCTCCAGTGTGAGCTCCTCTCTCCATGGGGCCGGGAGACTGCTTCCTTAGACTCCTTGGCATCTTCAAACTCCGCACTGTTGCACAGGTTTTAAAGGCATTTAGCACTTAGAATTCAAAACAGCAGGACCTGCTGTGAACTCACAATAAGACTCAGAGCTATGAGATGATCCCACTTGTTTAATTTATATTATCTAAAAAGGATTTCTAGCTCCTTTGCTGGCATAAATTGTTGCAGCTTAATTGACTTATATACAGCTGGTGGTTTATGGTTTGCACTGCCTAGGATTAGAGGACATGGGTCTCAGTTCTAGACAACTTAAATAAACAGAAATTAATTAATAACCTTACATTTTTTTTTGTAATAACCTACTGATTTTTTTTTTTTGTAGGAGCTGGAGTCCGAACTTAACTCTTGGACTTGGCAAGATCAATTCCGAAATGGAATTAGGGTGAAATGGAAATAAAATGTCTATATTGAAGCCCTTTTCTATGCTAGGTCTCAATTCTATACTAAATTGTGTGAAAATCTTTCCTTTAAGTAATGAATTTGTTGAGGAAATTGAACATGTGAATGGACTTGGGCAATCACTTGCTGAGATCACTGTCATAACTAGGCACCAAAAGGTAACCAGGTGTTGTGGGCTCTGGACTCTATTAAGGGGAGCTGCAGATGCTTCTCAGTGCCAGCATTTAATTAGTTATGAGATCATTAAATGAACCTAACTCATAGAAATGTTCTATGTTGAATCATGCACACAGAGTGATATGTTCTTAGGCTCCATAGGAGAATATTAGCAAGTTATTATTGCTAAAGTTTAAAATAGAGGTAGGTCTGAGCTTTGGAAAAAAATGAACCTGGTGCAGAACTTTTCTAAACTTGAGATACCCTAAGGCACACATGTTTCCTAACAGCTCATTAAACTGAAATATATCTGTTGCCTCTTTTTGAACGTGCAGATCTACAGAAAATTGTATTAATCATCTTTCATAATTGACAAGTGAACATCTTTCTCGTAAGCTGTCTTTCAAATTAAATGTGAAAGAAATTGGCCTTGCTTATAAAAACCTTAAATTCTATAAGAGTTTTTTTCCCCATAGGTTGCTTTTAATCAAGCCTCAAGTTATGAGTAATACTGGATGGCTAATTCTTTACTTCTATACTTCCATCAAAGTTAGACGCTGTCAACTTACACAAGAGCAGCTCTGACAGCAGTCAGATGTTTCAAACATTATTTCTAAATGGTGGGTCTTCTATTCATGTGCATGTCCTTTTCCTTTTAATGACATAAGTACTGGGTTTGTTCCTCTTCATTTTTAGGGAAAATGGGATGAGGGAAGACAGGCTCTGCATAATTTCTAGTGTGAAATCCACCAGGCCTTGCCAACTCAAATTCATTATTTAATGTGTCCTGTCTGCATTCTAGCCAAATTCTTATCTTGTTGAATTTCACATGGATTTTAGCAAGCTTTTTCTTTCCAAACAAAAATTTAAGAAACTAGTGAATACTTCAGCCTTCTCTGCATCATCTGCTATATGATCTGCAGATAATATTGACTCTTACTAGACATATGCCTTCCTTTGTTTTTGCATTTCAAACATATTGTAGGAAAATTTTAAAAATTACTTTTATATTATATACTAAAGGAAACTATTTTTTTCTAACTTTGTTTTCTTTTTCAGATAAGCTTATGTCATTCTCAATCCCTGGTCATCCTCCTGCTCTGCAGATCCACTTGGTATGAATCTCTACTGAATTTCAAGATTTTGAAGAGCTCTAATGCAATTATAACAATCTCTGTATTTTCCTTCTTCAATAGTATGCTTTGATGTGGTACATCTATCTCAGTAACTCTTGCCTTTCATATTACTCTTGGATGATCCCAGAGAATTGTACCTCATAGCTCCCTGAGTTTGACACACACTGAAATTTTTGTTGATTGCATGAAAACATGACAGCAGCAGCTGAATCACAAAATCATTCTGTTTGGGAGGGATGCAGACATCACTAGTCCAGTCCCTGCCTAAAGAAGGATCAGATAGGATGTCAGACCAAGTTATTTCAGTTATTCTGGGTTCTTTCCAGCTGGACCCTGAAAAACTTTCAAAGATTCAAATTCCACAGCCTTTATGGACAGCTTTTCCAATACTTGTCTGTCTAGATGTTGAAAAATTTCTTATATCCAAGTAGAACCTTTCTTCTTAAGGTTTGTGACCACTGTTACGTGTCCTCAGGCCACATACAACTGTCAAGAGCTTGGATCCATCTTTTTGAAAACCCACCCACAGGTACTGGAAGGCTGCCATAAGGTCCTTCTGAAGCTGTTTTTTCTCTATTTTGAACAAGTCCAGCTTCCTCAGTGTCTCCTCACAGGCCAAGCGCCCCATCTACTCTGCTCTCATGAGATCCCACCTGGATACTGGATCCAGCTCCAGGGTCCCCAGCACAGGAAGGACATCAGCATGTTAGAGCAAGTTCAGAGGAGGGGCACCAAGTTGATTAGATGTGATGCCTTATGTTTTTTGCTTTTATATTTTTCAAATCCTGTGCTGCATTAGTGTATAAACTCCACATTGAGTGTTAGTTACTGTCTTCCCATTTTGGTCAGACTAAACAATCCCTCTAAGCCTGAAATTCAAGGACACCCTACTGCCTCAGGCCCCAAAAAGCATAAACAAAAGTGAATTGGAGAGAGAAAACTGGGGGTATATGACTTGATTACCTGAAGCTGTAATTGGAGAATTAACCCCTGATATGTAAATAGACCACACGTATCTGCCTGAAAAACTTGTGACCATCATCTGTCTTGAGTGTAGCTCCTCTTGGAGGCTTTTGACTGCCTAAGGTGTACATCTTGAAGGCCTGAAGAAAGCCTACAAGAAAGATGGCAAGAGACTTTTTCACAAGAGCATTTAGTGCCAGAACAAGGGGGAATAGTTTTTAACTGCAAGATAGCAGATTTGAGTTAGATATAACAAGGAAGTTCTTTACAGTGGGGGCGGTGAATCACAATTACAGGTTGCTCAGAGAAGCTGTAGATGTCCTATCCCTGAAAGTATTCTAGGTTTCATGTGGCTCTGAACAACCTGATTTAGTGGAAGGTGTCCCTACCCAAGGCAGGGGAGTTGGAATGAGATGATCTTTAAAGTACCTTCCAAACCAGGACATTCTAGGGCTCTATGATTCTATCATCTGCTGAACATTTTGGTCCTATGATGGACTGGAATCATTTTATCTATCTCTCTGTTTAGACACCTGACAGATACACTGAACTACTTTTCTCCTCAGAGCTATCTTCCATGGAAGCCCACCTCTGACCTTCCTGAGCAGCCTGAGGTCTGCTGATTGGAAATCCTGGCTGTGTGCTCTGCTCCTTGCTTTTCTCAGTCCCCTCAAGCCCTTGAAGGCCACTATTTCATTGGCACTACAGCCAGGATTGTCACCAGTTCTTCTTTGATAGTGAAAAGCAGATCCAGGTGTTCGTCATCTCTTCCAGATGCATGGAATCCTGCAGCCATCTTCAGGATTGCTTGAATCTGTTGTATTGCTTTTCCTGCTGATGTCAAGAAGATTAAAGACACCATTAAAAATCCCCAACAACAACAACAACATCAAAGTCCCCAAAAAACAAAACTCCAACCCCCCAAAATCCTCTCTAATCCAGAGACATCTTCAGCTGGTTTTGTAGTTCTTCCACGGTTGTAATGATACTGACACAAATCAGCATCTGGCCTGTCTTTTACTTAGTGATAGGCATCACTAAAATGCCCCAACAATTGCAGTTAGGCTTATTACAGTTTATATGCTCTTTACATGTAAGCATTGTTGGCCTAAATGTGTAAAAATAATGTTTATAGATTCTAGCTCATCTAAATGTCATATCATTTTGTTATACCTAAATAAAGAATGATAGCACAGATTCAAACCTGTGTTATTTATAGATCTTGCTCAGCATTGGGCTCTCTGAACATTCCCCTTGCTGTTTCTCTGCTCTGAGTGGATAGCAGCAGTGCCACTTTTGACAGGGTAACATATGGGCATTCTGTGGAGTTCCTGGAAGGAGACAAGCAGACAGATGACTAAGTACGGGCTTTCCCAGCTGCTTGTATTCGAAACTGCAAAAAGGACAGCACCAGACAGAATCACTTGCCTGTGTGAACACACAAGTGCCATGAGCCAATGCAGCTAAATTGGAGTGTTCACACACAGAGACAGCTGCACTTCTCTAGTGACTTGTCCTCTATATTTATCCAAGGTTGCATCTGAAGTTCATCTTACCACAGGCAGTTTTTGCTTGATGACAGTCAAAGTCCTTATGCAATCAGAGGATCACAGGATAACTCAGGCTGGAAGGGAGATCAGGAAGACTCTTATGTGCAGCCTGTGGTATCAGCATATAATGTATTTTAGAGCAGCACAAAAATCCATCATTGAACAATGCAGTCAGGCTTGGGTGAAGACACACTGTAAGTGAATGACTCCTTGCCATGCAAACAGGAAAATGCTGACACCAGGAAGACTTAATACACACAAATACCTTCTCTCCCCAGTAAAATGTCCCTGGGTTTTTCCTTTCTGTATTCCACAATGAACTTAATTCTAAAACCTAAATCTTTAGAGCAATACATGGAATAATTCCTGTGCCCATCCAAATATTTCTTGAGAATCTGAGCTCCAAAGTTTGGTTTGATAGCTATATTACATTATATTATATTATATTATATTATATTATATTATATTATATTATATTATATTATATTATATTATATTATATTATATTATATTATATTACATTGTATATATAATATAATATATAATATATAACATATGACATATAACATATGACATATAATATATTATATATTATATATTATATATTATATATTATATATTATATATTATATATTATATATTATATATTATATATTATATATTATATATTATATATTATATATTATATATTATATGTTATATATTATATATTATATGTTATATATTATATATTATACTACATTATATATCATATCATATCATATCATATCATATCATATCATATAATGTGATATTGTATTATTATATTATATCATATTATAATTATAAATCCCAGGGACAGTTAGATATAAAATCTCTACCAGAATTATGACTGCGTCCTCTGTAGTACAAGAGCAACAATGATCAAATTTAGTGCAGATCTATGTTGAAGATTTTGAGTTGAAATTTATTTGTTCCCTTTCAGCCGGTGGGAATGTCTAGCACAAGATAGCATCAAGAGTCTGTTGACACCTCCAGATCCCCATTAAGTGAAACCTTGCTGGGGAGAGGAGTAAAGCTGTGGTCAGCACTGGGAGGGCACAGGGAAGATCTCCTGACTAGAGGAAGTGGCTTTGGGAGAACAAGAACCATGCAGTCCAGACACTGGAGGAGTGCTGGTGTTCATGCCTGCTCAGTGGTCACCTTCAGTCCTTTGCCATGGGGGATGGTCATGCGCCAAGGTGCGGGGCTCTTTGGGGAGTCCTCCAGGCTGTGGAGTGATCTCCAGTGAGAGCAAATGGCTTTTGGAAACACTGCTGCCTTTTCTGCTGTCAAAAGGGGTATTTCTGTGGCCAGGCATTCTCCAATAAAGCATTCAGCAACACACAGCACTGCACAACACACTCCAAAACAGTGAGCTCTCAGCTGCTTGGGTGGGAAAGAACTAAGAAATTATGCTGATGAGCATAGAGTAAAAATTTGTCAAGAACAGGAAGAACTGAAACAGGATTTGTGTTTCTCTATGTTTTATTTTTTCAACATAGTAATTGTGTAGTCAAAATAAAAAGAAATTAAAAGTTATTAATAAAAATAGTAAAAACATAATTAGTTTTTATTTAATAATTATTTTAACATAATGCAATACAAAGTTTTGCTATTTCATTTCAAAATTCTGGCATATCTGTTACATTACTTGGTGTTCTGAACAGAAATGGTGTGAGGATATACTATTTTGTTCTGTGTTAGCTTTTAACACTCTATTTGGGTAATTAAATTTACAACAGCTTAAAGGGTGTCACATTAAATCTTGCCTGGTTAAATCAGCCTTGTTACATGTTGTTACAGACATTTCCTGTGACCTGTGTCAATTTAATGTTAACAGATCTAAAATCTAGCATTCTGTTTAACCCATCTCAACACTGCATTTCAGGACCTGTCCTATATACTCTGAGTACTGAAACCACAAAGTGGGGTCCTCACTGGGGTGGTGAACTCCCTGGACTTTTCCTCGGGAAGCTAAGAAGAAATACCAGTGACCTACAACTGGGCTTATGAAACTTTGGAAATGGACAAAAAATACAGATATATGTTGGAAACCTCTGAGAGCTAAGCATTGTTTGATGAACTGAAAAGAAGATAACCAGGTATTTTCACTTTGGATATTATCTCTGTCCATACTTCTAAATTATTTTTTAGTGACATCAGACTGCATATCATTCCTCTATTTTTTTTTTTAATTAGTAAGTTGTAAAGCATTACTGGTGTCTTTTTCTGCATCTTAATGCCCCTGCCCTTTTACAATGGGAATGGTAAAATGTGGACTAAGGCTTCCCCACTGTAGTGAAAACCTTTATGGAGCAGAGGCAGTTTATAAGTATCTTCTCCAAGAAAGTGTAGGATTCTCATGAAGCCCAGGGGAGCTGAAGCAGAGGTATGGCATACATAGGAAAGTACATGTAGAAAAGTATGGGATGTGTTTCCAAACCAATGGATACAGCTTTACAATGTGCTTGTATTAACTCCAGTACTGAAGAGGATTTTAGTCATGTTTGGCCTTTCTATGATCAAAATAGCTAGTTCTCTTAAAGTCTGAGATGCCTGTATAGTACTAGTAAAACTATTACATGTTCCAGAAGAGTAGCTAAAAACAGTGATTATCTTGTCAGAAATAAAGGTTTCAGAGAAATGAGTGCCAGTATATATTGATTCTGATGGAAAATATCTAAAATCTACCATGCAATTGCTACAACAACAGGCAGCTCGGAAGAAAGGCATCATGAGCTTATGACTCATCTGTGTCCTTTGAGAGGTCAGAGAGTGTGGGACATAACTGTCTGTGGGCTTTGTTTCCTCCTGGCAGCCATGGAGCCACAGGACGTGGTCAGCTGATGCAAAAACACAAATAATCTCCCCGACTTTATTAACAATTGCGTACTACAAAGAGACAATGTCAGTATAGATGAAAACCCACTGAAACCTGGAAGAGGCAGATCATCAAAGCTGGCACACAAATGTGCTTGTAGCTTTCTGCACCAGCTTGATTTGCTGTATTTCACCAGTATTACAGCATTTTCAAAAGGGAACATGCTGATGAATATCTGGACAATGAAGCAGATTTTATGGCTCTGTTGATATGCTAATGTAGGACAGATATGCCAAGAAAGTAAAAAAGAGATGATGAACATTTACCACTTGTCTAAAAGTATGCGTGCAGCCAAAGTGTGGTCTGAAGTATCTTAGATATAGGACATAATTTAGAGATTTCTTTGGTAAGAGCTGAGAACATGGTTGATGCTGTCAACTTGACCCAACACCCTGCAAAATCTTTTGGCTTCAAAGAGCAATTCTGCTAATCATCTTTCTCGGTGTGACTTTACTGAGCTTATCTGAAATTCTCCATTTGAACATGACACATTTTGTATTCTTTAACAGTCTTTCACACAATACCACCCTGCAATGGGAAGGCCACACATCAAGCATCAGTGGCTATTTCCTTTTTCTTCAAATCACTACCTGAAATGCAGGAGGCTCACATGAACTATAAGCTCAGGAAATAACTCTGGGTGATTAATTTTATAGAATGTTGCTGCAATTAACATTTATCACATCCTGGTGATAAAGCCACAAGGACTGGAGCTGAACATTTGACAGCTTTGCTGATTGTCATGTTGGCTTTATCATTAATGAGCAAAAAACTCTACGAAGATCCAACTGAGTCACTGTAAAGAAAAGAGTATTAGAAACTTCTTTATGAACTTCTAGTGCATTCTCAGCATGAGGAGTCCTTAAGTCATATACAAATTTTCTGCACAAGTAGGAAATTGTGAAGAAAAAGAAGCAACAACTTTTTCAACTTTTATTTTTCCCGAATTATTTAATGCACTTAGTCATTATGTTAGAAAAAAGCTTCTGAAAAACTTTGTATTCTTGTAAGACTTGGTACAAGCCATCAAAAAATGTTAGTCCTGGTAGGATTTAAGTTTGCTGTTACCAAAATTATACTATACTTACCTATTTTTCCCCTAGCTTTTCCTTGGTGCAGTTTTCTTTTTGTTTGGTTTAGTTTGGTTTAGTTTAGTTTAGTTTAGTTTAGTTTAGTTTAGTTTAGTTTTATTTTGTTTTGTTTTGTTTTTGTTTTGGTGTGTTTCATTGTGTTTTTTTGTTTTGTTTTGTTCATTGCTGTTGTTTGGATTTTTGTTGCTGTCGTTGTTGGTTTGGGTTTTTTTGATTTTTTTTTTTTTTAATTCAATTTCCCTTCTGATGATATCTGAAGTCATTGGAGTCCTCATGCAGACTTTTATGAGACTAAATGCTCAGTTTTATTTTTAATATTGACCAAAACTTGATATGGAGGCTTTGGCCCCCTGAGATCTATGTGAAATTCTGCCCAGACTGATGTAACATGACAAGACAAAGCATGAGAAAAGGGGAAAGCTGAGTAAATCGCATCCCTCTGAAGAAGGATGGAGACAATTAAAGATTGCTCAGTTTTTTATTACACTAGTAGCTATCAGGATGACTAATTACATTGTTGTACTCCCTTCTGGCTGTTTTCTAGTCCTGTGGTTATCTTGCAAATGCTCCTGGTCTGTCAAGGCAGGACTCATCTGACCACCTCCAAGTGTTTGCATTGCAGGGATTCACTTCTGACTTAGTCACCCTGATTCCCCTCTATAGTCATGATTCATCTTGTTCTGGTTTGATGTCTGCAAGATGGGTCACATGAATGCTTCTGTGGAAACACCTGGAAACACCTCTCCATTGTCAACTGAGATGTGAGAGTCTCTAGCTGGGTAAGATTTGTGCTAAACTGGATCCTAGATGTTGTACAGGGTCAGATCCAGAATCAGGGCCCTATAACTCTTAATCAGTATTAGAAATTAGTTGTCAGGGTTATACAATTACTCTAAGTAGTTTAGGCTTACTTTAATGCTTGAAGCACTCAGTCAGCATTTCTCTTCTATATACACAGTATTGGGTCATATCTATAGTCTCTGGGGTTTTGCTGACCATAGACTCCAAAACTCTCTGCTTTTAATTATAAAGGAGGTAAGGAGAGATTCCAGACCTCCTATTCCTGCACCAGATCATTCTATGTTGGACTGTGTTCTCTTTTTCGTTCCTTAGAGGACCCTGTCCCAGTTTAAATTTGCAACAGAAGCATCACTACAGCAAGCCAGCAGTCTCCCTTCAAACATAAACCTGAAAATAATGTGCAGTCTATATGAAGTTATAGGAGACTGCAGCCTGACTAGATAGTACACAAACACATCTTTGTGTGTGTATGGATTTATGACATGCTCAGCCTTATAGTGTGAACCTTGCAGTTTAAGGGAGGGGATTTTTCCCTTTTAATCCCCTCTCCAGGTGCGACCCCACCTGGAGTAATGGGTCCAGCTCTGGAGCCATCAGTTCAGGAAGGATATGGACACATTGGAGTGAGTCCAGTCATGAAGATGATCAGGGGGCTGGAGTACCCCTATGAAGAAGACAAACTGAGAGAGCTGGGATTGTTCAGCCTGGATAAGAGAATGCTCCAGGGAGACCTTATAGAAAATTCCAGTACCTAAAAGGGGCCACAAGGTCATGTAGTGATAGGGCAAGGTAGACTGGCCTCAAATTGAAAGAGCATAGATTTAGACAAGATAAAAGAAAAAGAATTATAGTGAGAGTGTGGCAGCCCCTGCAGCCTCTGGACAGGTTGTCCAGAGAAGTTGTGGATGTTCCATTAGTGAAAGTGTTCAAGGTCAGGTTGGATGGGGGTTTGAGCAGCGTGATATAGGGGAAGGTGTGCTTGTCCCTGACATGGAAATTGGAAACTTAATGGTCTTTAAGGTCCCTTCCAACTAAAACTATTATGTGAATCTGTGAACATGAAAATTTTTGTCCCCATTGAATGAAAAAGCAATTTTCAGGCTGTACAATTCTTTCTGTAGTAATTTTTCTCTCTTTCTCTTTGTTGTCATACCCAGTGGAAAAAAAAACTAAAAAAAAGATTTCCTGAAAACTAGGGTAACAAAATTGTTATGTTATTTTAATAATAGGAGGAAATAGCAAGAGTCTTTCAGCAAAAGTTGATAGAAGTGTAATTAGGAAGGAAAGTGCTTAATTTTCCCATTATATCAAATTTTATGTTCTATTTCCTCCTTTAATTTAAGGAACTGAACCATGACATCATGATAAAAGTAGAGCATGTTTCAGCATAGAATCATACTGAAGTTTTTATTCCTCACATTCATCACATCTACAAAGATCTGAGAAATTTTTCTCAAGCTGCATGCTGTGTTTGCATGGGAAGCATTATCCAGTTGACCATAAGTCATGGTGATATCCTAATTTAGAGTAGGGTTGTGTGTAACTGTGCATACTTCCTCAATTTAGCTGTCCAAGCGCTTGACGTTTGCGGGAAATTTGAAATTGAAGTTGGAAAACTGGGTAGCTTGGGGGACTGCCAGGTCCATCCCCATCCAAGCCCAAGAAGGAGATTCTAGAGACTTCTGTGTGTTACAGACATTTGTAGGTAACTCATCCTATAAAAGCTCAGAGAGCTTTTGAACAGTGAAATTACCGAATGCGAGCTGCCTAAATCAGTTGTGTTCTTCAGCTGCTCGTGGTGCTGCGCTCACAGTACCATGACAGCTCTGCTTCTGATGTGCTAATGAATGTTCCCCACAGTGGCACCAATAAAGATCACCTATTACTATCTCATTTGTATTTGGGAAATGAAATATAGAAACTCAGTAGGATGCACATCCAGAGGCAGAGATCTACATGTAGGTGTTTGGAGATGAGACAAGAGTCTGAGCTCCCACAGCAATTGAAGATCAGAGAACAGTGAAAATCACCCCACAGCAGGCATCTCTACAGTGCTCAGTACCTTACATTCACTGCACTACTCATTCACTGATTAATAGTAATATTATTAGTAGTAGTTAATCCATTGGTTAAAATGGAAACTAGACACCAAAAAAAATTCAGTTATTTCAACATGGGTGTCTAGGGTAGTGGGAGACCATCTTTGGCATTCAGATGCTTTGCCAGAGGTATATGTGCAGTACAGGTCAATTATGTGCACATGCGTCAGGTGCCCCACAGACGGTCAAGAGTCCTACCTGGGGCCAGAAGGGTCAGGGCCAACAGAAGTAGACTGGGCATGTCATTTGGATGTTGGAAATAAAATCACTGCAAACTGATGTATTTGTTTGTAGAAGAAGGCCTCACTGCATTAGGAATCAGTTTGGCTCCCTAAGCATCAACTTGTGGCACTTGAGATGCTGTAAAGATGCATAACTGCTGGTTATGAGCCTTTTCTAAGTTCTGTGACAGCCTTGGGTGTCTGTACCAGGCACAATGGCACACCCTAAATGACATTAGATGTCTCCGTGTGGGCAATTGAATCAAGCGTTTCTTTTTGACCAAGACACTGGTTTGTCTTTTTTGTTGATAAACACACTGACAATCACATATTATGTGGGCTTACACCCAATCCCTGAGGTCCCTCTGCACTCTTCACACTCATTAAATATAATCTTATTTTTCTACTCTGGATATTAAATATAAAATAAATGGTTTAAGGTGAAGCATTTCAATCGGAAGCACATTATTTTTTCTTTCTTCTCTGGCTGTTGCATTTATACAGAACTGAATTGGCTGAGTAGAAGAGAAGTAACTTCTTTGTGTTTGTGAAATGTCACGGTAACATCCTGAGCATGGGCTATTGCAGTGTCAGAAGAAGCTGAGTGCAGTGAGTAACTCCATTTTGTCCACAAGTGGAGCTGCAGCCATTGGTGAGCTGTGTATGACGCACTACTGACATGCCTTACTTGCGTGCTTTTGTGTGTGATGGGGCAAAAATGACTCACTGCTGTGTGGGCTGGCTATCAGCTCAGCTGAGCTTTCTAACTTCAATGCGACTTCGTAATTGACTCTGACAAGTCCCTATCTATCTTTTATATAATATTTTATAACACTACACCCTAAGGTCAAAATAAAGTTCTGCTCCTCTTGTTTAACCTTCTTTAACAGAACATAAAAAAAAAAGTGGACTAAACCAGCTGGAACTAAATATTATTTAGATGAATGTACTGTAAAGTAACATTTTTCTTCTTTGTTGACAATAAACTTGTTGTTTCAACTTTGTTGACAAATAAACTCTGTAATAAATGAAATAATAAACTCTGTAAATATCAGAAGATCCTTGCTTGTTAGGGAATATAAAGCTGGTCAAATGTTGTTCCTGAAGTGGGTGGCAAGTGCTTTTATTGTTAGCTAGAGGAGTCACTGTGAATTTGATTGTGAAGCAGCCAAAGCCAAACTTCACTGCTCTGTAGTGCAGGGTTGCCCTTATATCATGGTGTACCACAGCTACAAAGAATGCTAATGTTTAGAGTCAGGAAGCAAACAAAGAGATAATGACTTTGAAATAAAGTCTTCTTTATTCATAAAATCACGGAATGGTTTAGGTTGGAATAGACCTTAAAGATCATGTAGTTACAATCCCCCTGCCATGGGCAGGGACGCCTTCCAATAGACCATGTTTTTCAAAGTCCCATGCAAGCTGGTCTTAGACTGACAGGGACACAGCATCCACAACTCCTCTGGGCAACCTATGCCAGTAGCTACCACCCTCACAGTAAGGAATTTCTTCCTTATATCTTATCTAAACCTACCCTCTTTCAATTTAAAGCCATTTCCCTTTGATCTATCACTACATGTCCGTCTAAAAGCTCCTTCCCCAGCTCTCCAGTAGCCCACCTTTAGTTGCTAGAACATCCTATAAGGTCTCAGAACCTTCTCTTCTCCAGGCTTAACAATCCCAACACTCTCAGCCTGTCTCCATAGAAGAGATGCTCCAGCCTCCTGATCATTTTCATGACCCTCTTCTTGGTGTCACTCCAACAGGTCCATATCTTTCCTGTCCTGGAGGTCCTCGGAGCTGGACAAAGCACTCTAGGGAGGGGTCTAACCAGAGCAGAGCAGAGCAGAGGAGCAGAATCATTCCTGCTGCCTACACTGCTTTTGATGCAGACCAGGATACATTTGGCTGTCTGGGATGCAAGCACACATAGATATGGGAACATGAGGCCATGTCAATTGAGGACATGGTTTAGTGGTGAACATGATGGTGGTGTTTGGTTGATGGTTGGACTTGATGATGTTAGAGGTCTTTTCCTACCTTAAGTACTCTATGATTCTGTGGTTGTCAAGTTGTGATGAGCTGTTCATCAACCAATACCCCCAGGTCCTGGTCCTTAGGGCTGCTCTCAATCCATTCTCTGCTCAGCCTGTATTTGTGCTTGGGATTACTCTGACCCAGGTGCAGAACCTTGTACTTGTTGAACTTGAGATTTGCACAGTCCCATCTCTCAAGCCTGCCCAGATCCCTCTGGATGGCATCCCTTTCTTCCAGCATGTCAAGTGCACCACACACCTGGGTGTCACCTGTCACCTGCAAAGTTGCTGAGGGGGCCCTCAATCCGCCTTCCGTGTTGGTGACAATGACATTAAACAGCACCAGTCCCAGTACAAAACCTGAGGAATGCCTCTCATTGCTGGTCTCTCCTTGTGGACATGGAGTCATTGACCACAAAAATTTTTATTGTGACCAATTCCTTAATGCACCAAGTGGTCCACCTATCAAATCCATGTCTCTTCAGTTTAGACACAAGGATGTATGGCAGGCACTGTAAAATGCCAATGCTGTAACCTCATCATTGAAGGCCACCAGATTTGCAAGGCATCATTTCCCCTTAGTAAAGCCATATTTTCTGTCACAAATTGCCTTCTTATTTTCCATGTGCATAAACATGGTTTCCAGGAGGATCTGCTCCTCATCTTGCTGGGCATCAAGGTGAGATTGATTGGCCTGTCAATTGAAAAATGGAAGCTGTGTTTCCCCTTATCCAGCCACTGGGAACTTCAGGAGACTGCCACAGCTTTTCAAACATGGTAGATAGGGGCTTAGCCACTTCCTCCACCAGTTCCCTCAGGACCTGTGGACGCATCTCATCAGGTCCCAAGGACTTGTGTCCCTTCAGGTACCATAGATTTTCTCGAACTTGACCTCCTATAGTGTATGGTTTTTCCAAGTCCCTGACTTTGCTCTCTGTGACTTGAGCTGTGGCTGGAACAGTTGCTGGTGAAGATTGAGGCAAAAAATTCCTTGAGTTCCTTAGGCATTTCCATATCCTCAGTAACCAAGTCTCATTTCCTTCCAGAGAGGACACACATTTCCTGAAGCCTTCCTTCTCTCCCTTATGTACCTGTAGAAGCTTTTCTTGTTGCTCTTGCTGTCCCTGGCCAGATGGAATTCTCTCAGTGTTTTAGCTTTCCTAACCTGATCCCTAAATGCTTGGAAAATCTCTGGGACTATTCTTCCCAGGCTACCTGTGCTTCCTTCCATCCATGCTCTGTGGGCTTCCTTTTTGGGTTTGAATTTTTCCAAGAGCTCCATTTTCATCCACACAGATCTCCTGGCATTTTTGCCTGATTTCCTCCTTACTGGGATGAATCATTCCTGACCTTAGAGGAGGTGATCCTTGAACATTTCTCGGGCCCCACTTCTCTTGAGGGCTTTGACCCTGAAGATGCATAAGTCTGCTCTTCTGAAGGCCAGTGCAAGGAGCTGGCTGTGTGCCCTCCTCACTGCCCTAAGGATCTTGAAGTCCACAATTTCACAGTCCCTGCAGCCAAGGCTGCTCTTGAGCATTGCCTACAAGCCCCTCCTGGCTGGTGAGAACAATGTTCAGCATAGCATCAGGGAACAAGGTCCAGCATAACACCTCCCCTTGTTGGTTCCTGTATTAATTGGAGAAGGACGCTATCATCAGCACATTCCTCTTGGATTGCTTGTGCCCTGTTGTGCTTGGGGTGTCAGATGCCCAGACACCTGAGACATTGTTCATCTATTTTTTACCCATCCTGGTCTTGAGTCCTCTAGTAATCTATTATCCTTTGGTAAGGCTAACTTCTCTTTTTCTACCTTAGTTTGGGACTTAACTTTTAGAATGAGTAAAGTTAGAGAAGATAAATCCCATCATTAGGTGCTATTTTGAGGAGGCAAGTAGGTACTAGGTTTTTTTTTATATGTTTGTGCAGTGACTAGCCACTGTGCTCCACAAGAAGACCACGGTTTATGACAGAAATTCTCCAGTACTACTGCAACCTCCTCCAGTTTTTAAAACACCTTACTAATGTCATTTGGTATTATTACAGTTCAGTTTCTTTGGGCTGATATTAAGTACTGCTTAGCCCAAAAGGAGGATGTGGATAGATCAGAAAGATAAAAATCAGACTGAAATAATGAAGACGAATATATGTTATTCGCTGCAACATAGATAGGTAGACAGATAGATAAAGAATGGAGAATAAAAGAAGTAATTTTTTGGTTTATCTGTGCATATTTATCCTATGTCTCAGTTGCTGCAACTCAAAAAAACAATACACTTATATTAAAAGTAATGTGATAACATCTGAAAATTATGTCTGAGAAAGTGAAGACAATTAGATTCAGTGAGATTAGAGTGACTTATAAGTTTGCATGAGGAGAAGGAAACAGATCGGCTTCTAGGAGTATCCCAGTGGCTTAGTTGAAAACTAACGATGTCATGCAGGCACTGAAATCATAAAAGTTGTTTATTATGACTGTGTAGTTAAAATAACAGAAAGCTTGAGACTGTGACTGATAAATAGCTGGGTAATGAAGAGTTGCCTGCAGCCCATTAAAGAAATGATGAAAGACTGAAGTCTGCCACAAGGTTTCTGCAGCCTGACATAGATGAGGTGGTGAAGACTGGGAGATATCCTGATCAGACTAACAGATAACTGGCAAAAACTGAACACATGGCTCTTGCATGCATATGTAGCCCAGGGCTAAAGATACTCACCAATTAAAAATGGTGTGATGAAAAATGGTAAGGCAAGAGGAAAAATGCTTGAGATAAGTACAGGGAGCAGTGTAAGTGGCTGAGAATGTGCCAAAGATCATGAAAAATTATTGCACCAGCATTAGTGGGAGGTGAGAAGAGGCCCAGAGAAGCTAGAATAAAGGCATCAGACCAGTGAGACAGTGCAAACATAGGGGCAGGGCAGAAAAGAGAGTAGGGAGTATGGCTTTTAGTTCAGCAGAAGGGAGCTGCAATGCAAGGAAAGTGAGCAGCAGTATGTGCTGGAGAGTTTATCAGCCTTGGGGCTTGCTGTACCTTCCCATCTGTACATCACCGTCTGTGCAGCTTAGGTGGTCTAATTCTGCTACGAGTCAGGATGATCTAACAGGATGGGAAGGAGCATGGAAAAGGACATCGGAGGGTTGGTGATACTCGTGAGTCAGTGGGAGAAATTATAAGTTTCAGCTGCAGGATGAAAAGAAGGCAGGATGGTTTTGATCAAGAACTTTGAATTCTGATGAGAGTGGAGGAGGGAGAATGATGTAGCGCAGTCCACAGGCTCAATGATAGAACATATGGTAGGGAGCATGGAGGCTCTTATGTTCACATGAACACAAGCTGCTTGCCCTCTCCCCTCCCCTCTGCCCCCCTTCCATCCCACCCCCTCACCTTTCCACCTAGTCTCCCAACACAGATCTTCAGCCACTGCATCCCACCTGTTTTTTGACCTATCTGCATGGTCTGAACACACAGAGGGAATTTATTCTTAACTGTGTGGGAAGACTGCTCTAACCATACAACCCTTTGTCAGGGTTTACTAGGTTTACCCAACCCAATTTGAAGTGATAATTAGCCTGCCACAGCTTTTCAGAGCTTCTCCCATGGGAAATGGGGATTGCTGTTTAGTTCTTAGGCCCCTTAAGTGGTTTCCTCATGTCTCCAAACATCCCTGCAGGCCTGTGAGATGCTGTGCTGACACCGGTGAGGAGTATGAGAAAGGCTTGAGGATCTTCCCACTTGGAATGGATCTTGAGGATCTTGAACAGGGCACATAGAACTATTCCTTTATGGTACATATGATATAATGTAACTGTACCATTCCATATATGGCGCATATGAAAATTACATAATTTTTGGCCAAAGTATTCTAGCATTTTGTTGATTTTTCTAACTGTATAAAAAGGGTGAGAAGACACATTTGTGATAGATGAAGTCTTTTGCTAAAGTAGCTCCTCTAATATGCAGCTGACTGCCCCTGACTGACTGCTCCTTCTTGGGGCAAAACCTTTGCTCTTGGTTCAAATTTACAATTTCCTCTAGTTAATTTCACAAACTTCTAATTACACACAGAGATTTTACAATCTTTTAAGAAAGCCTGATTTTATGGACTGCTTCATAATATAAACTGTCTCTCCACAGTGATAGACACACAAAGTCTGTAATTTGAATATCTGATGTCTTAATACTCTCTTTGGAAGAATTTTAAATCTCAAGTTGATTACAGTCATCCTTCCCATAGGGCAATAAAATCACTGTTCCACTTTTTAATACATCTGCTAATCAAACACTAAATATTCCCTCCAAACAAATCAGTGAGGTTCAGGAGAACATGAGAGTAGGTAGTCCAAGGGGTATTTAAAACGTCAGATGACTGTATGAGATAAGAAGGCTTGTGTGGGCTGACAAGTTTAATAAGCACTGCAATATTTAGTAAGTCTCCCTGCTTAATAGCAGTTTCTCTAATGGAATAAGGTATCCAGGAAAGTCTGTCATTACTTTGAAGTACACATTTATTTTAATCCAATTCCACCCAGTTACTTGTTCTACTCAGACTGGTCTGAAAATTTACTCTTTTATAATTTGCCTCTTCCCAAACAACTGTGATCATTGCATCTTCAGCAATTTCAGTGTGGCAGCTTATGGTCTACTACAATACCAATGCCCTTTCCAAACCTGAGAGGAATTTGATTTTTTTCCTATACATATTAATAAATACACCTACATGGATTTGACTATAATTAAAATGTCCCATAAACCTCTTTGCACTTTTTTATTGATTTAAAATATACATTAAGATAATGGCTGTCCTAAACCTAAGACAAGTTTTCATCCTGACTTTGTCTGAAATCTAACTTCAATATGACTAAAGCAGAAAAGAGGAAAAAATAATGATTATTGTAGTCTTTTCCTTGCCATTCATGCAGTATGTAAATCTATATATATTTTCCTCCCTGAAAGAATCAAAAATTCCAGGAGAAATTTGCAGTATGTATGTAGTTTGCAGAATAAATACTTAGAAAGAGGAACTTCTGTGCTCACCCTAAAATCTGATACAAATCATTAAAATTTTTGTTGGCCATGTGTCTTGAGCAGTTCAGCCACTTCTCAGAAAAGGATGATGGAGAAAGTAAACACTGATAATGCTGACAGGAATTTCAAAAAATCTATTTCTAACAAATTTCAGTGAAAAATAAGTTCAGCATTGATGGATTATGAGTACAAGCCTGTACTTTGAAATTGCAGAATAAAAATTAATGCTAGATAATTTTATTAGGGTTCCAAAGCAGTAATGACTGTGATCACCCTAAGAAGCCCCTGCACATTATTGTCCAAGAATGCTTAGTGACACCAGTATCTCTATCAGTTGTTTTCTTTCTTTCTTTCTTTCTTTCTTTCTTTCTTTCTTTCTTTCTTTCTTTCTTTCTTTCTTTCTTTCTTTCTTTCTTTCTTTCTTTCTTCTTTCTTTCTTTCTTTCTTTCTTTCTTTCTTTCTTTCTTTCTTTCTTTCTTTCTCTCTCTTTCTTTCTCTCTTTCTTTCTCTCTTTCTCTCTCTTTCTCTCTTTCTCTCTCTCTTTCTTTCTTTCTTTCTTTCTTTCTTTCTTTCTTTCTTTCTTTCTTTCTTTCTTTCTTTCTTTCTTTCTTTCTTTCTTTCTTTCTTTCTTCTCTTTTCTTTCTTTCTTTCTTTCTTTCTTTCTTCTTCTTTCTTTCTTTCTTTCTTTCTTTCTTTCTTTCTTTCTTTCTTTCTTTCTCTCTTTCTCCCTTTCTCCCTTTCTCCCTTTCTCCCTTTCTTTCTCCCTTTCTTTCTTTTCTCCCTCCCTCCCTTCCTTCCTTCCTTCCTTCCTTCCTTCCTTCCTTCCTTCCTTCCTTCCTTCCTTCCTTCCTTCCTTCCTTCCTTCCTTCCTTCCTTCCTTCCTTCCTTCCTTCCTTCCTTCCTTCCTTCCTTCCTTCCTTCCTTCCTTCCTTCCTTCCTTCCTTCCTTCCTTCCTTCCTTCCTTCCTTCCTTCCTTCCTTCCTTCCTTCCTTCCTTCCTTCCTTTCCTTCCTTCCTTTCCTTCCTTTCCTTTCTCTCTCTCTCTGTCTCTCTCTCTTTATCTGTCTTTCTCTCTTTCCTGTAATTGAGATTAAATGCTTGGTTTCTTTATCCTCTTCTCTTCTGCAAAATGGTGCACTTCAGACTTCAGTGTCACTGAGGATTTTCTGACCAGCATGACACTGAAAGAAACTATGAAGAGTTTGAAAAATGTCCACAGGCAGGACTATTCTTCATAATGTACAAGATGGTAAATTATCCTTCGTCAGTGTCTTGGTAGTGCTCACTACCCAACTCACTCAGTGCTGGCCATTGTCAGGGACAGGATGATGGACATCTCAGCAGGTTCATTTCCATTAGCCCAGTTTACTGTGGATCTCAGGTCATTATTTCCAGTCTCCTTCCTCACTTTGATTCCTCAAGGCTGGGATGAAGCTAACCTTGAAGCTAGTGGTAGTGAAGAAAAAGGGAAAAAAATGGGTTATTTATACCCTAATTGGCTTCAGAATAAAGAGCAAAACCAGTTGGTTTGCAAGGATAGAAGCAAAGGTAAGATCAGGAATTTCACAAAATCACAGAATTTTCTTAGTTGGAAGTGACCCACAAGGATGATTGAGTCCAACTCTTAAGTGAAGGGCCCACACAGCAATCAAACACACAATCTTTTGTAGCATTTTCTACTTTTTGCCAATGTGAGCACCCAAAATCTTGCTTATGAGTGAAGAGGAAGCACATCTTTTATCAATATGTGTATATCCAATAATTTCATTTTAGTATACTCAAAATCTTATAATTCTTATCATTGTTAGTCCAGAGAAAATCCGCACATGGTAGCTTTTCCATCATTTCATGTCTTTAAGTCAAAGCTGAATAATCTTCTATAAATATTATACAGGAAGGAAGGAGAAGGAAGGAGATAAGACCTGATGCCAAAATGACATGGTAAAACCATAGAAGTTTCAGTTCTTCAGGAAGGTAAACAAAAGTGTCAGTGAAAACCGTGCTCCCCCCAGAAGCAGGAGCAGCTGATAGCCATTTGTGGTGAGTGGAAGGTGTCCTCAGTGGCAGGCTAAGGAGGATGCCTGCACATCCCCTCTCCTCAGAGATGAATTGCGATGGTCACACAGAGTCTTACAGACAGCTTTCATCCTCTTGTGCTTCCCTTAAAATGCCAGTACCCATCTCATGTCCTTACCACTTATCCTCCCCTCCAGCCTGAACTCCATCTTCATCACTGTCTGCTTTACTTGCCTCACCTTTCAAGCAGGGATTCTGTATTACTATCCTACTCCTTATTTCCTCCCTCCCCGAACAGCTGTGATCTGTCCCACCTGGAGCAAAACAGCTGCCCACCAGCATCCTCACAGTAGCTCTCCAGGCAAAAAGCCTCCCTACCATCTTTCCAGGGATAGGACTTCCTTCCTGCCATCAGAAAAGCAATTCTCTGTGTCACTTGAAGCTTGGATGAGGCCCTGGATATCCCATTTAATCACTACTACTGATATTTAGAGATTCTGTACATGTCTACCTGCTCTGTCACCACTTCCTATGTACCCTTTAATACCTGTGTGGGACTATAACACTGCTGGCTTTTAGAGGAGATCAGGAGGCAATGGGAGAGGCCATGTGATGTTCTGGTTCAGCTGTAACTTGCTTATACAGATTCTCTGGTACTCCAGCAGTTTGTCAGATTTAAGTTTTAGAAATGCAGTGCATTTCAAATAAATACAAATTTCAAACCCAGCATCACAGAGCAAAATTTCCAGTACATGAGAATGTCTATGGGATGCAATAAATGAAATTAGATTTTTCAAATTATTATTATTATTTAAAATTGCTCTGACATGTGGAGAGAAAGGAGTTTAGAGGATAGTCATTTTGTAAAGGAAAAAGTTACAAAGCTATACACTGAAGAAAAGAGAAGGAAATTCTTTTCCCTCTAGAAACAATGTAACTGACACAGAGTGTACACTTTTCACTGTTGTTTAAGCAGTGCATTTTTTATTCCTTTGATTATTCCTCCTCCATCTTTCCCATGCATCCAGGATGTTTGATAGGTCCCTGTGAGTAGTGAAACCACCCATTAATTCTATGGACTTTCATAGTGAATCAGGCATGAGTCCTGGAATTTCTGAGCAATAAATTTTCCCAGATTAGATAGCGTTTGCTGTGTTCTCTTCCAATTTGGACCCATTTCCAAATTATCCTCTTCCACTGCTAAGACTCTCACTTGAGTGAGATTTGACACTTCAGTCCTCAGTGTTTCAGAGATGAACTCACAGCTGGTATAAATCTAGAAGCTTGTTCTGTTTATGAGCAAGTTTCTGTGCAACAAATGTCTGCAATAGCAGCAAACTAAACCAAGGACTAAATGTCTCTGCTGCTGCCAAATTCCCACTGGTATGAACGGAGCACAATAAATGAAACATCCACCTCACCCTAACCAGTTTATTTCTGTCAGCTTAGCCAAAGCAGCTCATTCCAACTATCAACACAGTACAAACCCAATGCAAAGAGATCAGGTTAAACTGCAACAAAAGTTGCTTTTTAGCTTCCTTGTTACCCATCTACACTGTGGCATTCAAGTTACTTGAACACAGATACACCAGTATTTATGCTGAACCTTCTCTTGACACTCACGGGTCCTGCTCTTTTATTTAAAATCCAAAGCCTTGGAGTCAGATAAATGCCATAGAATCTTAGTTTCTTCATCAGCAGTCTTGTAGGTAAAAAAAGCAAGAAAGCAAAAAAAAAAAAAGCCTCTACTACATAACCCAATTATTTCCAAAAGTTAGAAATCAGGTAAAAAAAAATTTGAATACATTGTTTTTAAATTTAAAGGTTTTCATCCATTCTCAAGATTTCAGGATGCTTTAATTAGATGTCACCCAGATGTCTTATCTCCATGGCTTTTTGTACTTTGAAAAGCTGTAAAATCAAAACAGCAAAGTTATATGACAGATATTAATCCCATCACTCAGGTACATTGGATCTGCTTATGCTTCTCTATTCATGCAAGCTGATCATGCCCAAAAGCAAACACTAAAGGGATTATAGCATCAGTGATTTAGAGCGGCGTGGGTTGGAAGGGATCAAAAAGATTTTCTCATTCCAACTCCCCTGGCCATGGGCAGGGACATCTCCCACTAGATCAGGTTGCCCAGAGCTCTGCCCAACCTGGTCTTGAAAACTGCCAGGGATGGGGCGCCCACAACTTCTCTGGGAAACCTGTTCCAGTGCCTCACTAGTGCTTTTGCCCTAGGAAAAACCTGCTGTCCCCCAGAACAAAGACTTGTCAGAGGAAAGGATGATGAACTAAGCCTGGCAGAAACATGCTAGATGCAATAGCTCCCCTCAGAGCTTTTCAGTGTGCAGTGGATGGAACTGAGATTACTCATTTCATGCATATTTTCCTGCAAAATCTTCGTTTTCATCAGAACTACACACTGCCTAAGAGATTCCCTGGTAAGGGATAATCCTCTTCACAAAGTGTAGGAGCACGATGTACTTTATGGTCTCTGCCCATTCTTATTCTTTCCCTGCCAACAATTCCTTCAGCACAGCTATAAATCCCATTAGGTGAGGTCACCAGCTAAAATAAATAAAAACATGTTCTTATGTACATTTCCCAGTGTCACCCCAGGCATTTATTTTTATGGCAGGCATTTGGGTGATCCCCAGGAACAGAAACTATGTCAGTTATAAATTCTTTTGCAAAAAACCCCAAACCTGTCAGACCATTACAGGCCGGAGTTGTACTCTACCACTACAGCACAGCTACCAGGTGTGATAATAGCAGCCATTAGTTGCTGTTGCCAAAATTCAACCTAATAGTCACTTTGTTGATAATTTTTGGAGCCAGAGGCAAGTCTTGAGCAGGTGCCACATGAAGAAAGGTAAAACACTAATGTTAAAATTGTTTTTTTCCGGAAAGAATGTACCTGGAAAATTATGGGCAAACAAATAATTTTCACTGAAAGAAATGCCACTTGTTTCTTTAGAAACATCAGAGAGAGAGAGGGACTTTACTTAAAAGTACCCTTTTAAAATGCAATACTACTTATCCTACTTTCACCTTCTTCTGATAAATCAATGAAATAGAACATATCTGAATAGTCAGTCTTTGAAAAATTACACACCTTTAACTTTTTTGCATTGTTGCTATTTGTGGTATCCAGCTTCAGATTGTTTCTGTCTTTTGAAAATAACACGCAACTGGAAACCCCCTCCCAGTACATACCCACTTAGTAGTGGGGGCAGCTTTTGGTTTGAATGGTAACTATTGACAAGGTTGAAGAGTTTGCATAAATGCTTTTGGATTTTTTTCACTGCTTCTGTAGAAAGTTGTCTAAGACAACAAATGCTCATTACATTGAAATATCTGTAAGATAATACCTGTATCTGTGTGTTCTCTAAGCCCTTATGATACTTTTCTCCTGTATTTTTAATGCACTGTAATGCTGCCAACAATGCATTTAATACATAGCAGTTTCTTGCTCCTTTTATTCTTGGAAATTTTTCACTATGTGCTTGTGTTACTTTCTTTCTTTGATGGAGCTCCACAAGGAATCTTCCTAGAACCAGATGACAAAAGCAGAGGAACTCTCTAAAGTGTCACAATAGCAGGAACTTTCCAAGAAAAATTAGCAGTCACATGTCAAATAGGAAAGTTACATTCCCTTTGATTCCAGCCATGTTTCCTTGCTAATCCATTTCTTTTCTGATATTCCAGACTTCTGGGCAGAATAAAACTCAGCCTTTTAAAAACTCTTTCTGTTAGAAAAAGGTGTTCTGTTCGTCCTTGTGGATAAATGAGTTCTCCCTACTGTGAATTATTCTTTTGATCAGCTTTGTTGCAAGTTGATTAACACTCATTTCTGGGCCAGTAACATGTTTCCAGTATACCAGTTTCAAGGTCTGAAGACTCATTGTTCTGTAAAGCTGGAGAGTGTTCTGCATGCTGAATCAGAGACCCTGAGTTGCTAAAGGGGACATATTATATATGTTAGAAGCTGAAATTATCAGGCTATCATCCTGGAAAGTCATATTTTCAATATAGAAACACCACTTTTGAGGAGGGTTTATGCAGCCTATTAAGCTTAATTTCTTGGATTAATTTAAAACTGAGGCATCTAGCTACATGTCTGACAGGGCACAAAGTCTGCATATTTTAAGCACAAAAATTATCTGTAAAGCATTCAGAATACTTTTTCTGTAACCTATGTAGCATATGTGTAACAGCTAAATTTATTTGGCAGACTGAGATTTGCTTCATAGGCTTCAAAGCTTTGTTTCCAAAACATTTGAATTTAACATTTCTCAGTGTGTGCTTATTTGGCAAAATTTCGGAAAACTTCAGCTATCATCTACTATGACAAAATTCTAACCTTGCCTAACATAAATGGAGTTCTACATGCAAAGAAGACAAGAAAGGAAGACCCATAACAATGAGAAGCAAACACACTGGACAGATATTTTCAAATATGACATGTATGGTATTCACTTCATTGTGAATACATTGTTTTAGGTAAAAACCAGCAATTATGCACACAGAAGGTAATGTGGAGAATGTCTGATAATAAAACTGTCGTAAAAGTAATTTGCTTCCAAAATCATGCATTATGGGCTTTTTTTTTTTTAATCGGAACAACTCTGAAATTCAGTTGGTTATTATTTTAATATTTCTATATTTTTAATTCTAGTTAAAGCTTTTGGCCATGTTAATATTTACTTTACGTATTCAATACATGAGTGACTCAGACCCCAGGGAAAGTGCTAATTACACCTAGCCACATCCCATTGTGGTGGAAGCAGATATTGTGGGAGCTTAAACTGAGATTTATGCCTTTATAAATGTAGGGTTTACATCATACATAAAATTAGATACAACTTGGACATTCTTATTATAAAAAAATCTGTAAAACAATCCTGGCTATCCGTCTGCAGGACAACTTCATTAATGACATCCCACAGAAGAGGAATGCTGTAACTGAAAGGATGTCACTTCAAATGAATTTTCCCAGCAGAAGCTACTGCTGAATCATCTTATTTCCTGTATATTGAAACAAATTGAGAGCAAGGACCTTCCAGGTCACAACATGTTACTGGAAATTCAGTGTTGGAAGCTATTCTGTGCTTTAAAAGTGCAAATAGTGAAAGATGCCTTGACTGAAGATACTGTATGTGCTGCTCCCTTTTCAGGTGAGATGTACAGGAAGGCAAGAAAGCCTTCAGATAAGTACAGTCTTTTGGAACTCAAGTGCATTAAAATGCACGAAGTCTGGAAGAGCTTTTTGAGATACACCTTTAAGTAACCTAAGGAGGAAACTGGAAGTTTGCTGAATTAAACACTTGACAAGAAACCAAAGTTGTAAAGCCAGCTCTGCTATCCTCATTATGTGTGGGATGTGTGGGATCCTGGAGCATAACTGGCTTTCAGTAAGCTGCAGTGCAGCTCTTTCCAAGCGCTGTGCTGGGAAGCTGTCCAAGGGATATTGACTTCTGCTTTTCTGGATCCAGGAAACAGTACTGTCAAGTCCTGAGGGTAAAACTAATCCTTATTTAATTAAGACTTTTGATTAACTGAGTTTGGGTAAACAGGATGGTAAAGTAACCAAAATATTTTGAAAACAAATACAGGAATTGAGAGGCAGGTCCTCGTCCAGCTACTTGTCAGTAAAGATACACTCTTAGTCTCTCTGCTTCTGCAGCTTCTGGGGATAAGAATGCAGACTCCTGGCTGCAAAGGGATCAGCTTGAGCAGATATGGGAGAACACTTTGGTAGAATTTGTGTAAGGCACCTATCAGCAGTGCTTCATAGCATTAGCTGTGCTACCAACTGTGTTAGAAGAAAAAAAAAAAGAACCTTTCTACTGGGTCTGCTTGAGATAAAGTTAATTTCATGGCAGCCTTGAGAACACAGTTTTGGATCTGTGACCAAATCACTGATGATCATTAGCTGTTGCTGAAAAGCGTTTTTCCAGTGTCAAAGCCTTTTCTTTTTCCTACTCTCCCTTCCCCAGTAGGCTGGCAGTGGGCAAGAAGTTTGGAGGAGACAAAACCAGGGCAGCTGACTCAAGCCAGCCAAAGGGCTGTTCCAACCCTATGTTGACGTGCTCAGCTATGAAATCTCAGAGAAAGACAAAGAAAGTGGGATGTCTGACATTTGTCTTCCCAAATGATCATTGCATGCAATGAAACTCTGCGTTCTAGAAATGGCTGAACATTCGCCTGCTGATGGGAAGTAGTGAATGAATGCTTTGTTTTGCTTTGCTTGCATGTGCTGCTTTGCCTTTTACTTACTAAACTGTCTTTATCTCAATCCATAATGGTATTTTTGCTGACTTTACCATCACTTTTGGGAGGGAACTCCCAAGTCTGGAGCTTACCTGCTAGCTTGGGTCAACCCACCACAATCTTGCAACAAGGCCCTAAAAAGTTCTTCTCTCTGCCTCTCCCTCCAAACCCTCATATTTAAACATTTTTCCCTTTCAATCTATACAGAACACATTCAGGAGATACTCAGTAATGGACCATAATAGGAAAAATATGTAATTATGCAGTTGCATCCTTAATTCAGGTGCACAGCTGTGAGGACACATGCAAAGGAGGCGTTCAGAAATTAAGACTGGCATTTTTTGAGTGAGCTGCTCCTTTGATTCTGAATTGTCTAAATGTTATTTAGTACACGTGATGTAACTGCTCTGGTTGTGTGACTGACCTCTTTGGAAGGCTGTGCCAAAGGCTGTTCTCAGTGGTAGCCATGCAACCACATTGATTTCTGTGCGATCACACAGGCGTGCTTGCGGACAGATCACCTCAGTGGTGTGTCCTCCTCCACTGCAGAATCATCCACTGTTTAGGTCTTTTTTTGTCACCAGAGTTGGTTGCTGCTTGCATAACTAATATGTCAGTGCATGAGTGATTCTGTTTTCCAGTCTGTACAAAGGCACGTTGTCCTTAGCCCACAGCAGGTCATCCCAGGAGAGCTTCCTCCTAAATCACTTCCTTTGCCTCCTCACTCATTAGCTTATCAGAATCCTCTTTCCAATTCATCAGATAAAATTTGATTATTTTACTTTACAACAAAATATAATTAATTTAAAATGGAAATTATGGAGAAATGTTTTGAAGCACTACCAAAGTTCTCTAACAAAGTTTTTGGAAGAGCTTGGTGTTCGGATCATTCTGAACTGTCATATTCCACAGAGAGAAAGGCCCTACGGGCGCATGTGGGGTAAATAGGCCCCTGATCCAAGAAACATGTTGATTCTTAAGGAGGGTAACAAAGGTTCCTGCTCTAGGAAAAAAGCATGCATTTATTCCCTTGGAGGACTGAACAGACCCCTGCACTCCACAGACAACAAGATGCAATGTGCTAACACACTGAATAGGTGCTTGTCCTAATAAATGACACATAATGCATCCAGCTCTGGAGTTCTCAGCACAGGACAGACTTGGATCTGTTACAGAAGGTCCAGATGAGGGTCACAAAGACCATGAGAGAGCCAGCCCATCTCTCCTGTGAAGAAAGGCTGAAAGAGTCAGGACTGTTCAGCCTGGAGAAGAGAAGGCTCCGGGGATACCTTTTAACAGCATTCCAGTACCTAAAAAGGGCCTATAGGAAAGATGGGGACAGACTTTTAAACAGTGTGACAGGACAAGAGGTAATAGTTTTAATATGAAAGAGGGCAGATTTAAAGAAGATGCAAGGAAAAAAAATGTGGGTGGTGAAACACTGGAACAGGTTTCTCAGAGAGGTGGCATTCCTGGAATCGTTCAAGGTCAGACTGGATGAGGCTCTGAGCAACATGGTCTAGTGAAAGGTGCCTCTGCCCAGGGCAGGGAGTTTGGACTAGATGACTTTTAATGGTCCCTCCTAACCCAAACAATTCTTTGATTCTCTCCTTTCCTAGGAGTGGCTAAACAGGCCTGTGCTCCCAGGACTGACACACATTGATTTTTCAGGAGGGTTAGAGAGGTCCTCACCACCAGTTATTGTTATCACAGTATGTCACCACTCTCAGACTGTGTCTCTTCCTCTGTCTGTAATTTCCTGATCCTTGGCAAGTAATTTGTGCCATTACTGTACCCAGCCAGCTCCCCAAAATGTCTTTTCAAAATATACCTGAATGCTTTATGTTCAGTCTGAAAATGAAGGAAAATTTTATAAATACCTTGATTTCTTCAGCAATTATCTGCCAAACTATATGTCCTCAGCAGCTTTAGTGACCTGTTGGAAACAGAAAGATAAAAAACATCAGTGAGGAGAAAAGTTTAATAAACACCCATTAGCGTCTAAGCATCCACCTTATAACCCATGAGACACAATTTAAATGATGGATGCTTCTGCTTCAGTCCTCATGGCCAGACTTGTACCTCACCCAGCTATGCAGAGCAGCAGGGATCAGTGTTGCCAGGGAGCCAGTTAGTGTCTTGGTACATTCAGAGCCTGGGACATGAGTGCAGCAGGCTGCAGGCTGCTGTCATAGGCTCACAGCACATTGTGCCTACATGGCAGCAGCTGCTCCAGCCCCTTGTCAGCCCTGCCAGTTACTCCAGCAGGTATCAGGATCAGGAGAATGCTGGCACTGGCAGTGCTGACCGTATGCATCAGAGCAAGCAGCACCAGCAGCACCTTATGGCCTTTTGCCTGAGAGAAGCTATGGGATCCTCTGGATAATGAGATGTTATGGATGAGATATAGTTTTGTCACTATGTCATCAAATCACTTTGATGGGATTTTAATGGGTTTTTTACTGGCTTTCTGCCTGCAGGATTCCTCAAGGGCATTCTCTTCCATTCTTTGCCCCTTCATGAGCAAGCTGGATTTCCACATCCTAGCTTGAGTCTTGAGGAAATTAGATGCTGATTTTCAGAGGAAGTTGCTGTTGTCTAGGCCCATGTCACTTGTTCTCAGAGAACAAAGTGAACTGAGACCATATGAAAGTGATGGAATAAGAGAAATAAGCAGAAGACAAAAATAATTCCATTAGGTTCATTTTTCAAAAAGGCTTGATGTTTTCAATCATTCAATCAACATCAACTGTTTGACAAATGGATAAATACTCCTCGAAAAACGTACATGTTAGATACCAAATTAGCTGTAGAATTCACTTTTAGGAAGTAGCTGTAAGATGGAAAGAAATCTATTTTTGGAGGACAGTAACTCCAGAATAAGTTTAGAGAACCTGCTCTCGGCTGAGTTAGGAAGACAAATCTTAAATGGTAAAGGTCAGGTAGCAGATATTGTCTGTGTTTCCCTCAGACTATGCTTAGCATCTGTGGATGATAGGCAACAAAAGTCCAAACTGCTCCAAGCTAATTTATGTCAATAAATGAAGTATAGGCATCCAGCACATGACCCAGATGAAGCAGCTCTCCAAGGACAGTGCTCAGACCTGGTTACTGGCTCCTGCCCTCAGCATTCCCCAGCCTAGGAATGAGCTGCTGTCCTTTGTCTCTCCCTCTCCATCACCAGAGATGACAGTTCACTCTTTTCTGTGGATTTATATGGTAATAAAATTGCCTCCACTTGGAAGTGTTAAATAATCCTGATCATAAATTCTAAGAGAGTTGTTTTCCAAAACCAAGAAAATTTGCCAGAAATGGGAACGAATGGGTGGGGATGGGTTGAGAGTGGGAATAATGCAATAAATAGAATTGGCTTTCTTCTGTACTCTAGTCTTGTTCTTTGAACTGAGACCTTGCCAGAGTGAGCAGCTGGGTTCCTGTAAGAACACAGTCCTGTTGAAGATACTGAGGTAGGGTATTTTCCTAGCATAAATAAAAAAGGAAAGAATTATTGACTTTATTTACTATTCATATTATGTGGCTGGGTATATAAGAACAGCAAAAAGAAAGGCTCCTGTCCCTGAAAAGGAATTTGCAAGGCCAATACCAAAGTAATCTTGGGAGGTACATTTCACATGGCTGTCATTCTATTACCTGAATAGCTGTTCAGGGACTTATTAGTCACAACGGGCTATTTTCTTGTCTTCCTGTTGCTCAATTAGAAGAGCATGGGTCTTGTGTAAGGTTTGTACTACATTTGCTGTGTTGGTACAGCAAATATGCTGCAGCTCTGATATCCTATTTGCAACTGAAAATAAAGGTGAAAATAAAATATGAGTCATCCATGTGCACTTGCAGCCCATTGTCTAACGGGCCAATTGTCTACTGGACTGCATAAAAAGGATTGTGACCAGCAACTGAGGGAGGGGATTCTATCCCTCTGCTTTGCTCTTGTGAGACCCCGCCTGGGTGCTGTGTCCAGTTCTGGGACCTCCAGCACAAGAAAGACATGAGTCTGTTAGAGCAGATCCAGAGAGGAGCCACAAAAATGATTTGAGAACTGGAGCACCTCTCTTGTGGAAACAGACAGAAGAATTGGAATTGTTCAGTCTGGGATTTCTCAGTCTGGAGAAGAGAAAGGAGCCTACAAGAAAGAGCAAGAGAGACTTTTCACAAAGATATGTAGTGACAGGACAAGGGGCTTTTAATCTGGAGGAGGATATATATACATTGGACATGAGAATTTTTTATGAGGGTAGTGAAATACTGGTGCAGGTTGTCCACAGAAGTTATGGATGCCCCATCAGATCCAGGTTGGATGGGGCTTGGAGCAACCTGCTGTAGTGGAAGATGTCGTTAGCCATGGCACTGGACTTGGACAGAATGACCTTCAATGCTACCTTCCAGTACAAATAATTATTATGATTCTATGATTCTAGTTCACTTCTCTTCAGGCAACAAATCCTGTCTCCACTCTAGCTCTTCATTGTTTTGATGGGGGAAATGACTTAAATTATGGTTAAGTCTTGGTAGAGGTAGGAACACTGCAAAGGTAAAGATTTGAGGACATGTGAAGTGACAAGAATACTATTAATTATGTTTTCTGTGGATGAATATGATGTGGTTTCAATCTCACATAAAGCAGATCCTGTCCTACATATGGCACAGTTCAGCTGCCCCTCCATTCAATGCAATCCCTTGAGAAACTGCCCCAGTCTACCCCAAAGGAAAATCAGTATGCAGTTGCATCAGCCCAATGCATGGGGCAGTAAGTTGTGACTCAGAGGCAAGAAAAAATTACTAGAGAAGAAACTTCAAATTATCTATTACCTTGGAGAAAAAAACTCTGCTAGATTTCTTTAGATAAGTTCAGAAACGGGAAATCCTTTATCCTGAAGGTGGACTTACCTGAAGGCTGCCACTGCATTTAAGAAAAAAGGCATACAAATGATCTTATGGAATGGGGAAATCAACTTGCATTTTACAATAAGAAAAAGCTCTTCATTTGCTGTCTCGAGAAGGCCAGTGGAGCAGTTCTTAGAGCAAACCCTTATACCTCTCAAGCTCTATCATACAGGAATTTTACTGCTATTCATTACATGTAAATGTCTCTTTGTCCCAACACAAACTTGCAGCTGTCAACACAGCCAACACTAACTACCAGGAAATGAATCTGTCTGAGAAGGAAACGTTGCGAGCTATCAAGTCCCCGCAATGTGCTAAAACATCCGTAGAGGCAGGCTGCCAGGAGTTTATTATAAACTATGGACCATATGTTCTTTTTGGCTTCCATAGTTTTGAACAAGGAAATGTGTCATCAAATAATCCTGAAGGGAAGGGAGAATGAACTGCGCAGGGGAAGAATCATAATGATACTTCACTGGGATGGCACCCCAACGTCTGCTTTCCTGAAGAGTGTGAAGGCTTAAAAGACCAATAGAGATATAAAAAGGGGGTTGTTACTAGAGCGTGGATAGGAATAAACTTGGCAGGAACTCCAGCATATGGCAACCTCAGGAGATGTGATGGGTGTCTGAGGAAAAGCTGCTATCATTCATGCTGGTTCAAGAAACAATAACTTTCTAATGCATATGCCACCCCTGGATCTAGTCAAGAGAATATGTCCAGACATGTATGTATCCCAAATTTTAAGATGAAGTAGACAGGTGATCCCACTCTCCAGGTTTGCTGACCATGCTGTTGAATAAGCTCCACATATACACAGTGTAGATACAATTGGTGCTGTAAAATAAATGAGTCTGATAAAATAGATCCACATAAAAAGGAGACTGAAGTGAGCCTATATCGATTTTCAGCGTGTCAAGCTGGTAACATTTCTTTACAGGCTAATGTTTTCTATGCTGATCCTGGACAGTGCAGGTATCTTTGCCTCATCCACCCCAAATTCTGCTGTTGCAGAATTTGAACACCATGGGTTGTGGCATATTTTTCTTCATTTACCTGACAGCTGATGTCACTGCTACCCAGAATTGCTCTCACAGTTCAGTGCAGTGCCCTTCAGAGCTTGAACACATGTTGACAAGCAGACACTAAGGGTGAATCAACAGTGCCTCAGGTGAGGAGAGCAATGAAAAAAGAGATTGTGGGACATGGTAGGAAGCTTCAAAGCATAGGCAAGGTTAGGACAGAAGCTGTGTTCTTGCAAAGATGAGTTTGGCCAGCTGATGACAAACAAGCACAGTTATGAAAGACAAATAAACCAAAACATATTTCACTGAAGCGCGACCTAACTAACAGGAGATAGATTTGGACTAGATATAAAGAAGAGACTTTTTACAATAAGGGTAGTGAAACACTGGAACAGATTGCTCAGAGGTGCCTTGTCCTTGGAGATATTCAAGGTCAGGCTGGATAGGGTTTTGAGCAACTTTATCTAGTTGAAGGTGTTTCTGCTCATTGTAGGTAATTTTGACTATATGATCTTTAAAGGTCCTTTCCAACCCCAACTATTTCATGACTCTGATTCTGTCTGAATCTCATCTTTTTCATATCTGCTTCATAGGATTTTCCTCTAGTCTTGGCTGAGAGAGCAGAGGGAACAGATTCTGCAGCACCTCCTCCTCTGGGGTGAATTAATTTAATTTTGCCCAAACTGAATATGTTTAGTTCACAGCAGTAATTAGTAAGCAATCCTTCTGTCTTTATCTTGGTCCACAGGCTTTTTTATTCCTTTCTTCCTATTTTTCACCCTTTCCCCCTTCTGTCCTAGGGAGGTGGGAAGTGAGCAAGCAGCTGGGGGGAGAGTTAACCTGTTAGCCATGGCCAACCCACCTCAGTTTAGCATCCCTACATGGCATACACATGAAAGACTTAACAGACTGTGTATTTTATCTACCTTAGTTCACTGTTGCAGCTTTCAATATTTTTGGATTATCTTCTAACTTTTAGACTCTTAAAATTATGTCAAACTTAGGACCTGGTCTGAAACCTGCAGTTCTATGTGTTCACCTCTGACATTTTGGAATAAATATCAGCAGTCCTAATAAAAAAAAATCTGCTTTAGTATAAACACTCTTAAAAATTCATTCATTAAGAACATCCAGCAAGTCCGTGCTTTGAGTCTGTGCCTATAATTTAACTGGAGGTCTCACAAAAAAGTTTTGCTGTTTGAAATCTCTCTAAATACCTCTTCAGCTTTGACCAGCTGAAATAGCATTGGAGCTTTGGTTTCTTTGCGTGCTGTCGAGACCAGGATCAGGGATTGCTGTTCATTTCTTCTGTGTGTGTGTGGTGCATGATCAATCTCTGTGATGCTGCCAGGACTTCCCTTGTCCTTCAGAGCACACATAGAAGGCACAGATAGAGCATCATGCCATGGCCTTGAAGGGCCACGTACACCTTGTATTGTTCAAGCTTTTAACATTCCTCTTTCCTACACATGAAAATCTTATATGAATGCGGCATGGGGACAGTTCAACATGATGCTTTTATTTCAAACTTAAATGCCACAAGAATCTTCTAAGCATGACCACGCTAGGAAATTCCTTTCTGTGTCTCGACTCCCATACACTGTACCTCAGAAATGTGCTACTTCTTTGTTTTCCTGTATTGGAACTAATAGAATCAACATGGTGCAGCTGTGAGAGTGACTCAGCAGAATTGCTGTGAATCTTCATGCACATGATATCCTGTGACAAAAAGAATCTCACATTTTGAAGATTTAAAATGTCATATTTTCATTAGTTTTTTCCTCAAGGGAAGTTAACATTATTTTGAATAGGAAACAGTAAAACTGAAATTTGACTACACTAATCTGTCAAGATGGGAAACATGAAAATTATATCAAGAATAAGTTACACTTCAAATTTTATTGAATTCATAATTATTTTCATACTTCCCAGGCAAGATTTAGGAGTTTCTGAAGCAAGGCTTAAATGCGAAACATATGGCAGATGAAGTGATGCTAATAACAATGGGCACTAATGAGAAGAGAAATGAATTGCTAACAAGCGTATTTCAGTTGGTAGGTTTTTCCTGAGGATTAAGGAAGAAACTTGGAATTTAAGATCGGGTGGAGAAAAATGATAAAACTCCTTCAGGATTTGAGTATTTAACCTCTAAAATCCCAGGGTGAATGGACTGCCTTATACATTTTCTACAAGAAAACAAAACAATGATTATTGGAATTATCGGCTCTGGTTAGGCTTTTTGTTTGCTTTGTTTGGGTTTTTTTTTGTTTGTTTGTTTGTTTTGTTGGGTTTTTTCATTTTTTTCAGAGGGCCTTGAGAATTTGACAAAAGGCCCGACAAAACCAGTAAGATTAGCCTGCTTGAAAATATATGTCTGGAGTAGTGTTGGTTAAGTTTTCATCTGCAACTCTGTCTTTCTGCCTCTACAGAAATGCACAAGGGGTTCTAGATGTTTAACAGACTTCTTTCACATATGTTCCCTCATATCACCTCAAAGAAAGATATACAACTTCCACTCTACTCTGTTGCACCAAAGTTGCCAATTTCCACATATTTAACTTCCATACTGACTGTGGCAGAGCAAAAGGACAGCCTGCAAACAAGCTCTGCTACAAATTCATTCTGACTTTGAGTTAGCTAGCAATCTGTGCTGAAAGAAGGAGACACCAGTAAGAAGAGATGTTTTCTCAGACCTTTCATTTTAGGTTATTTTGGCTGTTGGGGCTTTAGCATTTGGATAGGCACTAGGCTAAGGATGGAATATATCATTAGATTGGGAAGGGGCCAGTTGAGAACTCAGCTTGGGAGGCAGAACACAGTGGAGAGCTGCCATGTGCAAAACCTGAGGATTTTCAGCTGCTATGTGTACCCTAATCTTCCCTGTCTCGGATGTTCCCATGACTGTTTTCCAGGATGAAGACTGATGGGTACAATCATTGCCTGTCATTCAAAACATTTGGGAGGATCCTGAGCTCTCGCTGAGGCCAGTGCCACTCAGATTGGTTATTGGTTAAGAGAATGCTCATTGGTCAGGCCCAGACCTCTCACAGTCCAAAGGTCCAGGGGCCCATCATATTCCTACCTATTGTTTGAATCACTCTAAGTAGACTCAGACAGTGAGTTCACTTTGGGGAGTGCCCTTGCCTCTCACCACTTAGGAGGGTAACCCTGTGCCCCTGATAATTTCTGAACTCCTGTTCACACTCCCATTTCTCAGGCTCCATGGGCAAACTGCATCAAACTCTAGGATAAAGACAAACACTATCCAATACTCATGTGACTTCCTTAGAAAAGTGTACCTCTGACTACTCCAAGCAAAGCCACCATCATCCCTGCATGCCAGCACCCCAAGCTCCTTTTAGCACCAACTATCTAGTCAATGGTTTCTGAATTTCTGGATCACCTCATCAATATTTGTCAACTTATATTTCTTCTACCTTTGATATTCTATTCCATCATGAACTTAAACTTTATCCTCACTAAGTGCAAAGTCTTGCACCTGGGGAAAACTCCATTTACCAGTATATGCTGGAAAGCATCTTGACAGGAAAGAACCTTGGGGTCCTGGTGGACACCAAGTTGTGCATGAACCAGCAATATGTCATTGCTGCAAAGGCAGATGGAATCCTGGCTTAGGCCAGTATTTCCATATCCTGTACTCAGGCCCACCTGCAGTATTGTGTCCAGTTCTGAGCTCCTCCGTGCTAGAGACTCCTGGGCACGCTGGAGAGAGTTGAACAAGGCCACAAGGAAGATTTAGGGGCTGAGGCACCTCACATATGAGGAAAGGCTGGGACAGCTGGAACTGTCAAGCTTGGAGAAGGCTCAAGGGATGCCTTAAAGGAAGGTGCAAGGAGAGTAGAGACAGGGTCTTTTCAGTGCTGTCCACTGATCAAAAGGCGAGTGGCACAACTGAAACACAGGTTCCCTCTGAATATCAGTAAACATGTTTTTTACTGTGACAGTAACTGACCACTGACAGATTGCCCAGTGAGGTTGTGGAATCCTCATTCCTGGAATTATTCAGAAGCTCACTGTATCTGAGTGACTTGGAAAACAAGCTGTAGTTAGTCCTGCTGTAGTGTGGGGGTTGAACCAGATGATTTCCAGAGATCTCTTCCAGTCTCAACTATTATGCAATTCTGTGGACATCTGGAAGCCTTTCCTTCAAAATGTTACCATATAAAGGCCCCACAGAGTTGCTGCCTATGGACGTATGTGGTTAATTCCATGGTTATTTGTAGCAAATTTTCATCATGTCATAGTGATTTTTTTCAGACTCAAAGGCTTTATCCACAATGAAAAAAAACATGTTTTCTGAAAGACTGTATTTTAGCTGCTCAGAGGACGCTTAATCACAGTGTTAGACTTATCTTGTAGTGAAAAATCCTCTTTTTGTCTCCTAGGGACATTCATTTGAGGTTTAGGCACTGAAAATTAGTTATAGGGTAGGTATTTAAAATACTACTGTAGGGGTGATTTGCCTCAACATAGTGTGTAATGTCATTGGAATTTCCTAGGAAAGACACCTGCATAGGGCTGGTTACCATGATAAACAGCCTGCAGGAAACCCATGTCTTTTAAAGAGGTGGTTGAAGGCTCAAATGGGTCTGCAGGTGTCAGGGTATGTGAACCCCTACACTAATCAAGACTGTAGTAGAAGACAGTCTGGTAGAGATCAGAGGAGGGCAGTCCAGATGTTCACATCTAGACTTGAGTGGCTGCAGCTAGTGCCGGCTGCAGTGTGCACACAGTGTATTCATGGGGCTGGTAGCTCTGTCATTGTACCTGTAGCACACCTACATATTCCTGAAAGGCTACCTAAAGACCAGGAAGAATATTGTGACTTCTTTATCTAGGATTGGTATCTGTCATAGTAGTCATGGCAGTTAGATTTCTGGCTGTAAGTAACGGCATTGCAATTCCCAATCCAAAATGCAGTTTGGGAGAGGGTCCACCAACCTTTATGAGGTTTCTGTTAATAAGGATATATCCTTTTTTAGGGAACAACAGTTTTCAGGAGTCGGGGATGGCACAGCTTGTTATACCTGCTCATTGCAAATGTGTGCATAAAAGCATTCTTGAATTACAAATACATCTTCCAAAAGGTGAAGATCGGACTCTGTGTATCCTCACAGTGAAAGCTGAGCGCAGGCCGAAGCAAAAGCATTTGCTTTGTGTGGGAGGAAACCTAGGCCAGTGATACAGAATTACCTCCCACACTTTGGCTGGTATGTGTCACACTTTGAAAAGGGTATTAAACATTTGATGAGACAACAAAGAAACTTCCAGTCAACTGGCATTTTGTTCTGCTCTGTCTGCACCCCCTACACTTCTCTGAATGCCATTCCAGTATTCCCCTTTTGGCAAAATTCTGAGTTTGTTAAATCTTCCATTGATCCAGTGAAGTTCCTGCAGGTCTCCTTGTTCTGCAGGTGATGCCTATACCTCTCTGTCAGGGTCGTGTGAGAGCACTGCTCTCCCCATTCCAGAGCTTCCTTCCAATGCCTGGCCTTCCCCCTGCCACGAGCAATCTAGGTGGTGTCCCACAGGTATGCCGACATCCTGTGATTCTTAGATTAAGAATGCAGGAGAGCTCAGCCTTGAAACTGTGATCTGTAAGGGGCAGAGGGTAAGGACATATTCTACCTTGTGCTGTTGTCTATCTGACCTAATCCTGCATCTCAAGAGAGAATGTGGTGAGCCTGCCCTGTGCAGACAGTGGTTTAAAGGTATTGGTGATAAATCCCTGTGCTGTCCTTCTAGTATCTCTTTATGTGCTTGCTTTCCAAGAACTTACCTATTAGCCTTTTGGACCTGCTATATTTCTACCTGCAGGGTAGAGCATATGCATGAAGTCTAAGGACAGGATAATTTTCAGGTCAGCTAGCCCACTAAAGATAAAAAATTGAACCGATTCCTTGCCCTCCTTGTTAAGTCCAAATCTGTATATTGCAAGAAGCTACTTCATTGCTCAGAGAAAAAAATCTATATCTTATCTCACAGGGAGAAAATTAACACACCCATCATCCTTGCAACATATTCTGTAGACCCACATCAGAATACCGACCACACTCTATGGCTTTCCTTTCCTGGCTTTGGCTGGTCCTTGGTTTTTAAGAGAAAAGCAACAGAAAAATCTAGGCCTTCTGAAGGCAAGTACTACTGGGGGAAAAAATCATTCATGCTAGTGCAACTGAAAACAAAATTTATCCCATTCTTATCCGTTTTCTCCCATCAGCCTCCTACTTCTGTGTTTCATTTATTGTCTCCCTCCTGCTGCAAGGTTTTCCTTAAATCATATCTTCCCTCAAGGCTCTGCTATGTGTCTTTTCCAAAAACATTTTGTGTTTGAATTTCTCTGGTGCATTATAATTGTCTGAATGAGGCAGCTCATTTATCATGACCCAGACCCTGTCTTTTAACTTGGAGTGGAGAAGTGGGAAAATTTATAATACTATAGATTTATTTACAAGTTTAAGCTCTGTGCCTTTTTTTCCCCCTCTGATAAATATGATTTTTGTTCTCATTAATGATCATGGCAGCATGTCACAGTTATAAGCAGTTGTTTTACCTTCTGATTACAGCAGCACCTCTTAGCTACGGATCTCAAAAAGGTTTGCAGTCTTGTGGAACTCCATTTAAGAGACAGGTAGTTCATTATTGCTTTCTGAAAGACACTGAACTTCAATGTTTTACTGAAAATTTGTCAACAAACAGACTAAAACCTTACCCAAACATTCCTTGTTTCTTTATGAGCAACATTTATGAGTGAGATTCAGCTCAGAAGTAATTTCAGGATTGGGATGTGCTGTTGAGTGCAGAGAGATGCTGATTTAGACCAAAGCCTTGTATTTATATAATAGAAGTCAGGTCAAATGAATCACAGTGTTGGTTGCCATGTCATTACTGAAACTTCCCAAGTTTCAGTAAGGCAGAAAGAAGACTTAAAAATGGTTATGCTTCTCTTTCCAAAGTGTTCCAAGTCAGAGGACCAGTGCTGCATTGCCAGAGTAGCCACAGCCTGGGCTGGTGCTGTGTGTGTGACTGCCTCAGTTTGACCAGCTGAGCACGACTGCTTCAGCTTTGCTGCCCTCTGCCCTGCACAGACCTCCACCTGTGCCCCAGACACCCCCTCAGGGTGTGCAACACAAACCCTGGGCTTCCCCTGTGGAAACAGCTTCCTACTGGGCTGAGACCCACTGCCTCACATCTACTATGGATCTGAGCAGGGGAAAAACCCCAGGTGAACTAAGCAAGAATGATGGCTTTGGATCTTCAAGGGCCTAATCTCATTGAGCTTGGAAGAGACCCAGGGCCTAGGGCTGTATAGCCTCTCTCCCTGGCTTCATGGCAAGATATTCTCTCACCAAGATGCTTCCTCAGTTTTATATAGCAAGGCAGATGTGTTCTGTGATGCAGATGCAGTCAGACAAGAGTATATAAGCAAAGCACGGGATTTTGTGTATTGATTTACATATCCTGAACATTGCAGCACTTTAGAGAAAGGCCATATGAAGGTTACTCGACCCAGCTCTGCTCTGCTCTGCTCTGCTCCAAAGCTGCTGAAGATGACTAATATTTAATCAACTCAGAGAGTAAAACTATTGGGATGAGAAGAAAATATTATTACATTTTTAGAAGAATAAGGATGTGCTTTTAACTGAGATACTGTACTTTTATGATTTCTGAGCTTTTTTTGCAATTTAAAAGACATTTTCAGCCCATGCAAATGTGATGTGGCCACTTAACCAAGAGTACAACCCTCAACAGTTTGAACTGAGATAGTACCAGCTAAGTCAGTTGCCTTAAGTAACTAAATTTAGTATAAATCTAGTCCAATAAACACAAAAATATAATCAAATTCTGACTGAAATTGTGGGGACTGATAACTCACCGAACAGCATTTCACATTGTTAGGTCAGCGTCAGCTGCAAGGCAAGTGAAATTGCAGGGTTCTTTTGAAATCATATTAATGAATAAATGAAGGATGTTCTTATCTCACACATGAATGATAATTTCATGGTGAGGGAAAATTGTACATCCTATCCCTCTGCCTCACACTGCTGGCTAATCAGTCCTGATGACATTGGGGATTCCCATGCACTGAAGTGCAACCAGCAGCAGATGAACTTAAATGGAAGGACAAGGTCTGGGTTATTTCAGGAGGATCTCCTTTTTCAGCTAAATTCCAGCATTACTGAAATTCATATAGGTCAAATCTTGTTTTCTGATGAGCCAAATGCAGATTGCTGTGGTTGTCACAGCAGTACAAAACTGTCCTGGCCCATCCTTTGCTCCACATGAGATCTGAGTGAAAGAAAGCCTCAATAAACTGTTAATGTATTCACTCTCCAGACAGGTCAAATCATAACCAACCTCATGCTCACTGCTGTTACTTTGAGAGCTAACTCAGTGTGTACTATGCAGCTATAATTTGATCTGATAACTACCATACAGAGGAGGTGATAAAGGCCTGCAGAGAGTCACAGGAGCTGTGAAAGGAAGGGCTCAGGCTAAATAGAGCCCTCTTTGAGAAGGGTGGACCCCATCACAGGAAAGGCTCTGTGCACTGTGGGCAGTGGGGTATCTGAGGACAGACTGGGCAGTCTAACATTGTCTGCACTCCTGGGAGCAGGGAGTGTCAGCCAGCCCTCTGGAAGTGCTGGTTCAACCTTGCCTAATGGATGAGGGGTTCAGAGGCAGCTCTGCTGATGGATGTAGACCGCAAAATAAAACACTTATTTGCCAGGAAAAGTTTCATTACACCCATAGTAGCACTCCCACTGCAGTTTTTAGTTTGGAGATCTTTTCTACAAAGGCTGGACTTGCCAGTGTGTTTTCTGCAGGATTTCTTCTCTCTGGCAGAGACATAAATATCATCAGGAAGTACTTTTTATTTGTTCCCAGTGAATACCCTTTTGTGCATTAAACAACTTTTTTATGTAGTTTTGTTATTAATGCTGTAGTTGTAATTGTTCTTGTAGTAAATTGTTATTTCAACTCATAATCCCTCATTTATTGTCCCTTTCTTACTGAAAGTGGTGAGGGAAGGGGAGCGGCTTATTTGAAGTTCAATTTCCCTGCTGGGGCTAAACCCAACAAATTTCATTGGTGCCCAATGCAGGGCTCAAGGGAGAAGTTGAAATAACACTTTGATTGAAGTATTTGTGTCTTGGGTACAGAGCTCCCTGGTTACAGTGCTTCATCTGTTCATGTGGGTGCTGTACCTAGCCCTGCATATATTCCTGTATGTGCTTCTGCTGATAATATTTGTCAAGGTGGGGAGAGGAATTAGGATTGCTTTGGTGATGTACTGTGTGACCTCATTTTATGACATGGTGACACCAAGGACAACGAGGGCCATTTGGGATGTGAATTCAGCGTTATTTTCCTGTCCTGGCCTTGGCCACTACCTTTGGCAGTTCATTAATAATAGTATCCAGCTGGTGGGGAGAACAGGAGAGGATGGCTTTATCCAGCCCTTCACCCTCTTAATCCTCATTCAGGTCTGCTACAACAGCTTTTGAGAATTTCAAATTCCCTTTGGAAGTTAAGGACAGCATAACCTTGCTGCTAAATCTGCAATGTCTCTCTGTATGGTCTGTACTGTCCTTAGAGTCAGGACAGACGTTTTAGGGAAGTTGTTCAGAGATGTGCCCCAGGGGTACGTAGTCCTGAGTAGCATGAAAGGTGAGAGAAAATGGGCCAGGTTTTGAAGAAGTATTCTGCTCCAATGATTTGGAAGTTCACACCTGAGCAAGTATGGAACCCTGATAAAATGGTAGAATATTTGAAAGACAATTGCTGTGGCAGTTCCAGATAGGCATGAAGCTGTGCTGGGCCCTGTCTACTGCCTACCACACACTGTTTGTTACTGTACAGCACCTTCAGGGGAGGGGAAAGAAAACAGACCAACAAGCACCATGGCCACCGACACTGCAGCTGGACCAGAGTGACAACCCATGCCAGCAGCAGTCGCTCCTGTTAAGAGAAAGAAACCCAAGACGGAATGAATTTTTTCAGGTAGTGATAAAAGGAAGCAGGATCTTCAAAACCAGTTGAAGAAACAGGACCAGAGAAAATCACCCTATCCCTATCCCTGAGGGAGGTCCTATTGGTCTGTCTTCTCCAGTGCTGGGATATCATGGCCAATGGTGTGGCGCCGGATGGTAGTGAAGCCAAACAACTGGAATCCCTCTACTGGGATGCTGGTATTGATGAGTGAATCAGGAGATGACCAGAAACTTTCAGCCTCTGCAGACAACTCTTGTCAAGTGTGAAGGAAAGATACCCATGCAAAGATGAGCTTTTAGTGCACCACAAAGGGTGGAACGACATGGCACAAGGTGTCTGGTACCTTAGGGAATTAGCTGTGCCAGAGATAATATTTCCAGATAATGAACAATTCCCTAATAATCCAGAAAGTGTTCAGTGCACAGAAAACAAGAGAGAGAAATTCATATGGAATGTGCCAGCATCATAAGCCCCCTCATTGGGAGTGATGTCATTGAAGGAGGGAGAACAAAAAGTGGAAACTTTGGTTGGCACAGTCCAGATATATGAAGAAATATCTCTGCCTCGTTAAGGGCTACATCTCTTCTGTAGAAAGACTGATCAAGGCTTCTCTTTTATTTTCTGAAAAGTTAACAATGAAAAAATGGAAGTTGATGCAATAACAGACTCTCTTCCTCCCTGCTCTTGATGCAATCTGGCAGTCTGGAAGGGTACTGATGGAATGGGTTAAGTTATTGCAAATGGACTTCCACCATATATTTGGTCTGGATTTTGAGATCAGAGATTATTCTGAAGCACAAGCATTCAGGACCAGGATTAGATACTGATGATACAAATTGTACCAGAGGGCACCAAGCCGTGACCAAGGCTGCAAACTGACTCTGATGACACTGAAGCCCACAGGTTTGATTTGAATTGTTTATGCCTACAGAAGTTCCCTAAAGAAGGCAAGACAATAATGAAGTAGCTCATGGTGGCTAATGAGCCCTCATCTCCCAAACCACCAAATGTAGCCATTCACTGAATATTTGAAATGCAAGGCATGTGAGTAGAGAATATTTCATAATAAAGTGGCAAGTGGATTTTCCAGTCTTTCTTCACTACCACAGGTAGGTAGTATATCCAGTATGACACATCAGATAATGAGAATTGTTTATCTCCTCATTTTCTCTGTTCAACACTTGGTTTTCCTGCAACTTCTGAGACATGACAGTGGTCAAAGTGGGTTTAAAACATCAAAGCAAAGGTAGATCTCAGGAGTTTGAATTCAGGTTTAACATGTGGCCTTGTTCCAGGAGAAGGCCACAGCGCTGGGATGCAGGACACATCTCAGCATGTTTCCTGCAATTAGGGAGGGAGCTGTACCGAGCCGCTGAGGATCAGCGGGACTGTGCCCTCGCTTTGCTGCTGCTCCCGGGAAGAGCAATGATAATGTTCTGAGGCCACCTACTGTTTGCTTTCAACACCTACATGTTGTTGTGTAGGATGCTGTCCAAGAGAGCAGGCTTATCCTAATGACCAGAAAGTATTCCCAATAGTCCTTAGGAATGTCAAGATACATCAGAAATAGAACTTGCTCTACTTTAATTTTAGTAGCTTTATAAGTATAATCATACCCGCCTTGTTAAGATGATTTTTCAAGGAAAGTAAACATTACTATCTTGATAATTTTTTACTTCATTAATATCCTCTGTAATCTTTCTCTGTAAGAATACCCTTAAAAGTGCCAAGCACTCCCAGAGCTTCCACTTTCAAGTACTCAGGAGGAGTCTGGATGCACAGAATGAAATCCTAGCTCCACTGAGTCACAAGCAATTATTCCCCTTTGCATGAATAGAGCTAAGTTAGGGTTTTTCACTCTCTCAGTTCATCATAATAGGAATTTGCTGATCCCATGCTGTTAAATCCATCTGCTGCCTCAAGCTTTGACTTGAAGCACAATGAATAAAAGAAGGAGAGAAAAAGGGAGGAGGAGAATCAGAAACTGTTATCCACAAAATAGCCTAGACTGAAAGCCTCAGGCTGAGCCTGTGGAGGCCAGCTACTGCTGTACAAATGGAAAGAAAGCTGAAACTCCAGGCACTACAATCTTCTGCCTATTAGTAATAGCAGGATTCAGCTGACTCTCATACACAGGGACTCCCTTCCATTTACACATTCGTTACACATTCTCAGCTGTTATTTAGGCATTGACTCCTGGTTCCTGTTGTAACAGAGGTCCCACTTTTCTTCTTTTTAAATGGGGTCAATTGGATGCTGAGTCCTCTTCTTTCAGTGTGCAATGAGACATTCTGGCCTGTTCACACCAGTCCCTCTCACCAACACCTGCCTTGTAAAGGCTTCAATGCATCAATCAATCAATCAATCAATCAATCATTAGTCAAAGCATTAATGGCTTATTCTTTTTTGTCAATTATGCTCCACTAAAGCACCCTTCTATTTAAACCACAGTCTCCAGAGACTTTTAGGAATCCATTTTCCCGAAGTTCTCTCTCCTCTGTTTGCTGTACCCTAGCTGGATAGCAGGTCCAGCTGTGCAGAAGCATTACTGCTGGGTGCAGCCTCCAGATCCTAACAGAGAAGTTACCTAGCATGTTCTGCAGAACTCCTGTCACACATTTCCAAGGAAAATGAAACAACTCGGAGCATGTATAAGCTCATATTCTTTTTAATGCATTTAAAATATTATAGATAGGGAAAAATATGGAAAAATATTATTTTAAACCTCATTGTAATGAATGACCATGAAGTGCAAAAAAGCCATTTTCAGAGACTGAAAATCATAAATTCTTGATTGGTTTCTTTACTCATTGTTAAAGAATACCTTAAGAGTTTGTGGTGCATTAGTGGCTGGGAAATTTGATGTATGCACTGCCTTTCCTCAGCATCAATGCAAGATAATTAGAAGTAGCTTGCCTTGATTTTTTTTTTAAGTAAAAAATGTAACAACTTTCTTTCCTATATTCACCTTGGAGATTTACAGGAAGGACCATGCTGAATTTAGAAAATGAAATAATTTCTGAAATGAATGCTAAATCCTACCTGGATACCTGCGACAATGACCTGATTGTTCTGAACTTGTAAAGACAGAGATGGTCCCAACTGTAAGACACATATTTTCTGTTTTGTAGGGCACATAGTTTTCATTCTAAGGAAAATTATCAGGAGAACAGTGTGGCCATGAGAAAGCAGACTAAATGGAAGAAGAGTGTTAGAGTTACACTGCAGGGTGAGGCAGTGCTCAGAGGTGGCATAGAAAATGACAGCTTGGTGGCTTAGGCAGTGTGATGCTCTTCAGTGGTGGGCACCAAACTGAATATGCCTTAGTGGTTGTGTATAAAAATTGTCAACATTAACCCTGCATAGTGCTGCCACGTGCACCAGACAGGAGCCCTTAAGCAATCAGGATACTAAAATCCCACAGTGTTGGGCTCAAGTCCCTTCTTTAGCAGAGGGAAGAGGTCAGCCAGTGGACATGAATGATGAAAACTAAAATGTGAAAATGGGAAAATAAAATCATGTAAAATGTAAACTATGCACAAAACTAAAGACATGAAAGGGGGGAAATATAGGAGTGCCAGGAGTAATTAAACCCTAGCAATGGCACAGTCCTATTATTAGGTGATATAATGTAAAGCTGATGTATTGAAGGTTATGTGTATGGAAGGAAATGTTAGGAATATTTCCATTCTAATCTAGATTTCCATTCTACTGCTATGGATAGTGATATCTCTTACTTGAACTCTTTAGAGCATTTAATTTGCTTTGGCATTTCTGTTAAAAGTCAGTACTGTACTGGAGAATATGAACTGAATGGATAAAGCCTTTGGTAAGTGAGTTACATATGTGCTATCATTTCAGAGTCAACAGACTTAAAACTACGGGAGAATATTTCACTGACTTGTCTACTTCTGCAGTTACTGTGAAGCCACGAAGCCTCTAAAATGGAGCATGTGTGGAGCCTGGAGCCAGATGTTCAGTATCCACACTGCTTTAAGGCAGTCTGAGAGAAAGCTGTCTACCCAATTCATGCGTTTTGGCAGCAAAGAACATGAGACCCCTCCAGGAAAGACTTGCAAAATGCCCCAAGATTTACTTTATGACTGTCCTTGATATGGACCCAAGCAGCAAGGCAGATTACAGTTCCGAATCAGAAAGGAGGATATCCCATACTCTGTGTAAAACTGTTAAATACAACATGAATCACACCTCCAAGTGAATGACTGATTCTATCAAGCATAAGCCCATTAGAAGTTTAAGCCATCGAATTTCTTCATTCAATCTCTTAATTTATTGCAGATCAAACTACAGACCAATACAGTCACCGCAACAAACAGGAATGTGCAGACAGAATGACTGATCAGGGCTGCTTGGTATTCTTAGTCCATCCAAGCTTTGTTTTAATACAGCCAACAACAAAGGTACACATGTAAGTGCCAGTGCAAAGTGGTAACAGCATATAGAGAATACCAAGAACGGCAGAGCTACTCCTAAGCAGCAGTGATTGTGAAAGCAATCCCCAGACTGTGCTGGACAAACAGATGTGGTGGTAAAAAGAACTAGTATTACTGAATCTGTAATCAAGGCAATAATTGGTAAACATAATCAGACTGCTCTTTCCATTGTGTATTTGGAATATTTAATAAACCCAGCACTGGAGCAATGCATCCTTTCAGGGGTGCTTAAAAATATCTGTAGATGATCAATAGAGGGCCACAGAAATATTTGAGGGCTGAAGGAAGTTCTTCTCTGGGACCAAATCAATGAGCTTAATGTTTTTACTTTGTTAGAGCAAAATCTTACAAATTACTTCAGTCTATAAGACCATTACAGACTGTGCTCTCATGACACAGAGGAATGCTGAAATTTAAAGAATTAGAGAGAAAGGAATAAAAATCAATACCAGAAGATGGAAGCAACCATTTGCAAATAAGAAATTAGGCAGAATTTTTTCTATTGGAAGCAATTGACAAAAGGAACAAGCCAGCAAGGAAAGGACTGGGACCTCTGTTCCCTGATACCTTCCTTTTTGGACTAGAAGTCAATCTGGAAGGTTTCCTTTAGTTTAGCACAAGGCCTGTCTGTGCATAGCTGGGTGAAGTGCAGTGGCCTGTGTATCACTGCAGGGCTCAGAGTTGTCACTGAGTGTTTCACCTTATACCCCTACAGTTGTGTCTACTCTTGCCTCTGTCTCCAGCTTGCCTGCATAAACACTGAGCACAGGAAACCTGGGCAGAGCCATCACTATTTATCTTGTCCACAGGCCCTCTCCTTGGGTGCAGGCTGCAGGGATCCATTCAATCACCAGCACACAGCTAACAGATAACAGATAAGCCCTCTCTTGTCTTATGATGATCTGACATGTTACTTTCACATGCTACCATTGTACTGCGCAGGCATTGCTGCAGACCTAAAGAGAAACAAAATTGTCAATACACACTTAATTGGAATAGAATAGAATAGAATAGAATAGAATAGAATAGAATAGAATAGAATAGAATAGAATAGAATAGAATAGAATAGACAATTTTAGTTGAAAGGACCTACAACAATCCTCCAATCTCTGTGCCTGACTAATTTAGTTGAGGAACTATGTCCAAATGGTTCTTAAACACTGACAGGCCTGGGGAATGGACCATCTCTCTAGATAGCCTGTTCCAGTGTGTTTCTCTCATAAAGAAATGCTTCCTCATGTCCAGCCTAAATCTTCCCTAGTGCAGTTTTGAACCATTCCTAAGCATCTAATCACTGGATATCGGGGGAAGAGATAAGCACCCCTCTCTCTACTTCCCCTCCTCCAGAAGCTGTAGTGGCCAGCTGGTGATGCTGTGTTGGATGGACCCCAGGATGGAATGTGCCCCTTGGCTGCCTGGGCTCACTGCTGGTTCCCACTGAGCTGCTGCCACCCAGCACCCCAGATCCCAGTCTGCAGGATTGCCTCCCCCACCAGGCTGGTCTTCTGCACCGCTTACTTGACTTAGGACACCCCAGAACTGCCTGCTCCTGAGCTTGTAAAAGATGTTTCTTACAGACTGGCCAGCCTTGAAAAGTGAAAATGCTTCACTAAAAATCTCCCTGAATAACTCAAAACTTGCTCCTCTGAAGGCCAGGGTAGCAACTTTGCTGTCCTTTATTCTTATCTCACTGAAAACTTTAAACTCAACTGTTCTGTCATCACTATGCTCAACATAATCTCCTACTATCACATTCTTGAATCCTTACCCAGAAACTCAACCACATCACCACTAACTGTAAGGAGTGTGCAATCAAACCTCTCCCTCCCATATAGTGTCACCCCTCCTACCTCGCCTATTCTGTCTATCCTTCCTGCAACCCTCCAGCTGTGGGACTAGAGGACCCTCTATCTTCTCCAACAGGATGAAAATTTACCCAGTTTATTTATCCCACTAGCCCCAGAAGGAAGGCAGAAAGAAGGTTACACCCAGTGTACTTATTTAAATGCTTATACAAATATAACAAAAATTATGTGTACATAATTTAAGCCACACAATTTAAGTGCATCTGTAACAGAAGGTCCAAATAAACTGTAATACCTGCAGTTTTATTAGCAGTCAAAATTTCTAATTAACACAAGTAAAAATCATAAAGTTCTGTAATTGATAGTCCATGCCTTGAAAGTCACCTGGGATTCATGAATATCGTAAAGTTATGTGAAATTCATCAGACTTATTGACATAGGAACAACTGCTGTTAATGAGCACTACCTGGTGTCTCCTCATAATTAATACTCCCCAGTCACTAGCAGTAGCAGAACCCCCATTCAGAATGACATTTCATTTAACCCATTTCCAAATTATTTTTACCTACGGTAACAGCATCTACAGAAAAAATCCTGCACATAACTAACCATGTGCAGTATGCATGTACTATTTTACTCAAGACATCACCAAACTAAGGGAAAAGGACCAAACAATAAAATATTAGTTGCTAATTTATCATGCCCCTGTTCATTTTTTCCCCAGTGTTTTAGTTGCTATTATAAGAAGTCTAAAGTTAAAAATAACTGTCAATGCTAGTTCTTCCCCAGGGAGGAATACTGGCTAGGAATCTCATTTGTTTCTTAATCAATTTTCTTCTTTTTCAGAACATTCCCTAGGAAGCATTCAGAGACTGTGTGCTTGCATATGCTCACTGTGGCCTTTCAGTATAAAAAGGAGACTTACAAGAAAGATGGAGACTTTTCACCATGGCATGCTGTGACAGGATAAGGGGCAACACTTTTAAATTGAAATGGGGCGGAGTTAGATTGGACATAAGAAAAAAATGGTTTTACAATGGGGGTGATGTGACACTGGAACAGGTTGTCATGAGTTGTGAATGCCACATCACTGGAAGTGTTCACCATGAAGTTGGATGGGCTTTAAGCAACCTGCCTTAGTGGAAAATACCCCTGCCCATGGCGGGATGGGTGGAATTAGAAGATATAAGGTCACTTGTAACCCAAACCATTTCACAGTTCTATGACTCTTTGATTCCAATGCAAAGATGGGAAAGACTAGGAGGACATAACAATGTGCGTTTATGAGCAGGCTGATAAAAGCACTTGCCTCGGGAAGTGGTTGACTCACCATCCTTGGAGGTATTTAAAGACATGTCGATGAGGCACTAATGGACGTGGTTTACTAATGGATTTGTCAGTGCTATATGGTAGGTTTCAGTGATCTTAAAGATCTTTTCCAACCTAAATGATTCTATGACTTTATGATTCTCTGTATGTGGAACAAAAAGACAGTGAGGCATTACTTATCCTCTAAGGCAAGGACAGTGCCTATAAATGTGGGAGTGGTTATGTGTGACTCATTAATTCATCACTCCTTTAAGTTGTCTTGCAAGTTTATTCCAACTTGAAAGTTGTCTCCTTCTTGTTAGTGTGACAAAGTTCCCTTTGAGGGGAGTTGCTCAATTTGTATTCCATGGTCATCATTATAGCAATTTCTTGCCTGCTGCTAGGATTTTAATGCAGAATGTCGAAATAGCTAGCAGTTGCATCCTGGGCAGCTCCTTTGACTTCAGTAAGATTGCATGGACAACTAATTAGTGCAAAAATTGGTCCAACTTCTGTAGTCTTTTGGGAGCATATAACACATGCACCAATACAAGAAAAAAAGCTGTTATTTGATAGAACAACCACCTGGACTCCTTAATAGCAATATGAACACAACAAACCACTTGAAAAAGCGGTGTCCTTGAATTTTATTTCACAATTGAACATGTCATTTTAAGTGTCATGATTCATAGCTACTCAAATTCTGTACTTTTACAAAGAGCATTTATGCACTAACTTGTAATACAGGTAGTTAAAAATGAAGAAGTAGTGCTTAGGGTTGTTTTTATTACGATAGATAACATTAATTAGCCCTGGTATGGAGGGGAGGAGAAGCTTCTCTTGAATGCTCTACTCTGCAGTGCATTATTAATTTTCTCATTCATTCCTTTTTAGCTCATTAGCTTTTAAATGTTATAGTCTAATGGTGAGGTGAAGTTTCAAGTGTCTGTTCCCTCTGCCACCCATTTCAAGCCATCTCACAATCATTGTCATTATGGTTACTTTATATTGCAGTGGTACCCAGTCTAGGGTAGGGATGCTATCATCACAGCTTGTGGTGATGACAAAATAGAACTCTTAAAGAATTCTTTCCATATTTTTTTAGGAGATTTTTGGGATACAATGAATTAAAGAATGAATTAAACCTCAAGTAATTCTACCTTTTTTAAAAAAAAAAAAATATTTAGCAGGTTGGACTAAGTATTATTCTTTATAGGCAGCAAGCCCAAGAAGGAAGACTATCAAAATACCAATGCAAGAATTGTGGACTGACATCCACAATGCCAGATAGCCTTTCAGGACCTTTGACCTGCCAGCTTCATTTTGCAGGATATTCCTTTGATGAAGGAATTTACTAAGCCCACAGTTTGGAAGAGATTTCCCATATGAGATTTGTACAACATTTTATCGCCTGAGGCTGTAAACAATTCATTTACACTATTGTATTTTTTTTTATGCACCATGTAGTGAATGTCATAGAGTTCTAGTCAACTGACCTCCAATATCTTAGGTATAATTGTTCAATGTGCCTGTAATTCTCCGTTTGTCAGTGGTGTCTCTGTTAGGTACACTGCAGAAAGCAGCTCCTTCCAGCACTGTACTAAGGAATAAAAGTACCAGGAGTTGGTGTTTTTAGGAGGCAACTGAAATATGTGAGTTTTCTGAGAGCACTGTGACCCTGCTTTTATGTGTTAGAGTGTACTACTGAAAGGATTATATGGAATGAGAAGGGATTATTTTCAAGCAGGTATGGTTTCTCCCACACTGTGAAAAACATATGACTCACTTTGTGCTAATCACACAGTATTTCTGTGGCAGTACGTGATAGCAATTTCTTCAGTTCTTGTCAGTAATTTACCTTCCTAATAAGGTGGAGCTGCTGAAAGGGAACCAAGAATCAATAGAAGTTGAAAGTCAGTGAAATCTGAAATGTGAACCTAATGATGAATCTCTTCAGCTTTACACCTTCTCCCATGCTTCACCCGCCCCTTCAAATTAGTTTTAAAATCTCCAATTATTTTAGTTCCTCCTTAATGCAAGTCTCAGAAGAGTATCTGTGCCACATCTACCTTGCTCAGAAAGCCCAAGGGGTCCAACTATGCAAAGCATGACCCATTTAATGTGTGAGAGAACTTCTGGATAGCCATCACTGTGCTGAGTGTCCTGCACAGCACACAAACCCTTTTCCCATCAAGACCCCTTACATGCCCTGCATTGCACTATTAAAGAATAAAACTTATCTCAGGTCTTGTCAAAATCTACGCAAAGTCACAAAAAGTTGACATTTTTGAAAAAGTGTGGGGAAAAGGCCTAATGCTTTTCTCATCTTTACCTTTCACTCCTCTTCGTGTCTCCACAATAGCATTGCCATCAGCAAAGGTCCTCTTTTCTATGCTCTGTTATTTGCAAAAAATTAATATGTTTATAAAATAGCTTATCTCTCACTTTCCCGATCCCAAACATATTTGAAGTCTACTCTACATGCCATACTGCACAAGTTGACACAAAATCTGCTCTCTATCCCTTTCACTCCAAACATCTGAAAGCTTTGTAACCACTCCTTTGGAGAACTAATGATACAGGTCGTGAGTCTGGCTGCACCTGCTGGAAACACCGTGGCCTGGAGTGCTAGAGCATTTCATTTCAGATCTCTATCCCTGTTGGAAACAGACCTGCAAGTCTGGATTGCGGGTCTGTTGCTGGAGACTTTCCTTACATTTTTATAAACCATACCTGTTTATTGTTATCCTCTCTTTTCATCTACAGCTGCTTCATCCTCATGGATGAGTTTTGAACAGAGCTGTTTGCACCAAACATAACAGCTGCCAAAAAAGGAAGAGTCACAGTTCTCCCTCCTTGGAGCACATTTTTTCTCTCATCTTCTGCCAGCCTTTTCTGTTGTTCTTTAAGCTTTTAATCACTCAGTAAAAATGGTGGATATTCTTCTGCTATCTTGGCAGGCCAGGTGGATCACAGTGTGCTCCAGTGAGCAAACTGACACTGTGCTCATTCACAAGAGTGAGTGCATGGTTTGGAGGAGACAAGGGAGGATCCTTAGTGCTTTATTTGAGGCATGGGATTGAATCAGCTTGGACATCTGCTGGATGCCTTGACACTGGTTTATGGTCTTTCTTGGGGACACCTTATCACATGCCTTTGAGTCCACTGCCTGGAGAGAAATGACAGTCACAAGTTCTCTATGGACACGTCCTCACTAGGATCTGGAATGCAATGCAGAGATACTAAGCTAGTGAACACCTGAGGCAGTGAAGTTACATGATGTGGTACAAGAACTCGTCTGGTAACAGCAAGGCCCTGCTTCCATAATGCTGTGTGCAGGAGAGGGTACCTTTCTCCCTTAGAGTGACAACACATCTGTTTGGAAAGCAACTGGCCCCAAACAACACAGCTGCAGAGAGAGCTAGCTGCCTCAGATGTACCAGCTCTGGACAAATCCTCATGGACAATTAGGTGACACTTGGAGAAGAAAACACTGTACCTATTACAGTGTTTCGAGTAACACAGTGTTCGTTCACTTAAAAATTACTTTGTTAACACAATTCTTGAAGAATAATTATTCTTTTGCGTTGAAATTGTTTTGCCTCTTTGTTGTGGTAATAATTTCAGTGAATTTCATTCTAGCCTATTAGAAATTAAAAGTTTTCTGACTCCAGAAATGAAAAGTTCATCAGGTTCATTTGAGAAATGCAGACTGCTACATCCCAGAAAAAAAAATATTGACCATGACTTCATACTGTTACCACTGCTACTCTTTAAATAAAGAAAATCACCATTTTACTTGTAAGTTTGAGCAGTAGAGGCATTTTTGTGTCAGCAGCTAATTTAACAGGTTATAAAGAAATTATAAAGGTTCTAAGGGAGCTGGACCTGATGATTCTGATGGGTCCCTTCTAACTCAGCATATTCTATGATTCTATGATTAAGAATATTGATGCAACAAAGACCTTCAATGTATGTCTGTGAACTCTCTCCCAGATCAGAAAGCTTCTTAGTTCTAAAGGTTCTTTTATTCCCTTCCGGGAAATATCAGCTTTGTTTCTGAGTCAGCCAAGACCACCCAGGCTGATTTAATCCCCAACCCAATGCATCTTACTGACAATTTCCACGGCACAGAAGGAGGCCAGGCAGGTTCCTTTATCGGGCCAATTACTGCATCCCCAGGAGCAAGATTTGGAAGGTGAGAGCTCATCTCAAAATCAGCAATCTGGATGGTTGTCTTCATTATACAGAAAATAAACCACATCCATGCAATTCATACAGCCCAGTACTTACTATATAACTGCTGTGGTTTAAAACAAGCTCGCAACTGGGCCCCCACAGAGCCATTTGCTTTTGCATGACATTGGCATGAATTCTCCCTTTTTCCCTCTGCCCTCAAATCAGTTCTAATTTTGATGTATTCGTTTGTTTGTTTGGGGGGGTTTTGAGTGTTTGTGGTTTGGTTTGATTTGGGTTGGGTTTTTGGTTTTATTTTTTATTGTGGTTTTTTTTAAATTTTTTTTTTCCATCTGTGTTTTTTTTTTTTTTTGCTTTGTTTTTTTTTTTTTTTTTGCCAGAAACCAATTGCTGAATTATAGCAGACAGGGAAAAGATAAACTTTTTGGCTGGAGAGGCAAATTCACATAACACATTTCTTCCAGGCTTTTCCTTGATTGTGTTTAAAAGTCATTCTTTCTATTTCCCAGCATATCCTATCTGACTCTTATTCAGTAGCAATAATTGCCAAACATGTCTTTTTTTCTCTTGATTTAGAAAAGAGGTAGAAAGTACCCCAAAGAAAGAAACTCTGCCTTTGCAATAGAGATATGGAACCTTCTGGGTTGTACAGCTGACAGGGCATTTGAGAGCTTTGGTTCGTCTTGCTTGTGAACTGTGGCTTATTAGTGTTAATTGATGAACAAGCTGACAAAGAATTAGCATGAAAATCCCTCCTTCTCCTTTTCTTTCAAGCTCTTTCCCAAAATTTTTCTTTTATCTTCTGTTATATGGAAGCCTTGTCAGAGATACACACTCTGAGTCAAGGTTCATGTTAGTCATCACATTACCCACTGTACATGGCAGTAGTGGAAGTGGAAAAGTGGAAGAGAAGACTTCAGAAACTGGAGTAGAAGTTAGAAACCCCAAGGCACCTCAAACACTCCGGAATTCCTGCCAACTGGAAACATCAATGGCAAGGATTTTGTGTATTCATGAATGAAAATGGACCTTCTGGAAAGGAAGACACATCAAAGGTAGCTATTTTTATTTTAATATTAATGGATTGGACACACTAGGCTTAATAGCTATATTTAAATGAAGATGAGTATGACAGCTAGACAGACACAGACATCTGAAAAGTACTGTGCTCTAAAAAGAATGATGCATTTGAAAAGCATCAGCTTGATAGGAGAAGTCAAAAGAAAGGAAGGGACTGCTGCATCATTTATAACAGATTTGAAACTGCAGAGCTGAATATGCAGTTTTGGATGGTTTGCACAGTCTGAGTCCAGATGGGATATCAGGGACTCAAAGGAGAAACAGAAATGCTAAAGTTCCTTTTTTTTTTAAGTTAAGGAAAAGCAGTCAGAGTTTGTCAGGCCGCAAAAAATAACTGTTCAGAGGGAAAACAGAATAGTGCATAGTGAACTGCAAGATCAGCAAGATCATAGAGACTGTGAAAAGGAAAAACAAAACCACATATCCTGAGAAAGGATTTTAAAAGTACAAGTTGAGTATATTTGCATGAAGCAAAAAAGAGAATTTATTTTGACAAGAGTCACCATGACTCTGAGAAACAGTTATTTTGCAAAAGTCTTCAAGAAGGGGATGTACATAAATAGTATTTCCAGTCAACTTAGAGAATCAGAAATCTTTGTGAGAGCTGGTCAAGATACAGGTGTTTCCAATCCATAGATACTACTTTGAGGTCAAATGCAGCTCTCACAAATAGGCAGCTGGGGCTCTAATCCATGGCACATTATACAGAGAGAACTGTATCTGTATCAAAGAGGTAAATCTTACAGTAGGGCATAATTCTTTAAAATTCTTTCTGCAAACAGATTACATTCTATTTAAGGGGAGCACAGCCCACATCAGGGTTAGGAAGAGTCTCACCTAATCTGAGGTGTCTGCAGTGCACACATCCACACCTAAACTGGCCCACTGGGTCCCCTTCTGTGAAATGGAGAGGAAGAGAAACTTCCGTAATTCAACCAATTCACTTATTTTATGTGTCAGCACCAGGACAGTGATTTTTTTCCTTAAATTGTCTCTGCCTGTTTGGACATTGGGGGAGGATGACTGGCTCAAGGATAAGCACATGAAGTCTGATAAACCTCACTAAAGGTCTCAATGGCAGTGTTTGTTCTTTAGAAGCACTGAAGCCCAGAAGGTTTCAATCACCCTGTCTTCTCTATTATCAGCTTACTCTCCCATACAAAGATATTTTAAGGGAAACATTACAATAAACTTGTTTTTATCCACTGAGAGAAAAAATAGTATATTATATCAAAAATAATGATGGGTTAATCAGGCCATTTTTTCTGTGAATATGAATTTACTAGCAATGGAGATAAGGAATATAATGGCTGTTAATGAGGTGATCATCACAATCAGATTACTGTCCTTGTATTCCTGGGAAGGTTAGATTAGCACTTCAGAAAAACAGCTTTTGTGTTTGGGAGGGCATAGTGGGGCTGCTTCTTACAGGATGCTTTGCATTTTTCAGGGTGAAGCTGACAAGCAAGGATTTATTGTGTGTTATTGGAAAAGGTGAGTTTTCCTTACAGCAATCAATTGATAAATCTGTTTCTGGTAACAGGGGAAAATGAATTACCACATAAAGAGCAGAATCAGCCATTTTGTAATGTGTCATGTTTTTGAGGAAAAATTATTTTCCCAAGTAAGAATCTTGCAATCATCTTTTATATGACTGACTATCCCCAAGAGTGCATGAATTTGAACATGCTGGGTACAAAGCCAGAATTGTCCTATTGTGAGCTAATCCTTTCAGCAAATATATTTTTGCGAACATTACTGGCAGACATACAGAAAGACATTGTCTTTCTACAGAGGTCTCCTTCATTTACCAATTTACCATGCATTTTGAAGTGTACAGGTGGGAAGGATGGACATCAGCTCTATTGCTTCATTCTAAAAGGCTTGAAAAAGCTACTCTTGCAAATGGGTCTAAGCCCAGACTGCCAGGTAACGCTGGCCTAGCAAAAGCTGTGGTGGTGTCAGGACTTGCTGTATTTTTTGAGGGTTTCTAGCACCTTTTTCCCCATTGGAGTGGGTGGCACTGGCCGTGTGCCTCAGTTCTCAGTTTGCTTGCCATGGCTGTGGGGCAGCAGGACAGTCAGGGGCCTGGGCTGGTTTGTTGAGCAAGTCCCTGGAGAAAGGTCAAGGAGGCAGCTGGAGACATCAGCAGCACCACAGTAAAATTCACATCAAGTTGTACATAAGCTCTAGGCAAGTCTGTGTAAGAACCAGGACTAATGTTGGTTAGAGGGATCTCTGCAGGTGTTTCTCCAGCCTCCTCCCTGAAGATCACCAGCATTCAAGCAGTGTGGCTTTACTAGCTGACTTGAAAATCTTAGAATGGATAATTTTCAGACTACTTGGACAACCTGTTCCAGTGTTGATAAAAAAATCAATGTCCAACCTGAACCTCTCATATCCCGCCTGTTACTGTTGTTAATTTTTATATATTCTCTTTCTGCTGTTGCTGAAAGGAGTTTCTATCTCTCCCCTAAGTCCTACAGACTGCAGTTAGGTCTCTGTTTAAGTTCCTCTGCACAGTACCAAACAATCCCAGATCCCTTAACAACTCCTTATTGGAATTCTAGGTACTGGTCACCTGTATAGCCATCCTTTGGACTCTTTCCAGTTTCTCCACAACCCTCTTGGTCTGGAAAACCCAAAACCAGACTGAGTTTCGCAAGGTGTTGTTTCACCAGGGCCAAGGAGCTAATTTTTCCTGTTGGCCTTGCTCCTCCATGTATAACTCTGCTCTGCAGTTTGTCTTATTTGTGAGGAGAGCACAGTCTAGGTTGTTACTGAGTCCATCGTAACTCTCTGGTCCTGTTCAACAGAGAACCAGTCTGTTTCCCATATGTATTAATGTTTGTAACAGTGGAGTTACTCTGCCCCAGATGGAGCACATTGTATTTCTTGCTGAACTTCCTGAAATTTCTATTGGTCTCATCCCTGAATTTACCAAGGTCCCCTTGAATTAAATCTCTACTGCTTTGCATATCAAGTGCCTCCAATTTAGGTTAATCCACAAATTTGCTGAGGCTTTGTTCTGCCTCATTGCCCAAGTAACTGATGAAGATAATCAAGCCCTGACATATTCCATCCATTAGTGGTTGCCCACTGAGCACTGAGCCACTGATTACTGCCCTCTGATTCTGGCAGTCCAGCCCGTTTTTAATACATCTAATAACCTGTCCATCCAGCCTGTGGTTTGGATCAGTCCCAGCAAGCACTCTGCCCTGCAATGCCCAGGCAGGGCCTGGCAGACACAGCAAGTTGTGGACCATTCCCAAAAGGCCCTCTGGGCAGGAAACAGTTGCGTGCTAGTTGGACATAGCATTAGATATTCACATTTTTAGTTTGTTATTCAAAAGGAGAAACTGTCTCATAAAATAATTAAGGCTATAGTCAGGTCTTAATTAAGGGAAATTTTAAAGGAGGAAACTGCGGTTTTACTAAATGTTGCATTCAAGTATGGAAGTCAAGAAGGTTCAGATGAGATCTGACTGAAAATTTTAAGGGGTTCCCTGAAAAGAGCTTATTCTTTCCCAAGAGGCTTTCTTGCAACTATTTAGGTCTTATTTCTCTAAAAAGCCCCAGAGTAAGAAGACATCTCTGTTCCTTGATATGACTGTCTATAAATCTATTCTATACAGAAGGGATAACATAAGTGTTAAGAAGCTGCCATTTCTGTCTCAAAAATGTTTTTCAGCATGTAGCAAACATTAACTAGATTTAAATTAGAATAAAAATTCAAGATATAGCATTTTCTTTGGGAGGAGAAATTTTGAAGGTATTTTGGTTTAAGTCTTAATCATCTAGTGGGTTTTACCCACATTTTAATCCTAATTTTAATTTTTATTCATATTTAATTTAATTCAAATGAAATTTCTAATTTTTTTTCCCCTGAAGAAAACCAAATCCAACAACATTGAAATTGGATGCTTAGACAGATTGATGTTATCTAGATCTTCTTCTACAAGAACAAAAGTTTGGCCTTGCTGGAAGTGCACTTATTGAGAAAAATCCAATCATTTTTCTGGCAATTTATATTTGCTTTCATGAACAAAGTACTATGTCTTTTCTCTAACATAACCATCTCAGATGTGTTGGTAGAGAGAATTGAGTGATGCTAACCAGAGAAGGACCTGGCTAGCCTAACTTCCCCATCAGTGTCTTTAGGAATCAGCATCTGGACATTTTGGCTCAGTCCCAAAAGGAAAGCAAAGAAAGCAAAGATGCAAAATTATTGAAGTTTATGATAAAATTATTACTGTGTGTCTGCACAGTATCATGTACAAATAAGTTTACTCTCATCAGGGTCTTGAAGCAGAACTCTGATATCAAAAGATAACAATCCACTGGAAAGGAAGGAAAGGAGAAACACAAAATTTGAGACTATGGGGTCTTTTTCTTGCTCTGCTGCACCAATGGAGGTGATTATCTGCTGTATATATTTTTTCAAATATATTTTTAAAACCTAACAGTTTTCAGATAAAGACATCTAAATTGTAAACAGTCAGTAAGTTTTGTGTTGGATAACAACACATTCCAAAATACATGGATGTCTTGGGAGTGTCTGAGGGAGAGCTGGTGAATTTTAAATGGAAAGGCTTTCATCCCAAATCTGTCCTTTCAATGACTGAAATGTTCATTAAAAGTTCATTCATAAACATTTGGACTTGCTCTGAAACGAGGTGTTTTTTACAAAGGGATTCATCAAAGGACAGCTTGCAACTGTGCATTTTTGTCTCCAGCATAAGAGATTCAATCCATAGCAGTTGCTCCAGTTTGGGTAAACTATTGAAAGTGAATCTGTACAAATGCAGTGCATTCCCAACTGCTCCAGGCTAAGCAGTCACATGGGAGTAGTTGTTCTGGCATAACAATTCTGGAAAAAATGATCTGAGTAAAGATGGGAGTAAGTATTGGGAGTAAATACTCAAACATGAAATGGATGCTGTCCTTTACCTTCATAGCATATATTATTCTGACTTAACTGCTGGGTGTAGCTGGATGCACTATAAAATTCTCATCCAAAGATTGAATATAGGGTAGAGACACAGTAATGGGATTAGTGAGAAAAGCAAAGCTTTGACTAAAACTGAGCTGCTGCATCAGGTGCATCATGTGGCTTGTCCTTAGCTCACATATATGATGGTGAGTTACCCTTTGCAGTCCTTTTTAGTCACTGTGTGATCTTGGCCATTTCTGCTTTGAACTTTCTAGTGGTCTGGGCAGCAATATCATCCCCTTTTGAAGTATGTGCTACAGTCGCAGGGTAGAGCTCCAAAGTGTTTTTCATATCTTCAGAGTGGCCAATAAAAGTGTTTGGAGTTTTTTTTGGCTTTTTTTATTTTGCGTTTTTTTTTAATCCCAAACCAAAGCATACCACAGTTCCTCCTCATCCTTTATACCTTTGCTGGCTCAGTGACAGAAAAGGAATTGTGATGCTCAGAAAACTTCACCATGAGTGAGAGTAGATTTGAAATTAGTAGGAACACTCATTTTAACCCCTATAATCTTTTAAATAATTTAGCCTCCTTGTTCAAGAGATATCTGTGTTCCATACACTGCAGTTCCTACATGGCTCATTGCTTTTTAGCCTGAGAATGAAAATGATCCCACTAATAGAAAGTTATATTAATTTTATTAGATTGTTATTCAAGAACATTAGAAAATATTAATGTCTTTTTATAGTTCTGTTTTTAAGACACTTTCTATTTTATGTAAAAAGGATCATTAACACTAAGAGAACAGCTCTGTTTTCTTGTGCATGTTATTAAACATGTCGTAATATTTCAGGTGTATTACACAGAACATTGAAATGAAAGATCTCACCTTTAAAAGCTCTTTGTACCCACATCATTATGCATGTCCAAATTTTTATACTCTTACTTACAATAAATATGAATTGAAAATATTATTCTGGAAGCTGCACAGTTAAGAATAATGGAGTAGTTTACACAGCAATATACTGCTTGCCAGGAATAAGGATACCTGCACTAGTCCCTGTGTGTTAGTGATAAAATAAAATAGGAATACTAATGTAGACTTATGCTAAAATAAAATGTGCCACCAGACATTATGCATCACAGGAGATAAGCCTGTTTTCCATGCTTCCAGACTGCTCTGAACCTCATCTTACAGGTCTAGCACATTTCTCCTCATCTTTCCTCGCATTTACCACAGAGGTCACACTCTATTATGTTGTTCATTCAAGCAAGGATGGTAGAAGTCAGAGGGGTATTTAGGGCTAGGAATGGATCTAAACAGAGGTAAGTGGACATTATGATCAGAAGCATCCTGCTCTAGGCACACAGGTACCAGCCCATCACTCCTCTGTGTGAATAAAAGAACCATAATTGGCAGCCCTTTATATAATGGACTGTTTTTGTCCTGCCTTCAGCTGCTGAGACATTAATTTGCTAAAGCTGCAGTGATTCAACAGAGCTTTGCACTTAGGTGAGACTGAAGTACTCTAGAGGCTGTGATCACCAGGAAGCATATTGCCTCTCTCCATTTTTCCTTCTTAGGCATGCAGGAGTCATAGGCATATTATTATCTCTCATTCCCTCCCCACCACTGTCTGCTTCTCATACTGCCTTGAAGTTTGTTCCAGTCCTGTGATGCATTCAGCAGGTCTCTGTACAGGTTCATATGTCATCACCAGGAGACCCAAACATCCTTTGGCTTGGGAGAGCTGTACTTTAGCAAACCCCTAAAAGATGCAGGGTTTTTGAAACTATGCCCTAGAAACCTGTGACGAGACCTGTGCATGACTCCCATACTTCAGAAAGAAATGGAGCTCGTGGTTAAAGAGAAAAATAGTTTGGGGACACAACCCTGCTATAGCAAGAACAGTCAGAATGGGACTTCAGTGAGAAAAGGGAACTGATACATGATAGAAAACTGATTATTAGTCCTTACTATAGCCAAGGTAAAAACCACGACCTGATTCCCCAAGGCAATCAGTAGAATGGCTTTTTTTCCTGGTTTGATGTATTTTGAATTCAACAGTAGAGGCTTAAACCATGTTTTGTTATGATTCATCCCCTCGTTCCCCTACCCTTGGTTCAATACAATTGCCTCCCTCCAGCAGTCCCTCCCTGCCCAGCCAGCCTGGAAGAGCAGCACCCCACACCTGTGCGGTGTGTGAGGGGGCCAGCCCAAACACCCTATGCAGCAGCTGAGCTGCCTTTCCCTGCTCCTTTAACCATGCACATGATATTCAGCCCAGCTGTGTGCATTTGGCTCTTTTCCTCCAGGTGAGTGGGTTTTTGTACGTGAGCAGGAGGTGACTTGACCTTTGATAAAGAGATCTGAGCGCTGTGTTTGCCAGCGGCACACAGGGTGACACATATGGTATTTTTACTCTGTGCTATGTCTGGTTTCTTTCTGTCCATGTGTACACAAAAGAAGGGTAACTCATGGATTTGACAGATGTGCTTGATAATTCTTTTCAGTCAGAACACACCAATGTAGATATGTATTAAAAACAAACAACACCCCCCTCCCCAGCCCCTACTGGTAAACACACCTCCATGTCTACATTGTTCCCATTGCCAAGCCCCAGCGCTTCCATGGTGCAGGCACTCTGTGCAGGAGGAGGAATCACACCCCAGCTTTCTTTTGTCACAGGTTCATGGCCAGCAGATACTGCTGGCAGGTTCTCAGGCTTTGGATTGGCTTTCTTTTAGGCACTGGAAACAGCAGCAGCTGCTGAATGCTGAGCATTGCTGATAAAATCGTCAAACTTGCTAGCATTTTGGTAAATATTGCTCTTGGTGGAGGCAATCAAGCACAGGGAGAGAAACCTGGTTTGCCAGTGCCATCCATCCTCTCCAGCAGAGAGCACAGAAGGCAGCCCATGCCGTGGACTGGATACTAGAAGGGCTTTTGGGAAGCCCTTGCCAGGGAATGGACTACAGACTGTATGAGACCCAGGGTGGACCACCAGCTATCCTTTTGGCAGGAGTCAACACTGATGGACACCTTCATGTCTGAGCCACAGCTGTGTCATGAACTCCAAAGGAGAAGTGAGGGCCAAAGGAATCCACATTTAAAAGAATAGGGCAGTAAAGAAAGTAGAGTGTTGGACACAAGGAAAAGAGAACAAGTAAGGCCTGGGAAAAGAAGGGATGTGTTGGGAAATGGAGATAAGGATCCAAGCAGCCATATCAACTTTTACTTCTATCCCCTTAGTCATATGCCCTGCCTCTTTACCAGCCTTTCTTCCTCATTTTGGCTCTTCAAAGAGCTTTAGCTAGGGTGTCACCAAACAGGATGAAAGAAACTTATCCAACACCAATTTGATGCAAATAAGCAGACACTTCCTTTTTGGGGTGCTGGGGACAGGGAGCAAAACTTCTCTGAAATGTGTCCCACTCAACAAAAAAACCCCACCCTTTTATATACTTTTTCTGCTAAAACATTGTTACGTAAGTTCTTAAACATACTATACATATTATGCCTGCTCCTAAATTTAATCTTTATACTGATTGGTTCTAATGGTTGATAAGTTCATTAAGATCCTAAAACAATCATGGGCTATTTCTATTGAGGTCTACTCACTTGAATCCTTGATATTAAAAACAAGATGGGAAAGGAAGGGAAGGGTTTCCAAGCAGTATAACTGGTGAACGTGATCATCTCCACAGTTTCTTGTCTGAAACATAAGGGTCCTGTAACTTCTTGGTGGGATTTCTATGGTTACACAGCACTCTGGATATTTCTATGCCCTATGCGTCACAATTTTCTACTTGCAATCATAGCTAACCCTTTAATATTATTTAATTGATTATTTGATAAAAATATTCATAACAAGGGAATTAGGAAAATATGGTGAATCCATTAGTGAAACGTTCCAGGGGAAGGTTTTCCCTCTTATTTTTTTCATACGTTTTGATATCAAAAGAAAGCCTTCACCAGAAGATTAAAGTGTTAGTTTAATGACATAAGAAGGGATTCCTATTGGAAAATAGAATTTGATAAGGAACTGATGCTCTAACAAGTCTGTGAGCTGCTGACAACAGTATTGCCTAAGGCACTTTTATAAACCATGTGCTGTCCATAGCAGACATACTATTAGAAGATAAAATTCTCACTTGCCTGATGAACTGGACTAGATAGAAGTCTATCTAAGAAGACAGGCTTCTAAGACTTTACATTAAAAGTTAACTGCAATTTTCCACTCCCCAAGCCCACATGGAAAAAGAAAAAAGGAAAACACAAACTTTAGGATTTATTCCTTGCACCCAGAGATTGTCCCTAAATGTAACACTTTCAGAGGTCTGCTCAAAATGGCATATTGGGAAGCCTGACTTGGAGCCATTCATGGGAGCCCTGCACAAGTAGTGAAGTACCACAGCCTTTTTCCATAAAAAATTAATAATGAGGCAGAAGTTTCTACTGTGAGGGACCCACAGGGCCTCTGTCTTGGCCCAAGCGAAGCAGCTTATCTACTCTTTCCTGTTGAGGATTCCTTTATCAAGGAGTCTCATGGTCACCTGTGCAGTTGACAGACTGCTTTTTCTTAGCTCTTCATGCATATGCCATGCCCTGAGGCTGCAGCAAAGAACTGTAGTCCTTACACAAGTCAGGCAGCACAGGCAGAAGTACTTAGCATTTGGCTCTTCACCTTAGGTTAGTTTCTTCTACTGTCTGAGATGGCTCACTTAAGTGCCTCTGATCCATCCATATCCTGCTTAGGACCTTTCATTCTTGCATTCTTGGTGATCCTCCATGCCTATGTTTCTCTTTTGGTTTTGCAATGAGTCTTGGAAATGCATTTGGGCAACATACAAAACCAGCTTTGTGTTGTGATATGAATGAGGGTTTGACTGTTGTATGAAAATTACATCCACAGCATAAAGTCCAAACTGTCAGGACAGACCACAGGCAATGTGTTAAAAGTGATATATTTTTCTGTTTCCATATGCAGGGAATGAACGTTTCATTATTTCAGGTTCCCCCAAGAAACAGGAAAGACAAATATCATTTACAGTAATAATAAGAGTTTAATGCAGGAGTAAACAAAATGCTTGTTTTTTCTTCGAGGAGTCATTTCATCCTGGCAGAGGGCCTAAACTGGTATTCTGGGAGATCCTTTCCTTGTGTATCATAAACAGCATTAATCTATGTACGTCTGTGTCTTCTTGTCTGCTGCAAGCACCCCAGGGGTTATGCACTTGAATGTAGGCTTGTATCTTGAACCAACTGCCTCTCTGTTATGGATGCTTCTGCAGAGAAATTTCTCCATTCAGAAGTGCCATTGTAGTACATTTATTTTTCTCTCCACCATGTTATTTAGTAGACCCTTAGCAATTGTAACTGCCCAATGCAGATTTACCATTTAACTGGCCATGATCTGGTCATGACTAAATGGTGATAATTGTGTCCATTCCCAAGGAAAATGCACAAATTCATTGCAAGAAACCTGGGACTGTTGTTCTGAAAATAGCACACATAAAGACACTTTGGTTCTTGAAACATTTTGCTCCTTTTCCTGCAATGGCCCCTTAGATTCCCTCCAGTAACCTCTCATTCTCACAAGGGTGATTATCAGTGTACAAACAGGAGCTGTATTTTGTGCTGTTTACTGTGAAAACAAGGCACTGTTGTTTTTCTCTGGGACTTGTTAGCTATGGCAGATCAGGGTACCAACATAATGCTCTGGGAATTTTTAATCTCCTTATTAGTATATGTGTGGTGCTGAAGTCAATCACAGCATTTTCTTCAGTTATTCTATCTTGGATTTACTTCCAGGGCGCTTTCCAGGGGACAGTGAAGGCCTTGGTGATGAACTGCTATTGTCACCCTCAGGGCAATAGCCTGGAAAAGCCATCTACTCAAACAGAGTCCCCACAAGTTTTGCTGGAGGGTTTTCTGCAATGTGGTGGTTTGCTTTGGTTTGGATCCCAGTGTTTTCTGCTTCTCTTTCTTTTTGTCCAAAGTGTGTGGCGAGGAAGCTGCTTGGTTTATCTAGAATTACCAGTATTTTTCTCTAACATCCTGCACTGAGAGTTTTTTTTTTTTTTTTTTTTCCTACAGAAGTCATTCTGATTTAGTGGAGGGCATTTAGCCTTAATGTTTTCCAGGTCACAGACTTGGTTTATTTAGTAAAAGTGACTGCTTTCCACATTTGTTGGGTTACTCTGTGCAGCAGGTGGAACACCTCTGAGTCATTCATACCTTTTAACATACAATATATTTAGACAGTATCTCTCAAACAAGTCTTGGAAATCTCTTAGCAGTTCAGCTGTAGGGGAGCCAAAATTCTCAGTGTGCTTTGATATCTTTTTGTGTTCTATTTGTCCTACACATAGCTGTTCCATAGCATAGTTTAGGCATTAGGCTCAGGTGATCTGTAGCCGAAGGAAAGGAATCCCTCTTAGCCTTCTGCCTGAGCCTGTGTGCAGCAAGACTAAATCCAGGTTATTTAATGTTCTGTTGTGGGTATGTAACCATGCCCTCCTGCTGTCCAACTCGACCTTTGCCTGGCTGATGTTGTCCAAGAACCTTGTGAAAGTTTCTGCCTCTTCCTCTTGCTTCATAATGAAGCACAGCAACAAATCTTACATCTAGAACTTTCTAGTTGGGGAGTTTTCTCCTTACTCCCACTGTTATTTCAAGTTGCTGCAAGCCATCATAATTTTTTATTAAATCTAGAATAGAAATTGATTTACTGGCATAGCTATTTTTCTCTCCATGCTTTCCCACTCCTTTCTGCCTTCTTCCCTATTTGCCATCCCACCCAATATGCTTATGACATTAAGTTGAGAGAGTCTTCTTTCACTGCATATTCAACATTCTTCCTTTAAGTGCTTCCTGAAAGTAAAGTTTTTGTTTCCTCTTAGCAGTTTCCTGAGAGAAAAATGGGGCTGAGTTGGATCTGCAAGTACCACGTAAGAGAAGAAATGAGAATTTTGTCTGATGGTAGCAACAGCATTAGTCTTTGAGGAGTCAAAATGTCAAGTAAGTGGTTGAGTTCAGCCATGAGCATATCCTGCAATACTGTGAAACTCCTAGTTTTACATCTGTGAGTCAATAATCAGCTGTAAGCCACCTGTAGTGTCTGAATTCTGAAGGGCATATATCTGCACATTTGCCCCTTCTTTCCTTCTCCACTCCTGAGTACTGCAGAAGTACAAGCACACACTAACAATGTCAGCTTCAGTTCAGTTTTTCAGCTGTCTCAGTCAAACATTTTGGAATTGGGGTTCACATTATTTGGAAAAAAATTAGCAATTGCTGAAGAGAATCCATTTCTGATCAAAGAAGATGGTGAGGTAACTCAAGGGTCTCACTTTATGAACTTCTCACAAACAAACTTGGAAAAGAAAGATCTGGTTTTGTTTTTAAATAAGCAGGATCCACTGACGCAAAGTCTTGAAACATCCTTATAGTTTAGAATAAAGTGTACTGCCAGCAGAAAAAAACAATGAAGTGCATCCCTGCCTCCAGGTAGTTGTTGCATTTAATGATTCATCTGCTTAAATGTCAAAGCAGATGCTTGAAATCAGACTCCACTAGAATGCGGAGGAGTGGCCTTCTTGTACCCATCACCAACAGCACAGTGACTGGATTTGGTAGATGCAGTGTCTAAAACTTCTTTTTTTCCCTTGTCTTTTGTTTAGTCCTTCTATTTATCTTAATGTGGAACTTTAGAGGCCTCACAGAGAAATATTCTTATCCTAGGGAACAAAGAAATTAGAAGTTGGTGCTGAATCCACATTTTTAGGAAAAACTTGAAGAGAGATTACAGACAGCTGGCCTCCTAAATAATACTACACTTTTTTTTTTTTTTTTTAGGAAATTCTCAGGTTTAAATTTAATTTCTTTTTCTTGTTGAATGACCATAGGCACTTAGCACTTGGCGCTCGTATATGAGACATAAGAAAACGGTGTGAGATTGCAGTTAATTTTGTTCTTATTTATCGAGAACTGTTGTCTATATATAATATTTATTTCAGATATAACTTTACACTTCATGGAAAAACTTACCAGAAATTCAGCATTAGCTTAAACATAATTATTGTTTGCTGACAGACACTTGCATTCATACAAAAACAGGGCAGACTTGTTCCCTCAGGAGTGGATAGGGAGGAAATACACATGCTTTTCTTCTCCCCTTGACCCATATGTTATCAAGAAACATGTAAAAGGGAAGTAGGAGTTGTTTCCAGACCTAAATACCTGTGGTACCTAACTTAGCTATTGCACTGTTCAAAAATCTAGAGCGCCAAAGGCAGGCACTCAGCTGCCCTGTACACTCACTGAAAACATTCTGGTACTTCTCAAGAGTGTCAAAGCATTCCCTCCACTGACTAAATAAGGTGCCTCAGTATTTCATACTTCTGCAGACTCGTTCATAGCATCTTGACACTGAGAAACAAAGATAGCAAGAACCAAGAACCAAGAAAAACTAACCACAGAGGATGCCTTAAAACAGGCCTGAATTGGACATGCTTTATGGACTTTGCTGACCGCAATGGAAACAATGAGACCTTTCAGAGATTGTTAACAGAAGAGGCTAAGGAAGATGCAGTGATGCAGTTGTCTAATAAGCAGAACTGTCCCCAGTACTGACTGAGTCCTGGGGAACCCTGCTTGTAACCAGCTGGCTGTAACTCCAGCCACCACCACTCTTTGGGTTCCAACAACCAGCCAGTTTTTCCCCCGCAGAATGCCCCTGTCCAAGCCATGAGCACCTGTCCAAGCCAATTTCTCCAGGAGAATGCTGCTAGGGACATTTTCAAGGACTTCAATGAAGTCTAGGTAGACAACATCCCCAGCATTTCCCTCATTCCCTAGGCAGGTCCCACTGTCACAGAAGGAAGGAGATCAGATTGGTTTGCTGCATAGGATGCGTGAAAGTCCCACTCCACGCAAACAAAAAAAAGTAAAAATCTGTTCCCAGAGACTGAGATTGCCACTCACAGTGTAAAGGCTAGAAACACAATATTCACTGGTTTGATGTCATAGCTATGAATTATGAATATTTCTTAGTCATCGCCTCCAGATTGGAATGCTAGTAAGGAAGTGCAATTTGTCCTATTCATTTACTGTGGGTGTTAATACAGAAAGGCCTTTAAACACATTTTTAGCTATCAATGCGGAGAAGATTTTCATCCACAAGCAGAAATCTGTAAAATTCCTTACTATGCTTTAAGCAGCTATTATGATGGCTTTAGTTTCTTTAAAAACACCATTCACTTTGGCTGCCTGTGTTTAGGATGCCTGACTTTAAATTTGGTTTTCTGAGCTTTCAGCATGGGCTGAAAGCCTTTGTAATAGCATTATGCCTCAGAGGTAGCTTCAGAAAGTCTGGAGAATAATCTGCACACACATTTTTCTGGCCACACAGGTAACTGCTGGACAGGTATTCATGGGCTCAGGGTATAAAGCAGCAAACCAAGCCCCTAAGCTTGGAGAGGAGGTGGAGGGGAGGCAATTTGAAGGTTTATTTTGTTTTTTTTTTTTTTCCATTGGCAGTGAAAGTTTATTTGTATGCAGTTTTAACTAGCCTCTTCTGTAAAGGCACATGGTATTCCAAATCCTGACGTGCATGCATGTTTACATGAATACATGTATGTGTGGATGAGGATATAGATAACACATACAGATGCTATCTGTACAGCATCCAGTAAGCTGTATCTGAACCTTTTTCCCTGAATAATAATAACTTCAGCAGGCCAGACCTCCTCCTCTGCTGAGTGCCTGGTTCAGACCCACCCTGCTGTGTGTCTGTAGTTAAGCAGCTGATGTGCCCTTTCTTCCCTTAAAAAGCAATCCCTTCCCTTTGCACAAGTGCATGTAGCTGACACCCAGCCCCTCGATGACCTGGTGTTTCAGCAGCTCTGGCAGCTCTGACAGCTGCACTTGAATCCATTTAGCCAGTGAAAGCTGTAATTTATTCTGGCAGCCTGCCAGCCAGGTCAGTCACACCCAGGAACTCTATGTCTGAACTTCAGATGAACCTTTCCCAAAAACATGATGGCAGATGAAGACAGTAATGGAAATTTATGTAAATGAACATCAATACAAACGGTTTTACAGGGCCTAATAGATCAGAGCTGATCACCCAGACAGTTGTTATACACCTTAAAACACTTAGTTGAACACTGAGCATATCAGTCTCTGATTCCAAGAGCATGGTTCAAAAATAGGGTTGGGATTTCAACTGTAGTAATGTAATTGATCTTGTGTGAGACAAATGTCATCTGACAGAAGGTAACCCGAAGTCAGATCACTTAGCTAAACCAAAAAGCTGGTGCTTCTTGAAGAGAAATTGATACAAATTAAGTGAATACTGCCAACTTACATGATAGAGGAGTACTGAGATTTGTGTTCCGTAGCACAGCAAATTTAGAATACAAGAACACAGGGTGACACTAACAGCCCATATGTCCTGTCTATGAAGGTGACTAGCACAAGATGCTTAGAGAAAGAGCATAAGAAATAGAATATCTCAAAGTATGTAGTGATCCTTACTGGCAAAGATGGCTGGAGAAGTCTCCCAGGAAACACCTGAACCAGAGATTTTCTTTAAACAATCTCATTTAAATAGCCATCAAGAGATCTATGAAACATTTGCTTTATAAACTTCATACAATTCTATTTCAAGCACCATTTACATTTTGGACTCCTCAACTTATCCCAACTTAACTCTATATAAATAAAGAACTGGTATCCATTTATTTCAAAATCATTGCTTAAGAATTTCAGAGTCCCTCTAATTCTGCATTAGGAAAAGGGGCTAATGATTGTTTACCAGGCATGTTCTCTGCACAAGTGTTCAATGTTTCCAGTACTTGCAGGTCTTTATCATAAAACATTTTGGTGTTTCTCTCTAAGATGTAATATCCTAATATATGTCTTCCTCTATGATGGAATACTGCTATTGCTGTCCTTTTCTGCCCTTTCTGCAGTTCAGCTATGCCTTATGTGAGATGGAAGACCACAAAAATACACAAATTTGAAGATAAGGGTGCTTTATTGATTTAGAAAGAAATATATTTTTACCTGTATTTTCAATTACTTTCCTTAGAGTTCCCAATACAAATTCCATTTGAACAATATCTAAGAATGAAGCTGATATTTTCAGAAGAAATCTCATTTTCACAATGACAGCTGATGACTCCTAGATTTCTTTTCTGAATAAAAATGCCCCATTTTAACCCAATATACACAATTAGAGCTATTTTTTGGAATGTGGAGTACCTATCACTTACCAACATAAAATTTAATCTAACATTTTTGTGTTTGTAGGCATCTTGACTTCTGACTATCCTGAATAATTTTATAATTATTTGCACACTTTGGTACAACTCTTTTGTGAATAATTTGTGAATATCTTGAACTGCCCAGATTCTATCACAGAGCCTTCTGAAATTATTCTTGTAACTGTGATATTAAAACTCATGGCCTCCTATCTTTTATTTCTGATGTTGCAACCAAGTATTCCCTCCGAGGGACCTCTGATTTTGCACATTAGCCTATTTTCTTTGATGATTTTTTTCTTGTAGGACCATATAGAAACTTGTTTTGAGGACACTAAGTACACCATGCTTACTAGACACCCATTACAACGTCCTCATTGACTTCTCCAAAGAATTCGAGTAGATTTGTGACTACCAACCAAAACAGTGCTAACTCTCCTCTTATTCTATTCTCTGTCACTGTTTTGAGTTATTTGCTTAGTGCAGTGGTCAATCTTATGGATCTGTAGTTACCTGGAGCTACCTATAAAAATTGGTGCAATACTTGCTGTCTTCCATTTTCCCGGTGTTTTATTAACTAAAGCAATAAGCTCATCACTTAGAAGTGCAGCAAATTTGAAACTGTAGAACTCCTGGGGAAATTCTAGGAAATTCAGAAACTGATTCATAATGGGGCAATCCCAGCTCACTAAAAAACATGTATACCTTTAAAGGAAACACATTTTCACTTATTGATCATATCCAGGGCCATGAGAAATCACTTCAGGAAACCTGAGATGCTTAAAGCCCTGATTTAATGTGTAGTTTCACCCCATGGTTTGGTTTGAGCACGTTCAATAAAGTGGCACAAAGGAGCTTCAGTTTTAATCCATGTTCCTCTTAGTATTTGTTCCCAAGTTGTTCTTGTCAGTAGATTGAGCCAGATATTTGAGAGTTAAGTATTTCCATACTGAGCTACATTCTAATTATCCCTTCTACTGTAAGTACTTCATTTATTTGGGGAGACAACGGTACGTAACTTAGCAAAAGGGCAGCAAAATTATTGCAATATTAATAAAAATGCTCACAACAGTTGTGGAATAAACTGTTAGGCTTTAAATCAGAGAAGTAATTATAGGCCTATTATCCAATATGGCTACAGCTGCTCTGTGTATTTATACACACAATTGCTTTCACATATACACCAGGAGGATTAGAATGAAATAAAATCCATGAAAGAAAGTATTTATCCAGGGAGCTGGAGTAAAAGCAAAGATTTCATTTCCATACCAAGAAAAATGGAACCAAGCAGCTGTTCAGTTATTTTGGATTCTTGTTCTTGCTTGACAATGATTAAAGATATTAAGAGCACCAAAACGACATGTCAAGATAATAAATGAGGTATTCTTGGTGATCAGCATCTGTCATCAGAACTCCTATTGCTCTCAGCAGTATTTCTCTACTTATCAGAAATTGCTCCTTCCAATAAAGATTACATTTTATTTTCAGTTTCACATACTTTTTTTTCCTTTTTCCCTGAATACTGAACTTTTGCGTTGCAAAAGTCTAGCTATCCAAAGAGGAAAATGAGAAAAATGATTGGTAATAAGGGATCTCACAAACTGTCCATTTTGAATGAATGAAAATCCAAAGTCCATGTGTGCAAAATGTTTATAGGTTTTCAGGAAATCACTGCCAATACAGTTATGAAGCCCACGTGGGTATGGCATTCAAATTCTGACATGGCCATGCACAAAAATTTCTGCCATGCTTCTCCTCTCCAATGTGATATTCAATTGCATTCTAATCTTATTCACAAATTATATTTTCAAATGCCACTTATTTACTGCTCGCATTCCACTTTGGATTGGGGTAGTTTCTGTGGGCACTGGAGGGTGCTTTAGCCACTCTAATCTGCTTTCAGAGAAAGTTAAAAACACCCAAACTACAGTAATTTTTTCTGAGGAGTAAAATTTTTATATTTCAGCCAGGAACTGGGGAAGGGCAGCAGATGAAACGCGCCTGCACTCCCAGCGGCAGTTCCATAATCCGCCCCACTGCAGTTATCCAGCTTTTGCCTGCCCTGCAATCGCAGGACAGAGGCACTGCCACCCCATGCTTTGGGAAATAATCCAACGTCTTCATCTGGAATAACAAGCCACATGATCTCCTCAGGCAAAAAGAGGACAGAGAGGAGGAATGCCTCTGCTTATCACAGTCACCACAGGCATGCTGGCTCCTGATAGCAACATCTTATCATGTCCAGAGCAGCGTCTCCCAGGCAATTTGCTCCTCTCTGTGTTCAGACAATCAAAGTAGCTTAGCTTTGAAAATAGTTTATAGGACAAAAGCAGGTGTCCTGGGATCCTGCCCTGGCAGAAAGCCAGGCTATAATTGACACCATAAGTCTGAAGACTAGAAGAATCCACTTGGTGTGAGCAACAGAAATGACATTGCAATAGGTGGTGGTGCAGAGGCTGTTCATTAGAGGGACCTGCACAGATGGAAGCATGTGGGAGGGAACTGGGCATCAGGATGCAAAGGAGAGGGCATATACAGGCAGTTGGCTGCTGAGACAACTTCTGTTTCAGCACTGGACTCACACCAACGCCAGCATCACTACCCTGGCTGGTACAGAGCAGCCCCCACTACTGTGACTCACCCAGGTCATGGCCAGAATATCCAATCAGCCAAAAGACTGCAAGAAAACAGCTGCTTCAACTTTACTGTTGTTTCCTCCTTTAAACTTTTTTAGTTAAAGCTGCCTTTTCATACACAGCCTCAATGTGTTTTCCCTGAGCTACTTTTTCCATGTATCTTGTACTTTATTTATATATTCTTCTGCCTCTTCATCCAGAGAGAAAAGCAAAGGTTAGAAAAAGGACAACAATTCAAGTAGGCATTGATGCAAGGACCAGCCTTTCAGGGGAAAAAATATAGAAGAATATTGATATAGCAAGAAAAAAAGAGACCCAAGTAACCATGGAGACGTCTGTCTGCTGGGCAGAATGGACACCTTCTGCCTTGCTGCTCCCCTGGCTGGTGGAGACCTGTTTGCCTGCCAGCTTGCTCAGTGCTCTAGCTAGGAGAGCAGGAAAACATGATAGCTTAGTGATTTGTGCCTTTCCTGACAAATAAGGAAAGAAGGAGCACAATTTACTCATCTTTGGCCTTTGATGTGATTCTATTACATGGAGGAGAATTCAGAAGGGCCCTAAACAAATAGGGAGAAGGATGGATACTTTAATTGCCACTGAAGCAGCTACCCAGCAGAACAATATTTCATGGGAAAGGCTGATTTGAGGTGATTAAATAAATGAATATTATTTCAGTGTTGCCTATCACATACTAGGAACTTGACAAAACTTTTTTAAGAGTTTTAAATTACTGCACATTGCTTCCCAACTAGAAAGGGATGTTGACAACATGAAAGACAGCTGAAAGGTCAGCTGAGATATGCTGACATGTTTACAGTCCATTAAAATGCATAGCTTGGATTTTGTTCAGTTTTTCAGGACCATCACAGAACAAGGATCAGTATCTCTGCATCATCTGCAAATCTTCCAATGCTTACCAAGGCATACATACTAAAATATCTTCTTCAAGATCCTGAAAGCTTGTATAAACACTGACTTCAAGATGCACAACCCTGAAATTCGGTGAAACATATGTCCCTAACTTGCTGCAGTCCCATGCGAAACTTAGTTCCTGGTTTCTGCAGTTGAGGAGCAGGAGGCTGTGACAGTGTCTAGGGAAGCACTCACACAGCAGGTACCACAGTAGTCCTGTGGCATGCAGCAGGAACACCCAACACAGCAGTTTTCCCTATAACAAATCTTAAGATGTCATTGCTCTATCACTACTAATTCTAATTTGATGACCTAGTTGAAAGTCCTGAAAGCTGCTACAGCTGATGTCTTGTGTCCTGCCAAAAGTGTATCCATTATCCTTTCTAATATATCTGTGCAGGAACATGGAAGACCCCTTTCAGTTATCTAAAACATTTGTAGTTTGAGTTTCTAGTGAGTGCTTTTGACAATTTGAAGTTTTTCTCTTTTGCTTAGTTTTTCTAAGCAATGAGTAATTCTCCTTCACATGATAAACTCTATTGTCCCCTAAAATTAGTCCCCTGTGAAGAAACCACGTCAAATCAGTGATCTAATGTCAAAAACACCTCTGGCTCTTGAAATCAGAGCAAACAAGAAAGAAGGAAAAGAAAAATTAAAAACACCTTCATTGGCAATTTGGAAGAAAATTTATTTCTTCCTACAGAGTGTATGATGAGTAATTCCTTTGCAAATGCTAAATTCCCTGAGAAAGTGTGCTGGAGAAATATTGTTCAAGTCTCATGCTTTCAGTATTGCAGTCAATAAAATGAAACTGTCCCTTGATTAAAAATACGACTTAGGAAAAAAGCAAGTGGTAAAATAAGAAATAAATATTATAAAATATGGATTAGTGCTTATAAATCACCCACTTCTCCCTCAGCGGTTCCTAGCAATGTTCAGCTGCAGACCTGGTTGACCAGGGCAAGAGTGCTGCCATGGTGCTCACTAGGCAGACACACTGCAGGAAGTTTCCAGACAGGATCTGCTCAACACCAAGGGGCATTTTGTATCTCTCAGAATTTTAATTTCTCCTCTACATGAATAATGTATATTTTTTTTAAATCATAGAAGGGATTAATTTCACCACATTGTCTGGCTTTTGTTTACCATCAACCAAACAACTTTCCTGGGTGTACTGTCAGTCCTGTATCTTCAACCTGAACAACAGCTTATTTTTTAGAGATATAGATGGAGTCCTGTTTAAGAACAGACAAATTTAAGGTCAGAGTGATCTAAAGACATCCAGTGATGAGCATTTAATCCAAGCTCTAAGTAATTTCTCAATGCCAGTTCCCTGCCTTGTTACAGAACTAGCCTGAGATACACAAAGCTTTGTTTTCTCTGGTAATTTTTAACAATCTTTTGATAGCTAAATTAGAAAGAGTCACTACAAAGTTTGAATCTCAACTCTTATTTCAGCTTTGCAGATTTTCTGAATGCTTTCCAGCTTCTCAACATTCTTTTTTGAAATTTGAATGAGTCTTAATATAGCTGGCAGTATCATCTACCTACTATCAGTCTTACACAGCTAGATTGCTTCTCAGCCATAGATCAAACTCCTACCATCACACTTAAAGCACTTACTCAAAGGATTATCTACTACACTATTTCCTAGCTCACTGAGACACAATACCAATGCACAGGTGCCAAAAAACTCATGCTAAGAACTATTTAAGGAGGGAGCTGCAAGGGTTAAGACATAGGAGAAGAAACAGTAAGGGAAGCATGTGGAAGGAAACACTGGGAAAATGGCTGGAGTACTCTTGGAAAGAGGTGCTCCATGCCTGAGAAGGCACACCCAAGGGGACTGCAGCTGTAGGTAATCCATGCTGGGGCATGATCCCCTCAGAGGAATTGTGACCCTGGGCTACTCATGCAAGGGCAAGGACAACCCAGAGGGACTGCATCTTGTAGAACAGCTTTTCTCCTAGCTTTTTGTGCAATTTGCTGTGTTTTTATCTTCTTTTCTTACCTTGTTATCTGAATCAATGATCAAGTTACTTTTAAAAAGCAATGAATTATATCAAACAAAATTCCTTAAGTAGAGACTGCTTTGAAGATCACAACCTCTCCTGTAGCACCAGCTGGAGCAATGCAGTTCTCTGGGCTCTCATTTGGGGAGTGCTGCTCCCACACTTACCTACGTCCAGCACAAGGGAACAACACAACAGGGAGTCAGAGGCTGTAGTTTCTTTGAAGAGGGTGGCCAAACCACAGCCCCCAACACTCCAACTCACCATGCCTTTGGGTAATTTTAGAGGGGAATTATGTTGGTCTTCTGATCTTATTTCAGTTTGCTATTACTCATAAGTAATTTTTCAATAAATGGCTCAAACTTATCACTGAGCATAACAATCTGATTACCTCTGGCCTGGGAGAAATGATACCGTTTTTCAAAAGGAGAGGGCTGTAAAGCACAGACAAAGCCAGGCACTTGGCAGCGTTACAGCGCTGTATTTTCCTGCAATCTTGGAGCACTGCTCTTCTCCTGGCACCTCTTGCTCTGACTCTGCTGTGTGCTGAAGAAGTCCTGCATCTCCAGGTATCTACTTGGTTCACAGCTGTAGACCATGGAAACTGCAACAATCCTAAACATCGTCAAGTTTTTAAGGATGGAAGGAGGAAAAGGGGGTTTCTGGTCGAGCTGGCTAATGCTGAGTGCTGACCAGGTCTCCCTGCCTCTCCAGCTGCACTGATGCACAGCTCAAGGGCTGCTGGCTCCATCAGGCCATGTGTGGGTGCATTCCAAAACAGACAGCATGTGATAGCAAAACTTTGAAATGGAAAAAGGACTTGATCAGAGCATTGTCTTCTTTCTTCAGGGGTAAATTTTTCCTTATCCTGTAGAGTAACATGGTTTTTGAGGTTTGCATTAATTAATTAGTACTATTAAAAGTTAACAGTACGTAGGGATAATGTAAAGTGATATTTCCTGAAGACCTACTAAATTAGATTTTCGCATAATAATTAATGAAGGGAAAATAATATTTATACATAGCAATGGAGAAATTTCAGTAGAATAGAAAACATTTTATTTTTTAGGACAGAAAGCATAGAAATAGATAGAATCACAGAAGGAGGTAAGTTGAAACCTTTATATTCTTCCCATATGTCATATATTCCAGGCCCTGGTCCTCTTAATGGTTGTCTTCTACCTCTCTCCAGTTTGCTAATCTATCTCTCTCTTGTAGGAGTAAATTTAAAAAATTTATATTCAATTAAATAGTAAAGCAATTAAATTTTAATTAAATATTAAAGCAAATACATGAAACAACAATAGGAAATTATGCCCTGGAGGCAAAATCCATAGGATCTAAATAGAAGTTTATGGCTAAGATGATTATCATCTGGAATCCCTAATGGTCACTGAAGACAAATAATCTGTTCCCAGAAGGTGTCCTAAAGTCGATACTAACATTAGGTTTGATGACTTTACATCTGAGATCTCTTCACTGAACATAGAGCATCCAAGGACGACTGGAAGCAGCACCACTGCAGATATCTGAGGGTAGATGACAGCAATCCTCCCCCTGTGGCTGTATTTCGATCTGTGCTGGAAGCAAACACAAGGCACAGATTTGCACTGGAAGCTCTGCAGGCAGCAGCTCCACTCCTCCAGGTATTAATCTTCAACCCCAAGTGCACAGAAACTGTTAACTCTGCTTTGCTTTTGGCCGTGTGGAGAGTGACAGGAACTTGGTCTCCTTGCAACATATCAATTCACAGCTACCTTTAAATAGCATATTTAGGTTTTCCTAGCAAATAATTCCCAGGAGAAATCCTTCCTGTTTGTATTAAGGCATTGCTAATGCCCCAACAGGCGGATTGCAAACACCATTCTCTGGGAGACTGCTGAAGTTACTGAAGACAACTGGAGTGACCTAGCAGACTTAACAAAATCAGCACATTACCTTTTATGTGCATTAAGGCTTAACTACTCATGCTCCTTCAACCCTCTCGTGTTGTTCTGTAGAGATATGATCAACTTCTATCATTGTGTTAACACTTAATGCATTTAATTTTCTGTTATTTGAAATAAATGCCTTAAACTGACTTAGAAAAATTATATTATAGTTTCTCTCTCTTTTTTTTTAATATATATTTGCCAGATAAATGACTTTACAAACACTGCCATGTAACTGCTCAGTAGGCTGCAGCAGGCAGCTGCTCTCTCTCACTTGGCCTGAATACAGCAGCATTTTTCCCTGCAGGGCAATCCGTGACATGCCTGAGCAAGCCAAGAACTAGCCAAGTGGGACAGCTGGAATTGGCTTCTGTGCAGCTGGTTCTTTGTACTTTCTGTCTTCACTGGGCAATAGCCTCAGAGCAGCAGTGTCCCCTGAGCTCCGGGGATTCACCCTGGCTTTTAAAATCCATCTCTGCAGGAGGTGCTGGTGGCTAACCAACGGCTCCTGGAAGCTCAGGTTATGTGTGCTGTAGAAAGTTATTCCAAAGGTAGTGGAAGATGTAAGTCACATCAAAGCAGTGGCAGAATTACAACTCACATGCCTGTGGATAAAGACTCCCTTAACTGGCTTGCCTTTGCTCATCCCTGATAAACCAACATGGACTCACAGAATCACAGAATGGTTTGGGTTGGAAGGGACCTTAAATATCATCCAGTTCCAACCCCCTGCCATGGGCAGGGATGCCTCCCACTATCCCAGGTTGCTCCAAGCACCATCCAACCTGGCCTTGGACACTTCCAGGGATGGGGCAGCCACAGCTGCTCTGGGCAATCTGTGCCAGCGCCTCACCATCCTCTCAGCTACAGCAGTGGCCCAAGGGACACTGCAGGGTTTCACTGCCAGGGCTGGTCACCACATCTTTGGGTGTCTGGCTCATTAAATCCTGTAAGGAGCCATCCTGCACACCAGAACCAGGGACATGGTTTCAGGTGCTGGAAGAAATTTATGTAGTATCTGGAAGCCTAGAAAAGCAAGTTTAAGTGAGGATGTGAGTTAAATATATGCAAAGAAAGACCCTTGGTACCCCTGGGGAAAATATAACATCTGAAGAAGTTAAATTAGGGAGGAAGAACTTGACATTCACCTGCTGTTACAATTTCCTTGCCTGCTCTCCTATGAAACCATGCATTTCTCTCCACAGCCAGGAGTCCTTCCTGCAACAGGCTGACATACCTTCTGCAAAATGCTTTCTTCTCTGTGGCTGTGACTACTGTCTGAGAAGAGGTAGGGGGTCTCTAAATTGCTTTCTTTGAATGTTAGAGGAAGTCACAGTCATTGCACTGATGTTTTGTCCCCCACTGCATGACAGAATGGGGGCTAGGCAGAACAAAAACTGCAAGTAGGAAAGGTTTTATCAGCACAGAAAATCTGTCTTTGATCTGAAAATGAAGATTCTTAGTAAGTGTTCAGATAGGATGGATTGTCTCCTTCTTCTTAACATCCACCTGACTCATCCCTAGACTCCTGCAGAAGCCCTCCAAGCTTTTCTGAAGGGCTGGAAATGTCACAGCCAGACACTTATCTCTGATTTTCATGTTGTTTTGCACTACAGATGTTTCTGTGCAAATAAAGGAAAAAATTCTGTGCAAAAAACTTCAGGTTCATTGAAATGATTAGAGCGGTCATTTTAGTGTCTTCTCCTGTTCATACTTTCTCATGAGGTGTTCCCCCCTTAGTTTTTAGACCACAAAGGCTTCTGTTGAGACTTCACGCACCAGCAGCACTGCAGTGTTAATGAGGGGAGGGTTTCCACTGTGATGGACAGGATACACTGCATATTTACAAACCTGTTACCAAAACACATGGAAGGAAGAAATAACTTATTTTTGATGTGAAGGGGAAAATCATTGGTACTAGTTCTGTTTTGACAGAACACTTAGGTGCATTTTGACCTGTTTGCCATCTTAATTCTCATATTTTCCATCCTAACAGACATACTGATGTAATTTCACATCTCTAGCTTTGAACATTAAACTGATGCAAGAATTTTACATCATTTAATCTTAAATATTCTCTGAACTATACTCACTTTCTCTTATAAGGTTCTGCTTCATCTCACTGTAACTGTGAGCCTCGCTGGACTGCCAAGCTACTTCTGCTGCTGTAAGTATTTCCCTGACATTCTGTCAAGATCTACTGGTAATGGTGGAGAAGAAAAAAAAAGAGATCCTCTACAAGCAGAAATAGAAATTTAAATAGGAAACTGACTAAAATAAGGTAGTCATCCATGCTAGGAAAAAAAGAAAAGGGTATTGAGGGAAGACGGAAGAGACACTTCTAATGTTGACTTGGTATTTTTCCTTTCCACAGCTTAAACTTCTGTTTCAAGACTGCTGAGAAGGAATATTTCTGTGCTGACTGGTGGTGACTGAAACACTGCTCTGAGTCCTTTAAAGGGACACACAACGCAGGCAGCATCCCTGCTCCCCAGCAGCACGAGGGGTGATCTTGGCTGTGTCACGGCACAGTGTTCAAAGAGCCCAGGAAGGACTGTCCCCCCTTCTTCCTACACTGAAGCCATGCTTCACTCCATCCTGCCAGGGCAGCGTGGGCTGTGGAGCTGGAAGGTGTGATGAAGGAGGAATAGATGGGGCATCCCTGAATGCAAGGCCTGGCCACACTGAGTACCATGCCCAGCACAATGACATCTCTTTCCAGGGGCAGTGCCAACACACGTGAACTTGTCCCAGCTGGCCCCACCTGCCAGTGCCATGGTGCTGGAGCACAGAGATGCCTAGGGCAGGCACACTGTGGAGTGGGCTGCTGCTTTAAACACCCACTCCTTCTAGCCCCACTAAGCAACCAGATGGCTGCACTGTCCCCTGAAATTTGTCTCCATTGATGGAGTTCACTCTCTAGATGGCTACATGCTGCAATGATGCCTTTTGCATTCTTTGAAGATGTGGTTTTAATCAGGGATCTGCCTTAGCTTACACACATCAGCTAAGCAAGTCTTGGCAAGGGTGCTCTGCAGTGCAAGCAGGGGCCCCTATGGAGGGATTTTCATGTAATAATGAAATTAATTTAAAGAGTTCAAAAAAGTAGCATTTTCTGCAACATAGAGAGGGAATGAAATGCTACGTTCCTTCAAGAACTGGTGTATTTTATCTTGCTCCCTCCTTTGAAAGTAGGAGAAAAATCAAAAAGCAGTCAACACAGCTGGGCTTTTCTTTTTGTTTACTTGGAAAACTTATTTTAACCATCAACTTTAGCAAATTTTGGCAGTTACAAACCTGTACACTTTTTTTTTTTGTTGTTTTGTTTTTATAGCAAAAGAACACAAGACAATACTGCCAACAGCAATTATGAAGGAACAATTAGTTTTCAGATGAAGAACTATACCCACTCAAAGTGATAAACCTTCCCTTTTGCATAAGGTTGAATTTGTTGTCATTGGAAAAATGACATTTCTTAATACCTACTTGAAATGGAATAAAAATCATACCTCTAGGTTTTTTGTGCAAAACACATTCATTTAAAAAAGTCAATAAAAAAATCTCCTTAAAACCAGAAAGAAGTTAAACAAAAAGAGCTGAACCCAAAGGAAAATTACAGTACATTTTGAAATGATTAAAAAGTTTTCAGATCTAAAACTTTTTTCCTGTTATCTTAGAAGTTTAAATCAACTTTGATGACTCTTTAGAATTATATCAATCAATCAAACAAACAAACAAACAAAAGAAATTAAAGCAACCTGATTGGCATCAAATATCTACAAAAGCCTGGTAATTTGAAACCATTATATACATTATTTTATAAACTTCTTTTTAAACACCAAAACATACATCTTTTACAAACCAGCCTGCTTGAGACAGGTAAAATTTACAAGACAATCTTTTCCAATACAGTGCTTTAAAGAGAACTGCTTTCACTCCTAAACATCTTTGTCATCTCCTGAAAATCGGCAGTATGGGCTCGTTGCATTGCTGATTAATAGTGTTTCAGGTATTCCTATGACAAAAGAATGCTACAGTTCTGAGGGCTCCAATCTCTTCCCATAATACAGTTCAAGTGCACTCTTAACACTGGTAAAGATTACTTATGGCCTTTGTGTAATACGACATATTTGCAATTATTGCTTTTCATTATTACATAAAGAAACAAATTTAATTTCATTTCCTCCCCATCCGCTCGTCCCTTGGATGATGCAGCTAATTTACCAACTGGATGGCCCTTCTGATAAATGGAGATGTTAAATGTCAAGTTCACGAAACACAGGCTAAAAACCATGGGTAATGGGCAATGGTCTAAATTTCTAAGGCTCAGATCACATTTTGGTGTATTGAGAGCAGCAGAGATGCAAACAGGCAAAAAGCACAGTTTTTACCACATGGTAAATGATGGTAAACCATCAGGGAATGAAAGTGAAGATGTAACTCTCTCGCTGGAAACCAATGAAATGCCCATTATTACTAAGTGAATAGCTCCAAACAATGTCTACAAAGCACAAATGTACTTTCATACTGGTTCTGAAGAGCTGGCTTCCTCCATTATTAGGGATGCTTCCTTTTCAAATGAAGCTTAGCAGAACGGGCCCAGGGCACCTCTACCTCCCTCTCCCATTGCTGCAGTTATTGACTGTAAGGATAGATATACTTACTATAGCATCCATTTAGCTTTTTCGATGAGGAGCAAAGTGTGTTCTCAGCCATTTGTCCTGTTCAGCCCACGTTTTTCTTTGTGATGGAATTTACAGGAGACCAGAGCAACAACTTTTATGTCATGTTCTCAAAATGTCTCTGCCTGGCTCACAGAGGCAACAGGCTGCTGCCTCCCCATTGATCAGCATTTCATGACATGCTTTTATTCACTGTGCTGCAGCCACACTGAGAAGGTACCGATACATCAAGGCTCTCACTACTTCAGACTACACTACAGAATTTAGAGAAGGGGAGAAAAAATTCCTAAGACCAAAATTTAGGTTCTTTGTGGGACATGCAGAGGTGGAGATCCTGCTTGACAGATGGCAAACACAACTTTCAGGTTCAGGAAAACAGTGGCAGTGAGAAGCCTTTGACTCCCTCCAGCCTTTCACTGGAATTATATGTTAAAGAAACCCCTGGGATAGTTTGGGATGAAAGACATCACTAGGCTTAAGGAGAAGAGCTCTATTGACAGGAAATCATGGTTCTGTAGTCAACCTCTGCATTCCAAAGTTCTCCTGGTTGCCCAATATGCTGTATCCTATAGGAGGGTCCTAGAGGAAGGCAACTTTATGCACACCTTCTAGTGAGGTTGTCCATTTTCTCCCATGGGAGGGAAGTGATTCTACAGCTCCATGGTGTCACATTTGGCCCTTTATTCCACTTTAAGATACTGGTCAAGACAGCAACTACACTCAGTTTCTATAGTGTTGGAGGGGGTTGCCCTATTTTTTGTTTGGACTATTTATAATACAAAGGTAAAGTAATTAAAATACTTAAGAACGGTACATAAGCCTAATTTTTCCTTTTGCACAGGGATACCTAATGTGGTATTGGCAGAATAAATCACGTTGTAGTCACGGTAAGGCTCTTCCCACTGCCAGCGTTATTAAAAAGGCCAGCACTGTGCATGGCATTCTCAACTTGATCAAAATGCAGAGAACGAGCACCCTTTTGCTTAGACTCATACACCCCCGGAAAAGTTCATGATTTTTGATATAAATGTGTATTTGCATTTTAACAAGTTGCTTTTTTCTCTTGCTGCTTCTTTCCAAAAGACAAAAACTTTCTTGATCCTAAGTTATAAGCCAATGATACTCAAAAGTACTTCATTAAGCCCATGAAATCATCTGCTACAGATGATTCTGAGAGAAAATATCGGGTAGTGGAGCCACCTACAGGGATGTAGTTTGAAATACAGACACACAGGATAAGCAGAGATGTGCAGGGTAGCTCTTGCAGAACCAGGGACCTGACAGCAGCAGTGATGCAAAAATCATCATATGGCAGAAAAAGGAAATATATATTGGAAGCCATAATATGAACAGTAATTCTTACATTATGTCATGAATGGGTTCTTATGTTCCAGATTAGAAGATTTTGACTTGTTCATGTGGAGTAGTAATTAAAAAGAGAAAACAAAATGGCTTGGTTTAACAAGGGATGTTAATATGAAAATCTTACTCCCTAAGAGGTATTTCACCTTTAGATCTGCATTTGGGTCTCATCAATATCAAAATAGCCTGAAAAAAACCAGAAAGGCCACGGAAGTACCAATATTCACAGAGGGGAATCTGAAGATGGATTTGGAGGGGAGGAGATATTGAGGTATAGAAATCATGAATAGGACAGAGAAGGCTGAACGGGTGATCCTTGGCACCTTCCCAACAGCACTTTAATAAGTAGGCGTTCAGTGAAATGAAATGGCAACAACATCAAACAGAAAAAGTACTATACATTGTATTTATGCATATTTTACTATTAAAACTCACTACCAACAATATATTACTGAGGCAACAAGCTTGGTAAGAAACATTGATTTCTTTGCTTTCTTTTTTGTATGGCAATCACTAGGCTCCCATCGTGCTGTCCCTCATGACACTTTTGATATGTTCCAGTAAATTTTGATACTGGTGTCTCATGCTTACGCAAGAACTTTCACTACAGAAGACAGGTGACAAGTACACCTAATAACTATCTGGGGGCTTGAACAGAATTACTTGCATAATGGATAAAAATGTCTCAAACCAAAGCTGAGTAGGAGCAAACCTCATGTAAACTGCAGCCTGATGCTAAGAGAGCATCGCATTCTCAGGTCATACAAGCTCTAAAAGTGCAGCTAAATTTGCAGAATTGCTTTGCCAACTCTGATGCTCCTAACTATTGAAGAGACATCAATCTAATTGCATTTCCATTCCTGTAACACAGACTTCATGAACAATATGAGTTATCCTCTATCCGTGCCTCTAGGCTTGCCAAACCATTTTATGGCCTTCTGGCAAATCCCTCAGTTCCTTGCAATCACAATACAAATTTCTGCATTTTTTCTTCTCAAAAACACAGGAATAATATCAGGAAAAAGGGTTTGAAACGCACCATGAGCACATTCAGAATATATCACTGTTACAGAAGCATCTTTACTTTGAGAAGACCAAGTGACATTCATAAATTCAATGGACAGGACCTATTTGCAGACAAGTGCTTGATAATACTTGTATGTGCAGTACATTCTCTCTAGAAGTTCACTCAATTTATTCATATACCTGCATAATGAGCTGTTTTCTACTGAAGAAGTGCTGCATCATCCCAAAGAAAATATCCACACCAATCTTTCACAGCTATACAAACTATTGGAGGGAAGCAGCAACACACTGTACCTACTCCAAGAATTCTAGAAATCCTGTTTTATTAAAAGTGTTACAAGCTGCAATTATTTAAATTTCTGAATAAACCCTTCCTGTATGCCAAGAAATGGCCTGCAATTTAATTTTGTGTGAAATTCCTGTCAGACAAGAACATGCCCTGACATACAACTGTTGAAACTATCCAGTTAAGGCGATTGACCAAGGGACAGGACAAGGAAAGCAGCACAGGAAACCTGCTAATGAATCTGTTCATTTATCAAAATGATTTAGGGATTCAATAGCTTTTCAGAATGACAGAATTATGCCATGGCAGAAATGGATGAAAACCCAACAGTAATGCAGGCTTGTAGACTCACATTCACTAGTAAGGTTACAGAGACACTGTAAAATGTAGTGGGGTAAAAACATTTTCAGAGCACCAAGTAACAGGTGTGTACACTCTGCTTTAATACATGGAGTGAAAATCCAGTATTTCCAGATTGCACTTGACTACTCTGACCTAATCAATGTGAATGACCATTTACTCCAATCAGGCTGAGGAAAGCATAAAAGCTGATGCCATGGTTTCCTTGAATCCACAACAATATTCTGAAGTCTGCAAACAGCCTTTGGATGCACTCAAATCCTACAAAATCATGCACCCAGTGGAAAATCTGGTGACAGATCTTTGGCCACAGTCCATTCATGCAGTTCCACCAACTGACTCAGTCTACAGCAGCATCCTGTGAACTCTAGGGATGGACATTTGCCAAAAGATGGTTAACTAATGATGTGAGGTTACAGCAGCCTTAAATGTAACTTAATTGCAACTAATTTTACTTCAGTAACTGCAGCATGAGGACTGCTGTTAAAGAGCTGATTGCCCAAGCAAGAATTTCAAAAAAATTATCAGCTGGGTAGGGTATCTCAAGTTTTCAGATCCATGTTCATGTTGCATACACATTAGGGGAGGCTGTGTGTACACAGCTAGGGCAAAACCAGGCCACTCCTGAGCCAAACTCTGACATTTTGGGAAGTCCTCATGGGGAAAGCTATGCACGTGCACCTGACATCAGGTTTTACAAATGACAACCAAAGTAAGCCAATTTGGAGTAAACATAAACTGTGTGTATGTGTTTTGTTCTACACAAAGCAGAATGAACTGCTATGTAATGAACAAAAGTATAGATAAATATTTACGGACAAATAATTGGTCACTTGTCTTTGATAGGTCAATTTGTAAATGTTGCTTTTTTTAGCCATCTGATGTGTTGTATGCAGCAGCCCCAGCAATCAATTGCTTTCACTCTTAGCTAACATAAAATTTCATGCAACAGTGCATTCCAGAATGATCCATACTCATTCCTTAATACTGTGGGGAGATCATAACACTGTAACACTTTTAATAACACAATGCCAAAAAAAACCCCCAAACAACCCAACTTTGTAAGAGAGAAAGAAATTATTTAGCTGTTATTTTTCCCCCTGCCTCAAAAGCTGAGTTTTACTCTTGGTAATAAATAGAAGGTACACTCTCTCCAGATTGTCTGTAACAATTTTGTGATGTATAACACTTAAAACAATTGGTCTCTTCGTGTCTGCACATACAGTATCATTTCTGAACAAGTTAATAATGGGTTATACTGTACTTTTCTTTGCCCAATATATATAGACACACCTTCAGCGAAATTTCTTCTCAATATTTATACTATTAATTGGACCAAATGACAAAATTAAAAAAAAAGAAGAGGAGGAGGAAAAAGAAAGGAGCTTCCTTTACACTTGTGTCTGCTGCTGGGTCTCCACAAATGGAATGTGAACATTTTCTAGGCTGAGTTCCTCCACGCTTTCAAAGTCACTCATGGCTACTTCGGAGTCATCAAAGCCGCATCCGGCTGAGACGTCAGAGGAGGAGGCGTTGAGGGAGTTGTGCAAGGGTAAGGGCACCTTACCTGCACTAGCATTTTCTGTGTTCTGGCCTGGGCCAACAGCAAAAGTACTAAATTCGTTCCCAGTCTGAGATCCTGCGGTGTCCGTCTCATTGGGGAACGGGTGGGGAGGGAGGTATTGGCTCGGGTGGAAGTGCGGCCGTCTCCTGCAGTCAGGGCTGAGAGTACTTGCCATCGAGACCGGCTGCGAGGGCGGGAGGGCTTCGTATTGGTCTGGGTAATCCTCTGGAAGAGGAGGTGGCAACTGGTCCTGGCTCAAAAACTCCTCTTCGTGAGGGGGAGGGTAGTCGCTGTCGATGTCGTAGCCACCAAGGTAGTAATCTGTTTCCAGTTCTCTGGTGCTGCTGTGATGAGCCGAGCCTCCATCCGCCGTCTCAAAATTGGGCACTTCCTCAATGTCGGACAAGCGAGCGCTGGGCATCCAGTCAGAGGTATCCCAATGATACGCTGCAGCAGGGAAGAGAACCACAGCACTCTGTTAGGATGGGAACACAGAAGGGAGCAGTGTCCTGCATGCACCTGCCTGAGTCCTCACAGCACATTCAAATCACAGCATGCCCCACAGGCCACGGACACGGGTCAGCCATGCTCTGACCAGAGGGGTAGAGGAGGAGAATAAATTGCATTATGATGCTAATGCAAACAAGCAAAGAAACAAAACACAGCCACTCTCAGGCGTTTTGCTTTTTAAGATGCTACTGTGTTGTATAAGAAACTATGAGTCCAAGAAATCAAAATGGTTGAATTACTGTTTTTCACAGCTACTTGAAAAAAATCTTTAAATGCAGTCAGCATGCCTACAGAATCTGATCTCCCCTTCCACCTCCAATGACTTCAAGAAAGAAAGTGTGCAAGCAAATAATCTGATTGACTGAAAACTGAATTTTGAAACAAAAAAAAAGTGGCTGACCATTCTCATGCATCTTTTGAAGAGAACTCAAACAAAAGAGTACACATGAAGCAGTTCAAGAAAAAAACCAAACAGATCAAGTCAGTGCTCTGCCCACCCCGGCCCAAAGGCAGAAAGTGCCCCAGAAAAATCACCTCTGTTGTAGTTCTGTCCTTGATCCATAACAGACACTGTCAGATACAAAGTAAAAAGCAAAACTGGTAACTTGGAGCTTGTCACCAGCATTGTATTACATGTGAAAATACAAAACTCTGCATGCATATTTCTAAAGTACAGCTGCCATGGTGTCATTTTAGTAGGATTTTAAATTATTTATTTTAACGTACAAGATAAGCTTGCCTGTCAAATGCAGACATAGCTAAAGAAATGTTTATGTCGTGTATTATACTCCTTTTCTATCATATCTTAATTATTTACCCTCACTGAACAGATATAGAATTTCATTAGAGTTGTAATTCTTAGCACAAAAAAGGGCTATCCACCATCGACACGGCTTATAATTGCAAAGTACATTTTTCTCTCACTTGTTCACTTTGAAACAGAAAAATAAGAATCTACCATTCTCAGGGCCGGTTCAAACAAATCTGGGCCCACCTGGGCTCAGATACCATGGTGATGGGCACGGTATAAGAACCTGAATAGAATAGAATACAAAGCCATTTAATGGGGCTATCAGCTACAATGCTCCCCAACCCCACACCCACCTCCCACCTGCACTGCCATGCTAGCTGGTGGGGAGGGAGGCATTCCAGTATGGAGAGGGTGCAGGGGTGGGGGACAGAGCAAGGAAGGAGGTTTATGTGAGACAAGAGCGGGGAAGAAGCTGCAGCGTTCTCTAGATGGAGATGCTCTTGTTCAGCCGCATGTTATTTGGCTCCATGCAAGAAGTCATCGGGCAAAGTCTAGGGACGACATCGCTGGAGGAGGTCTGCCAGGAGAAACAGACCTCTGGGGCTTCACAGCTCGTAACCTCTGTGGCTCAGACACAGGCAAGGGAAGACCTCTCCAGCCCTTCACCTACTCAGACCACACTTGCCCTTGCTCATCACCACATGGTGCATGGGGTGATGGTGATTGCTCCCTTAGCTGGATAGCCAGGCAGGAGTTCTCCCCCTGCTCTGCCATGTCCTGGGGTGAGGAGGGCTGGGGCTACTGCAGGTTTAGCAGCAGTGTCTGAACCGGCCCTAACCTCTCTTCTGCGCTTCTCTCTTCTTTGTACAGTGGATTTTGCTGTGTTGGGGTCAGTGTGAGGGCACTGCACCTGAGGTGTGTCAGGGCCCTCTGAGTTGCGTGGATCAGGACCCAGGAGAACCTCACTAATTTGCTGGCTTGCACAACCCTGGGCAGGTCCCTGGGGCAGGAGCCCCATCCTCCCATGACTCTGTGGCAGCAATTCTGCCCAGAGCTCCAGTGTAGCCAATTATTCACCACTTCCAACAGCTCTGCTGCAGAGCAGGCAATCCCAACAATACTAACCTAAGTTTCATATAAGGAACTGGGAAGTGGGCAAAGCATTTTCAGTGCCAGTCTCTTGAAACTACTGCCAGACTGGCTTTTTCTGACCTGTAAAGGATGATAATGAGCCAGTGTGTTTGCTTAAGCTTTCTCTTAGGAAGGCAAGGTCATTTTCAGTGCCTGTGGTTTCTTTTCAAGGTTATTTTTTATTTTTTTGAATGGGACTTTCTTTTGAATTAACCTTGGCTAGTTAATTTCTGGTTTTTTGATAGTGAGAAGAATGGCACTCTTACACTTCAGGATATCAATAAATGCACTATTAACAAATACTCAAGTGGCATCACTAGCTAGCAGTAAAAGTGTTTTTCAAAATTACTGTGATACTGGCTCAAGAAAAAAATCAGTAGTTTCACAAAAACAATTTACTTAATCATCTTAATGTATTATGCAGACCAGATTAGCTAAAGTATGTAAAATCTGCCTTAAATTCACTAAGGACAGATGAAATTTTTGACTTGTGGATAACCTGAGTTGATGCTGAGTTGACATTTGCCCAAGGGTAGGAAAAATGTTGGAAAATAAATAAAAGAAAGTAATGTTTATCTATGATAACAAGACATTTCCTCAGTGCTTTATGGAAAAAAGAAAAGAGTGATATCCCCGCATTACAGGTTCACTTGTAACATGAGATGCCTGAGGTTACCCAGGAGGTCAGTGGAAGAGGTGAGTGCTGGTCCTTGGCGCACATTGCACGCTCTGTGCCACGGGCACACCAACGCCACGGGAGAGCCGCGGCATCCCTGGAGCTGTGCCCACACATCCGCTGCTTGGCAGGGTTTCCTGGGAGAAACCAGCCACCAGCCAGCCACCCCTGTGCTCCCCTCTGTGGGAATCACTGGGGTACACAACCCAGCCCTGCTGCAGCATGGGACACGCTACAGACTGCCCGTGTCATCTCCTGCTTCCCAGTCTCTGCAGCCAGGATCATCTCAGTGATATGGCTCCGTTATCAGTCTATTATTTTCTCTAAAGGCAATGAGAATAAACAAGCAGAAACATTGACTTGAACAGAAGAGGATGAAGGCTTGACACCTTTTCTACCGCCTCCAGTTAGCCACAGATATTTTGTGGTACATTCCTCTGGCATTTTCATGTTTGCTGGTGAACATGCTGATCTGCAAAACCCAATCCCTGCCACAGGATTGCTGGTCAGTGTAGATTAGTGAGGTTCTGCTGAAATGTTTCACAATGAAAATAGGAAGCATTGTTGTATAACAAGAAAGAAAAAAATTTAAATACCTTCATTTTCTATAGTGTCAACTACATTGTTGACAAGCTGTATGACAGTCACTATGGAAGCTTGCAGGGTAGGGAAAGCAGAAAATAAAGGGAGGGGAAGGACAGCTTCAGGTTAGTATTTAAAACACATCATAGGTTACCACAATAAATTATCTCAAAAGACAGAACTGACATTGAAAGAAAAAAAAAAAAGGCTGCTGACCAATGCATGATTTATGCAGTTGGTTACAGGACATTTCATTTCAGATAATCCCATATATCTTCAGAGTGCTGATAAATTCCAAACCAGCATTTCCAGAAAGGCATATGGGATGATGTGTATCACCTCATAAATTCAAGCAGACTGGTCAGCTGATTCAATTAACCGAAGCAGTATCTTGTCTACCTGACACTAATTTCTAATTCATTCTTGCTTAGAGGTCTCCAGAGATGGTGCTATGTAGTCCAAGGATCATTATCTTTTAGACCATCACACCATCAGAAATGGTGTTAAGCTCAATCTATTTCCTAAGAGGAATGTTTTACTTATTTACTGTCTGTGCCATGCCATGCAATACCTCAGGGAGGTTAAGCAGCACAGCTGTAATTAGGAGGACACAGCCATGTAGGTGTGGTTCAAATTTTGACCCATGTTTGACAGAATAGTTTCTCAAATGTATTGTGTGTTCTCTGCAGGTGTTCCAAAAAACCACACTTTTCCCTTGAAACCATTAATATAGACTGTGCAGCTGTTTAATGTGGAGGCCTGTAATGTGTGGTCTTTGAGATGATCTGCATTTTGCACCACCCAACCCCCCAGCCTCTGAGAACATAAAATAAACCCAAAAATCAAAACTGAAGGGAAAGCTCTGCATGAGAGTGCAATGGATCCCTCCCTTTTCCTCTGTCTTTAGTTATGAGAAAACCAATTGCTTGGAGCAATGTGGGGCAAAACATACTTTTTTGTTTCACACAGCCAACAGACTTAGACATCACAAGAAATGTGTTAACAGTGCAGACATACGTTGAATATTTTCACATTTTTGCTAAATTTTGGGCATGGGATCAGGTATATCATCCAATATCCTCAGTTCTAGTGAGGGCTTAGCAAAAAGAGCCTTGATAAACCAAAGGACCCCTGTCCTGTGTCTATGATGAGCATATTTATGCCATCAACAGCAATAGTGATTATACAAAGGAGACTTGCACTGGCTAATGCAAAATAAACATGATAGAAAAATAAGGGGCTCCATGCAGTTAGTGCTGCATGGCTGGGAAAAAAGATGGAGGGCAGCTGTAAGCTATTAGAGGAAAAAACCTAAGAGTGAAAAACAGGTCAAAACCCAGGGCCAGTGTAGTTTTCTTTGCAACTAAAGGCTGGCTCTGGTGGGAGCTGTGCAGAGCATATTCACAGAAAAATGGGAACCCCCACCTCACATAGCTCAGTGCAAGTCATTGCTCAGATTTTGGACTACAAAAATTACTGCTAACTACTCTCAGAAAGACTAGGGAAGCTGAGCAATTTAAATGCAGGAGAAATAAGGTGAGACGAAAAAAAGTAGGTTCAAAATCTCACCCCATGTGAGTTTACATGGTAAGACAAGCCCTTGACACAGCAAGAGAAGGCTCCAAGAGCCCCAGAGAGGGTGAATAGAAGCTGCCTGCACCCTCAGTGGAATGCATCCCAGTGATCCACTGCTGCCAGATAGGTTTCCTCAGTCAGAAGCTGCCACCCAGTTTCACAAGTCAGTGTCATTATAGCCGTTTGTGTAACACAAGCCTGTCTCCTGTGCTAGCCTGAGAACCCAGCAGCATTGCTCTTGGATTTGGAGGAAGGAGTATGGAGAAGGAGCCACTGTCCTGTTTCATCAAAGAGTATGGATGCTGAACTGTATTTGTTGTGTTTTCACTGACAACAAATACAACTGTTGTGTTTCTAACCTCTGCAGGTACATGAGGTACAAAAAGTTAAAATGACAAGAAGAGCAAAGATTCATGGCTTCAGGAGGCATATCCATTAGCCCTAAAGTACAGGCATGTGAGCATGTATATGCTTACTTATGCCTGGCTTTGCCCTTTAGGCTCTTTCACTGCAAACCTTCCCTGCTGCTTCAAGCAAACCAGACCGTGTGATCTTGCATCGATCTCTGCAAATGACTCAGATGATTTAGGTTTCTTCCCTTGTTCTCCCTGAGGATATGGATTTGTTTGAACCCTGAACTAGAAATGTTATCTCTAAAGGCCACATTTTAAATGCAGCCTTCACAAAAAATGAGTGGGCACAGAAGGTCCAATCCAGCTTCTGTGGGTACTGTGTCAATGATTTCAGTGGAGACAAGATCGGGAGTTTGAAATGTCTAATCAGAATTTGTGAGATACAAAAAGTAACAATGCACAATAAAAGACCACTTGAATAATTATTCCGAAGGTAACTCTAATGTAAATATATATCATTAAATAACGCTTACCCTAAAAAAAGGCTAAAGAGGTCTTTTTGGTGCAGGGGCAGAAAAGCATTGGTAAGCCTGACAAAAATAATTGTAATGCTTCAGGCACAGCAGGCCAAAAGGAACTGCAAGTGTACTTTGCTGTCAGTGCTTTTTCCAACATTTCAGAGTTCCTAGAGATCAGCTGCATGGCATGACTGAGAAACTGAGTCTACAGACAGTTCATTAACTGGTGGCTGAGGAAACCAAGTATGATTCCTTTGTGATAGTCTTTTTCTGTGTGTCTAAACGAGGCTTCCCAGACATACACCATCCCTCCCCAGCAGAAACATCTTGACTTTTCTCAGACCCACTGCTCAACATTCGTGGGCCGCAGGAACAAAGGTTTGCTCTGACTCTGTGGACCTTTTAGTGGGCTGTGTATGGCTCTGCCTGTGTCACCCAGGGAGATAATGATGCAGGACGTGAGAGGCAGGCACTGAGTGTGCACTGAACAAGGATTTAATGGTGCTCTATTGTTTGCTGAGCTGTGATTGCCAGGGAGAGGCCAGGACGCTGGGGACTGGCTCATCTGCTCATTGTTGCGGCTGACACCAGCAGAGTTTTGTTGGGACCATGAATGAGACCGGGCAAATGGCACGGAAATCCCTTTTATTCGACTGGTGAAACATGAAAGTCATGCTTTTCCCAGAAGGAAAATGACATAAATTCTACAGTTTCACTTGCAACCTATTAGTCAACTTACATCTTGGCAGTGTGACTCTGCTGTATCATAGCTCTAATTCACTGTAAAGCTCGGTCCTTATACAACAGCCCCAAGCATCAAGATTTTTATTATGTTCCTATAATTTAGTAAGTGGAACACAAAGTCAGGGTTTGAACCCACGACTTTCTTACTTTCGGCACTGTTAAAGGGTTTCAAGATGTCACATAAATCTTTTAATAATATTAGAGAGAGAGAGATAAATAGCTTTTCCCCCAGCAGAATAAAGATGAAATCATTTCTTACCATTATCATCACCGGAATCAGACTGGAAGGAGCTGAGGGACTGTACTTCAGAGTTGCTGCCTTTATTACTTCCTGAAAAACAGGTCACCTCTTCAGCGTCATCAACCCCTTTACCTTCATTGACAGCAAAGACAAAGCAAAATGGTACTCTCTAGGTATGAACATTTATCTACTTATACCACGGACACATTCAAATCCTGCCTTCTATTATGAGTCAGAATAAAATTATTTCCTTCACACAGAGGAATGACCTATTCGTCAAGAAGGCAGTAGGTGAAGATACCTAGACTTTTGAAGTGTTTGAAGCCCAAGGAGTCTTTCAAGTGGCTGACAACACTGTAATCAAGGAAGAAACATCTGTATTCAATATTGTCTTTTGAGATGGCATGTAGTCTCAAAAGCAATGAAAATGATGACTTAAGGAATGTGGTATAAACAGCTTATACAAGAGATTACAGTTACATTTATCTTTACTGTTCATTTCCTAATTTGAGAGCCTCATTAAAGGCTCATTCAATGCTCAGTAAAGTTACCATGCATCTTGTTATTCAGATCAGTGGCCCTTGGATCAGATTTTAATAGCTCCATCACTGACATATAATAGATTATGCTTCAATTTACATTGCTTTTCATCAGGGACATTCAGTCTTCACAACTCCACTATTTAGAAATGTAACTGCAACCTACGGTATAAATTTTCCTGTAATTAAGCATATATAAATAAACACATTCAAATACACATTATATGGGCAATAATCAGGAACACAAAAAGTTATTCTCCATTTTAAGCACTAAGATACCTGGGCCAATTACAAATGAAGAAGGTCAGGTGCTATCAACATGCAAGCACAGCTCTTTACCTGCCAGCTGTATGTATTTCTACCCAGCATGGCACACCTCCACACGGCAAGAGCTGATTTGCTCCTGCTGAGCAGCTGGGTATGGAGCTGATGAAGTGAGTGCTGCAGTAACAAAACTGCACTGCTTCCCACTCCGTGACAGCTGAGGTCTGTCTCCCTGGTATGGCCTCATGGTGTGCTGGTAGGAATTTCTATTCCTTCCAGTATCAGCAGTGTCTGTGGCACAAACCCCCAGGAGAATATAGAACACAGCACGTGTGGGAGCTGGTGTGATGATGCTTTCAATCAGCTTAACTATATTTAAAGTTTAAAAGGTCAGACACAACACAACCCTGAAATACAGCCCAAATAAATGAAAATTAATTCAATTTTTCACTACATGACCTTAGCCAGTGTGCTGCCTTGGATGAAAATGTGTAGATCAGGGCACAGCTATAGAATCATAAACTCTATAAGGCTGGAAAAGACTTCCAAGATCATTGAGCCCAACCTTTGACTGAACATCACTATGCCAACCAAACCACAGCATTAAGTGCCATGCCCAATCATTTCTTGAACACTTCCAGGAATGGTGACTTCACCACCTTCCTGGGTAGCCAGTTCCAAGGCTTGACCATTCTTCCAGAGCAAAACTTCTTCCTGATGTCCATCCCAAACCTCCTCTGGCACAACATAATGCTGTCCTCTTGACATGTTGCTTAATTCCTCTCTCCATTCCTCAGTTCCCATTCCTTTCAAAAATAGGGCTGGATTGTGCAGTTTTATGTGACAGTTTTGGTTAGGGCTGTGCTGCAATAGGGTTGAAGATCAGAGAATCATAGAACACTTCGAGGTGGAAGGGATCTTAAAGATCATTTGGTTCCAATTTCCCTGCCATGGACTGGGAACCTTTCACTAGACCAGGTTACTCAGAGCCCCAACCAATTCAGCCTTGAATACTTCCAGGGATGGGACATCCATCCCTTCTCCCAAGAAACAGAGCAACCTGTTTCTTTGCCTCACCACCCTCACAATCAAGCATTTCTTCCTAACAGCTAATTCAAACCTACCCTTCTTCAGCTTAAGGCCATTCATCACTACAACAAGCTCTTGTGTCCCTCTCCATCTTTCTTGTAAGCCCCCTCCAACAGGTACAGGAAGATGCATTAGGAAAAGTCCCTAATAAGAGAAAACACCTTTAAAAACATCATATATGGTGAAGTAAACATCTCCCAGTCCAAATGACATGGTCTGACTTGCAAGGATAGATGATGCAGGGCTGTAACTCTTTCCCAGAAAACTGGTATTTCCTGCCATGACAGACTATGTGAAATTGGCTTCATCTCCAGTTGAGGAATGGAGGGAGCACTGTGTCATCAGGTGAGGAACCATCACAGCACAAATAGAGTAAGCATGGGGATTGAAAATTCCATGATGACTCTGATACTGAAAGCAGAGGGGAATGCAATGGCCTGAGAAGGTGATCCTATATATCAAGCCATACGTGACTTTCTGCTTCACTTCACAGACACTGAAAGTAAGGAATATTAGTTCATTTCTCCCTGATGCAAAACAGGATTGCTTCTTGAAGAAGGTTTAAATTTTTTTAACTCCCTTGGGAAACAGCCTGAACCTAACAGAATTTATATTTAAGAATTCTGCCCCAAATTGTTTTTTCCAATAGAAAGATGATTGCTTTATATCACTGAAAAATGCTCAGAGCACTTACTCATATATGCTTTCTCAACAAGGGAAATAAATGCTTTTAGTCATACTCCATGCATAGAAGGAAAGGCATTGTATGCCTGGTTTAATTATAACCTTTCAAAATTAAACCAGATCACTTCTTGCAGAGATTTACCAATTCACATGTGTTAAGCTGGAGCACTAAGAGCACCTGTGCCACTGCACCTGCTGCACCCTGAAGCAACCCTTACCATGAGCAGGGAAGAACGAGACCGGCCCGCAGCGCTACTTACTTTCTGTGCCAGCATCCCACGTGCTCTTCCTGATGGAGTCACAGTCCGAGCGGCAGGGAGACACAGCAGGCAGGTTTGGAGCCACACTGCACACCACCACCCCCCTCCTGGCTGTCAGTATTCGAGGGGACTCCGGATGAAACGTTGTCATCTCCTGGTGCTCCACACCAAGCCCATCCACTATCTTGTCCAGGTTATTCCGTGAGTCACTCTGGAAGCATGGGGTATAGGCCATCGGCCTCACTGGCACCTGTGGAGGCCCAACCTCCTGGTAGATATTCCTGCTGTCTCCACTGTTCCTGATGTTCTTGAATTGGATGCCATTGCTCTTGTTGAGCAGGGCTGCAGTAGCTGGATCCTGTACGAGCGTGATGTTGTTGCGGGAATAGTTCTTCCTGAAAACTTTCTTGCGAAAAATGATGAAAAGAACAATTAACACAAATATGACAAACAGGACCACGGCTATTCCTATCAGCTCCTCCTTGCCAACGTAGGAATGCCCAGCTTGTATATTGGGGACCACCACGGGGCGCAGACCACAGTATTGACCCACGTAGCCAGGGGTGCAGTTACACAGAAATGAACCAAAGATGTTGACACAGGAGCCACCATTTTCACATTCTTCTCTTTCACACTCATCAATGTCTTCTTCACACCTTAAAAGAAGAAAAGGAAAGTCTCAAGAACATCTAAGAGACAGTCCAGGTTGTGCATGATGCCTTATCTTGTCAAAGTGGTGCCATTGGTTAACACCTTGTGGTACTTTGCAAATGATCATATTATTATCATATTATTTAATGGCATTTAATTTTTTCTACAGCTATTCCATGGGTTTTTTAAAGACAATAAAATGGAAATATCCAGGAGGAAATACGAGTTTAAAGCATCTGATAGATATCAAGAAGGAAATAATGCATCTGATAGGAAAAGGCACCTTGACCCTAATGAGGCTTACTGAATGCAATAGAGAATCTGCTTTTTTTATGCTGTTTTTGGACTACCCTTGGGGTTTCAATACAAAATATTAGAGGGGGATTGAAGGAGAAGATAGTTGAGAAAAAATATAGTAAAAACCTCAGAATATTTACTGAAGAGAGAGGAGAGGAGAGGAGAGGAGAGGAGAGGAGAGGAGAGGAGAGGAGAGGAGAGGAGAGGAGAGGAGAGGAGAGGAGAGGAGAGGAGAGGAGAGGAGAGGAGAGGAGAGGAGAGGAGAGGAGAGGAGAGGAGAGGAGAGGAGAGGAGAGGAGAGGAGAGGAGAGGAGAGGAGAGGAGAGAGAGAAGAGAAGAGAAGAGAAGAGAAGAGAAGAGAAGAGAAGAGAAGAGAAGAGAAGAGAAGAGAAGAGAAGAGAAGAGAAGAGAAGAGAAGAGAAGAGAAGAGAAGAGAAGAGAAGAGAAGAGAAGAGAAGAGAAGAGAAGAGAAGAGAAGAGAAGAGAAGAGAAGAGAAGAGAAGAGAAGAGAAGAGAAGAGAAGAGAAGAGAAGAGAAGAGAAGAGAAGAGAGAGGGAGAGAAGAGGAGAGGAGAGGAGAGGAGAGAAGAGGAGAGGAGAGAAGAGGAGAGAAGAGAGAGAAGAGGAGAGAGAGAAGAGAAGAGAAGAGAAGAGAAGAGAAGAAGGAAGAGAAGAGAAGAGAAGAGAAGAGAAGAGAAGAGAGAGAAGAGAAGAGAAGAGAAGAGAAGAGAAGAGAGAAGAGAAGAGAAGAGAAGAGAAGAGAAGAGAAGAAGAGAAGAGAAGAGAAGAGAAGAGATACTGACTATGTAAAATTTTTTAGGTCAGGAGATAAAATAAACCAAATATTGGAGGTGGGGGGAAAAAAGGAACAGGAACCATAAAGAGAGGGGAGAATTGGAAAAATAAGACATAGCAAAATGCAGAGGAAAAAGTACAAACAGTAGACAAACCAAATAAGGGAAAAGCATGTTGATGGGCAGGACAGGATTTTCTATGTCTACACCAAGTTTATGATCAAGGCAAGGATTTAAGAAAATGACTGTAATAAATTAACCTTTTATGTCAGGGTTAAGGTGACTAAATTGATCCCTTTTCAAAACAAAGATTACATAGCTGCTTCCACAGGTTTTACAAGATTGTTCAAAAAAGCTGGCAACAGACAGGTGTATCTCAGAGAAAACTGTCTTGAGATAACATCCTGAATCAACAGCTTAGGAGGGTAAGTTAGAAAAAACATTTCTGAGCATGCAAGTCTCAGGGATTTCTCAGCTGTCATTAGCTCTGACTTGGAATAAGTGCTAAGGTTGTGGTTATTTTTTGTGAGGTGAATCATAGCTTTTGGGTACAAAATGCCTGATCAAAAAGCCCACCATCACTGAGTCAAAATCTCCCATTGCCCACCTGGGGAGGGACACTTACGTTACTCCTGTCAGGCCATTTTTGCAGTTGCAGATGAAAGCATTGCCGATGGGATCACATGAGCCTCCATTCCGGCAAGGATTTGGGAAGCAGGCTGTGATCTCTGACTCACAATTCCTTCCTGTAAACTGGGAGAGGCAATTGCAATGGTACCCTGGGAGGTGAGGGACAGAGAGACGGAAATTAGACTCCTACCACTGAGTCTGTCTAAAACTGACAGGATCCATTTGGGTGCTTTACACCGAAAAATAAATTGTACTGTGGGGGCAAGGGGATGTTCACACTCATTCTGGTCTGTCCATGTGGCCCACACTAATGCTAGTCAAGAGTTTGTCTATCTGAGATGCCCAGGCAACCAGAGCTCATGTCTACAACCAGAGGTTGCAGCCCAGACCATCCTAATCATCACGATTCAGGTAAGAATAAATGTCATTTGTGAACACCTTTCAAGAAGGGTATTTCAGGAAATACGTTCTAGATCAAGGATGTATTTCCCAACTTTTTCAAAATGTTTGCTGATAGAGGCAATCTACTCTCCTTTTGGGGCTTCATCGATGTACAAATACATCAGCTGAGAGCTTTTCCATCTCTGCCCTTTAAAGGAGCAACACAATGGGGATGTGACAGTAATAAAACACCAGTTTTATAAAGTGCATCATCAAGGCACAAACTATAAACTTCAAAATACCAGCTGACCTGGGCAATACCAGCCCTAATCAGAGCTGATTATGTTCAGTACTAGTGTGCTATCAAATTCTGATTAATCACATCAATTCATCAGGCATAACAACATTCATGTGGAGGGGGACTCTGTTGGGGACTGAAGTCCCATTTCTATGTTTTTTGCCAACACAGGGGCAACACCAGAATTAAAATAAAAAGAGGTTTTAAACACATCAGTTCACCCTGCCAAGTATCAAATGACAAATATATTTTTTCTTTTTCTCCGCTTGTGAGTTCATATGGCTCAGTGCCATTAATAAAAGCTTTATTTAAGGTCACAAGGAAATCCAGTGAGGTGGTGCATCTCCTAAAGTTGTGAACTGGATATGGAAATCTGACGGCTTTTTTGCTGGAAAAGAGCATGGAACATTCAGGCTGTGAAAGCCATGAGATGGCTAAGACATCCCTGGAAGTGGAAGACTCCTAAGTTAGAGCTGTTGAGCCAGCAAAATTTTCCTGGACGTCTGTAAAAAAACTTTGGCTGATCTTTTAAAAAGTTCTTTATATAATCCAAATGTCCTAAACAGATGTGTAGGCAAGGTGCAAGCTCCAGTTATGGGGTTCACATACCTACTGGATATAGCATATTAAGCAACTAGAACAAGGAAACTTCCTGCCATTAATACAGCTGCAGTTAGAGCTGAAATGGTTGAGTGCAACTCAATTCAGTGTCAAAATTACTGGCAATCAAGCTGATGTGGTGGAAATATCATTTCTCAGTGGTGAGCCTTTTAAATGTATTTTTAAAAACTTTCTATATCTATACATCTGGAAAAAACCACAAATACTTGTTTTAAAAGTTCTTCTTTCTGCAAATATGGCAGGAATATCCAGCACAGTTACAAGGAAAAGAATTTCATGGAAACAGTATGGAAAAACCCAGCGGAGGCATAAGAAAAAAACAATTCTGCATCAAGACTCCCACATCTTTTATGTCCTATACGGTTCAATTCGCCTTGTTCAGCTACTCTAATTGAATTCTTTCATGAGGACAGGCTTTTGAGAATAAACTTGCAACCAGACTTGCTGGCATACTCAGTCAAGAGTCCAATACTATTTAACTGAAGATAAATGAAACAGATACTCAAATATCATGCTGTTTCATTGTCCTGCTACAAGAAGGGAGACAGACACACTGATCTCTCCAAGGTTACAGAGTCAAGAAGATAAATTATTCAACTTCTGGGCTTCCCAAAAAGCATGCTTAGTAAGCATGAGCAAGATGGGCTTATTTCTTTTTGTGTCTTAAAAATATCTCACTCAGACAATGTGAACATTTTTCTGTACCTATAGTGATCTGTGTCTGAAGAACTACAAACCTGTGACTGTAGGTAGAATTCACGGCATGAATAAATAAGGCTGTTTCAGCACTTCCTTTTTATGACTGAACAGTGACATCTATAGTTCAAAAATTTACTCTAATGTTTTGTATGTTTTTTACAGACTCAATGAGTTTAAGCAAAAGGAGAATGTTCAATTAAAATATAAACCACTTCATTCATAATCAGTTGTGTTGCCTTATGTAACAGCAGAATATATATGTTATTCTATTTGTTATCTGATATTTTATGAATGTCCATAGCTCTAAAGTGATGTTAAAAGCCAAGTTTCTGCTGTTTTTAACCAAGTTTTCAGGTGCCAATCATTTGTAAGACAAAGGCCTTGAATCACTTTCTTTTCATGTCTTTTGTTTGTTTCAGCTAAGCTCTAAGCCCTGTAATATAATCTGTTTACATTTGTTCATTATAGAAAACTTGAAGAGTATTGATCTGATTAAAAAAAAACAAAAAAAACCCACTAACTTTAAAAGAAACATGGAATGCATTTTATACTAAGAGATGAAACTGAATTACCAGATGGGTCAGAGCCCTGCTCAGCAGTGTAAGAACAGGACCAAAATAAAAATCTGCTTCTGAAAGCCCACATTTTTCACACAATTTGATTTAATGATAGTGGAACACACATCAGATATAAGAAGACTGCAATATTCACTATGGATTCTAAGTCTAAGGATCAAAGTTAGAAATCAAGAAGGCACTAAAACAAAGCAGTATTGAATTACCATATTTATCACTGGTGTTTCCTCTCATTGGATTGACTGCCATACACCTGCCAAGTCCAATCCACTGGCAACAGACACAGAACTTTTCTGTGACACACATGCTCAGAGCTGCAGAGCACTCACCCGGGAGGTCTCCAACACAGCAAAACATATGTCAAAATTCATGGAGTTGGGAAGAGGAGAGCTGATATGATGGCTCAGTAGACAGCATATAGCACTCAGCCAGAAGACCTGCCAGACCTTTAATCCTTCTCCAAACCTCCCAGCAGAGGCTGTAATTTCGTGGGCTACTGAATATTTTAGCCACATGGCTGTGGACAAAGGCAAATTGTGAAGAAAACCCCTCTGGTTGGGAGTGCATCTTGGGTCCAATAAAGGCTTTTTATTATACTTTTAATTTAATATCCTGCTACTGTACCATTCATTTCTTCCCTCTGGTTTAGAACAAGAATAACAAGCAAATTTCTCACATTCAAGGATGAGAAAAGACTCAGCGTCCTGTCCTCTCAGCAAGGGATGAAAAATCTCTTTTAAACAATGTGGGGCTTGATCCTGTTCACAATGAAAACACTGAAGCTTTGGAAATTCATCAGCGTTTAAGATCATACAGTCCATCTGAGCTACTTCCACACGGAATGAGTATTTAATTCCTAGAAATGTTGATCTGCATTCTCCAAGGCAGTAAATTTTGTGATATCACCACAGTGTTTCTTCAGAGGGATTCAGTGGAAAAAGGAAGCTCAGGAAAACACCTCTGAAAAGCTTTAGGTTGGGACCACAACATTCTCAGCATGTGCCATAGCAGCATGTACCCAATAGCTGACCTAAGACCAACAAGAAGCTATGAACCACAATAGAGCCTTTTTAGGCTGTATCTATGCTAACAAGTCCTACAGAGCAGCAGCAGTGGCTCTGTGGAGCCAAACAGCTGGTGCTGAGGAGCCACACTGTGTGCATCTCAGGGCTTTGGGACCAGCTGTCCTCCAGTTCAGCCTGGTCCTGCCCTCCCAGACCTTGCCTCTCCAGTGGGAAGTGAAGCCCAGGGAGAGATGATGATCAGAAGATTTGCATCAAATACCATTCATGACCTGAAACATTATGTATGCATAGGTCTACACATTGTCTTGGGCTTACTGGTTGTTTTATAAGGCTTCTCTCATGCTCCTTCATCAATCTGAGTCCCCTCTGCATAGTTAAATCTCACCTCCTCCCTGTGACTCAAACAGCTGCTCTTACTGCTCTCTTGGTGTGTCCCTACCTAGAGGAAGAGGTGTTTTTCACCCCAGACCTCACTGAAGAGCAACCTGCAGTGAGACAGGACACTCCCCAGGCTCCCTGCCTACACCTGTGTTTGCCTGGCACTTGAGAAGCAGAGGCAGCGGCACAAGGCAGGCACGGTGCCATCAGCAGATGGGGTGTTGTTATGTAGTGAACATCTCTGCTGGTAGCATTCCCAGCCTGAGCATCTGAATGTCTGTCTATCCCAAGGTTTACTTGGCTTTATTAAAGAGGATGCTCCTAACTGCTGCCAATTTTTTTTTTTTTTTAACATGTGTACGCTCCTGTTTCTATCTATCCCATGCAAGACAGGCTGGCTTTTATCTGTTAATGTGCTTTGGCTTTTCCATTTGTTTCTCTGTATAGTTTCTCTCCCTGCTGTGCAGTGAAACCTGACAAACTCAATGTCCAGAAATTGCCCTGCCCAGGACATTGACCACTGTGTTACACACCAAGTTAACTGGCAAGAACTACTGAAGGTGAAGAGGACCTCTCCCAGCATTTGTATTTTGGTAGGTCTATAGTCAAACCAGGCCACCTTCAAGTACTGTGTGTTCAGCCATCCACAGTCCTGCCAGCCTGGATTTAACTTATCTGTCTTCAAAGAGATCATTGCCTCTTGCCACTTGCTGGTATGAAAATGAACCTCAGTCTTTGCTGAACCAGGGCTATGAGAAGATTGGCATCCATATACTTTTAAAGTGAGAATTCAAGAACAGATGTCTATATTCACTACGTATTAAAAACATGAAGAACCTCTAGAATTTCTAAAAAAGCTTAAAAAAAATAACTGAAGTGCATTTGGTATACTCACATCATAGTATGCTGAGTTGTTTACATGTGTGAAAAAGCAAGATCAAGAACATTAATAAGACCAAGTCAGTTCTGTGGTATTATTACACTAATTTTTCCCTTATTTCTTTTTTATGAATTACCTGATCCTCAAAACCAGCTGTGAGTAATGTTGCCAACAACATTTAAAGCACGTGTTAAACCCACCACCCAGGTGCCATGTTGCATTCTCCTCCCTTTGGATTTTAGCTCTGTTCATGAAAAAACAAAAAAGAATTGAAGAAAAGTGGAAAGTGGGGAAAGCAAAATGACTTTATGTCCCCACACTCTGCCCACAGTCCTTGACTCAGTAAATATTTCTGCTCAAATGCTTCACGTTCAAGTAAAATCGCCTACTCGTATAAGCCATTTACTTTAATCAAAGCCAGATGTATACAGGACTGATCAAATTAAAAGGAAGTAACTATACTTATAATTGCAGGCTTTACAAGCATGAGGTTTCTCTCTGTGGTTGAGAACCTTGGTGCAGTCTTTGCATGCGATTACAGTAAAGCTTTCTATTGCTGAGATTGCTCATACTGTTACTCATGCAGATAAACATACATTTACTATTGGCAGCCCTGCAAGTGCCACACTATTACTAAGGGTTGTGTGACATTTCCCATTTTAAGACCTCATATTCAGCATCTTATAGCTTAACCACACTTTAAATACTTGGTTGAATTTTCTTGGGAAATTTCAGTTCAAAGAGCCAAGCTGTTTCTGAAAGTCATGTTGTTCGTCAGGTTTCAAAATGCTAACTTCCTTTAAAAATAGATTTACTGACCCATACTTATGGATAGGGACTGAAAAGTCTGGCAGAATGTGGCCTGTACTTCAGGGCTGTGGTTTCCACTGTCTCCCAAGAAACTTGTCCTGAGTATGTCTCTTTCTGCTAGGAGTCTCCTGAGCTGTCAGATCCAGTGAGTGCTCATCCCCCTCTGCCAGCCCCTATTTAAGCATGCACTGGATCTCCCCATGGGGTCTCTGGACACACAGTCTCCCCTCTTGTACCACTGACATCACTTGGCCAACACTGTTGCCTGAGAGCAAGCAGAGATTCACGCCCTGGTCACTTTCTGCTGGCTCAGAAACCAGAGTCTGAAAGCAGAGAGGCTTTTATGTACTCTTGGAGTTCCCATCTGAGCTGTCTGTGCAGGCTGAGATCCCCGTTCTGCTCTGTTCCATATGCAGAGCGGTCAGGCAGAAAGAGGCACTGTGGGTCAGCTTAGCCCTGTGCCAGCCCTGCTTGGGGGCAACACCTCTGTGGTCAGTCCTGAGCTCTGTGCAGCCCAGGCACAGCCCTGCCCTGCGCCAGGAGCTGGGAATGTGTCCATCCATACCCTAACAGCAGCAGCATGGACACACTCCCAGTGCATACAGAGCATTTCCCCAAACAGGGCCATGGTACATCCCTATTCCCAACCACAGGATGAAGTGAAAGGCAATTGAGGCAGCTTTTTAATAATGGTGAACAGGGCAGTAGGCATTCCTACTGAAAGGAAGATCTCAGGAAAAGAGACAGAATAGAGAATCTTAGATTCTCTATAACAGGAACACTGTTATGGAGGTTTGCGTCGTAGATGCTCAAATTATGCAAATTATATGCAAATTAGACATGGCCTCTTTGACTTCTGGTATGTAGCCAGCAACTCTTTCATGTTATAATGTTGGGTAACCTTTGCTTGACTGTTTTTTTCTTAAGTTAGCTATAGATCTCAGCTTTCTTTCTTTTTCTCTCTCCTAATTTTCTTGTAAAGCCCAGTGGGTTGTCCATAACTACAAGGATGCTAACAGTATATGAAATCCGCTTTGTAAAATTTGAACTAGAGGGTTTATTTATTAAAAAAAAAAAATCTTAAAATACTCTCTGTTTAGGAAAAGGAACATTATTTTCCAAAAACTGACAAAGGAAGATAATATCATAGAAAATATTAGTCAAGAGATCCTGCAGCTACTGAATGCCCTGTGATTGGGAAAAGGACCTTTGCATGGTATATTTTTGCATTCTTACCCTCACCACAAAAGAAAAAAGCTGCCATTTTCATTCTTAAGAAAATTCTTTTAAAAATGAAGTCTTCTATTTTTTTTTTCTTTTTTAAATGGAAGTCAGCTGCTAACATCCATGTCAGCAAGTGCAATGGTTGACGGTTCTTAAAAGCACATTGCAATTTGTGGCTCTGCTACTAGGACTTGCAATGCTGATGGGCTCTTGTGCTATTAGAATTTAATTATGTAGATTTTCAGCATATGGAGGACACTAACAGCAGAACTGCTTTGCCTAGTGGAAGCAAAAATGCCCATGCCCTCTCCTTAAGGGCTGGGCTGTAGAACCACCGACATCCAGTCAGGGCCCATTGCACTGGAATTATGGCTTTATAACAATCCTTTATTTACACACACTGCTGAGACAGTAAAAACAGCAAACAGATTTTTTGACGGCAGGCAGCCAAAACATCCCTGCAGGGCACATGCCCCTCGCCGAGGCAGGAACACAGGCAAGTTAAATCAGTTCTGTGCCTGCTTTCCAGCAGCGAATTTTGTTGATGTGAAAATGGCATTTGCCATTCCAGTAATAAGATGGGCCCAAACTTCAGGGCCGCTTGTTTCTCCCTTACCCTGTGTCTCCCCTCAGTTTGAGTTGGCATGCACATGGTGCTGGGAAAAAAAGAATTACTGTAAGGAGTTCTGTTAGAAAGGTTTCAATTTACTCATCATGAAATTGCTGAGCAATACGGTAAATAGACTCAAATAAAATCAATAGAAGGAACTGTTCTCATGCTTCCTAGGATGTGAGGCGAATGGTTAACCTCATTTCTTAAGCAGGGACTCTGAATCAAAGCCAACATACAGACATTCCTGTAAATACTACAGCCATATTTCATAGGAATTTCAAAAATCATGCTTAGCAATTCTTCCAGTGGCTGCAGCATCCTTCTGTCTCGTAATTATTTTCTTTTGCCCTTTTTATGCAGCCCTCCTTTTCTCTCCTTCCCTTGGTAAATAAAGACCCTAAAGGACAAACACACACGCAGCAACTTTTCTCCTCATGTCCCACAACACATCTTGAATTGCCAGGGCTGTGCTTCATTCCTTCTAACTGTCCTCCCATTTCTTTCCATCAACAGCACAGCTGATAGCATCCCTGACGCATCATGGGAGAAGAGGTGGCTGAATCAAAACCAAAGACCCAGAGGGGAAGCTGGCTGAGACAGCCCAGCATGGACAAATCCACATTTTCAGGACTTACTTTATAGGAGTGGGGCTATCCAACTGAGAAAATTATCACAGTTTTGCTCAGATCTCACCACATGTAGGTCTTGAACTGATCTGAAGTTTAGGCCTAAAAACTCTGTGTGGTGGAGGGGACTCAGAAAGGAAATATGCAAGTCAGGCTTAAACTAATGAAAACCAGAAATAATAACTATGGGTGCAAGGGAATTGCATGGACACATTAAAGCAGAAAGCCCTGGGACAGTGGTTAAATGCTCCATAAAATAAGAGTTTAGGCGGGAACTTCCCTACAGACCCATGACCAAAACTCACTGACAGTAAGTGGATGGAAAGCTCTGAACTTTCAGAAAACTCTCTGTTGAGCAACCTCCTTTTCAGAGGAAGTTTTATTCTGCCAGAAAAGGTGTGCAATGCTGCATGCTACTACAGTATGGGGAATTGGAAGGGAAACTCCTACACTGCAGAAAGAGAAGTGCCTGAGAGGCAATGTTATACATGTGGGCCATTTGCTTTTCTCCTGCTAACATGCTGACTGTTCTGGTAACTGGTGCACTGCAGTAAGTCACTGGTATCAAATGACACAAACCACCACATAACTACTGGATAGGAATCTCCACCACAAGCACAGTCTAAATCAATGCCCTATAAAATTTGGATAATATTACTTAGACCTTAGAGCACTCAGGCCTCCAAGAAAACTGTAAAATACAGTTCAGGGGGTTTATAATGGGCCCAACTTGCTGTTTTCCATGCAGACATGTAATGAAATAACTCACTTCCAAAAGGACGAAGGTGTTTGAGGACAGCTCAGTAATTATTTGTGACAGCTTTGGAAACAGAGTAAGGCAACACTGCTGTTACATCTGTGATGGACATTTCAAATCACCATCTTTGTGTACAGCCCTTAATGCTGTAAGGATGCTGTAAATGGATTCTGAAAAATCCAGCTGAACATTACAGTAATTGTAATTCTATTGGTTTCTATAGAAATAGGATTATACTAACAGCCAATAAATCAATTTCCTCCTGGAACACTAATGCAATAAGAAGGGGCACCATTTCACTGTTATTTATAGAGCAAACAGCTTTTACCCAATTTGCAATACCTATCAGAGTTTTATAGAGTTCATGAGATTTTTCAAGCATGTTGCTGCATAAAACCATCTCTGGCAATAAATTACAGAGGAAAACGGGGAGGGGGAAGCCCATAAAGTAATGAAAGCATTTACCACCAGATGGCACGGCAGTACAGGTGCCGCCGTTCTGGCAGGGGTGTCTCTCGCAGGCATCGGGATACAGGACGCAGCCCAGCTTCAATTCCGTCAGGCCGACCACTTCTGCGAAGCTGCTGCGCTTGTTCTGGAGGGGCAGCTCGTTGTTGTTTAGGACCACCGAGTCCAGGCAGCCCTGGAAGCCGCTCAGGACCTGCGTTGTCCTCTTGTCAGTCAGGCTGCGGACGTTATCCACCTGGACCTGGGCGCCGAAGTAGACGGAGCTATCCGTGCTGAGCGTCTGGAAGTAGAGGGGGGCCTTGCGGCGCTCCACATAGCTGTCGTCCAGGGTTAGGCTGGTGAAATTGCGGTTCAGCTCCAGGAAGACAGAATGCCAGCTTCCATCGTTAACGGCCCTTCCAGAAATTCCCAGGATTCCTGGACCACTCCCGCAATCCAACTGGAACCAGAGTTTGCCATCGACGATCTGCGGGAGGAAAACAGAAATCAAACCGCTTCAGACGCTCAGCTGTCTTGTAATACGCTCTCACAGAGAAAATGGAAGCACAGAGAACTTCTAGACTGTCTCTGCACGCTGTTAAAGCTGCTCTCCTACATGACACTAAAAGAGCAAAAAGCTGTGTCTTTATCATGAGCAAAAAAATAGAAGGTGGAAAATATCAGCTTAATTTGAATTTGCCTGAAGTCAATTACTGCAGGAAAACTAAAAATACAGAAAATCATATGGGTGCAGAACACAGGTGAAAACTGGGATAATTTATGTTTTGTACTGAACAGGATATGGACTCGAGGACCCTTGTTCTGCTCTTGGCTCTGCTGTCGAGCAGCTGTGTCTCTCTCAGCAAGTCTGAGAGCTGTGATTCTGCTTCCACTGGCTGATGTTATCAAAAGGACGGTCAGGGCACAGGATCACCTCTTAGTGTTTGAGAGGCTTGTGGCAAAGCCAAGGGCCACACTTTCAGCTGGTGATGTTAGGTACTCTGCTCATGCAGACAATCCTGTGCTTCTATAACTTCAAGGAGCATCTCAACAAGGTGTGGATTTTCCCTTAAGCATCATAAGTTTACTATCACTAATTACAACAGTAAGATACTAGTTGACCAAAAGTTAGTTATTTCCCAAAGATGCAACACAACCTGCTCTGTGCATACCTCACAGATGGCATAAGATGCATCTTAATTTTCTTTCTTTCCTAATATTTTTGCGGGACTCATGGATTTAGAGAGTTTGTAGGGGATTTCTAACTCTCCCTCCTGTCCCTCACTCATCCCAAGTCCTCGTAAAGAGTAAATCTGTGCTATCCTGCTGAGGCAGGCAAAGTGCAGAATGAGGGAATGGATATGAAGTTCTGCTTTCCTGATTAGCAGTTTACCCCGAGATTTTAGGCTTCTCTAACAGATGGCATATAAATTTAAAATGGCTGACAAGGTTGGAAATAATGTCTTATGGCACATTAATTGGATTCAAGTTCTCTGAAAGCCCTTCCAAGTATTTTACCTTTATGTCATGCTCTAGGAAGTATTTATTTCTGCAAACCCCATTTCAAGACAGTTCTGTCCCATTATTTATCCCCCTGAAAAGTTCAGGTGCTGTGTCATTTTTCATTCTTCCAGGCAGCTCACATGGTCCTCTCACTGGTGTATCTGTTACAGAGACTGACTGCTCCCCCCAGTGAGAGCAGAGTTTCCACAGATGTCAATGCAAGGACCCCATAGAGCTTTGGTGGCCTGCTGAACTGGAATGGAAAATGCAGATGTGAGGATGCTGCAGTGTCCATCTGCCTTTGGCCATTTCTAGCACGAACAGTCATGTTAGATGAAGACATCCCTTGGCATGTGACTGTGTGCTCAAACTCTTCTCAGACAGTTTCCTTGATGTGGCTTGAAGGTAAACTGGGAAGTTTTAATGTACAGGAGCAGACCGTGTTGTCTGCCATTATCAGCATTTTATGTTCTCAGAGGTTGAGAAAACTACCAGGAGAAAAGCTAAAGGCAAAATCTTGAGATCTGTAGATCTCTGGATTTCCTTCTCCTTTGCAAGTCCTTTGTTTCTTGACTGGCTGACTCTGAACTGGAGCTCAAGCCAAAACACACTGGGCAATCGGGATAAAACCACACCAATCCTCTGCTCGGTGACTGCTTGGCAGCATGGACACAGAGGTGCCAAGCATGGGGCAAGCTCCTCACAGATGCCAGCTGCCCACCTATTCTGCATGGTATGAGGGGGTGTAGAGGAATGAATACACGTAGCAGGAGCCAAGGGACGGAACTAGAATTAGCCCCGGCTAAAAAAACGGCTGTTTTGCAGTCCCTGATCTGTAGGATGTAATGAAACTGAGAAGAAATCAAATCTATGACTGTAATACATGCTCAAGGGATGGATGTTGCTTGATACTCCTACAGCTCAATCAAATAAGGCTAATGGATGTATAGAATAATGAGTCTGGATCATTTTTCATTAAGAAACATTTTCTTAAAGGACTCAAAACTCAGCTGTAAACAGTTTCTGTAGATTGAAATTGGGTCTGTTAAAGCATATTCTCAGGAGGACTCTTGGTAAACAAGATGTCCTGATAAACAGAATTTTTTCTCTCCTGAGATGGAGCATTAGTTTCTTTCCTCCCTGTGCAACAAAACACTCCATAAACATTGAAGGTGCTGCTCAAAAAGTGTGGTCTGTCTCACCAGGAATACAAATCAAACAGAAAAATGCATGCCAATATATTACACTTTGAAAAACAGCCATCACTGGATAAGCAGATAAACTTGCTGCTTACTTAAACGGCTCTTTCCTATGGAAACTCTTCTACTGATTGTGTATAATATACATATACCTCCCCTATGACTACTTATGCCCTGAAGGACCTACTGCCTGCATGTCTATTACTCTTACTCACAGAACATGTTTTTCCAATTATCTTTATAAATACAACACCACATTTAAGCACCTGGGATAAATATTACACCATTTGTATACAGGAAACTATGATCTAAAAGATTTGCCATTAAAATATGTTTTATACATCTTTCTCATCCACTTTTATTTCTCTTTACCCAGCAGATGATCTGACATGCACAGTAAATATATATTGTCTGAAGGGTTAAGTTTCCTTCCTGTTATTGAAGAAACACGAGTAACCTCTAACTAGAGTGAAAGATGGAAAGGATGGTCTGATGCTTACAGTACTAGCCTAAGACATGACAGATCTGCATGGGAACCCACACTCTGCAACATTCTTCCTCTGAGATCTCAGGCAAGCCATTAGTTTCAGGTGTCCATCAGTAAAAGAGGGGTAACGTCATTTCCCTACCTCACACCACTGCTTTACAGATACATACATTAAAGACTCTGTGACATGCCCAGATACCCCTAGCAATGGGACCATAAAAGCGCCTCCATTAATCAGATGGTCATGGGCCTTGCTGTAGAGGAGCTAGGAGGAAGTATTTGTCCCCTGATGGACCTCGAGGAGGAGTAGGGAGAGCAGGAAGAGCTGGCAAGGAGCAGCTGCTGCAAAGGGCTCCACTCCTGAGTAATCAGCAGCAGGACTGGCCACACAGGGAAGAGAAGGTTTTTCCACCTAACAGGTAAAGTTGCTCTCCCCACTCCTAAGCACAGAGAATTCAACCATCACTCAGCAATTAATCCCTGGTGTTCCTGTGATTCCTTGTAGCCACTGAGATGTCAGGGTCACTGCTCAGTCCTCAGAGGGGGTTCTTTGATTATAGCCTGGACCAAGAAAAGCTGAACTTCACGCTAACTGAGGGACATTCAAGGAAAAAATATGGGCATCCAATGAAAACCAAGGCTCTTGTCCAGGCTCAGCAATTATCCAGACAATAACCTCAGTGGCATGGTTGGTCTAGTTGAGAGCTGATAGCGTCAGACTGTCAGTCCAGTGCTGAATGTGTGCTATTGCTTTTTTCATCCATCTCTGTAGTGCAACACTGCAGAAAGCCTGAGTTACTCTATATCACAGCAGAGACATGCAAACTTTGCAACCCCTCACCAGCGCAGCCCATGGCACCAGCAGAGACTCTCTGCACCATAAAAGCAGAGAGATACCGCTTCATCCTAGCTGGGCAGAAAATTCCCACAAAGCTTCCACTTCCCAGAGCTTCCTAGACTCAGGGTTTAGTTAATCTCAGTTATAACAATTATGACAGGGAGGTTAGTGTACACTTAAGCATATATGCCACAAGATCTCACCTGCAGAGAAGTTAAAAGAACAGTGAAGACTCCAAAAGCCGATGCAATCTGTTACATTTCAATAATTTCATTCAACGGGCAGAATGGAGCCAAACACATACTGTAAATTATATTAGAATATTAGTCTGGCTAAGATGTTTGGCTAAGATCCATATTTGTGTATGTATCAACATAGGTAATAAAATGATCAAATGGTTCTTCTGAGACCACCTCCAGCTCACACAGTCCATCTGCAGTCAAACACCATGGATACATACAGCATGCTGCCTCCTAATCTATCTGGGGAAATATTTCGTTAGCCGAATTACATTTCAGGTTCGTTTGTGTAAAACGGTGTATTTAATTAAAACATTACACGTTTCAACTCCAGCCACAACTGGGATCATATCCAAACTTCAGTCCTATCCAGCACAGGCCATGCAGCAGTAATGCATTAAAATGTGTAATACACACTTAGCTAAGCCACACAAAGTTTCACATTAACTGCCTGGACCAAAGAACATATGCTTGCCCTTCACTGTTTAGCCGCTATATTTATGGCATGATGGGAAAGTCTTTCTTTACCTATTTTTAATCCTTTAAATTTCACAAAACAAGATGAATCTCCATTATATTCCTTGGGGAAAAAAAAAGGAACTCTCTTCTGCTATGGCCTAATAATGCTTTAGATGGTTAAATCTTACTTTTCTGAGTTAGCTGCTACATAGGTAAAACGGAAAGAGTGGTACAGGTTTTGGGACATGCAATCTTTCCAAAGGAAAGGGAAAAAAAAAGCCAACATTGACCTGCATCTCAATTTTCTTCAATTGCCTTGTAAGTAAGAGAATAGAAAAAACAAAACAAAACAAAACAAAAAAGGCCAACCTCTCAAAATCGATGGATGAGTTGCTTTATTTGAAACAGCTGAATAAATAACACCCTTATTTTATTATATCAATAGAGTGTACCTAGTAGGCTTTCAGCAAAGTAGTAGACAAGCAGTTTGCTCTATGGAATTGATTATTCATCCAGGAAGGACACTGTCTTAAGATTATGAAATATTTCCATCCCTGGAGTTATCACAAATGTATGAGCTTCCAAAATTAAGCTGGTCATTTAAACACCAAAGGCATATTGCAGCATTAATTTTTAAACAGACTGCAATGGCAGAGACTTGCTTCAAAACAATCAATGCCACTCTGTGCCCCAAGAGCACAGGTGTTTCTGCCTGTCCTCCCATGGGCTCATACCTTGTGGGTCTAAATTTCTTCCAACTCTGCCCTTATTTGAAGCTCAGAGATGGTACTGGGCCCTCTGGTGCTAATCCAGCAGATACTTAAGTAGATGCTTAAAATTAAGGTATGTGAATAGTTCCAATTGGTTTCAAATATAGGAAGTTAAGCAAGTGATTAAGTGCTTTGCTGGAGTGATGCCAGAGTGCTCAAAAGAACACAGGATTTCAACCTTTATCCTCTATTTGGAAAGCATCTCCTCATGTTTAATTTAATTGAAAGCAATGCTCAAATGATAACAACTTCACATTTATGGACCTCTAATTAATCTGCTTAATGGCCTCATTTCTGAGTGCCTCCCTACCTCCCAACATATGTACCTGGTTAAAAAAAGCCTTACCTCTGGTTTACAAATGAAAAAATGTGTGTTTAGGGGGTCTAAGCATAAATTCGTTGAAAACTCCTGAGGCAGGGGTCACCAAAGTGCAGTCCATGAGCCATTTGCCATCCCTGAAGAGACCTGACAGGGCTGAATCCCTTGAGCATGATGCCATTTGTCTGCCACAGAGCACGTTTTTTGAGAACTTAGCCTGATATTCCTCGGTTGAAAGACATTCACAAACTAAACTCTGACAATTCCTGATCTTTTAAGTGACACCATTTCTTAAAACTACCTATGCTGAATGTAATGATTTTGTTTCCTTTAAACTCCATGCATGCAGAAGCCTAGTGCCAGACCTGGGAAAAAGACACTGCAAAAGTGAATCCTGCCCTACTGAAAAGCGGAGCATGAGGCTTTGAGAAGGTAATTCCCTATGTCCTCCCCTGATCAATGCACAGGATAAAGCAGAGGCTTTGCATCCATACACAACCATGGACCTCACTCATCAGATATGTGAGGAAGCAGCCACATATGAAGCTCTCTACTTTCTCTGTCTTTGTTTCTTAGACTTAGAGAGCAAACCAACTTGACATGGAGGCTGCTGACTGAGATTGGAGCACAATAGCCACAGCTCTTGTCACTGCTCCATAAAGTATTATTTTTAACTCAGCACCTTTCAAAGAAAAATAATTAGGTGATTATGTGAAGTGGGGACTGAAAACATGATTCCTACCTCACAACTACATACTCAATTCAGGTGACTGTAAAGGGCGGTTCTCTTACTGGTTTGGATTTTTTTTTTTGTTTTGAGTTTTTTGTTTGTTTTTTTTTTTTTTTTTTTTTTCCTGGTGTGGGTTTTATGTGTGTGTGAGGTTTTGTTTTAGTTTAATAGTAGTAGCATCAACTTTTCTATTTTGGTGACAAAATTTCCCTGCTTCAGCTGGATATTTTCACTCAGTTGTCTATGACGTGGATATGCTGTGCTCCTTAATGATGAGAGCTTTATACACAAAACTCTAGCAAAATGAATTCTCCTATTACCATTCTAACTCCAATTCAGGCCATCTCTGTATCATCTCCTATTGTTTTCAAGTGGCACCTTCCACCAGGGCCATTTCTTTTTTCCCAGGTATTTTTTGAAATTACCAAATTGCAAACATTACCTACTGACAGATGCTAAGAGCAAGCATGATGAGGACTTCAAAGAAGGTCTTCCAACCTGCAGTTTTGCTTGTTTTGTTTTTTTAAACAAAAACACATGCTTGAAAGTTCAAACTGCATTTCTACGTGTCTCCAAGTAGAAGCTGTCTTGTGCAAATCTGAACAATGCTGACAGTTCCTGGTGAATGACAGACAGTACTCTTGCTCATGAAATACTTCTGTTGAACAACTATAAAATTATTTGCTACCCATTAATAACTCATCTAGCCGCTTTAACATTACCTAAGCATTCAGCCAAAAGTACCCTAAAGATTGCAAATACAGACACAAAAGGCTCTGTGCCATTTCTTTCACTGCTGAATTATAGAATGTGGCTGAATTACAAATGTCAATGTTTTCATCTGGTACCTTAGAGGCTATAGCAGAAATACTATATGTGCAGGCTCTTGGATGAGCCTAGTACTCCCTCTCCATCCACCATTTGCCATTCCACAGAAACAAAAAAGAATAAAAATGCATGGAAAGCTTATCAATTAAATATTGATTTAAGTATCAATCATCTCCACTGCCCCCATGACTCTCTCAAAAAAGAATCTTAATCCACAGAGTGCAGAGATTCTCATATTCAGTAGGAGACACGTTCCAAGCAGTTGGCTCCTGGAATTAGCTCACTAACAGTGAGGGCATATCCTCTAACCACAGACAGGACAGAAGGGAAGAACAGCAATTCCAGCAGGCTTCGTTTTGACTACATAGTCATATAAATGGCCAAATCTTACATCTCGTGCAGACTGGCTCCTGCACACAGACACACATAATGCGCTTATAATGAACAGAGCCCAGTGGGAAATTTTCCAAGTAAAGTACCACTAACAAGCTGCTTTTCTGATCGTTGCTGCTGCTGCTGAAATTGTTTTCCCTGTTAGAATCAGAGTTCATCTTCTCCATCTACAGCTGAGATGAGAAAAGCATTCCCAAAATCAAGAGCCAAGAGAAAATACAGAATTGAGAAAAACAACTGCAGAAAAGATAAGTTATTTTAATTACCTTCAGAATTATACAGGGATTCGCTCTGGTGTACATTATAATCCCGTTGCTTTGCAGGGTTCGCAGTCGGAGAGCCAACTTGAATTCCTCTTTCTTGCTATTTTCAGAAACACGGTATTTAATGTAGCTATTCCCAGCAAAGCTAAGGGAAGTGTGGCCTGAAACAACCATTTTGAAAAGACACATGTGCTTTTAGTGATACATAAAACAATTCCTCAACTGTTAAGTAATTAATGAATTTATAAAGTTTATGAGAATGACTCGGAAGAAGTAAATAAAACTCATTTTTGATGAGAGAAAACAAAGCTGGCATCTTCTACAAAATATTTCTGCATTTCCTTTTTTTAAACTATTTTTCAGGGGATAGAGGAAAGTTCTATTTCTCCATATTTAAAAATAAAAAAAAAAAAGGGGTTTCTCCAAGTATTCAGCACTTTTCAGCTTATACACTCCTGGAGGCACCAGTCTTGCCTAACTGATAACAGAGGGAATCAAAGATGACCACACCTGTACATCAGGCAGCTGAGTTATGGGTGTCAAGTCATGTGTGGGCAGGTATCAGCCAAACCCTTGCAATGAGTCCCCTGCAACCACTGCCCAGGACCACAGTTCAGTATCTGCTGTGCTTGCATCAGGCAACCAGCACAAATCCTCTGTCCTGCAGCCTGGCATTCACTGAAGTCAACAGAAAGCTCTGCTTCACTGCCTGTCCACCTGGCTCTTCATATCCCAGGGAACAACACAGATGCAGAGAACTAGCAGACGTCCTCAAACTTTCTTTTTGGGATAGCATAGTGTTTTCATTAATAAAGACTGGAATTTTGGTCATCTAAATAGTTAGCAGAAGAGTTAATTATAGAGCTTTGCCCATGGGCAGGAAAACATCTGGCATAACATTTTCTAGGAAAAATCCTGTTTTCTCAGCAGCCTGTTTTACTGAGCTGGTATTCGAGCAAGCCAGTGGGAATTTCCAAACAGAAACTGGATCACAGCCTACATACAGCCCCTTAGCCATAAAGACAAGTATTTATAGGGCTTATAACACACACCCCCCCAGTGCCCGTGCTGAGATGGGTTAAGCAGTACATTTTCTGTTAACTTCACTGCTGCCTCTGCCTGACAAAATGAGAATGGCAGCACTTTACTGTCCAAGTTTATCCCCCGTTATGGCTGTGAATGCACCTGAACACTCGCCCAGCTTTCCTGGCGGGCACTGGCAGATGAACGGTCTCCGGTTGGCTTCGTAGCCCACACACTGCATGTCCCCTGGGCACGGCTTCTCCAGGCACGGATCCGTGGAGCCTGGGCACAGTGCTCCTGCAACAAGGTAAAACACTGTCAGGGATCCACAGTGCACAGCATCATCTGCTGCAACACAAGAGTAATGAAAGACCATTATTGATCGCACACTTCAGTACAAGCAAAAAAATGGCTTAATAATAATAACAACAACAAAAACGCCCCAGCAAACCTTCATAGAAAGGAACAGCTTTTGGGCAAGTACACAGCAGAACTGCAATAGTTCTTTTCCAAAGACTGCCCTAAACCCCATGGGAACATATTATAAAAACAAACTATTATGAGCAGTAACTGGTTTATAACTGTGTGTGATAACTCTCAAGCCATTCTTTCTCCCACAAAGCTTCCTGCATGAGGTCTTTAGAAATATGAGTGAAAAAAATTGCTTGAAGCTATGCACTCCTCTTCCCCCAGCACACCCATGAGAAGCAAATCTAAGGAGGTAGAACTGGTCACAGCCCCAAGCCTGCCAGAGTTTAGGAAGCATTTGGACAACGCTCTCAGGAACATGAGGTGATTCTTGGTGGTCCTGTGCAGGGCCAGCAGTTGGACTTCGATGATCCCTGTGGGTCCCTTCCAGCTCAGGATATTCTGTGATTCTAAGCCCTGCTTGGGCTACAGTGACACCTGGATTTTTCATTCTCATACTACACAGGACATGCTGCCAGCTTTACCATACAGCACATGCAAATTTGCCCTCTCCCTATGTTCCTTCTGACATTTCTGAGATCTTACCTCCTATCCAGCTTGCCCAGGCTACCAAAACCTGCCATCCTTTTTTCTAATCTGCAGGGACAGAACTGTACTGACTTTTAAGTTTGCTTAAAATACTTGAGAGACACAATTATATGTAGCTTTTTCAGACCCCCCTAAATTCTTTACATCTATCATGCTGAGCATGTCAAGGATTTACTATTTAAAGCCTATCAATGTCAAAAGAATTCTTTGCATTTCATGGGGTATAGCTAAAACTTCAATGTAACTTTTCAAAGTGTCTAATTAAATCTGTTTTGATTGCCCTAATCTTAAAAGATTTGAGCACACTGTCTATAATAATACAAAACATGATACAATTATTGCTGCTTAACAGATGAATTTTCAGAAGTATGTGAATTCCACAACAGCTAGCCTTTTCTGGGTTGAAATAAGGTACTTGGGAGATGCAGGGTCAGTTTCTACATTTGGGCATCCAGGTATGGAAGTACGAAGACTACTTACGAAAGCAGTCTTCAAGTGCAGAAAAAAAGGCACTCCTGCCCTTGCTTTTGTTGATTTGCAGCCCAGCATGAATGGAGGCAAAGGCAGTTGCTGGGAATGAACAGACACCTTTTCTTTTGTTTATCAAGTTAATTTATCTAAGGCATGTAGGTGATGAATTCAATGATAAAAAACACCTTCCTACCTATTGCTTTCTGAATATTGGCAGTCCTTGTATATTGCAGGATCCATATTGTAGGATCCTTATCAGATTCAAAAACTAGTTTATTTTTTGAGCACATTATTTTATTTACAGTTTATAAAGGAAGGAATCAACCTGTCATGGAGTACATCTCCAAAAGTAATGAAAGGAAGAATCTTACTGCTCTCACACTTTTGTACAAGCCAAGCAGGACTCATAGTAAGCATAGCTGAAATTACCTGACACTGTAAGTATTTTCTGGGAGAAGAAAAATTACTACTGTAGCTTTCAAAGTGGACATGGGCTGACTACAAATATGGCAATTACTGTAAATGTCCTCCTTGATGTACAGCACAGTCAATTTAATGTTTAACATCCTCTCCTCCTTTATCAAACATTTGTTTGAGAGGTCTATGGAGTAAAAGATTTACAGTAGTGCCTGTAGCACTGTTAGAAAATGATGCATGGCAATCTTTATTAATCACATTATTAGGTAACATTAACAGGAGTAACAGCTGCAATACACACTTTAGGCCTTATAGAACCAAGAAAAAACTGTCATAGGGTTCTGGACTACAGATTATTATTTTATGTAAATGTCAGATCTGTAGAATTTAACAGAGAATATGATGTTTTCTATACTTTGCTTTGTTTGGCTTTTTTTTTTTTAGAATAAAACTCCTAATTTCTTAGAATTCAATGGCAAGCAACAATTATTTCTGAAATTATAACGGGTTGTTAGAAATTCTACAGGCTGCTTTTTATTTTCGCCTTGGTTGTTTTAGCTATTTTAACTCATTCTTATGTGACAAAAACACAGCCTTCTAGTGTCAGCAGAGTATATCTCTTCTTTGAACAAACTTAAACCTTCAGTGAGGCTGCAATTCAAGTGAGCCTCTGTGTAGCTGACAGACATGCCATTTGGACTAAAGCCCCACAGCTCGTCACTGTGCAGCAGAAAGAGACACTGAGATTTCCAAATGTGGCTCTGCAAATTTTCACATCCCCTAACCTATGACTGTATCCTTGACATGAAGCAAAAAAGGAACAGCTTCCTTTGTTATCCACCTCTGCCAGGGTTTTTTTTGATCTGATTCAAACTCTGATTTGTACTTTAGAGCCATCCTTTCACATTCAGAAAATATATGGAAAAGATCTAACGTACTCTGTGCAATGGTGGAAAGAACTGTTTATCCTGTACGGCCAAGAATACTCCTTCTGGTAAACTACAAGGAAACCAACTTTTTATTCATCCTGCTGCAGCAGGATTTCATAGCTGTCACAAAACTTTAAAATATTCAGACTTGCTAGAAGTGCTTTATGCCTGTCTGTATGGTTATAAGTACATAAGCCACAAATCTGCATTATTGCATTGCCCCAGCTAACACACATTTTCAGGCTGATTTCACAACTATGAGGAGCAAAATTGTAGAATTGTTCAAGGTTACGTTGTCCACATCAAAGATTTACAGCCTGAGTTTAAATAAAATTATTCTAATGTTGCATTTCCACTCCAAAGAGCAGTCTATTTTCCATCCAATAAAATATTCAAGAAATATAGGTTCAAATTGATCTTTTTTTTTTTCTAGGCAGGTCCAGACAATCTGCAGCATTCTCTTGAAACTCACATTAGTATTAATAAAAACTGTTCTTTACAAGGTACCACAGAAACACACGAGTTAGCATCAAGCAGCGCGTGGCAGGAAAAGGTGGAATAGACCCACTTGATTTTGACAGATCATCTTCAGTTTAATTCTCTAAAAGAAGATAAAGGTATTTCAATCTTCTAACCAATATACTGAGGCAGAAAACATTGTTCCATTGCAAGAGGACAGATTTATTTAATTCCTGTTCCTTCCAAAAATGAACACTTCTAGGATTGTAAATATATTTTGAAAATTGAGTGCTTCAAGAATTTTAACTTCAGCCTTGTGATATTAGGTGGTTTTCCATCAGCCCAGTCTCCTGAATCTGTATGAGTACTACAAAGACTATGCTTTTTCACTTATATGAAAAAAGCTTGAAAGGAGGGAGATTCCTGAAAGCTGGAGCTGCAGGAACACAGGGACAAAACCTTCCTTGGACAAAGGTGACATGAAACAGAACACAGCCAGATCTAACCAAGTTATCTGCAGTTCTCTGTTCCCAGCACAGACCTTTTCCTTCAATTTTCCTTGCCAGGAGAATTCCAGGCTCATTAATATGCATGTGTGTGCTTCCTGAAAATGGGAAAAGCACTGTTGTACACATAAGAACCAGGTTGCTGATGCCCAGTCCTTCACAGCATCCAGGACTCTTTCAGAGGCAATGTGTGCTCTGTGGAGCTGAGGCCAAAAATCATCTCTGAAGAACAGTTCCTTTATTAACAGCAGATCCTCACAGTCTATGATTTCCTTCTGGCAAAGTATTCACAAAATACTAAAAGTGGCTTCATAAAGTCTGAATTATCTTGTTTCATGAGAAAATGGTCCAAGGCTGCTGTTCTCTTGATTAAATAATGTGGATGTGTCTGCATTTTTGTTGAACACTCCTGGGTCAATTAGAAAAAATCTTTCAAACTATTAGGTCAGAACCATATTAAACATTTGAAATAGAATTCATCTCATCTAACGTTAGGGTATCTGACTGATTTTAGACATCTAGGGAGAGATGTATCACATTATTAAAAATACCTCCTTTTCCCCACTATCTGCAAATGGGGCCTGGAGTGACCAGGACAGATGTAGATATAGGTCCATATTGGTCAAGACTATTTCAATCCATTCTTTGCTCTGGAACTTATTAGCATACCAACACTTTTGTAAGATCATAATGCAGAACAACTCTAGAGCAAAGCAGTCCCAACAAAACCTGCTCTGCCCCTGCACCTTTGTCTCAACACAAAAGAATTACTTTGCATCATGAAAAAATACGGAATAGATTTTTGCCTCTGAAAAATGAGAATGCTGTGAGAAATGTTTTACAGGAACATATTTATTCCATTCCTCCTACATTTATTTCTCCCTGACAGATGTTTGCATACCTCATGCCATGTGATGGGAGCTTGGTAATTGCAGAGCCCCTCTGGTCACGCTGACACAAACCCCAGTTTGTGACAATATTTTTCATACAAACACAAACAGATGAGCAAAAAATCTAAGGAGACAGTGTGTTATTGGAAAACTCTTTAGTTCAATTTTATTGATTTAAAAGCTAAGATTGATGCATGTGAACTTTTGAACTTACCCTTCCAGAGATGAGCAGCTGAAACTCCAAAGTTCGCCACTGCCTACTTTACAGTCTCCCTGCATTTTCACATTAGATAACTCTGTTTGCTCACAAAGGTAATCTAGGTAAGTTATGCACAGCTGGCATGCATAAATTGTGCATATCTGTGACATCTGCCAGTGGACAAAAACACTCCAAGTATGATACATATTTCAAGAATGAGTGAATTAGTTCAAACTCAAGCTTTCTGGGCCATAATTGAATCAGATCTCTGGAAACATATGCAGTATTTTAATGGCTTTTTCATAATACAAGGTATTAATATTTACTGGATGTGGAACTATTTTAGCAACAAAGGAAGTGTAATACTTTTATTACACTGCTAATATCTTGCTAATGCTGTCTTGTTAAATAAGCCAAAACAAATTGTGCACTTTTTCCAGAATTGCTGCATCTGTGCATTTATTTATAAGAACTACTGATGGAAGAAGTATTGCATTTTTCCAACTCTTTTACTCTAGTCTTTAGCTTTCATGGAAGCAAAACTACCCATACATGCTCTATTATGCTCTCACAGGTCTGTGTCATCTCCTATGTGAGAAAACACAGTGTGTTTGCCTAAATACCAAAATATTTACTGTGGCTCCTTTAATTAAAAACAGTAGAAGAGGATTAAGCATTAACTAACGAGGAGAAGGCCCAAAGCATAAATTTCTGCTTCCCACCAAGGTGTATTATTTCTGTGCAAGTAATAGACACCAAGGCGTTCACCTCTTTGGCAACTCTACCTAACACAGCAGCTCTGGACATTTTTTTACTACAGGCTGTAGGCAGGCTGAATGTGCTCAACCCCACCCCAAATCGTGGGGATCTCCAATGGGAAATCCCCACTTAGTGCCTCAGACAGGAGCAATGGGACCCCCTCTGGCTTTTCAGCAGGACCAGGACAGGCTGCCTGCTGCAAGTGTTCCCACACAGCAGTCTTCAAGGCCATGACAAATGGCCCAGAGGCTGAGGGCCACAGGCGCTCTCAGAACCACACTGCCTCTCCAGCAGCCTGTCATCCATTTTGAGGATTGACTGGTACATGACAGAAAAATTTGGAAATAACTGTCCCAGCTGAATTTCTGTGCTTCCATTGCAAGCTCGCTGTGCCAGGAGATCTGCTGGGTCAGAACTGTGCTGCACTGCAAAGTCCCTTTTTTGGAGTTAAGCTAAGGGATTATGAGGCAGAGGGAATAATACATCATTATTGATTTTAATAGGTAGTGAAATGAAATGATAAACAGTGAAAATTTTGGCTGCCAGAAAACCAATTTCTGACTGTGAGTACTATCACTATCCCCATGGAGATGAGGATTTGTGATTTCTTGATACAAAAGCGAGACTAAGTTTTAATTTAGAGAATATAAAGAAGTTTGGCAGACAGTGTTCCCGCACTGGCTCCTGGACCTGACTGGAGGATATTGCAGCATTGTCCCTTTTAAATCTGTGAAAATCCTTTACTTCAGAGCCTTTCACGTGTAACAAAATGCTGACTATTGTTATGATAGATATGTCTATTTGAAACTTATAAGACTCTTTGTTAAAGAGTGGACAGATAGTCTGCTCTTGAATATACCTCAGATAGAGATCATGTTATTTTTTCAGAATTGAACTTCTTTGCCACTATTATCCATGTGCCACAGGAAGAAAAATGATTTCTGGTTAAGTTTTATGCAATTTATGCCTATTTTCATCCCCACCGAGGTCAGTGGTAAAACATGAAGACCTGCTGACTGCTGCAGAAACAAAGGTTGGTTATTGAGGGCTATGGCTGCTGAATTCTTGTATTGCTCTGTGTGTGTGTGCATGTGTGCTTAAGATGAGGGAGACTTAGATGTATTGATTTTACAGCAGCTTTTTTCTCTGCTCTTAAATGAAGTGGAATGAGGAGCAAATAGCCTGGCAAACAAAAGAAAGAGAGCCAGTATTACAACTGCCCGAGGTTTTAAAATCCAAGCACAGAATCATACAGAAGCTTGGCTTGTGAGTCTCTCTGTCATATGCCCATGTGAAATCTCTGCCAAAATGTGGAGCAGCCCGAAACCCACTCTGTCCCCTACTGCAGCATTAAAGGTCAGGCAAAGTGCTCACTAATAAAATACTTAATTGGTTTCTGTGGCTGTCTGCAACAATGGGACTGAGAAAGGCCTTTCCACCTGCCTGGCTTAGGTCAGGGGTGCTTTTCCTTTGAGACTGCTGGTGCATTGCTGGAGAGCAGGCTGCTCTGCTGCAGTCACAATCCAGGTTTATTCCAGTGGTGGCACCAACTGATTGGGAAACTACATCCCTCCCTCTCCTGGTCCTTCCTCTCCCACTCCTTCCCCTCCCCTGGAAGCTGGCTGATTGCAGAGCCTCCAGGAAAGCGGTCTTTGTCGCAGAAGGCCAAAGTTCATAAACTTCCATTTACATCAGTAAACACGAACAATTCTTCCCGAGCCTGAGAAATCAATTCCCACAAGGCATCAGCCAGTCGTGCTTTAGCGGACTGAATTGAAATGCCCCTTCTAATCTGCATCAGAGGAATAAAAAGGATCCTATCGCATAATGTGCGGCGATGGGAGGGGAAGAGGGGGCAGTACTCACCATTGCACATGCAGCGCACATTCCTGTAAAAGCGGGGGCACACAAAACTAATTCGCGCCGTGCTGTAAGTCATCAGGGAATGTGAATCAATAGACAGACTTTGCTCACAGTGCTGTTCCTGACAATCCAGTCCGGAGCAATTCTTCTCCAAGATAGCAGAAATACGAATCACATTTTCCAAGTGTCTCCTCGCATTGGTAAGCTTCTGGATCAAATAGGCAGGCTTATAGAAGCCGCCACTGTGCATCTGAACGGCGAACAGCATGTCGAGCTGGCTGCTGCCTGCCACCGGCTGAATGCTGATGATGTGCAGGCTGTCCTGCTTCTGGGAGAGCACCGCGTTGCGCAGGGTGCGCCTGAACCCGTGCATGTGCAGGCCCACAAAGTCTTCTGGGGAAACGTTCTCGAAGCGGATGGTGACCGTGTTCTGCAGCATTTCCTGCAGCAGCTGCTCCACGTGCACCACCACGTCGATGGGCACCTGGAAGCGGCCGTCGCTCACGGAGACATTCAGGACGTACTTGCCGTTGTCCAGCCCTCCGAGGGCGATGATCTTCCCATCATGGCTGTTGACCTTGAACAAACTTTTCTGCTCTGATTTTAGGGTGTATGTGAGGACATCGTACACATCCTGATCTGTGGCATGAATTTTCCCAATGACTCCCCCGGGAAAATCATCTTCCATGGTGACAATGAAAATCTCCAGTGGAATGGCGGTTGGTTTGTGAATGCTCTCTTCAATAACCCTCACCTGAACATAGGTATGGGAAACCTGCTGAGGCTTCCCAGAGTCCTTTGCCTAATGTAATTTAGAAAAAAAAAAAAAAAAAAAAAGAAAAAAATAAGAAATAAAACCACACACGGAACACAGCCTGCAACCGTAACTTCTTGCTATGTATATTCTCACAGAATCAATAACTCTGGAAAGAAGTTCTCAAACAACGCTCAAATGCATTTACCAAATACATATGTAAAGAAGTGTCTCAGCCATTTCTAGAAGTGGAACTTACAAACTCTTTAGGGAAGCACTGATCTCTAAGTTGATTGCAGAGAGAAATGTGTCAGTAGAATGTCTCATTACTCAAACTGAAATGTTCCCAGGATCCCACAGCTATCACTCGTCATCTTTACAACAGAGAATATACCAACAACATGGTACATTCAGCTCCAAACACAGTTTGGGCTCACTTCTACGCTGGAGAAGAGACTGAATTCCAGTGAAATATCGGCCTTCTGCATTGCTTGGTGTGCTCCAAAGCACTCCACACCCTGCTTAGTTTGTGTGGATGTGAGGGAGTTCAGAATTTTTCTACAGCATTCTGTCCTTCTTCCTGAAGCAACCAAGAAAAACATGCTTGACATAAATAACATTTATCATCCTACAAAAATGAAATAGGTGCTTGTGCTGTTACTAATGATAAAATATGAGAGCAGCACTGCAGTTGGAAAGATGACTGGATGACCCAGAGCAGGTATTATAGCATCATTTGCACTATTTTTATAGAGAGCAAAAGAGCAAGTCTGACAAAAAACCCAAGGCCATCTTGACAGAAAGGTGTGCAAACTTGAATCAGGGTCCTTTCCTACAATAAGAAAAATGCTTTATTGCAGTCCCTATTACGATATACTGCTCCACACATTTATTTGCTTCAGAGAAGAACAGAAGACTAAACTGTCACTAGGCACAGATGTGGGACATGTTCAAAGATCTTTGTATTTGGACACAGGAGGAAAATTTACAAGCTGAAGGAAAAACTGGGAGGATGACAACAGTAATACGGACACCACTACAAGCACATTAGTAAATCTTAAGACACTCTAAAATGTATTTATCTTCAATCATAAAAGAGCTGTGTGGAGTATTTAAAAATATTTTATATACGTGTGCAGACAAAAGCCCATGTACATAGAGAAGAGATTAGGTCTCATTCCATTTTCTATTTTAACATTAATTCTTAATAAACCTCATATAGTGGAGAAATCTGATAGTGGAAAAGAGAAAGCAGCACTCTGGCACATATGGATGGAAAGAAACACTTCTATGGTCTAAACATAACAGGAAACTATAAAATATGTTTTCACTGCAGAAATCCCTGAAGAAAATAATACTGGGAGAAATCATGCCTCCACAATCCAACAGCATGGTTTTCTGAGCATGTTGGTGTATCTCAGACATGGTGGTGTGTCTAATATTTCACTTATATGAAATATATGGATCTCTAAACCTGGTGGATGCTGCTCAAATTTAACTCTCATGCCCAGTTTTGGCTAAACTAGAACTCTGGCTAGCAAATGACTCAGAAAGCAGGATATTTTACTGTTAAGGCATGAAAAGAAAAGAAAAGAAAAGAAAAGAAAAGAAAAGAAAAGAAAAGAAAAGAAAAGAAAAGAAAAGAAAAGAAAAGAAAAGAAAAGAAAAGAAAAGAAAAGAAAAGAAAAGAAAAGAAAAGAAAAGAAAAGAAAAGAAAAGATGATGATTTTTTATTTCCCTACAAGGCTAAAAAATAGGTTTCAAGAATATTAAATGGCAAACTTGTAAAACTTTGATTTGAAGTGTTAGTTAGCATCAGAGCCTGTATTTTGTGAATTGTAACCAACAATTGCCTCTAAGGATGCTACTGCTGTGAACATCATTAAATGTGTTTGTAAAGGAACAGACAGGCTGTGCTTAGAGAGATCAACCCCAGCAAAGCAAGTAGAGGAAGCAAGAATTTCAGACACAGCTTATGGGACCATGACTCATTTCAGTGAAGAGGTTCATTCCCTAGACCTGCATATTTATTGAACCCTAATACATCTTCTCTGCCAGACCTGAGAAATGTGGACAAATTACTTTTGGATTTACAGGTTTTGGCAATCAAAATTACCCTGGTTACAAAGCTTCTCGGTGATTATTCTAAAGCTAAGTTTGAGCTGGACTTCTATTGCATGTCTTATTTTGACATTCTTTAAAAGCTAAGTTGACCTTGGAAATGTGATTTCATGAATTCTTGGAAGGCTTCCAAAAATTTATGATTAAATTTATGACTTAAAAGCAGAAATTATTTTCCTTCCTAAAGCAGTATTTTGCAGTCACTTGTTCTGGGGTGTATTTATATGTATATAATGCATTTTTCTCATTTTCTTTCCTTAGCCACAGAAAAAAAATGATGAAAATCTTAAACCATAACGGTTGCTGCTCAGAAAATTCATTTCATGCCAAGGAAATTGGAAAGGTGGCTGGCTACCTATTTATATTTACATGAAACCAGGTTTAAGAACATCAAAGAAAATATTCTGCATTGTGCATTTGCAAACTGGAATGTGTGGTATTTACTCGCAGAATACAGCGCATTAAAAACAACCCACACAGGGAAAGTACAGGCTACCTACCACTAAGAGGTTTTTTTTGTTTCAGTGTAGAATGCAGATGTAAAAATCAAGCCTTACCTGCACGCAGAGCACATACTCAGTTGAGACCATGTGCTTGAAGATGACTGCAGACCTCAAAACGCCATGAGGGTCCAGTGTAAACTCCTCCTCTTCATTTCCAGTGAGGATGGTGAAGGTAAAAGGGGGGCCATTGTGAAAAGAGTCTTTGTCTGTCACTACCAGCTGCAAAATGCTTGTGCCCACTGGTTTATTTTCCTTTACACATATACACAGCGTATAAAGAAAAGGATTAAAATGATACATATTGCAAGCATGAAATAGCACATTTTTCTATCCTGAATATTCAACTGAATGCTCTTTGCTGGCATTTCACAAGCTGAGCTTTGTTGACACCGCTTACGCCCCATGGACCAGCGGCAGAGATGAAGGAACCCGCCACACCTCCAGGGCCTGCTGGGCTCTCTCTGATACTCTGTCGGATCAGGACTGACTAAAAGTCAAGACTCACACCCAGAGCAAGGTATAAAGAAGTGTGAACTTATCCCAGAGCAGACATTTTGAGGTTGGAGTACCTGGTGCAGCAGGGATGAATGTTAAAATGCATGACAGATGCTGTGGTTAAGAAGCCTCAGCAAACAGAAACTTATCAAAAGACTCAAGAAAGATTTGTTTATATTTTCCTTTAGATAAGATCACTTGATACATGTTTTGCAGATAGATCATCAAAAGGTACTTAACTGAAACCAAATGCTTGTGCATTTTAAAAGTCAGAGAAGTTTTTGATGTGCAGGAGAAACTTACTTGAATTACAGCTGTGTAGTTAGCTGGAGTAAACACAGGGCTGTTATCGTTCACATCAGAAATGTCCACATTGACCGTCACAGATGAAGACAAAGGAGGGGTACCACTGTCTCTTGCCTGGACAACTAATGAATAGCCAGATATCTGAAAAAAGGTGAAAACATTAAATCATTGTGAAAATGGCCCTAAATTTTAACCCAGGTTCTTTACATTCAATGCACCACCATCCATATTTTAAGGAAATCTGTTTGGCCTCATTACCTTCCTGCCCTTAGTATAGCATTATCCTGTTTATCACCATATTGTGCCCCTACTTCTGTTTTAAAAGGCTACCAATAAACATAACAGCTTCATTGTATTAAAATAACTGCATCAGATAAAGCATTCCTGAAACAAAGGGGCAGACAGAAAATAAATGACAGATAATATCTGAACTCAGCCATTAGTCCTGTAAGCTTACATTTCCATCTCTCCTAGGTGTCCGCTGGGATAAGTGACCTGATTCTATTTATCTTACAGTTGGTTTCCAAGATATTATATAAATTGCTTATTAGAGCCAGCATCAGTTTGACACATACTGTTTCTAAAGCGGTGATGGAGAGCCAAGAAAAAGTTCACAGGCAGTTGGCTTAAACACACTGGAAAACATTTGGGAGTACGAGGGACAACAGTCTCTGTAGCAACAGAATATTATCCACCACTCTGCAGAAGATAAGTAGGCTTGAGTCTGCTTTTTTGCAACAGACACAAAACAGTGCAGTGCAGGCAGTTCAGTGCATCATCCACAGGCCCTCTACACACATATGTGCCCGTGTGTGAGGTGTGAGCATATGTGACAACTTGCAAAAGCTCTGTCTATGCACAGTTTATGGATGATAGTTGGATTTTCTGAACTGCATCCTTATGTTGGCTTCCTTAGGTCTTACAACTGCTTTTTACTGTACATTGCTCCTTGCTCTGCAGGGAAAGCTGCTGACAAGTGTGCCCCTGAATCCTCCCACAGCAGAGCAAGAGAAGGGCAAAACATGCCAGATACAACACTCTGCTCCACCCTCTCAGTGCAGGGCTGGAAAGGGGAAAAGCACGGCCCTGCAGAGGGGAACAAGACAAAGTTAAAGGGGCTTTTTTGGGAAGGGCATGTGAGGGAAGGAAATCCAAATACATTTGAAAAATGACAGCTTTTTTTGCGGTAGGGAGGAGCTCAGACCTAGCACACAAAATAAGGTCGCTCTTCTGGGATGGAGGACAAAGCAAAAGGAAACATGTTTTTGGGGGGTTGTATGGAAGAGATAGACTGTGATTTGGTGGGGGCAAAGTGACACAGGAGGGAAGAGCAATCCTGAGCTATGGAAAGTCAAGTAACTTGAGTAAGAGAATTAGAATCTGTTTTTTAACTGTAATTTCCACTGCTAGCTAAAACCAGAGAGTTTTGTAGAATCTCTCCCAGTTTTTTTTTTTTATACTGTGTTCCCTTTCATTTCAATGTATCCCAGAAAGGCAGATGGCAAAAGTCATGGTCTCTGTGTGGTTACAGCTCTGGAAATAAGTTCTCTTAAACCACTGAATCCTGGGAGTCAGCACTACCTTTGGGGATCTACAGCAGATGGGGCATCATACATAATTTTCCCTGAAGGGGTCAGAAACACCTGTGTCTAGGAAATGTGCCAAGGAAGCAAAGAAAAAGACAATATAACAGCTTATTTTAACTGAGGGAAACTTTGGAAAATGCAGACCTAACACAGCTGGCATTACACATGCACACTCTTGTGAGGGTAAGTGTGTGTATCTGAATGCAGCTGCACATCAGAAACTAGAAAAAGTCATATTAAGGAACTCAGCCTGTGCTTCTATTACAGCCAACTTGTAACATGCACAGCCATTGTTACTCCCGTTTTAGACAGTCATTGGTAAAGTCATTCTACCACCAAAGACGAACAATTTCATCCTGCTTTTGTCATAATACAGAAAGAGGTTTTTGCCACTGTTTTAAGAAGCAAGATTTGCTTCCAGTAAAGAGCTTCTTCAGCTGAGCCCATATTCTGAAGGTAGCAATCTGCTTCCCCAGTTTTGTGGGTGCATTGCTGAGAGGCAGGAGGCACAGATTTCCTTATGTGCTGCAAGGTTTCTGAAGCCATGCAGCACTCTTCTGCTCTGCTAGCAGCACAGGCAACTGCATTTGTTTGTTTCTTTTCCCAAAAGCTGCTAATTGCTAGCTATGGCAAAATGGTGATAAATAATCCTGAATGAATAATGGAGTGAGCAAATAAAGCAGCAGAACCTATTTAATGAAGCACTCTTTCACTTTTGGTACAGCCTGGCCACTTCACAACATCCCCTCCCTGGTGGCATGTTTTGCAGAGCGCTAATTAATGGCTGAGGTCTCGGCTCGGCGCTCGGTGCCACAATCTGGAGCATTTTGTAACCACTCTGTTGCACACACGGCTGCACGTGTGCGCTTGCACGCACAGGGGAGAGGAGGCAGCTCATTAACACAGCAGCAGCTCCTGCTGGCACCACGGGGCAAATCCAGGGCTGCTGCTCTCCCCTGATGCAGCTGATGTGTGGGTGCACGGTGGGAGTGGCAGCAGAGCAGTGCGCGTGTAGAAACGCTGCGGACAGGGCTGGCATGGAAAGAATGGGGAAACATCAGAAAGACCCATTGGAGCAACTCAGGCTGATTGCTGCAGAGTATAAAAAAAAACTCCTTCCACACAAGCTAGCGGCAGAGTGGAGATTGATGCACATCTGTAAGTCATTGCAAGTTAAGAAGTCCCACATGTCTTACCCTTTCTCTATCCAATTTCTTTTTAACCTTCACGAGTCCCAAAACAGGATCAACTGAAAATTCATTGTCTTGATCCCCATTCACTATGGAAAAATGAATCTGACCATTGGGAGGGCTGTCCAGATCTTCTGCTATCAACTTTTTTTGAGAAAAGAATAAAAAAATTAGAAAAACAAATATCAAGTGATCTGTATGATACGTTAATTGCTCAACACACCAAAAAGTAAACTTCACGTTCCATCAGACTAGTTATACCTGAACTGTACACCTCTAAAGCATCAATCCAATAGGTTTTTGTTAGCAGGCTTCACTTGGGCCTTTTCAAAATGCTAGTCTGAAAACATACAGAATATTTTAATCTTAATATTCCATACAACACTCTCTCTCTGGATCTACAAGTTGCAAGATGAGAATATTGTGAGGTTTGGGGATGGCACACTGCATGCCAGACTACACAAATACTATGTACTTGGAGCTCTGAGCAGCCTGGTGCAGTGGAAGGTGTCCCTGTGCACAGCATAGGGGTTGGAACTAGATGATCTTTAAGATCTCATCCAACCCTATGACTCTATGATTTTATTTCACTGAAAAGCAGAATTCTGCCTTTCTATTAAAATCTGTTTCTTTCTAGCTGATTCATGTAATGTAACAAAATGCAACGCCTAAAATATGCTATTGCTCTCTGACAGCATAACAGGGTTAAAAAGAAAGGCTCAGTACTACCGCTACTTTCTTTTGGGGAGAAGCTGCCAGCAGCTTGGGGAGCAGTAGCAGACACAGAGTACTGTCTATAAAACGGTTTGGGGGGCCTCAAGACGTAGTAATTATCATTATTAGGCAGTGCAGCAGTTTTTCAGGGGCAGGGGGCTTCATCACACCAAAATGGCACCCTGGCCCCGCTCACCATGAGCACGGAGTCGCCGACGGCCGCGTCCTCGCTGATGACGGCGCTGTAGACGGCCTGGCTGAAGGTGGGCGCGTTGTCGTTGACGTCCGTCACGTTCACGTTCACCGTCGTCACCGCGCTCAGCGCCGGCGTTCCCCCGTCCTTCGCCTCCACTACTAAGTAGAAGTCCTTGCACGATTCAAAATCCAAAGCTTCGACAATGGAAATCACTCCTTTGAAGCAAAGGAGGGAATGTCAACAGCCGGCAAAAAGTAAATGATGCCACAGAGCAAGGGATTTGACTGTAGTAAACAGTACAGCATGCTATTTATCACCATGGCACACATACAACACTAACTGTAAGACTGCCCAATCCAATAAAAATGTTTATTCAGGTTTCTAGCTGTCGTTTGATTAAAGAATGATGCCAATTGCACTTGGGTTGCCTCTGCAGAAAGGACCTTTACGAGGTATGAGGCAATGAATGGTTCCTCATGAAAATAGCTTTCATTATGTGAGGATCATAGATGAAGAAGTGGGGGCCATATTCACCCATTTACCATCTCATTCACAGAGCCTTTGGGAGAATTGCATGCCGACTCTGGAAATAAGCCCTGACAAGTCAACAGAAATTCACTCCCACACAATTAACTTCTCATGAATTAAATACAAATGAATAGGATATGAATACCTCTGAGAAATCAGTTGTCTATCATTTAAGTGATTAAACAGAGACTTCCCCACTCAACTAGGTTTATAATATTTATGTTACTTCACCACACAACCAAAATTAAGACTCTCTGTAACTTGATTCACTGCATGCACCCAGATTCCCTCTAGGACAGAAATGATCTGATTTCTAGTGTTCTTACAAACCTCCAACAATATCAGCTTCCTAACCTTCTTAGGAAATGTATTTCAGGCCTTAATATACATTATAGCTAGAAATTTCTTCCTATAATTTTACCAAAGTAATCCAAATGTAATTTAAACCCATTCACTGTAGACTAGGACTACAGTTTATTTCCCTTTCTTCACAGGTAATTTCTATACGCATGAAAACTAACAGCATGTCTTCTCTTTCCTAGCTTAAACAGCCTTAATTTCTTCAGTCTTTCCTGTTAAGTCACATTTTACAGACCTCAGATTATTCCTCTTAATCTTGTCTGGGCTCTCTCCAAATGAATTCCACCTTTCATCATGACTTGCTGAAAGCAGGAGCCCCAAAGAGAAGCTTCCAAGGGGCTAGCAGAGAGTTAGGTCCCACTGATAAATGGTGTGAAGGACATTATTTTTCAAGCTCTGATCAGGCATGCTACATCACCACTCTGCTGTCTACAAACTCAGCTCCTGCCTCTAAATGGATAATAATGGAGCTGTCACACATTAATGAATAATATATAGTTTTAGTTTTGGTGGGGTTTTTTTTCTGTGTGATTAAGCTTCATTATGGGTTTTTATTGATTTATTTCCTTGGTTTCATTGTCAAATGTGAAGTTAAGTATCGCTGCCTAGGCATATTTACGTTTAAATTTTTCTAGCTCTAATCAACATGATGAAGATGACAGACAACACACAGTTAAGTCCCTCACATGAGAGGCAGCAGCCTCTGCAGAGTGGAGAGCCATTTTTGTACACTATTATAGAAATGACACAATGCATAATTTTGAGATTTTTCATGTTACTGGCTATTATAGTTGCACTCAAAGAAGTGTTCTCTTCAGCTTTTATAATCAAGACTGCTTTGCTCTCAGACTCAGGTGTCAGATTTGTACTGGTCATCCTGAATGCTATGAGAAGAAGGGGATCCACTACTGGAAGCACAGAAGAAACAGCTTACAGTTGATGAAATAAAAACTCAGTGAGGATGAAGAATATATCTCGCTAAGGAAATTTGGAGAAAAGGAGCCATTTACACCAAATGTGATACCTCTGTTTGGTATTTCTCATAGAGAAGCAGTGGTGGACTTCTAAAATTTGTGATGTATAACCAAAAAGACCTCAACTCAAGCCATGGCTGAAGTCAAAAAGACAAATCAGAACAACCTAAGTCAGGGAAGCTGCATATAGCTACATAAATGGCAATCATGTATTAGGACTGAATTGGTCACAACAGGTCCTGGTAGCACTGGCTGATGCTTTCTAAGGGGCAGACAGTTGAGGCTGTACTCAGCTGGTAAGCAAGTGAACACTGCAAGTGTTCAGAAGTGTTTTACACAGTTGGCTAATAGGTTGTCACATCTATATTGGTTTCGACAGTCTTACTAATGGAGAAAAGTATTCTCCACTTGAGCTGGGGCAGCCATGTGTGACCGCAGCTGACATCACTCTCCAACCTAAAATTGCTTTTTAACTGTGTAGTTAATTACACAATGACAAGCTGTGAGTCTCTGGCCTTGGAAGTCTTTTGGTCTAAGAGTCCTCCCCAAAGCATTCATGTTTTTCTGATGCTTTAATTCAGCACTGCAAGTAAGAGCCACTTTACAAACCTGTTTTTGAGTTAATCCTGAACTTCCCTTTCTCATTTCCTGATCTGATGAGATAGGCAATCTCAGCATTTGTACCAATGTCTTGGCTTGTAGCAAAAACAGAAAGGACCTCTGTGCCAGGTGAGGTGTCTTCAGGTACTGTCACAAGATAATCTCTTCTTTCGAACACGGGAGGGTTGTCATTAATGTCCAGCACTGTGATGGTAACGGTGGCAAAAGAAGATAAGGTCAGCACAATGCTTTGATCTGAGGCCTTTACAGTGATGTTATAGGAGGACTGAAGCTCCCTATCAAGTGGATGCTCCAAAATAATGATTCCTGATGACCGGTCAACTGAGAAGTAACCATCTGCAGAGTCTGACAGGGAATAGGTGACTTTTCTGTTCACACCTGAAAGAGAAGCAAATGGGAAAATGAAAATGAGAAATAAAGAGAGGAAAAATCTCTCCCCATCTAACAGAAACCCTAAGCAAAATCTGCTATCACAGTGAGCATTTCCAGTGGGGGTAGAGGTAGGAGTGCCTGTGGGTAAAGTATTGCTGAAAGTTGGGAGGTCAGGCCATGATCTTCTCACATGACAAATCCCTGTGGATAAGTTAAGTTCCTTCCCTCATCATGATACTTTTTTTTTAAAGATTACTGTGCAAAACTGTTGGATATTGAAACCTGAAAGCAGAACCCAGATATCGTCCTTGCCCAGAAGAGTTTATAATTGAATTAGATGAGAGAAGCAGAATGCTGAAATTGGAAATGTCTCAGAGTACATCTTGAAGAATAGAAATGTACGTAAGGGGAAAATAAACCCGTAGAAATACATCAGGTGGCACAGAATGTACTTGCTACCAGTGCTGCCTTGATTCCACTGTTGAACAGAAAAATATTATCATAAGATGATACTTGTTAAACAAAAGCTGCATCAAAAAACTCATGCCAGAATATGAATATTTTAAAAAGGAAAGTCCCTGTGCTCCCCAGCCTAAGAGCAAAAATTGAGTTGTAAAAAAGGTATCCTGTGTTTTTAAAATCCTGCCCGTATTTCCCAATACAAAGCACCTATGCACCCAACTGCTGAATATGCAGATCTATGCTAAGGTTGTTGTCAGTAATAAGGCCTGAGGGGATGGTACTGACTTGGTTTCTGCACTAGAGTGGGATAGCCATTTCAAATCTAATTAAAAGTGAACACAGATATAAGCTAATTCAAATCCCTTGATGCTAGTTGATTTTGTGATTTCGTCCTGGGTGCTTCAGTAAGAGATGATAACTAAAACACAAAGATCCACTAAAATGGAGAATCTCTGTTTTTAACATCTCTCACTTGAGCATTTGCTGCTGTTTTTGTGGGAGAACAGGCTTTACAAGCCTGACATTAATCAGATGAACAAGAGCTACCAATCCCTTCTAGGCATATTTTGTTAATTTAAAATTTGTGACAGTATTATTCTGCTTTCCAGCAGCAAAGCATTGTAGAAATGTCTGATCAAAAGCAGCACAAATCACAGTTGTTTTCTGCTTGATGTAGCAGGAGTTGAGCATCCACACAAGGGGGAGCCGGGAGACTCTTTGTTCAATCACACGCACATAAAAGCTAGAGCAACTACAAAGTCCCAGGCCCTACTTGAAGGGCATTAGGAATTATTATTTGGCTCTTCAGAGAATAAAGTTTTTATGCAGTGCTTGAGACACCAGAGCATATTTAAAAGGTTGAAATGCCTTTAAAATATGGAACAAATTAAATGGCAAAATTGCAGTGAACTAGGTTGCTAGGGTTTTTGTGTTGTTTTGGTTTGGTTTTTTAATCACAGCAAAGCCTCTCTATTCACCCTGACATCACAAATATGAAAAATAACATGTCCCACTTTCAGCAAAACAGCAAGGCAATCAAGGAACTGACTCCTGTCCTATAGGGGAGGAACTGAGCCCACAAATTCACAGGAAATTCCTTCATGTTAAAACACGAAGGCTTTGAATACTCTACAGCTGCTGGAGAGCACACTCACCCCTTTCCTTAGTTTCTTGATACATATAACAAAATACTGTGCCAGCTGACAGTCAACCAAACTGACAAACACTAAAAAGTAGTAAAACCCTCTAGAAAGTGGAAGATTTTCAGAGTCTGAATGGTTGGAGGTATCTGTGTTTCCAGCTGGGGAGAATCTCCTTCAGCTACACATCCTCCATGAACTTCTACTTACAAAAAAAAGGACAGACATGACTATAACAATTAATGAGTTAGTAATAACAGCTGATCCTCAGGGATGCTGGAAAATGGGATATTTTTCCCCTTGATTCAGAGCATACCACTGAGCACCCAACCTACACATGAGTTTTAAGTGTAAAACTATTTAGTATTCTGCACCAGCCACTCTTGGTGCCTGCCAGTTTGTACACAGTACCAAACACCCCTCTGAGGCAGGGGCCCTAACACACACCTTCAACTCCTCTGTAACTGCAGGACTGCCTTAGTCTGGTTTGCAGCTTTCTCTGGCACAAACTCCCTTTCTGATACTCACTACAGCACACCTGGGCACACGACAGAAGATTCATATACCCCAGTCCTTGAGAGCACAAACAGCCAGAAAGGAAATGGCCAATGGATGCCTTGTGCCTTGAAACACCAGGAAACTTCAGCAAGTGTACCTTGCAATGGGGAGTGGGGAGAGAGAATCTGGTGCATGCGACACCACAGAGGGCAATTTTATGTACAGGAGGTAATAACTCCAGTAAAGGCAATCTGACATATAATCCAGCCCCTCTTCTTGTATTCTACCTCCTAAAAGTGATGTCCATGAATTAACAAAATATTAATAGTGTTTTTTGTAAGCCATTACTGGTGTTCCTACAATGGAGACAGATCAGATATAGATTATGGTGTTCTGGTTGTTCACTCTAATACATAGGATTTTTAGGCAGAAATAGAGACAGTAAACTCTTGATGTTAAGTGCTTTTATTTTTCCATCCTGGAAAATCAGAGAGGACTACAGAAGTTCCACAGACATAGGTTATCTTGTACCAGTCTGGTATGATGAACAGAACAATCTTATTTTTCCCATGGGACATGAAAGAAAAAAAGAAAGTGCCATTTTATGCAAGAAGAGACAGAAGATTAGGTCAGAAGACCTGAGTGGGTATACAGATACCAACCCCTGGTGGCTTTTGGCCCAAATGCCAAAAGAAGAAAAAAAAGAGACATACAGAGGGAGATCTTAGCTGTGTGCTGACCCTCTCATAGTGTGTTTTGAGGGGCGGAATTTAATACTTGCTTCTTAAGAGTAATATCATTGAAAAACTGTGGCAGAAACAGCACTCGAAAGAAAGTGTTTGTTACATCAATAGCTGTCTCTACCGAGCTTTCTGACCCAAGGCTGGCAGAGAAATGGGCATGAGGCAAAGGTGAAGTAGGAAGCTATTTCTATTGAAATTCAAAATGCTTTAGTCCGGGGGCTACCCTATTCTGAGAGAGGTGTCCACCAGCGCATGTCAATGTCATCCCTGCCACAGAGGTGATGGTAGATTCTGCTATAAAGGAGATGCTTTCTGTGGAAAGGAAACAGCTGCTTCAATGCCATGGCTCCTGCAGCGGTAAAGAGAGCAATCCTCCCACACTGCTTGCCTACAGCTCTTGGGGGGTTAATGTTTGCAAACTGTTTTGTGTCAACTCACTCACTCAAACTTCTCAGATTTCTAAGGTGCCAATCATGAACATGAGCTATTTGAACAAGGAAAGCCTTTGCAGGAATCATTATTACATTAAGAAAATTGCAGTACATTTCTTTTTAAATAAAGGAATAAGGTAACACCTTTTCTATTTAGACTTGTATTAGCATACGATAGAATATTGCCCTTTGCCAAATCTCAGGTGTGAAGAGCTTGTAAAACACACACCCGCCTAGTACCTCAAACACCACTCTTCAAACAGGCTTTTATTCTCGGTTTCTTCTGTACTAAAACAAAGGGGCACACACTGAATGTCACATCATGACAACTCCTATGTCATTACTACTCTAAATAGCATCAGGAATATATAATAACTTTGCTTCACAATTCAGCACTATCAATATCCTCCTTGTATAAAGCACAGAATCACAGAATCATTCAGGCTGGAAATGACCTTTGAGATCATTGTCACATCTACACATCTTTTAAATACTGCCCAAGGTTGTAACTCAACTGCTTCATTGGGCAGCCTGTTCCAGTGCTTGAAAATGCTTTCAGAGAAGAAATTTTTCCTTTTCCCCAGTCTAAACCTCCCGTGGCTTAACTTGCTGCCATTTCCTATTGTCCTACGGCCTGTTACTTGGGAAAAGAGTCCCACCCTCAACTCACTACAACCTTTTGTTAAGTGGCTGTAAAGAGAGAGAAGGTCCCTGTGAGCCTCCCTTACTCCAAACTAAATACCCCCAGCTCCCTCAGCCGCTCCTCACAGCACTTGTGCTCCAGACCCTTCCCCAGCTCCGTTGCCCCTCTCTGGACACTCTCCAGCCCCTCAATGTCCTTCTCGCAGTGAGGGGCCCAGAACTGAACACAGGATTTGAGGCACAACTCAACTGAAAATGGTGGAGTTACAACACATTTTGATCCAGATTGACACCAATTAAAAGGCTGAGCATTAACCCAACAGGCACAATCCCCATATGACAGTAAGTTTCTGCAGTGGGCAATACCTTTAGGCATCACGCAAAAAGTAAAAGTTACACATATTAAAAGCCACACATAGTGTTTCTCCTTTCAGTTTTCATCTGTCACCCTGAACTCATTATTTAATGCATTTCCCCAAATACAGCTAGACCACTCATTTTAGTTTATGTCTGAAAAATGACATTAACTTTTGTCATCTACTCATTTTCATTTTGAAAAAACAATGAAATGTAATGTCAAGTATTAAAAATAAACAAGATGTAGACCAGAAAGCAAGCTGAAAAAAAATATTTTTCAGTTTAGCAGTGGTTTGCAGACATACAAAGCAAACTGTCTGATTATTGTGCTTCCTCTTGCCTCTTTTATGATGTGATGATTAACACTGGTGTGTACCTATGACCCTTCCCAACTACCCAAATGTTAACCCACAAGGCCAATTACTAGAAAATAAAAGTCCTCAACTTCGTTAACAGCAAACAAGACAAAAGATGAATTCTAAACCAGATTTTATAGTACTGTACTCCATCATTTTGAGATGAAAGAGAAACCTTGCCTGAAGTACCTTGTTGAACTGTAGAAGAATATATAGCCCCATAGGGAAAATATTTCAAGTGATTTTTACAGCTTAAGCAGAAAACCTGGCTGAGTTCAGTCCATAACACTGCTACCAAGTTAGACTTCCACTATTTTTCCTTTCTCTGGGGGAAAAAAATAGCCCTAACCCCAAAGGCCTGTGTTCACACCACTGCTCCAATGGAGTCAGGGTACCATGGGGTGAGAGCAGGGCAGACCTGAAGATAATCAGCCCCTTACTGAAGGGAAATACTTGACAGAAATGGGAGGTACAAACTGTTAGCAGTATGGGACCATCCATGGGTGTCTAAAACCCTGCTTTCCATTTCAGCTGGGACAGGAGCTGCCTTTTTGGTGGGAAGTCAAGATCTGGATAGTTGGCTCACCCTCCATCTCTTTCCTCCCAGGGATTTTCATATTCCTGGGTACTGGTTTACATCACTTGACATATATACTTGTTTTCTTCAGTGATCCTGAGTCAATTTTTCTAAAACTGGGATTTTGGAGATACCTGATTTAGGTTTACACATTGCAGCTGGCAACATAGGGAAACATAACCAGAAGCAGTGGAATGCACACAGAGAGAAAGATAAAAAACACATATACACATATGTAAGCATGACTAGAACCATTAAGGTAGAAAAAAACCTCTAAGACCATTGAGTCCAACTGTTAACCCAGCTCCAAACCGTATCCTCAACCAGCACATCCATGCACATTTAAAACACTTCCAGGGATAGTAATTCCACCCTGGACAGCCTATTCCAATGCCTGTGAAGAAATTTTTCCTAATATTCTATCTAAATCTTTCCTGGCACAACTTGAGGCCATTTCCTCTCATCCTTTCATTTGCTACCTGGGAGATGAGACCAACCCCTACCTCACTACAAGCTCCTTTTAGGTAGTTATTAAGAGCAAGCAGGTCTCCTCTGAGTCTCCTTTTCTGCAGGCTAAACAATTCCAGCTCCCCCAGCCTCTCTTCATCAGACATGTGATCAAATAGTTTGTATATTATATATTATATATTATATATTTGTGTATGTGTATATACATAGAGACTATTCATATACATTTTAAGTGTTCCAGTTTAAAGACAGAGTTTATTTGCTCAATGTAATCCAAGAGATACAATTCTCCCTTGTCTACTTCTTTGCCTCTATGTTGTTAACAATGTCTTGGAAATCTCAAAAATTAAAGAAACTACTAGAAATGAGAAAGTGTGAAGAGAGCCAGAATCCTGAGAGGTCATCTAATTTATCCCTGCACAAAGACAAGATGGATGGAATTCATCCCCAAACAGAGGCCTCTCCTTTGATCAGGAACTTGCATAAGCTCCTTGGACACCCCAGAGTCTCACTTTTCTTACAACTAAAAATCTTTTTGCTGACTTTTTGCTGAGATTGAATAAAATTAATAAAAGGGAAAAGAAAAAAGAACAAGGGTCAGCTTCCTTCCTCAGAGCTACTTATCTGAAAGCTGAAGACTGTTATATTTTATCATCTCAACTCTTTTTTCCCTGGCAGACCCTCTCAACTGTTTCAATATTTCCTGACTTTTCTTCCAGACTTGTGATCTCTTTTGTCAATCTCCTACATCTTCCTGGAAAATGTAGCCCACACCTTCTTGGAAGTGTTGCACCCGGAACAACACCCCCTTTCAGGTCAGGATTTGCCAACACCAATTAAACAGAAAGAATTACTTATTTTTTCCAGTGTTACTCTGGTTCACCCATCTCATAGAATATTTGCCTTTTCATAACAGTATGAAAGAATAAATACCTTCAGCCTGTGGGTCACAGCTGCACCTCTGCAGCCACCAGCCAGACAACACCAGTGCACTTGGTTCTCTTGCCTAAACATGGACGTCACACTTATCCTGATGTCTTGCACTGGGCTTTTTCATACCACTTTTCCACCTGTTAAATACCACAGCTGCAGCTTCAGCACTATCTAGGGTAACTTGCAGCACCACTCTGCTTTCTGACATTTAGCAATACAGTCCTTATGCCCATTTATGTATTTAGGAATCAAAATAGCAATGCTGCACCCAGAATCTTTCTTAACTTACCCCTCCAGTATAAAGGTTACTACAAACTCCCCTGACAGCAGTTTGGTGCAGATCATGTTTCCCTGGCTTACACATAAAAATATGGTGCAGTACAATGCCATAAAACTCACTAAACCTAAGCCATAACACTCATAATATTTATTTCAATATGGCCTCCTCACATGTTGCAGAAGGAAATGAGACTGGTTTGATGACTTCCAGTTCCTGAACACAGACTAGCTTTCAGTCATCTTGATACACACATCTCATTATTTTAATACAAGGAGGGTTACTGCATTCCCCTGACCACCCCTGAAGCTTTAAAAATATGGCCCTGTGAGGGATTCAACAGGGTCGTGCTGAATGTTTTGTCAGAGGTTTTCAAAATCCCGAAGTACCTTGTTTATTTACCTCCTAACAATAAGTCAAGTCTAAACTCCTAAGAGCCTATTATTTTTTAATTTGGTAATTTTTCAGGGCTCCAGTGTGCTGTATCTCTGCATTCCTATTAGTGTTTTTGCCTTTACTAGGAAGGCAAAATCTAGGTTTTCTCCTGAACAGCTCACTGAGTGAATTTGGACTTGCAAGTGTCTGTGGGACTGGCCAGACAACTGGGGAACGCTGGGCTTTGCCCTTCCACTCTCCTTATGGAAGACTCGACAGAAGTCTAATGGTAAGGACACCTTTGCAGGAAGAAGGAGCAGAAGGATATGTCATCATGGACTGTTGCTATTCATTGAATAAGCTCTGAGGAACAGAGCCCAGAACCAAATCAACCACCAGGCTACAGAGCAATGCTCACTCATGCCTTTTGTTTTGTGGTCTTTTTTTTTATTTTTAATTTTTTTTTCTTTCTTTTTGTTTTGTTTTGGGTTTTTTTGGCTTTTTGTTTGGGTTTTTTTTTTTTTTTTGGTTGATTGGTTTGTTGGTTGGCTTTTTCTTCCATGGCTGATTCCCAAATTCTTTCTGAAAACAGCTCCAGTGACAGTGGACAGGCCTCCCTACTTAAACAACACCTCTGCACTGTTTTGGATTGCTAGAGTAAAGGGAATTAATAATTCATGTCTCTTTCATATTCTGCATTAGAGACCTAACCCGGGTACTATTTTAAAAGTCTGTGAGGCAACGATGTGGGTGAAGATATAGGAAGCACCATGCATATTTTAAAGAGAATGAGTCATCCTCTGTAAAGTATCTTGTAATATTTATTTTATAAAAACCCAGACAATACCTAGAAATGCCATCTAGCTGGCCTCATTACCAAAGTTAACTACCTATTAGTTGTTGAGTTTTAGTATATCTTCTGTCCTATTATCTCTGTTATTCTTTTTATTCATGTTTCGATCCCTGCCTTCATCTTTTTCAGATCCTGAACACACCAAAAGTTTCTAGATCCATTTTAAGGGACATGCCCAACACTAACAAACAGGCAAAGCAAAGGTTTGCTGTGTACTGGTTCTGCCAGAAAATGCCAAAATCAGTACCTACTTCAGCATTTCTATTATTTTGTTACTCACCATTACATGTAATTCAGAGAGCTGCTCTCCAATCAAGCTGTGACTGTCTTCCACTTGTCTCTGACCCTCCTGCAATCTCACCTGGCAACACTTCACACTTCCCTGAGCCCAGCTGTGAGGCAGCTGTGACTGCAACACGCTCAGTTGCCCTAATTCCTTCAAGAGCAAATCCCACCATTGATGAGGCTGAAGTTTGCACTCTAGTCCAACATGTGTATTCTTGAAAGTGGTGACCCATTGAACAGCCTGCATGATTTTTTCCATGCTAGGCTCACAAGCATCCTGATGCCACTTTTTAAAAATCAGTGATAAACCTCAGAGAACTATCTATATTCTGGTCACTACTTTGGCAGGTACTTCATTTTTACTGTTTTAGTAATTTCTTCTTTTTTCTCATTGACACAAAGAGAGGACAGGAAGAAAAAGAAGACAAAATACACCTCCTTCCCCATCCTCTTGGAGGTAGGTACACACTAAATTGGACTGGCTGAAACCTGAAGAAGAAGTCATATTACCATTTATCCCTAGTAAAGAAATCTATTATTTCCTGTGCAGGTGCCTTGTGAGCAACACATGGTAAGGGTAAGGGTTTGGGTGTGTGCTTTTTTTGACGAAGTCTTTATTGAAACATCAAAATCCATGAGGTCAAACCTTGCAGGAAAAATATAGTTTCTTGACACAGATTTCTTTGAAATTCAACATAAAATTTTCCATCAGAACCTGAAAGAAAATGGCACTCCTTCCCTCAGTTTACCAGTTTCCCTATCAATTTTTGATGGAGAAGTTTGGGTTTAGGAAGCAGATGTCTCCTACTAAGAAGGTCAAACTACTTCCCCCAGAAGGGTTGAGTCTCTTCTGCTGCAGCTCTTCCACTTTGTGTGAAAAGGTGAATAATTAGCTCCACATGCCAAGAATCAGACTGATTACAGACTTGATTTATTTAAACTCTCCAGATTAAACACAAATGCACTAATCAGATTACACCAGAATCCTTCTCATAAATCCTGGTCCAAATAATATTTAACTCTATAAAACTGCTTAAAGAACAGAGTCAAATTCAACCACAATTAACCCATATAATCTGACTGTATAAACATACCTGCGGGAGGGTCTCAAATGTTATTCTGGCTTCCTGAATTAGGCTTTCAACAGCCACATTTTCTCTCATATCCACCTAAGTACCAAAACATCAAATACTAGGAACAAAGAACAGAAATCCAGGCTCATCATTCAAATCTACTGACCCAAAAACTAGCTGGATATTTTTTTTCAGAACTGGTGGATAAATCTTAGACCATTCTGCTCGTGAGGCTACAAGCCCTGCAGAAACTGGGACACATCCAAAAGTCTGGGCAACCTATGCACAAAAGTGAGAAAATGCTTTGAATAAGGTAGCAGACTGCTCATTGTTTTTCCAGGTTGCATTACTCAATGTCATTAAATCTTCTGTAAGATATGGGAGGGTATTTCCTGAAATAACACTTTTTTTCATGTACAACAGATCATGGTGAGCATGTTACACTTTTATCTGTATCCACAATGCAGGTCTCTGGTTATTCCCAGAGGACCTCTGAGGTGCTCATGCTGCATAGCAGTCAACCCTTGGAAGACATCACCCTCTGCCCTTGGAGGTAGCCAAAAGCCATCTGGACAGAGTCCTAGATAACCTGCTGTAGACACCCCTGCTGGTGCAGGAGGGTTGGACAAGATGCCTTCTATTCAAGGAAGAAGCAGACCAGTCACACCAGTGACTCTGAGAAGCACTCAGATTTGCCTTCCCAAACCAAAACATGGATACCAGCTGGCTCCTAGCAGCATGCATGTTACCACATCTCCTGTGGGATGGATGCGCTGGCACAGGCCCTGGGCTGGGGAGGGGCTGTGAGGCTGGGGGACAGCTGAGAACAGAGCAGGGCAGCCTGCACATTGTATGAACTCTGCAACCAAATAAAGGCTGCTCCTGCCGATTTTTTACCTACATGCCTGTGTTTTCCTGCACGTTGGCTGCATGCAATACAAGGTGCTGGCTCAAAGACGGCCCAGTCCATCTGTACTGGCTGGTTGTGCAGGGGATGATTTGCCACAGCTTTAAACATCGACTAATGGGGAGAGAGGCTGGAAGGCAGCAGTGGCAGGCAGGAGAGAGCTGCCTGACAAGGCAATTCCCATTGTGAGCCAAATTAGAATCTCATATTCATCATAAACCCAGAAAAAAAATCAATTGGTCAGTGAAATCACTAAACTGAGTACAGATCTGGATGGCTGATGCCCCAGTGGTGATGAAGAAGACTGCAGAAGGATGGATAATGCACTATTCATTTTAGTACAATAAGTGCTCCTGCCTTTGGTAGACTACACCATTAATCATCATGGAAACAGGCCTGAGCAGGGAGCACAGCATCTGCAAGTGAGGCAGGATTTAACCATCACTTAAAGCACTGCTGAGCCTGGATGATACTGTCATTCATTCTTGTACTCTGTGAGCAAGGCCACAACACCCTGTGCATGCAGAAAACACGAGCAGCCCTGGAAACGAGTATGTGCCTGCACCTCAGCTTTGGGCTCCATGTTTATCCTGAAGTTTGTTGCAAGTATGATGTCAAAAAATTAATAAAGTCCCATGTAAGTTTCCTCAGAGTTGCTGCCCTAGAATGACCCTAATTCCTTTGAAACAGGCTGATATTGCAGTTGTGTGATGGGTTTGCTCATGTAATTACACCTCAGCATTCATTCCATCTCTTCTAGTGCCTTAATTTGAACAAAATGGAGTAATTTGGCTCTTTTCTTTGGAGACAGTGGGAGGTGAAAAATTCACTGCCTTCTGTAAACCTCTTGAAAAAATGTAGAACCAGCATTTCGCTTTCATTTCTTAGTTTGAACATTTCCAAACCTGCTGGTGGTGAATAAGTCTCAAATACCATATTGTGGAAATACTAAAACTTTCCAATCACAGCAGTATAGGAGAAAGAATTGTTTTCAATTAAAACCATAAAATATCCTAACAAATAGACTTATGTATATTCTCTCTCCTTCAGGAGATCATGTAATTTAAGATCCGCAGCTGTATGTAGAGGTAATGGAAAATGAGCTTGTGTGCTACTAAACAGTTAAAACTGTTTTCTTTTGTTAAATACTGTGAAGGAGGATCACAATTTTCCCTCAGTGTGTCCAGCTGGTACAGCTATTTTCTAAGTATATATCCAAATTATAAATATAATAAACAGCAATTTATGGTCCAGTCCTATAATTTCACATGATATTATGAGATCAGGAGCTTCAACAGATTTTAAAGGCACAAGGCAGATATAATCCTATTTTTCTCTTAAGTGGACATTTTTTTTTAATTATCTAGCAGCATCTGAACACAGTATTCTCAGGATTCTGTTGTGTTTAGTTGTGGACCATAAAATGACTTCTCACAAGTCTTCTCTCAATGGCCTCAATATTCATGCTCCTGCCCTTACAGTACACGGCCCTTCAAGCCCAAAGCAGAGCAGGCAAATTCTAAGTCTGATCACAAGATTTTTCCGGAATGTTAAAAATTTATTTGTATGATTACTGCCTCCACTGATGTTTTCAGGACACCACTTCAAAAAGCCTTAGAGGACTCTCAGCCCATCAGGAATATCAATAATATATTTGTTCTCTCATGGGAACATTACAATACCTGAACTCATTCCTTATCTAGCAATAGGGAATCAGTGATTTTACTAGGGACTAACGGAACAGTAACTAGAACAAAATCCAGTTTTAGGGACTTTTTAGTAATTTACTTATGGTACACAGTATGGTTTGATTTTCAGGTCCAAGCATTAATGAAGTACATAGCCCCTTCTCACTCACCATATCCATCCCTCCCTTTAGCTTCTCTAGTTTCAGAAGGAAGGTACAGCAACTAACCCATATTTTGTGGGTTTTTTTAATTGTTAACTATCTTGTTATGTAAAGTTGGCGCTAGCGAGAACTTTTCTTGACAACTTTTTATTCTAATTGTGTCCCCTCTCTCCTTGAATGTCATCCCACATACAAGAAAAATGGCAATTAATACAACAGTGGAAAATAACAACACTGTCTCTTCAGATGGTTCAGTAGTTTACCAGCAGTAATTGGCTCTTCACTGCAGGACAATATCATAACTTTAATTGCAAGTTTTCAACCATGGCACATAATGTGGCTCTTCATAGATACATTAATGAATGTTTGCTGCTCCTTTATAAATTCCTGTATATCTAAACTATCAGCCTCACAAATAACTGAGACTTCCAGCATGCACTCTACTCAGCAAAATTATTTTTTTAATTCGCTTAATGAAAGATCTGCTTTTTGCATGAAACTACTCAGGCCATAGGTTTTACAAAACACCTTCAAAACACAGGAAGAAAAAAAAAAAGCAAACAAAGTTATTTCAATTCAAGTGAATGACCTAAAAATTTTTCTAACATTCAGTAGGTTTTACCACTGTGTTATGCAAAATTATTCCCCTTTAAATATTTATAATTGGGCCCACATTTCAAGGCTAAGGTCCTCATATAATAAAAGATTACACTTTCAAGGAGTGTGCAGTTAAGTAACCAGAACATTTATAATGTACATTCACAGTGTGCAATAGTTTTATGCTAAGGTAACCAGCTGGAACAAATGGGAGCTATTGCAGTATAAAACTCTAGAAAAGCTGTGATTAATCAGGTATAGGACCCTGCGGCATGTAACTATATTATTTGCATAAATAGAGGCATGGGTGCTCAAAATCATGGCTCAAGAAAAGAGGCAAGACCACTGAAGGAAGAAAGTTGCAATTTAGTCCCAAAAACATCTTTCCTCCACTATTGCTGATCAAGAGAAGACTACATGTTTCTGTGGCTGCTGCAACGCCTTTCTGTTTGTAACACCATTATGTCAAGATCAAGCACAAGCATTTTGATGTGAAAAAAGAGAAGAGAAAGAAATGGGAGGGTAAAGAAGAATGAGGAGGAGAAAATGGAAGAAATTTAGCAATAGAGAAGCAAAACTGCTCAGCAATTCCACCAACCCACAGAATTTTCATTTTTTTTTTGCAACATTATTCACTTACCAACATCAGGATCAGTTGCTTGGACTCTTGTTAACAAAGCTTTAGTGGCTGTGTTCTCATAGACACAAGCAGTGTAATGGTCAGATGAAAACACTGGTGGATTATCATTAACATCTTCTAAAATAAGATGGATTTCTGACTGGCAAAACCTGCCACCACCATCAGTGGCTCGGGCAACTAAGTTGTATGCAGGGATTTTCTCTCGGTCAAGAGGGGCCAGAGATTTCAGTTCACCTGAAATTATTTAAAAGCAGAAATTGTCATTACTATTGTAGCAACATCACTAATTCCAGACAGCCTGAGTGTCTCAAAACCATGTGTTCCAAAGGAACAGGAAAGAGAAAACAAAACCAACATTGCTTATTCCAACAAACAGATTAAAAACTCACAACAGTGTCACTTCCCCTTTCTCTTTACCTAAATAAGTGAGGTGCCAATATGAGTGCAGGGATGACAAGCCATTCATAGTGGCTTTAACAGCAGCCTACAGCTTTACCCAGATGAACACCACCAAGTTTTTCCAAGTCTGTCTTTCTGTCACTCCCATGATTTATAGACTCCTTAACATAGAAATATTTCCTTTTTAGCATCATCTGCTATGATACGACAAAGGGTAATAGTTTTAAATTAAAAGAGGGTAGATTTAGACTAGATATAAAGGAAGACATTTTATATGATTAGGGCGGTGAAACTGTGGCACTGGCACAGCCCTAGAAACCTTAACGGGATGGGTCTCTGATTAACATGATCTATTTGAAGATGAATCTCCATATGGAAAGGAGTCTGGCCTAGATGACCTTCTAAGTTCTCTTCCTACCCAAAATATCCTGTGGTTCTCTAATAAATCTCTGATCTAACTTGAAATCTGCAGGGAAATGAAAGGCTGGATATCCACTGTTCTGGTTATGACATGCAAGCTGGCCAACAAAGATGTCCCTCTTTCTCCCTGCTGTCACCACCGTTTAAATGGTCACCCACATCTGCCAGAACTGGAACAACTGGCTGATAGCCACGTGTAACCTAACTCTATTCAATGAAGCCAGTACCCAGAGGGGTTAAGGCTATTCAGAAACATTTGGTTGTATTCTTACCATTTTCTGGATCTAAGAAAAATTTATTGTTCCCCGAACCATAAAGAGAATAGCGAATTTCACCATTGGCCCCGATGTCAGCATCTTTAGCGCTGATTTTGAGAATTACTTTGTTTGGTGGAATGTCTTCAGGAAACAATGCTGTGTAGGCAACCTAGAGTCAAAAACACACATGTAAGTTATGCTGTAGCAGTATTTTACAGTCTTTGAACAACCTTTTTGTAAAAACTATTTGTAGTGCATCTTTCTATACAGGAAACAATTTTCCTTTACACAAAACATTCCTAGAAATTCAAATTACTGTTAAGTTCTGAGGTGTCACAGAAACAATGCCAGATTATGACTGTGAATAGGGCTCATCTTAAGTGCTTAATGCAATGCCATTTCGTATCTTCTACTCATTCCATTCACACCTATGAAATGAAAATCTTGATGAGTGTGCTAACAGAAACAATTGTTTTTAGCACCTCATCCAGCAGTTTTGAGGGAAATACAGACTGTGATTCCCCAGAGTGGTAGAGTGGCTCTTGCAATGAGAATGAGACTAATCCAACAGTGAATGATAATGTAACGATGGGAATTATATGAGTATGTGCATGCACACATACATATATATATATATATATACATATATATATATATATATATATATATATACATATATATATATATATATATATATATATATATATATATATATATATATATGTATATTTATAAATTTTCTGTGAGTAATACCATTAAGGAACTCTGGGTTTTATCATGTTTTTTCTTTCACACAGACCTTTCTATTGCACTAACATCAGTTCCCTGGATAGCCTTTCCACAGAACACAAGACAGTTAGCACTCTGAAAGCATTGGTCAGGCCACACTACGTGTATTCCAGACAACAGGATAGCAAGCTACAGCCTTCTTTTCCACTGGATGGCTGGTATCTGGAAAGTTGAGGAAAGCTCGAATTAACCTAGACTGATGACATTTCTACATGGATTGTGAAAGGAGAGCTCATTCTTTTTTGCAGGGGAGGAGTAGCTGCCCAATGCCACCTCACAACGCACCATTTGCTGCAAAGCCAACTAAGGCCACTGAGTACAAGACTCCTTTGAAAGCTTTATGAGACCATTATCCTTCAATCTTGGCTTCACAGGAATGCTATATCCTGCTTCTCTCTCAGAACACTGCAGATTCCTCAACTAAGACCATAAGGATGAAAATCAGCATTGCCTATGAATGCTTTGAATACTTGCAAACAGCAAGAGACTCCCGTAGGGAGAGCATGGCTCTCAACACAGTGGCCACTTGCCATGGGTGGTGTTGACTCACCTGCTCACAAACTGGATTATTATCATTGACATCAGTGACAGTCACTTCCACAGCAGCTTGGGTCACAAAGAGGCCATCTGTGGCAGTGATGTTCAGATAATAAATGTCCTGCTCTTCCCGATCCAGAGGCCTTTTAACATAAACTTTCCACTCGTTCTGAACCAGTCCCAGAGCGAACTTCCCTTTGGGATTCCCTCCTACAATAAGACAAGCAACACACCATGAGCTGTGGTGTCCCTTCAGAGCTCCCACCTGGTTTAAACACAGAGACACATCACTAAGCAGCCATCATTTCTTTCACAGCTTTTGGTCCTTCCAAACTTGCAGACTCAGGAAATCTGTAATGAAATCACACTCCCTGTGTTTATTGCCCCCTGATTGCCCTGTACGAAAGTGAACCGATAACTTTCAGTGGAAAAAAATCCATTTAGCAGAGCTGAAGATGATCTCTCGTTCAGTTCTCCGTAAGGGTAATCAAATTCACACTGTGAACAATCAATAGTCCTCTCGGGCTGGTACAATTGTCTTTCCACTTAGTCTCGGGAGAGGATGTAATACACTGTAGCTCTTGTTACCAAGACAATTTCATTAGCTGTTGATTATGCAATCAAGGACTGGAAGTGGGTTCTATTAAGGAATCCTCTAATGAAAACTTTATCATACAGCTGCGCCATTATGGTGCTTATTAAAATTCTAGTTTTTAAAAAAGTTTACATGACACAGGAAGACACATTAGTATTAAATAGTCCTAACAAGAGGTCATTTGAGAAACAGTTGGAAGATAAACAGTACAAATAGATCAAATTTATCCAAGAGTGAAAGCTGGTGAAAGGTGCGCAGGAGATAAAGCAGAAGAGATTTTTACCATGCCATAACACTGACACTGAACCTGGCAATGTTGCTCTTCCACATCATTAAATTGCCTGGTGTCAAAAACAGGTTGGGAGAGGGAAAGTTTTGGTCCACATCATCCTCAGGAGGAAGGGAAGGGGAAGGAAAAGGGAAGGACATGTCACATACAGAAGTGTGCAATAATTAGGGTGGGCACAATCCTTAATGTTTCAAACAGTTATTCAGTTATTTACTCTTTTATCTGAAATGGTACAGTCTCCTGCCTGGTCCGTGAAGAAATCATCTTCAATCATCTTTCTCTGTGTCTGATCCAAACCTCCTGTCAGACCAGACAGTAAAATCTTTTAAACCAATGTTATGACTTCACTTTGCTAGGCAGCTAAGGCCCATACTGCTTGCTCATTTCCTCCCCCGTGGGAATGGGAGGAGAATCTGAAGGGTAAATGTAAGAAAACTCAAGGGTTGAGACAAAGACAGTTTAATAGGTACAGCAAAAGCTCTGTGTATAAGCAAAAGAAAAAAGAATTCATGGCAGGTGTTCAGCCATCTCCAGGAAAGCAGGGCTTTGTCACCCTGACAGTTACTTGGGAAGATAAATGCCATTAACTCTGAACATCTCCCCACTTCCTCCTTCTTCCCTCAGCTTTTATATGCTGAGCATGCTGCCATATGGAGTGGAATATCCCTGTGGTCAGTTGGGTCAGCTGTCCCAGCTGTGTCTCCTCCCAACTCCTTGTGCACCCCCTCTCCTCACTGGTGGGTTGCCTCAGGACCAGAAAAGGCCTTGACTCTGTGTAAGCTCTGCTCAGCCGTAACTAAAACATCCCTGTGACATCACAAATCCAAATCACAGCTCCATAGCAGGTTCTTCTTAGAAAATTAATTCTACCCTAGCTAAAGCCAGTAAAACCAACTACCCAGTCTTCTGTGCCCAGCTTGCTCTGTAAAAATGTATCTGCACATTTAATAATTGAGGAGAGAACTCTACACTCATAGCAAACTCATGTGCTACAGAAACTGAGTGAGGAAATATTAAAAAGCATCATGATGCTCCACTGGCTGAACTATAATTGCAGCCAACATGCTACTAGCTCTCTGCCCACCATATTAAGCTTTCTCCTACAGTCTCCATGCAGGAATTCAATCTTAGAACTACTTTCTATGGTGCTCATGTTTAAAAGTGCTATAAAACTATAAAGGGAATGCTTATCTTTTCTTGTAACACGTTCAAGAATGTCAAACATGCTAGTGTGTATTTGCTTACAAATTAATCAGGGTTCTGACATGCGTCATGGGATATGTTCAAGCTGAATGGAAAGATCAGGTTCTTAAACCTTCCCCTCTAGTACTTCCACTGAATGACTGCATAAGTAAGTAAAAAAAAACCAAAAAAAACAAAAAAACAAAAAAACAAAAAAAAAACCAAGGCTGAATTTATTTCTGTTGACTCTGTTATCAGGCAATTAGTCTCTCTGATGTGTTGCTTCTGTTGTCACGATTCTGCCAGTTCTCAGGGACCTTCTTGTCAAAATAACAACACAGAGGAGGTCTGAACTTGAAGCTGAGTTTGAAACCAATCAAAAAAGTCAAATGTCCATTCCATACCTTCTTTCTACATCAAAAAGCAGGAAAGAGGTCACAGAAAGCTGTAATTTATGTCCTCTTCATTAGCTACCAATGACAAGATAGACTGGTTTCTATTTAATATGAAAACTAAGTCATTTGAGTCAGGCTGAGCAAATCTTTCTTGTTAAGAGTCACCATTTGTGCTAGCTGTGACTGTGCCAAAAAAAGCAAGTTGTAATGAATAGGATTTCCAGAAAATTAGTCAGATAGGCATTATAATTATAAAAGGCTTTTGAATCATACAGAGCACTACACTCATGTATCAAATACAGATATTTTCTGTTGACAGAAAACCACCCTTTTTGATCACAAAACCAAGCAGTTTTCCCATTGATTTCTGTGATAGTCTGGAATAATCACCATTGTTTAATCTGTTGTGTCATACAAACACACATTTCTCCTAAAGAGGGTTACACAGTGTTGATGTATACTACTGGCCAGATCTGAATACAATCCAAGGAAATGAGAATCTGTCCACTGACTTGAGCCTGAATGTGACTTCAAAGAAAGCAGACCCCTGCTGATTGACATTAAATTCCTTCTATTCAATTCAATGCCAGCATAAAAAAAAAGCTTAACTCTCCTTTATAAAAGGCTGTAATCTTGTCATAGTGAGTTTAATGTTGTAAACCATTAATAAAAGAAGTCTTAAATATTCTTATTTTGCTTTATGATATTAATCAGGGCTTTCCTGCATATTAGCCCTTTTGTAAAAGGAAATTATTAACTGTCCTGACCAAGTAGGAAGCAATAGACTCAAGGTATGGGCATCCCATTGCTAAGAAAAGAGGAAAGGTAAAATCTAATTAAAATCAGCTGGTGGCTTTTATGGTTAGCAGAAACACTACCTTGGAGCAATTCTAAAATCACTGTTGTTTTGTTGCTAATGGAACGGCTTTTAAATCATACCTAGGAACTTGGGGAATATGTATAAAAAATGGTCCTTGGGATCTCTTTTCCCCCTTTTTACTCCACTAGAAAAGAAGCAATCTGATTGACCAAGAAACCTGTGCAATAAGCCGGAATGGTGGTTTATCTGCATGTCTTTTTTGTGAGAACATTTTTTTTTCTTTTTTTTTTTTTGCTTCTCAGGGCTGGCTGTATATTTCACTGGCGGAGGGTAAAGGCAGACTATAAAGTGTAAGCGATATAATGTGATATAAAACTAAAACACCACCAGGAAAATATTCTTAAAAATGGAAAGGCAAAAAAATCCACACTGTGGCCCAGGAAACCATTTCCTAGTACTTACACATATGTCTTGATGCAGATCTCGTTCTGCAGTGATTAATTAACTTTTTCACTAATATATGCAAGCAGATTCAGTTTCCTAGGGGCATTCTAATTAATTAGTTTTTCACTCTGAATAATGTAGCTTTTCTAAACGGAAGCCTCCTGACTACATGTATTAATGGATTCTTTAAAATCTTTTGGCAGTTTTCTTATGTTCTACTTTGAATGTCACAACAGTGAAGTGCTAGCTACAAAAAACACTCCAGTAACTTTTTAGAAAGGCTTTGAGGCTAAAAGAATCAGCAGTATCTTTTATCTTTTGTTACTTGAAGTTTAAATAATGCTCTCCCTCCCTCCCTAGTCAGCAAATACTACAAAGCCAAATCAAGCTCAAGTTGAAGGAAAGAAAGAAAACAGCCAGATACAAATGAAATGCAGAGACACAGTGATCCAAAATAAACAAATCCTGACACACATCATTACTAAAGCACACACAGAGGCCATTATAGCAACTAAAAGGGAATGGAAAACTAGAAGCCAACAGTATCAGTTTTCACTGAAATGTCCCCATCTGGGAGGGGGAACCGAATATTTACTAACTTATTTATTTAGCTTCTGTCTTACATTTATGCATTTATTTAAGTACTTTCAATTCCCAGTCAGAACTCTAGGCATCTGCATTACACAAAATCAATACGTTTATCCTCCACTCCCAGTTTAAGATGTTGCATGTTTACTCAGCTTCTGAAATTATAAATCCAATTTTCCTGGCTTTACTACCATAAAATTGTAGAAACTGTTATTCATCGGGCAACACAGGGCCTTCTCAAACACTGAAATATCCATTTCTCCAGAATTCCAGTATCTCAAATATAAGATAAAAAACTACCAAAAGCCACACCTTTGCTCATGCTGCGCAATCAACCCAGCAAATGACCTCCAGTGTACAACACCACTTCTTTCTTCCAAAACACACTGTCCATCTTCCTTGTATTCAGCTGAACCAAGCTTAAAGACTGTTGACTCCCTAGCTTTATGTGTCTGAGGAAGCTTAATTAACATCACTGAGGAACACAAAACACTTTACTGTACCTATGTCTTGGCAGCTGACATTTTTCTGGTGGCTTTTCATGGTTTGCCATTCTTAAATCTCAGTAATATCTGGCTGGGTATAGATTGGCTAGACATCAGAAGAACCCTGGTTTTAGGCAAACTGCCTCAAATGATATAGGCAATGACCTCAAATGAGCCTTCAAAAGAAAACTACTTTGCTTCCTAAGTGCATTTGTGTCACCTGCACTACATACTGATTTTCTATTAAGATTTATGTATAGTGCTTTTGCTTTGTGAACATCGTCAGCTACTACTGAACTACAAATAACCAAGAGTAAGTGCAAAATTTTTTTCACTCACCATTAAATGCAAATGGAAGTGGACTTGAAAATGGCAACTACTTTCCAGTAATCATGAAAAACAATCATAAACTGAAGGAATCCAAGTAGAATATTTATTTATCCACATGAATGTATCTACTGCTTTTCAAGACTGATGACAAGACTGCAACAGGCATTTGTACTTCTTAAAAGGGCACAAAGGACTCTTCAGTGGTCACATCTGCCCCAGAATATTTACTTCTCTTATCTTATAAATAATGATTTCTTTTACCTATCTTCTGTGTGCTACTTTTCTCCAGATGCATTTTCACAAAGCTGTTTTTGGTGCATACACATGACAGTCTCATAGTTTGTCTTCTTCTTCCTTTTTGTTAATGTATCATTTTTACTCAGTTTACTGTATTCACAGAAGTTTCTACAATTCAAAATGCCTCCAGAAAGCCACAGCTTTTGAATTATCATCTAGCTAATCTGATTCCATGAAATACACAAGTGCACTTCCTGAGATCAACTTGAGGTAAAGTGTGAATAGACTACTTTGTGAGTGAAACTATATTTTAACATGTTTTGACATTTTAATCAAAAGAATCTAATTCTTCCTTGTGCATTTCCCAAGCTCAAATGAGATATTCAAAGGAAGTGGAATTCTGAGCCCATTCTGTGTGCTTTAGTAATTGTACAGTAAGAAAGCTTTGGGCTTTGACATCTAGTGTTTTCAGAAGCTAACACAACAGCAAAATATCTGTCATATTTTGAACTGTGGCAGAAACTAAGGTACAGAATGGTCTATAATTTCTGAGTCATATCTGACAGTTGTTATTCAAAAGTCCAGTTTTTGCTAAATTAACAGCAGTGGTATGTGAAGAAAAAACACTACCTCTAACTAAAGGCATAATGCATTGTAAGAGATGACTGCCAGACTTCACAACAAAGTAAATGATCACAGCTCACTAACATATCTTTGTTACAAACCTAAGGGTTTTCCTTTCCCACTGTACTTTCTAGACTGCGATCCCCAAACTCTTTCAAATATCCCAAAATCTCTAGTATGAGAAATAAATCTACTGATTTATTTTTACACATGTGGGAACTGGGCCACCAACAGCTAATGCACCTTGCCCAGAGCCTCTAAATCCTGACATTTAAACACAGGACTGCTTTTGACCCTACTTCTGATATCATACAGCACATTACACTATTAACACATAGTCTTTGCAAATCTTTAAAGTGAATCCAAAATTTCAAGTTACAATTAATCAATGAATTTCTTCCGGTTGCTTTGAAAATGGTGCCATTTGTGATGTGTAACACAGGCAGTCTGTGGCTAACTGGGGTGTCACACCTCTCTCTACACACCATCTCACAGCCATTTTCATTTTGATAGCTGACAAAGGGGCAGGAGCTTTACCCTCCAAAGCAAAATGCACAAACTATTTTCCCATTAGTTAAGCAATTTTTGCCCACAGCCTGCTTCCTACATGCAGTGTTATATATGTTGAATCCCATCCAGTGTGAAAAATGTGGACTTTTCCAATAGTTTGGTTATTACCAGGTAGTAAATAATAGCTCTTGAATTGCTAAGATTGGGGGGAGTGAAAAAGTAGTTCCCTAGCAAAAGCTATTGGACAATGCAAGATGGAAGGAGAAAAATAACTGTATTACCCATCACTCTCAACATACTCACACAAAAGCTAGGCTGAATCTAGGCGAAAAGAATGATAATAAATACACAATGGGAAAGAGCAACGTTACCATGCTTTGAAAAATGTATTAGTAATGTAATCAAAATTTCCTTATGCTGTATATAACAATGCATGGCAGCTAACCAGGGCTTCTAAGTATATTACTATTTCCCTGGCCAGAAATCTGTGCTGATAATAAATGGCATCCCTCATTCCATGTAATGTAAAATTCATTTGTACCCCCCCTCCCCACTCCCTATTCCAAATAGTGGTATTTCAAAACGGCTCTGGCATCCACTTTCCTATCTCAAAAAGAAAAATGTTATTTCAAAAGAAATTTAAATGGTTGGAAGTAAAAGGATTTTCTCTGTAAGAAGAAAATTTTCCTTCTCCCTTGTTTGAAACATTAATTCATGACGGTTTTCAAGCTGACATATCAATTATGATGGGTTGATGGCTACACTACATTGCACTGCAACAAGTCAGGAAGCATTCATCTTGGAAAATTTAGAGAGCAACACAGACACACACACACACACACACATTCCTTTCCCTCTCTTCAGCTTTGCTGCAAATTCTGGAAAAAAAAAAAAAAGGAATGTAATTGACTCATTCACAGTGATAATTTAGCTGAAACCCTGCTAAACATTCACGTAAAACTGGACACAGGCACAGTTCTTCGGTGAGATGGTTATGGGAAGAAAGCATGCAAGCTGTTTCTCACCTGTAATATGGTAGCTAACCTGCCGATTGACATCAGATGTGTCTTCATCCCAGGTGCTAAGAACAGCCACAACTTCCCCTGGAGGGTCACTCTCCTTCACCGACCCCCTGTACACCTCGTGCTCAAAGACAGGCGCGTTATCGTTTATGTCTGTCACAGTAACTGAGACCAAGGTGGTTGACGACAAGGACAAAGCTTCTCCCAGATCCGAGGCCACCACTGCAAAGGTGAAAGCAGAATCCTTTTCGTGGTCCAAATCCTTCAGTGTACTGATCCAGCCACTGTTGCTATCAATGGTGAATGCTTCTGTGATCTTCTGCAGCTCCGATTCCACCGCAAGCGTGTACGTGACCTGCCCGTTCGCACTCGAGTCTGCATCGACCGCTTTCACTTGCATGAGTTTTGTTCCTATAGGCATGCCTTCCATTATTACAGCATCATAGCTAGCTGCTTCAAACACAGGCTTATTGTCATTGACATCCAGCACCTTCACCTCCACATCCACAGTCAGCACAATGTCTACTTTGTCTAACTGAATTGTGGCCGCAACTTTGAAGTGGAAGGCGGAATTTATTTCGTGGTCAAGCCTCTTATCCAATTTTATGAGCCCTGTGTCCTTCTCTATGATGAAAACCCCGTCTTTGTTGTTTGCAGATAGCTCACCATTAACTGTGCTATACAAAGCACCCTGATTGGGCAAAACATGCAGAATGTCAATAGTACTGCCTATGAGGGTGTCTTCTGCCACGGTGAAAGAATACTGGGGTTGAGAAAAAGAAGGCAAAATGGTTTCTGGTGGTAAAACATGGATGTAGACAGGAATGAGGGAATGCTTTACAGGAATGCCACCATCGACTGCTTTGACAAAGAATGACAGAACAGTGTTTTTCAGTTGGTTAAAGCTACCCTTGGTGACCATCCATCCATTATCTGGATCAATTTCAAGCAGATCAGCTACTGAAACAGACGCTTCACTATACAGAGAATAGGTAATTCTGGAATTGGCTCCATCATCTGGATCTACTGCTTGCACTTGGGTCACCAAGTAACCTTTCCCAACATCTGCTTTGACACTTGCTCTGTATTCAACCGTCATAAATTTGGGAGCATTGTCATTCTCATCCACTACTATCACTCTCACAGTGCAAAACGTAGTCCTGCCACCTCCATCAAGGGCTCTCAAGAATATATCAATGTCACTTTCCAGCGGGTTCTCACGGTCTAACCTCTCAGTTGTCAGAATCTGCCCATTTGCATCAATCAAAAATCGGTCCTTGGCGAAGTCATTTATTATGGAGTAGCTGATCTGGCCATATACACCTGAATCCCCATCTGTTGCCTTCACATGGATTACCTTCGTTCCAGGGGCAGCGTTTTCTCTAACCTCTGCAACATAAATGCTCTGTGAGAACACAGGGCTGTAGAGGTTGGCCCCAAGGATCTGAATGTGCACCTGAGCTGTGCTGGTGAACAGCCCGTCGGACACAGAGACGTTCAGGCTGTACATGGGCTCCATCCTCTGCTTGCGGTGGTTGGAAAGAGTGATAACACCGCTCTTGCTGTCCATAATGAAACTGGTCCGATCATTTCCTGATAGGATGCTGTACTCCAGTCTGTCAAAATCAGAGCTGTCAGCATCAGAAGCCTGTACACAAGTCACAAAATGACCCCGAGGCGCCAGCTCGCTCACGTATGATTCATATATTAACTGGTTAAAAACTGGAGGGTTGTCATTCATATCTGTTATTGAGATACTAACAAGAACCTCGCTGCTCAGAGGTGGGAACCCATTATCAGTTGCTCTGACTTTCAAGCTGCACTGCTGTATGAGTTCATGATCCAGCATTCGGGCTGTCAAAATAAGGCCACTGCTGCTGTCTATATGGAAATAGTCAGTGCTGTTAAAGGTGTCCTGCACTATCTGATACTGTACAATCTTGTTATTGTCAGAGTCAGCATCAGTAGCAACAACCTGCAGCACAGGAGTCCCAATCAAAGAAGCTTCGGACAGAGTGGCATTATAAGCTGACTGATCAAAAACGGGAGGATTATCATTAACATCATTAACAATCAAGTCCACGGTCACCTCAGCACGAGCGCCAGTGAGAGCATCGCTGGCTCGCACCATCAGCTTGAAAAGAGAATTTATTTCATAGTCCAGTGGGCTGATGACACTCAGAACTCCAGTATCAAAGTCGATATTAAACTGGTTGTAGGGATCTCCATCAACAATGATATAAATGATACCCTGGCCTTCTGGACTGGTTGCATTTATGCTTAAAATTGGCATGTGCATTTCTACATCTTCATTCACGGAAGCTGTATAGAAGGGCTTGTCAAACACAGGCATTGCTTTGTTAACAATAGTAATGGGGAGCTCTACCGACGCAGACAGTGATGGGTTACCACCATCTTTGGCAAGAATGACAACCAAGTACTCTATATTAGACAAATCAGAATTGAAGGCTTCCTTTAAAGTGACACTGCCAGATCCTCTATCAATTTCAAAATGTCCATAGTCTTCCTTCAGAAGGTATGACACCTCGCCATTGTCACCTTTGTCTTTATCAATAGCTGTCACTCGATATATCAGGGTGCCAGGCTCAGCATCGACCTGCACAGCAGCGTAGTATGGAAGCCCTACAAACACTGGGGCATTGTCATTTATGTCCTCAATATAAACTCTCACCACAACTCGAGCAACACGGAGGTGATCTAGCTCACGGCTTGCTTCCACCACCAGCTCATACAGCTCCTGTTCCTCTCGGTCAAAGGGGATGCCAGTGGTCTGAATGACTCCTGAGGTGGATTTGATTTTAAATTTGTTTCCTGGGTTTAATATGCTGTATTTCAAAGGCTCGTTGAGGCGGTTGCCAACAGCATTCACCACAGCGATCTTTGTGATATTGGTGCTGTTTTCTGATATAGAAGTGGAATAAAAATTTTGTGTGAAATGGAGTCCACTATCCATCGCTTCTTTTACCATTATTGTCACCATAGCAGTACTATAAAATTTTCCATCAGATACTCTTACTATTAGCATGTAATGGTCTTTGGAGAGACTATTGTTTTTAATGGTGAGTACCCCTGTGCTTGAGTCAATTAAAAAATGGTCCATATTGCCTTCAATTATACTAAATGTTAATTCTGGAGGGATCTCTGAATCTGGGTCTGAAGCTTTGACTTTGAGAACCTCAACACCAGTATACGTGGGCAGGAGCAAGACTGTCTCAAACACGGCCTGGCTGAAGACTGGTGGGTTGTCATTGACATCAGTTACCTCAATGGTCACTTCAACTGGGCTCTCTGCTGTAAGCTGGGGATTCCCACTGTCCCTAACATGAACATGGAAGTGGAAGTGGGCTATTGTTTCATGATCTAAATTTGCAATTGTTCTGATTGCACCTGTGCTGGAATCTACCGTGAAATACTTTTTTGCAGTTGATTCCACAATCTGGTAGACAAGCAAAGCGTTCTGGTTGCTGTCAGCATCAGTGGCACGTATCACCAGGGGACTGTTATTCGCACTGCGGACCACGCTGTTCACAGGAGCAGCCTCACTTATGCTGCCCGAGTACTGAGAGAAGAGAAAAACTGGAGGGTTGTCATTTTCATCAACAATCTGAATGTTCACAGTGGCATTTGATGCCATGCCTGCCATATTTGTTGCCTGTACGATGAGCTGATAGGAGGAAGCACGTTCATAATCAAGGGACTTTTGACTGGTGATCACTCCAGAATATGGGTTTATAGTGAAGACTCCATCAACATTGCCATCTTTAACCTCATAAACTAATGTGGACTGGCTGATTGCAGAGAGAGAAATGACAGAAGTACCAATATCCACATTTTCATTGACCTCTGCTTGATATTCTTTTAGAGTGAACTTAGGGTGGGAGTTATCTGCCATCGTCACAGTTATCCGCACAATTGCTGTTGCAGACAGCGCTGGAGAGCCTTGATCAGTCACTTTGACTGACAAAACAAACTGTCCCATTGTGGTTAAGTCTGGCTCCTTGAGTAATGTAATGATGCCTAAAACTGGTTCAATCTTGAATGTGTTTCCCGTGTTTCCTAAAACAAAGATATTGAATGAGATTAGAAATGAAATATGACTCACTTTATGATAACCTAAACCAGAAACAACAAGCTGCAATTTTAAAGGCTACCTAAATAAAAAAAAAAAAAAAACAAAACACCTCCAATGTAACAGAACTTTGAAGGCCCTTTCACCCTTTCTTTCTGTTAATTAGAGAGCTCAGTAGATGGTATAGGTATTCAAGGTGTCAGAAACTCAGGTGTTGCTACCTCTATATCTTGATTCTCAGTACCAGCATCAGAGCAAGAACTGCATGCACATTACTCCCACTGAAGTAAGGAAAAGCATCCCTAAATTACAGAAATTAGTCAAATACATGTACACCTAAGGCAAAGAAATGAGATCAGAGGCTAATAAGCCAATTACATGACTAATAGATAACAACTCAGGCTCCTAATTGAATGGGATATTAAGAAACCATACAGGAGATTACAGTAGTTCAAGACTCAAAGAACTGAGTATAAAAAGGTTAAAGTGGCATTTAGAAAAAATACAACAGAGCAAATAGCATAGAAAAGAGATTCAAGCGTCTTGTGGCACAGAGTTTTATCGTATGATCTCTGAGGAGGATGAATCCAGATGAATGAGATTCAGTAGAAAATGTCATGAAATGTCTGTTACAACATGAAAGCACGGATATCACTGACTGCATGAAGGTGAAAACAGTAAGTTTGGATCAGAGAACTTTTTGGGGGCCTTTATTTCTTTCGAGTCTTTTTGCCAATCTCTTCTTCAGTAAAACAGATTTAAAACTTTCTGCATGTATTCCTACCCTGTAATTAGAGATCACCTGTAATTGGCAATCCTTATTTTGCTGTTTTACTGAGTGCTTGCTTGAAGTAAGTGCTGCAAATATAAATGGCATATATAAGCATAAAGACTCTTTTCCTGATTTTGATTCTAAATACAAACAGCATATACTGAGTTACAGCAATTTCAATCACTATACCATGTTCCCTCTATTGTAATTCACATCTTCAAATCTAGAACTGTTTCCAATCTACAGTCAAGCATCCATTCAAGGCTGAGAGAGAAATATATCTCAGGTGATACACAAGAGAGGGTTTTTTAAGTGATTGTTACGGGTGCTGCACACAGAGCAATAAACATGTAAGCTGTAGCTGGAATGCCTAAATACATGAAATCCTAAATGAAGTGAGGTAATGTGAACTATTTTTAAGATATGATTCACTATGTGATGTAAATTCAGGAGGCTAATTTAAGCTACATACTACTCTATGCAGTTCAATACTGGTAGTGGTTTTCTATTTATATCCTTTGTTTCAGATCACTAAAGTTTACTAGCTAAACCGAAGTTGTGCTATTCACCCAGGAGGTGAGATTCTTCCAGAGCTACAAATTCTCCTAAAAATAATGGCATCTGTCACATTTACAGACACTACAAATGCTGCTGCTGTTATTTTGTCAGTGCTTGCTAATACAAATAATTTTGAGCCACTGACTGCCTCCTGCAAGGCAAGAGCTTGTTCTTCTCCTTTAGGAATTTCTTATGAAATTACACAAAAACTACTTTCTTTACCAATTGCTCTCTTCAGAGTACTGTAAGATGTGGTGAGTAATCCCCCTGAATCAAAGGGCTGTGTACAATTTGAATTCTGCAGTTAAAATCAATATCCTCAACTGCACATTTTATGGATCATATTCAGCAGCAGAATACTGAATTTTGAGGCACCTGAGATTGGGACATCTATGGATAATCAAACTGGAGGAGTGTGAGGCTTACAGTAAATGGAAGTTTGAGGTCTGACATTGCAGAAAGAGCTTATGATGAAAGCAGAAACAGGCTGTAATGAAAAAGAGAGTCTAAATCATCTAATAGCTAAAGCATCTTTTCTAATAATAATATTTTCCTGCCTGAATCATGTAGGATTCTATTACCAGTGTAATTGGAAAAATACTCCTTAGATGTCAGGATGCTCTTTACATTGTGGTGGCACCTCTAGATGATTGGGAACCCATAATAGTAATAAGGTGTCAGGAAAAAGCTAGGAATAGTCTTGAAAAATATTGCCCCAGGAACTTGATCTAGTCTGCTCAGAATTTGTTCCATAAGGACAGCGTTTTCCTGTTTGGGCACATGTAAGATTGCCCCTAATTTAAGTTAAAGGCCACTTGAGAATGCTGAGAAATAGCTGCTAAGAACAAATGCAGTGCATAAAGGAAATATTTGCTTAGGAGTGCTAACATCTTCCTCATTCTAAGTTCAATACTTTCAGCTGCAAAAGACTTCACCTTCTGGTTTGCTGAAGGTAATCTCCTTCCACAGAGCATACAAGATAATGACAGAAAAAATCTTCCTTGGGTCTTCTCTAAACTTCAGGTTATATCATCCTAATTTAAGGTGTGAGCTTGAATTATATGAAGCTAAATCAGTATGAGATGGTGTAGATATTCCTGTGTCATTAGTTATTTGTCATTTAGCCTGTTCCTAATTGACATAAGCTTCCTAGCTGGGAACAAGTCTTTATAATAATATAGGAATAAATAATGATCCAGTAGGATCAGAGCCTAATGCTGGTAAAGGCTTGTGATCTGCCTAATATGAGTATAATCTGAAGTGCCTGTGACTTCTTTTTATGGAAATAGAAGTTTCAAGTTTTGCTAATGTTAAAGTGGAAAGATTCATATTATGAGTAAAACCCCCTAAGTAGAAATAAAACATTACAAAATGCTAAGGTCACAAATTTCTAATTCTTTTCTCTCTTTTTCCAGGCATCCCCCTCTTATATATCTATCAACGGTTTCTCTCAAAGATAATTCTTAACTTCAGGCTCATGTGACCCAGAAAAACTTACATTCATTGTCGTGTGTCAGAGATATTCTGCTCCGTTGCACCAGCAGAAGAATGCTTTTGCTGATATAGATCATGTGCTGAATGTAAACATACAGCATTTAACTGCAAAAGCAATTTTCATCTGGTATCATCATGCCCTCTCTTAGTTTCAAAGAGACCTTGTGCCATTAAAATGCTATGGCAGAAGTTTTATCATAGCCCTGTTCTTAGTCTGTGCTTCTCTGGTCTGAACACTGGCAAAGATATCAGGACATAACAGCTGTTGTGGCATTTTTTTTATGGAGGATCCACTGTACACCAGTCTGAAACCAGAACCCTGAAAACAAGTCACTGGCTGCAGTTTTGAATAACTATCTTCTGTGATGGCTTTGACCCAATGACTTAGAGGTAACAGGCTCTGTAGCCACCTGGTAAAAATGAAACAGCCACAGAATAACAGAATGACTAGACTAGAAAGGGACCACCGGAGAGCATCTGGTCCAATCTTCCTGCTAGAGCAGGTTCACCTACAGCAGATTGCACAAGATCCTGTGGAGTTTTGACATCTCCAGAGAAGGAGACTCCATAATCTCTCTCGGGCAACCTGTTCCAGAATGAGATTGTTCTGAAAGGTTTTGGGTATAGTAGCTTCAGAATAAAATTTAAAAAACCCCAACAAAACAACAACAACAACAAGGTGTCTCCTTTGCCCATCTGTACAGGAGAAGGTAGACCAAAGAAGCTGAGTTGTGTGTCAAGACAGATGACCGCTACATCACTGTTGTGTGTCTGGCATGATCCATGATCCTTCATTTTTGGGCTCGGTCCTAACCTGCTTCAATAGTATAGATAAGCTCTGCATTTTCTCCTTTGTCTTTGTCCAGAGCTGTGACCTGCAACACTGCTGATCCAACTGCTGCTGACTCAAACACTGAGGCTTCATACAATGGGCTGGTGAAGTAGGGACTGTGGTCATTGGAGTCTTCCACATTTATGATGACTCTGGCCAGGTTTCTTCTGTAAGGGAATTCTTGATCTCGGACCTATAGAACAAGAGCATAACACACAATTTGACAGTCATCTAGTAAAACTTCACAAATATTACTCATCTGAGTGTGAATACTACTTTCAGTTCTATTTAATACAGTAAAAAAGTCCATTTGTCCCAAAGAGCAGTCTGAAATACATTCACACACGGGATGACAGATCAAAGAAACAGGAAAGAAGTTAGTGACATTTTTTTTCACTTGTGAGAAAGTGCATTGCAACTAACTCATCATGACATGAATTTTTGAAGTGGCAACCACATGAGATCTTAAATTTTGGTAGAGATCTGCAAGAATTTCCTTTTTTATCAATATTTGCTGAATGGTCAGGCCTTTATCTTGCTATTGCCTTCTTTACATCATACAGGCATGTCTGTCTAGTGCTTGTAGCTGCCAATGGACTACTTCATGATTATATACATAGATGATCATATCAACAGTAAACAGAGCAGGAATCATTTCATGAAATGCTGGTAACTGTCAACAGAGGTGTAAGTTACCACACCTGTCTCAATCCCACCCAAAATACCTCAGCAGTGCTTCACTGATAATCCTGCCACCACTATCTCCTGAAAATTTTGGTTCTTCTTAAACAGAGGAAAAGACCTATTGTATTAGGTGGAGATCAAAACCAAGCACCAGAGAATTACCTCTCTTGCCTATGTGTTTCTGTTATTCAGTTTATAGCTATTTCTTAGTTTATAGCTAGTTTATAGCTATTTCTTAGTCTGCTTGGCAAAGGACTTGCAACATTTTACTCTGCGAGCAGAGACCACATTCAGCTGCTCCTTGCTGCATCTCACAGCAGCTTTTTGCTTCCAAGGGTGCCCTGCCAAAGCTGCCCCTGTACCTAACACACCACGAGTAGTTTCTTATAAGGCCTCTGCTGCAGAAGTCTTAAGTAGTTAAAGAAAATAGTGGACTCCAATGTTTAAACTAACACAATTTTGTTTGGGTTTTTTTTTGTTTTTTAAAAAATTATGTCCATAATATACATTCTTCACTTGAAAACAGAGAGATTTATGTCCTGTAGTCTAAACACACCAAGCAAAAACTGGTAATTAACTTTTTTCTGCATGCCCAAAGATTTGGAAATGTAGATAAAGGAAAGCTGTTTTGTATATCAGCAGTTTATGTACTGAAATAAGTCTATAAAAGTAATATATAAATGAGGCTTGTACTCAGAAAGGCTGTAGCATTCTCCATGACAAGAAAGCAGTTATCTCCCAGTAAATAACTTCTCAAATAACTTTCAGCCTCACTTCAGAAACTCTGAAAATTACCTTGAGGGAGAGAGAGATTAAATAATTACCTGCTTGCTCTCCCTTGAGATAGAGAATCATATCACATTCCATACAATGGATTCACAATAAAGTTTCCCAAAAAGCCAAAATAAAAACTGTGAAATAAATACACAGCAGGGCAGGCAAGATTAAATTAGTGGCTACTTATTGCACTGAGTCCTTCACTCAAGAGAAGCCTACTCCATGCATGTCCCTGAATCAGCCATGACTGCATTCTTACCATGACATTAAGGATGTGCTTATCTTGAGCTTCGTGGTCTAATCTCTCAGCCGTATAGAGAACCCCGGTGTTGGGATCAATTCTGAATTTCCTCATGCTGACTGTGTCGATGCTGCTGTGAATAGTGTAGCTCAGCTTGTGCTTTTCATCTCTGTCTATAGCTTCAATTTGCAGAATTTCAGTATCAGGGAGGATGTCCTCTGAAATGGTGACATCGTAGCTTGGCTGAGAGAATTCTGGGCCATTATCATTGTTATCCAACACTTTGATAAGAACCTACAGTTAACAAAAAAGGACATTTGAAGTTATTGAGGTCCAGTCAGACTACTGAATAAGCACCTAGAGAAATGCAATTTACTTTGAATGGCTGAAGATGTTATGCTGCTGCATGATGGGACTGAGAAACATTATTTAATATTAAATTCTTATTTTTCAGATTAAAAGAAATGGAAAAGATTTGACTTTGGAAGTAAAATGTTCCAAAATGTAAGACCTACTCAGAGCCCGATAAAGAAGCCCATATTTTCAGAATCTGTAGATTGGAAAGTACTTTTACAATGGTCACAAAGAAAGGTTTTGTCCTCCCTTGTAACTGCCTTCGTTACAAGGAACTTCTAGAACTATTATATAATTTCCTTTCCCCTTCACTACTAATAAAGCTATAAAATAATCCTTTTCACGTTGCTTAAATCTGTTTTTTACACAATCAAGATTCAGCTAAATCCTCTCTTTTCTGCCCAGTATATTGCATTGGGGCTTACTGGCAACATCAAATGGTGACAGCAGTGGAGATTTCAAGTTGCTGAGACCCCTCAGATTGCTCTTACACCACTTGAGGTGGACACAGGAAACTCAACCTCACTGCCACACCAGCACACCTCACACAGATCAATGCGTACCACCCAGGACAGCTGATCTCAGGGCACTGGTGACACAGAAGGATTATTATTTTTGTTACATCCTTGCTCTTCCTTTGCCAGTGATGGCTGTCTTTATTGTCAACTAATTCATGTCCCCCTCCAACACCTATTTGTCTCCTTTTTGTTGAGGTTTATGAATGATAGAACACTAAAAATATGAATGAATGCTTTGCTCCTTGCTTCAAATCTGTCTTTAAAGCTTCTGTATTGATCCTTAAGGAAACCTGGAGAATGGGAGAGCAGGCCAGGGTGCTGCTCTTGATGCCTATTACACCCATTTCAATATATCACAGGCTGACTCTGATAAATAATAAGAATCACTATTTTCCAAGCTTTGCTTTTCATAGTTATGTTATGCATAACTATGCATAAATGTTGTCGCTCTGACAACATTTTGTGGGTTTTGCCATTGGAGAAGTCACTCCCTGGGGAAAACGTGCTTTCCAGACTTTGTATGCCATAGATTGCTGTGGGTAGTGTGGCAGCAAAACCTTTGACAAACTGTGTAAAACTGAAAGCTGAAATCTGAAGAGTTGACTCTTTTACAGTGCTAGAAACAAAAAGTGTTTTTTCCAGAATATGCCTGTGAGAGCACAACCTAATTTTACAGCAAGTAAAACGGAACAATCTTTTTATTCAAAGGCTTTGAAATAAGAAATGGTCCAATTAATGACTTGGGAAAGGCAACACACAGGACTCTTTGGTCGGACTAGGAGACATGACCCATCACTCATTATATTTTCTTTGTCGCTTTGTTACTTGGCTCTCTTTTAAGCAAGTACTTTATTGTTTTGCTTGATCCAGCCCTGTTCACCCCTACTTTCTTAACAGAAGAAAAATACAGCTATACTTTGACTGCAATATTGCACAAACAGATGTTGGCCTCAGAGAGAAATGAAACTTTAGATTTCCATGATATGTGGGAGGGTTTGCAGAATACATTACCAGAAGGAACATGAGCAGTTGTAAGAAGCAGTTGTAATGAACTAGCCTGGGAACTGTTCAAAAGACAGCTGAAATAAAATGCTCAGTAAGTTAAATGGCATAAGACTTGCATTCCATACAATTTCATTTTCACCAGATTATGGCACGCCAGAGTGAAGCCTATATTAAGTTATGCTTCAGTCTTGGACAGATAGCAATAAAATTGGGGGGAAATACACATTGCTAGGCCTATAATAAAGATGAAGAGTTACTTAGCTTTTTATACTTTTATTGTTGCTGTAATATATCAAACGTGTTTCTGATCTGACTGAGGAAAAAACCCACCCAAATCTGTGTTTTAAAAATTTGTGAAGAAACCAGTTGTAACATATGAAAGAAAGCCTGTGGAGAAGATTAAAGTCTTGAACTCTAATATAAGGGGACACAGAGCCAATGCTGAACCACTTTTTTAGTGTAAGCAATAGGAGTTGGGGATAATCAGAATTTGATACTTAGAGAAATTTTCTTAAGCAGTTTCGATATTCTCAGTCCTTGACAGGTACCACTATAACATGACTGGTAATCAACACAGATAATTTATTTTGTTTTTCATTCATGACCAAAAACTTTGTCAAGTATCATTTCAGACAGTCCAACAGAGAAGTAAAAACTTTTCAAATGCATTGAAAACACCAAGAGTGCTTGACTCTGCTGATGCTAGTACAGCACAGGCTAATGTGAACAAGGAAGCTTCCATGTGAGGGACAGGCTTATATCTGTGAATTTATTTTTAAAATTGGTGTGTGCCAGCTGAAGCTGCTCTGGAAGGTGATAAAAAGAAATGTACAGAAACAACGCATCTTGAAAGTATTGCTACAGAAGTGACACGCTATTTTGTTTGCATGGTATATAATCATTCCAGAGCAGTGATTCATTTCCTATAATATCTAATGCCTTTTGGGATCACTGGCAAACAGAGAAAGCAGAAGAGGACATAAAGGTTTATCCATCCCAAGTTTTCCACTATGACTGCCCAAGCCATGGCTCCATGATTTTTGCCTTTACTAGACTACCCAAACTGAACAGGGTGGGACTGGATCAGCATCAGAGACCAAGGGTAATCCATGAGACCATGCAAATTAAGCATGGATTCTCAGAGCAGCATTTCTTCCCACTGAAAAAGGTGTAAGCTATGTGCCCTCACACACATACGGACATAATCATGCTTGGGGAGTGCAAGGCATGGAGGGAGAAAAGATAAAAAAATTGAGGCCCTCATTCACTGTCATCAAATTTACAGGAAGCTATGCACTTAAAATTGCTTTGATCATTGCCAAAAAAACCCCCTAACTTTTCTTTCTTTTTCTTTTCTCTCTTTCACTTCAAATCTACTGTAAGACTGATCAAGTGCCTGTTTAAGTGGCAGGCATCTTCCTCCCTAGAGATGCCAGTATTTTAATGATTTGTCAAGTGATCTGCATTGAAATACACATTATTTATTACATACTTTGCACTTCAACAGCCACTTCCATCTGGAGACGGAAGGCGATGGGTTAGAAATGCTAATGAATAAAGAAGTCATTATTGATTCACAATTTCTTCTATTTAAGCAGTTAAGAGTATTTCTAATTTTTCTCAGCTGTCCCTCAAAATCCCCGAGAGTCAAATGTAATTTTAACATTTCTCTCCTTTAATAGAGGGGGTTGTATTTTCCTTGCAACAAAAGAAAGTTAAGTTATATATGGGAATACTGATTATACAGAGCTCTGTTAAACCTATAAATGGAATTCTTTAATGTTCTTAAAAATTGAGCTGTCTTGGGAGTTACTTTAAACAAAACCAGGTAAAAGAAAATGGAGTTTTAGTCCCATTTAGAATAGCTATTAGTCCCTTAGTTCTTCCAACATTTCTGAGGAGCAAGTGACTATCATCCCTGTATTTTGCCCAGGAAAACAATGCCCTGCAACAAGGTTACCAAATCCCAGGTGAAGTGCAGTGGTAAAGCTGGAGAGGGTGTTTTCAGCTTATTTTTGAGCCACACCCCTTTTATTAGGTCACCTTAAAATGCCATTCTTCCTATGCAGATTTGCTACTCCAGCAGGATAACTTCTAGTAAGATGTTACTTAAAAAGATAGGAAGGAAAATGTGACACTGACATGAACACCAGGCTCACAGAAAACCTGAACCTACAAACATACATGAAGCTGAGTAAACTGAGTGCCACCAGATTGTTAATATGAGGAAAGTTTCTCAAATTAATTTCATGGCTGCCAACCTCAGGCATAAAATCATGAAACTATTGGCAAATTTCCATTGACTTCAAAAGGGTCAGCAAAAGGGTCCTTGAAGTCTTATGCTTTAGCCAGCTGGTCTAAATCTAAATCTAAATCTGAATCTAAATCTAAATCTGAATCTAAATCTAAATCTAAACCTAAATCTAAATCTAAATCTAAATCTGGTCTAAATCTATCTTTCACCTCAAATCAGGAGCCACACTACTGAAGTGACTCAAAGACTCCCAATGCCTGTGTAATTCAATATTTTCTACATATTTATTCCCAAATGGAAGATATGGCAAGAATGAGCTGTGTGGCATAAATATCCTTTATTACTGCTGAGGTGCCCAGGGTGTTAAGCTGTGACAATACCCACACTGTGCACAATCAAAGCCAGGCTTTAAAAGTTTCCCAACACATCTCCAAAAGGTAACGAATGGAAATGTTTACTATTTGTTGGCTGCTATGTAGGGATTCCTCTTTGCTGACAACTGCTCAGGACTGCTGACTGAACTACTTTTCATTGACAAACATTAGCTGCAAGTCTTTTTTTCCACACTCATAAAGCCAACATGCAGCAAACCAGTCTCTGCCTGGTTCTTCTTGAAAGTCCATATCTTTTCCAGTGCATTGTGGGCTTCAGAAAGGCAGGCTTGCCTCCTTCTGTGGCCATTGTGTGGAGCCTAATTTATAGTCTGAACAAGCTCCTCACTATAAAAGATTTGCTTCTCCCTGCTCACTTCCTATTTCCCACAGTTAAAACAAGTTTCAAATAAAGGAATCACAGCCCTCCAAGATTACAAATTAGGCAAAGTAGCACTCAGAGCATTAGCAAAGACTTTGTACTCAAAATAAGTAAGTGAAAGGCCTAGAGAAATACAATCAAATCAAAGCAGGACAAAATCTAATGCAGGAAGTGTCTCCAAAGCTGTTTTTAATGTTGCCCATAACAAATACCTTTGGTTTAGGCACAGACATATTTGAGTGAAAGCTGGGTAAATGCCAGCAGCTGCTTTACAGACATTTGAAGCTGGAAGAATCTGCTTGGCTAATTGCTTGGTCTGGGCACCATGTTGTAGTACAAGCTATTAAGTGCTTGAATTATTTAAACTGAGGTTACACTTCTGCACAGGTTTTGAAACCTATTTTAATACTGCTTTCAACAGTGATACATAGCTTTATTTTCTACTTCCTGCAAGTTTTTCTTTCCTCCAAACTCCAACTTTAACATAAAAATTCAGTTTCCCTACCAACATCAGTGGCTAGTTATTTTTATTTTACTGTGTTCTTTGTATTATGTAAAAATTGAAAGAAAAATCTTTGCTTCACAGGCAAGGCAGTGCTGAGATTACTGGATGTAAAAAAAAAAAGTAAAAGAAATCAAGGAGTGGTTACAGTTTGGAGGAAATGTTCAACAGAGCAAAAGTGAAAAATTTAATTGAATCTCTATGTCTCTTTTTCTGCCCTAGAAGAATCCACAGCCCAGAATTGCTTCTGGCAGGCTCTAATGTCTTATCTACGCTTTGGCCATGGTCCTCTAAGAAGAGCATTTCACCATTCATTTAAGAGAACCACCCTCACTCAGGGTGACTGATCAGCTCCTCTTAAGAAAATGTCGCAAAGAAAAGGTGATCTCTGAAAGGTGAGACAGAAACTCAGAGTTAAAAGTCAATCTTCAGCACAAGAATAAATTAAATTCCAAAACCTTCTGCAAGGGGAGACAGAAAGGGGCAATGAGCAGTAACTTCTGTCTGTTCTTCCAGTCTGGCTGGCTTCAGCAGAGATGTAAGCAAACATCTCTGGGTCTGCAAAAACTCTTCAGAGGGAAGTGCATGTTACCCCCTGAGTGCCCACTCTACTGGTTTTGCAATAAGTGAAACTCAAGTGCCTTTTGCCTCCCAGCTTGGAGGCAACAGCCTTTGGTGCTCTAACACATCTTTTCTATAGCAGGTACAACGATGAGAAAGAAGAAGGAGGCAGAACGATGAGAAAGAAGAAGGAGGCAGGAAAATAAGGAGTAAAATAATCTTTTTCATAGAGTATTATATTTTGTAATATAATTTTGTAATTATATTACAAAAATATAATTATCTGCTAGGACAACATTCTCAATAAAAGTGAAACATTATAATAATTCAAATGATAGTTCAATGATCCCCCCCCCCCCACCCCGTACTCTGCTTCTGTGGGTATTTTAACAAAGCTCAAGAGTATGCACTACAAATAAGTAAATAAATGTGATTCTATTCCTCCGTTGTGCCTGTGTGTAAAAGATCTGAGTTGTTCAATAAAAAAAAGGGATTTTGGATAAACCTGACTTATGACCAGGAGAATTTCTCATGTTTCAGAGTCAGAATTGTGGCAGGAGTAGGTATTTAGATGCCATTAAAATGATTCCTTGTGGGGAGAGACCTCTCTCTGCTCAAGCAAGGGCACCAAACTCTTTTGCAGGCCAAAGGGAGGTGATTGCCATGGCAGGGGGCAGAGTCACTGCACAGAGCCACTGCCCCAGCTCTCTCCAGCACAGGGGACACAGAAGCCCCAACCCCTCTGCAAGGCCAACAGCTCGCCCGGCAGCTGCAGGAGTTGTGTTTCGTGGGAATTTGGAGCAAATGTATTCCTTCAGCCTTTAATAAATGACTGCATGGCCTCAAGCAATGATGGATAAAAGAAAGGGAAAAAGCAAAAGCTCTCCCTGGCTAAGTCAGGAGACTTAGCCATTCTAGAAGTTAATCACCGTGACTGAAGTTTTATACCTACACTTCAAATATATAAATCAAACAAGTCAAAATTTCTTTGTATTTTTCCTTCTCCATCCCTTCCCATCCCAACTGCTGGATGGTTCAGGCTTACATGGATGGGCAGCATGGTGAGTGGGAGTGGCTCAACCGGTCCTGGCACTTTGGTACTCACTTTGGAGACTGTATTTCTTTTGGAAACCTTGATCATGCCCAAAACAAGTAGGCTTTTAGTTACAAAGAAAGTTTGCAACTTTTTTTTTTGGTTAGCACTCCTTATGTTCTTTTTGCCTCTTTTCGCAACAGTGAACCATTATTACAACAGATGTAACTTTTAAATCAAAATTATTTCCTTCCTCTCATGGTACAGTAATGAACCATGTGCACAGTAAGGCATGAAGGAAGTGAACAGCTCATTGGAGTTTAAGGCATGCAGGAACACTGCTGAAGAAACTTCACCAAGTCCATGCCAGGGATCACGTTACCCAAACAAAAATCTTCGGCATTTTTATGCTGTATTTTACCACCTCCAACTGTATAATAGACAAAAGAAGAGATAAAGGAAAACAGCTGGAGTGGAATAAAAAGCAAGAGTGTTCCATTGCACATGGTCATCATCAGCTGTTTCATAATAAACCACCATAGTTTGAGGGGGCCATTGAATTATTTTATTGTTATTCAAAATTGCTTTATACTTGCTTTGTCTTCTACCATAGTGTCCTGCAGCTACAGTCAAAAATGCAGGTGGAACTATGTACATAGAACAAAATAGTTAAAATGTTGTTTTGTCAAAACTCAGAATAAGGCCACTGAGAGCTATCAATAAATGATCTATTCTATGACATTTTTAAATTAAACCAATCAGTATTATATCTTTTTATTATTTTCCTAAGAGAAAATTAAGATGAGGAAGCTAATCAAAGGCTCCAAAGTACGGCCAGAAATAAAGTAGGAAACCTTTGCAAAATGGAGCAATAAATACGAAGGCCATCATTCCGTCAGTTTTCAGATAACAATCACTTTTGAAATCTCTGCTGTGAAGACCAAAAGAAACACATGCTCAGATGCCTTGGTCACCATTAAAAATTAAACAGTATCCACACAGAGAGAAGGTGGGGGAGGGAAGGGTCTGTACACACCAGTGATTATTAATGCCACACTCTTGCAATCTGAGAGTATCTTACATTCCTAAATGGGTCACATCGCTGTTAAAAAGAATGCTCAGGCTTCTTTTAGAACGCAACAGCTTTACTGAAATATGTTTTTACCATATGTTTTAATTAAAAATGTAAGGGTTTCATCCAACTAGGTTTTGAGGACTGTTATATAGGTCAATTTATTAAATCAAAAGCAGCAAAAACAATAAACGCAATATCCATGAAAAGAGAAATTACTTTAATCCAGCATGTTTGAAATTCCCTAAGCTTTTTAATATTTTTTTGGCTGAAATGTTTGCAAGAAAGAAAAAAGGTCACATTAGGCATTCAACACCATCTAAAATGTGGACTAAGAGGGTAGCCAAGATTAAAAAACAGCATTAAAAAAAACCCCAAAAACTACTTAACAGTTGAAGAAAATGCCTTATGGAAAGGGAACATAAAGAGGTCAATCATTCTCCTTTGCCTGTCTACCGGAAGACTGGGAGGTGATTTGAGTATTGTGAGTAAGTGCCTTCCTGGGGAGAAAATAGTGTTTTTTAAAGAGTTCCTTAATTGAGCAGAGAAAGGCGTAACAGGGAACATGGGCCAAATATAATCAAGCTTAAAGTTAAGGGATGTTTTTAGCAGATGCAATTAATTCTGGAACTGACAGTGAAAACATTGGATTTCCTACCACCTAACTTACTATCAGCTGATGTTTTCTTACCAAGGGGAGATTATTGGGAGAAAATATCAGACCTTTTAGGGCTGGGGTATAAACAGCATGAATTCAGACTGAGAAAGCACTCAATGATTTAACAATTTCTTAGGAAAGCTGGTGTTGTGGCTCACTGAATACAGATTTACATCCAAAGCATTTGAGCAAAAAGGCAAGGTACAAGAGAAGCATCTGCATGTGCATGCATATATGTAAACATAAAAATGTTCAGGCTTTCCTTCTGAATTATAAAAAAGGAAATAACATAACAAACCTATTTTTTTTATTTATACTTGGGGAGTAACTCAGATGTAATTTCAGGCCCTAAGTAATGCACAGCCCACAACTCTACCTCATATAAAAGGATTTTGCTGCTTGAAGTCCTCCTGGCGTCCCTGGGACCTCAGAGTCCCTGTCCTTGTGCCATGACCCAATTCCAGGCTGGTTCCCACTGAACAGATACCTGGGCTCTGCATCAGGGTGTCTCCTACAAAGATGTGTCAGAGCCAGCATTGCCCCAGCCCATCACATTTATCTGACCCAACTTTAAAGGCAAGGAGCCTGATAAGCATGCCCGGCTTTAAAAGGTTCAGCAGGGCTGCTTTGCAGAAGATAGTGTAATCACAGGCAGTGACACTAAAGGAAGGATTCTTTGAATTTTAAGTTTTGCCTCTGAACAATTTCTTTTCTGAACAATTGATCTTGCGTCCCACTTTTGGGTCTTCGGAGGATGAGAGGTATAAACTCCATTTAACACAATCAATAGCAATATTCCCTGACACCATGGAAGCACTATTGTATTTTGGACCATTATGGGGAGATGCAATTGTCAAAATCTAGGCTTTGCTGCCTGTGATAGGGACTCCCTCAGCTGGAGGAAGGCAAATTACTTTCATGTGAGCAGGAAGAGAACAAAAGGAGAAATAATGCTTTGAAACATTCAACAGCCGATTCTTTACAGCCAGATGGAAAGGCTCTGAAAAATATCCCCTCCATCCCCTCCATTGGTGCTCTCAAAGGATGAGGTTTCACCTGAATGGAAAAATTAATAACTTTTATAGCATATACATTCCAGCAACAAATGAATAACTTGCCAAGAAAGGAATGTGATATTCTACCTGAGTTGTGGCAATGTTTGTTCCATCGGTGACCTCCACAGTCATGTTATACAATGACCTCTGCTCTGCGTCCAAGGGCTTTGCAATGACAATCGTGCCCACTCCCTTATAGGCGTCGAAAGAACTATCGTAATTCCCTCCTAATTGTTGCACAAAAACACAATCAAATTAGCCATTTCTTGAAAACTTCCATTGCAAGTATTCCTAAAAGTGGGCGTGTCTGTTTAGTGTCATCCATCTTAATGGCCTCTCTTAGCCCACACAGTACATCTAGTGATACCTCTTTGTTCATAAGTTATTTATATTTCAAAGCACAGTGTGTATATTGAAAAGCAGGTATCACTGGAATGCATTGCCAAAAAGAAAGAATAAAAATCTAGCAGTACATTTAAGTAAACTACAGCTGAATCTATAAAAAGAATCAAATGTCTATAAGCCCCTAAGATGTGTGCCCTTGAGGTTTAAATAACGAACAAGAATAATTATCTTTTTGTATAAAAGTCATTTCAAGAGGGCTTTATTCTACAAATTTTATTTTCAGGAAATTCTCACTGATACTTCTGGGTGCAAATACCATCATCTGAGTTTTTAAATATTACAATTATAATCAATTTTAGAAATGCAAATACAGATTTGTTATGTTAATACCACGGACAATGATAATTATTGGCAGCAAAGGTCAAATCCTTCCAGTGTTTTAAGAATTATTCAAATAGATCTGACAGGATACACAACCTAAATTCTTTCCAGTACAAAAAACCTCTCACAAAGCACTGTTCTAATACCAACATCCCCTTTTCCTGTCACACACTGAATGCTGTAGCAGTGGGAAAACCCTCCTGAGTACTGAGTATAAGAAAGAAAAGAAAAAAATCTATTAACAAGTAAAATAAGGCTATAAATAATATAAACCTCAAATACAATTTCAGATTGAAGGGTTACAAGATTTGTCAGCCACAGCTACAGTTTATGAATTTGAACCACTCATTATTTTCAAAAGCGCAGCACACACTCCCTGCTGATAAGGTGTTTTCTTGCTTACTCATCTATGAAGTGTAATTTAGTATTAGTTGAGTCTGAAATTTTTGGAGGCTAGGGACAGGGAGAGGTGGGACACAACACTGCTGACAGACAAACTCTTAAGCTATATTCATAACACAGCAATTCAATGCCAACCCTGCTCCACAGAGACAAAAAGCCTTTCAAACCCCACTGGTTATGAGACTTGTGTGACAGCTGCTGAAAGCTCTTGAGATGAGGTCCACAGGTAGAAAAATATCCATCCTACTGCCTTAGCTCTGGTGAAATATATATAAAGAGAGATATATGTGAATGGCTGGTAGTGTCACAAAATGGCTCTGAAAATTTTAGGGCTGGGGACTGAATAGAGAAGAGTCTTCCATGCTCTCCCATCTGCATGGTTTGCTGAACAGGAACTGGCATTATTCTCAGAAGCAGTCATGCATTTACTGAGAGAAGAATGTTCTGGCATTTGAAGAAGCTGAAGATTAGGAGGTAACACAGCAAAATCACAGCCCCTGAATTCCTTAATGTGAAGGAAGCCTCACTTCTACCTCTTGCACAAGCTATTGCAAAGAAAGAGGAAGGTGGAAGAAGCACTGCTCTGTACATTTTTGCCTTGAAAGACATTCAGAGATGGATAGAAGAAAATGGAAGGAAAAATAATAATGCAGGTGACTGCTGCAGAGTAAAGGAAGTATTGGTGAACTTCTGGCCACTGAAGTGATCCAAGTGTAGTAATTTCAGATGTGCCATCAGATTTCCATATGTTGAACAGATGTATGTACATACATACAGATCTAAGCCTAATAGATGAAGTTGTGGTTTTCCAGGAAAACATTGCCACTGGTCCTGTTGTCATTTATCGCAGATAGAAACATTGCTTACTCCTTGCCCTCATTCTGCAAGCTGTCCTTGATATTTAAGCAATAGCAAGGTATTTGGACATTGATTATATCTTCAGTGCTCTTTTTTTTTTTTTTTAAGTTAGTCTGGAAGAAAAAAGTTTCTTTCTCCCAATTAATGTTTTAAATTAATTTACTTGAGAAAAATTGCACCATGAAAACCTCCTTTGAAGAAAAGAGCTTGAGATTCATGCAAGGAAATCTCAGCTGAAATGAAACTAGCCTTGGGACAGTAGGCACTTCACAAAGAGAATGTTTCATACTGATAACCATGAAAACAAATGCAAGTCTATACTTTGAGATGCTTAATAACCATCTTAATGAGCAATCAAAAATTATATGCTATCAACTGGCACACACTTCCAAAAAAACCTGCCTTTAAAACTTCCAAGAAGTAACATGGAAGGATTAGCAATAAATGTTTTAAATGACCTTCTGCTGCCTCAGACCTGGGTTTTCAGGGCACCACATAGTCTGTTGCAAATAGACCAACTTCTTCAAGCCACTTCCATTAAGTGAAGCATACTCTTCCCCTAAAAGAAGAACTGAATCCATCATGTGAATTTTTTATACATTATTCACATCTTCCAAAACGGTCTAGTGACAAACAAATTAATCTTGGTTGCCAGCTACCCCAGCCTGTAACTAACCAGGCAATGCAGTTCATTTTACATTGAATCGTTTTCTATTAAACAAGGCAGAAATTGCATCAAACACTGAGGCAGAGATGGATCAGAGAACATCCTGCTGTGAGATTTGTGATTATAATCTATTTTGGAGTGAAACCCTGAATTATTCATGATTCAGTCTTCTACATTTTAACAGACAATGGTCAGATGAAGAACCACACAGCTGGATGAACTTCTGGGAATACTGCCTGAGATACTGGGTCCTGCCTCTCATCTGCAGTACAAGAAGCAGTCTGCAAATGGTTTGTGCTGCTCCTCGACCTCTGTATACACTCCAAACAAGACCTCATATGATAAATGTTTCTGAAGCTGCACTAAACACTGATGAATTAATGAATTACATTAAAATGCTATAGAAGTTAAACATTTAGAGTCTTACAGATGTTTTAAGTCTGTGCAAGGCCTACTATGAAGTTAAGTCTATGCAAGGCCTATTAGAAGCATTCACCACAATCATTTTGAAAGACAGGTGCTGAGTTGCAGTAAGAGAGAGGTATCATTCTTATGTAAAAACAAACAGGAGTCTTCTCTTTAAAACTCTTGCAGCTGGGAACTCCACATGAAACCACTTCCATCCGAAGGTGCCCATGGAGAGGTTGGAGGCTGAGGCCCTAGGAGGTGACAGCTGAGAAGGTGCTGGCTTCTGGGGTGCTGGAGGCTGTTTCTGAAAGCTTGACATTTTGTCTGTACCAATCTTTTGGAAAGGAGCTTGTCTGCAGTGCCATAAGCTGCCACACCATCAGTTTTAACAATTTTACTATTGTCCATTTAATAGTTTCTCTGATCACAATCTTCAGATGAAAGAGGGCTAAGGATGATGGCATTTTGTTCAGCTGCTCAGTTTTATTAATGTGAATTTTCATTACTTATTCCACTTTCCAGCATTTGGCACATGCTTTCCTTTTTACTGTCTACTAAACCCTGCTTTCAGATACAAGATACGTAGAAGCTGTCTTTGCTAATGTGCTTGCAATTGCATTAGGAAAGAAATATTTCAAATTAAGATAATACATTGCAAGTTCCTCAGGCACTTTGGGAAAATCAGTGACAAAGAAAGCAAGATGATTGCACTGACAATCTGGCTAGACAGGTTGTCCTGAGAAAGCATTTTAATACTGAATAACCCCAGAGAGATGTGGATTAGCTGTTGTCTCTGGTATCATTTCAGGCTAAAATGTAATGCTGATACATCTTCAATACAGTTTAAAGACTTCCCTTAAAATAATCTGATTAGACTGAAGCGCATTGAATAAGATTTTATGAAAAGTCCACATCTACTTTAAATGCTGTCCTTGGATGAGAAGATTTATCGTGTTGGAATGGTAAAAATTCATCCAGAAAAAAATTCATCCACTTTTTCTCTCCAATTGATCGTTAAGATCCCCAAAATCAGCTAGCAGATAGTTACGTCTACACTTCAGACACCTAAACTTCAGTGAGATGATTTCCACCCTTACTTTCTTGAGGTTGATCTTAATGCTTTTGCAAAAGCATTACATTTTTAGAATCAGTAACTTTTAGAACTAGCAATTTTAATGTCATCTAATAGTGTGTTATAGTTTATATATGATTTTCCAATTCCAGCTGCTTTTGGTACAGCTGTAGAAACAGCCCCTGGTACAAAAGATCTTATTAACTGGCCCTCACTACAACTCTCTAGAAGAGTCTTTATTTTCAGTTTAACAGATGATATAGTACAGTTAAGTAAGAGATCTCAGGAAATTGAACTGAGACACCTCTGAGCCAACAGACTCTAAGTTGTGTACTTGGTATAGAGTTGGTTACATTTTCTGTCTGAACCTGGACTTTTACCTTTGTTCTTAGCTTATTTTTTGGCTTCAGAGTTACTATGAAAAATTTTTCTTCTGACAAAATCCCGTATACTTCGGAAAGAACTGATTTTCCTTCTTATAAAAAGAAGGAAAAAGCCCCAAACCACTGAACTTTGTGAGGCTAACAAGAGAGGTGCAATGGAAAGGCCAAGGAAAACTTGAACTGTCAAAAGGGATTTCTGGGGGTCGGCTGAATAATTTGCCTAAGGCAAGACACAATCCAGATCTTGCATTCCCACAGGATGTGGGCTCTGCATCTCTGTCCCTTTCTAATTTCAGTGTTGGGGTTTTTAATTTCAAGCATATTCTTCTTATATTGCATTTTGCTGCAAGCAGGTAATTTTTTAGGTAGGGCTTTTCCTAGATGTGGTTCCTTTTTGGTACAATGCGGAGCGTCCCCATGTTCCTATCAGTTGCTGATACACACTTTAGGATGATCATGCTGCTGGGAAAAATCATTTTCTCCTGTGAGAAGAAAACATGACAGCAAACATGGAGGAACTGTAGGCAAACGAGTCCCATATGAGGATCTTTTTCTGTATTTTCCAGTGGGACGATCAAAGAGGCTGGGATTGAGTACCGCCTCAGAAATATCGAAGACTGCAGAGAATCAGACTTGTTCAGTCTTAGATGCAAAGATGGATCACACTGAGCTCTGGAGGACATCCCCAATTCAAGCACTGCTAAAACCTAGCAGGACTCTTCCTTCACTGGCAGGTAGCAAACAGCCCACAATATTTTGTGTTCAAATTTAATAGAGCCATGATATATGGCTATCCTCACACAAGACTCATTTGGCCCACCATGCCATTATGAACAACTAGAGAAAAGAAATAGAGGAAATGATCTGATTTAGAGAACAGTCCTCTAAACCACATTTTCTCACGGCAGAGAAGATTCTTACTTGTCTTGTCCCAAAAAAGCTGACAGCAGTGAACAGTGATGATAAATGGGACCAATTGCTACAATTGTCACATTGCTCAGGGAAGAGAGTCAGAGCAAACACAGGAAACTAATTCACCCTGAAACTCAGAGGTGAGGCTAAAGTACCTCTAGAATTTTCAGAAAAAGAAGAAAAGCCAAAATTTTCATTTCTTTTGTTTCAAAGAAGATGAAATAAACTTAAAGACTGCCTCAAAAACCAAAATTTCAACTAGAGATTTTTTTAATCATAACATAATAAATATTAGTAAAATGACAGGCAAACATTTATTCTTTTATGTACTATATAATGTAAAGAAGAAAGTAATGCAGACTGAATTTTAGATAAAACTACTGTAAAGAGACTCAAAGCCTTGAGTTTGCTGCTAAGAAGCTGAAAGCAAGGGCATAAAAAGCAAGAAAGAAATCAGGAAAGTATTTTAGATAGCTCTCAGAGAATGTTATTCAAAGAAGGCTAGGGAGATACTTGTTTTTGACTTTAATGAAAACTTGTAGCACTATGAATTAAATGGACGATTAACTAAAATTAATAGATATTAAAATTATTGGCACTTAAGCACGCTTGGTAAAAAGTGCTGATGTGGTTTCAAAGCTTGGCTGCTGTTATAAAGGCACAGGCTGGGGGAGGAAGCAAAGATAGAGGGAGGACTGTTTGGGGAACCAGAGAGATGTTGTGCAACATGCCACTTAAGCAAAGACTAGCACCATGCAGCTTAGCTCCAGTGTTAAAACTAGTCATCCCACCATTCCCATCAGTAACAAAGGAAAAAACAGAAAGGGCTCAATTTACCTGGTACAAATAAAGGTCTCTGACTTATTTGGGAGTTCCCATTGAAAATTAGTTTCTTATTCATGACTAAATAAATTGTAAACTGATACAACTTATGCTTATGTCTTTCACACAGTGGGAAGTGCCTGAATTGAGAATGGTATTGAATGCAGTCTGAAAAGAGAAACCAGGTATGACATCTCAACTATTCCCAATTAAAGAAACAAACAATCACCCAAGTATCCTGTTCCTCTCCAGTCCATCAGTGGAAGATGACTTTCCTGCCTCTGTGGCATCTTCCTCCCTTGGATCTGATTAAATCAAGAACTTAAACAGCTACCCAAAGCATATATAATTAAGGTGCAAAGTTAGGCAGACAGGACACTATAGCCGAACTTTATCTGCTCTCCCTCTCTTTTTTTTTTGTCTAGGAGAGAGTGGATGTTATGCATTAAAAAAGAGATCGTCTGGAATTCCAATGCCCATTTATTTTGAAAAGGTCATAAAGATAAAGGTCAAGCAGCAAACTCTATATTAAACCATGTCTCTACATAAGCCTTCAGGGGTTTTGTTGACATTACTGTGAACTATGCACAGAGGTTCAGAATCACGATATACCAGACGGAGCAGGATCAGGTCTGGTTTTACAGCAGCACAGAAACCATCTCGTGCATCAGCAGTCACATACAGCTTTCTATATATGACAATTAACTTCTACAAATAGCCCATCTTTCATTGGGCTTTTCAGCACTAGACCTCAATGCAGATGATATCAAGGAACAATGAAAATAAGTGGGGTCTAACACTGGCTAAAGGCAGAAATGGTTATCTAAATATGCAACGTTCTCTCTGTAAAACTCTCAGGATGAGTTTTGTCGACGCTCCTTGCATGCTGTGTGTCTGGAACAACAACGTCTTCTGCATGTCCAGGATTCCTGGCTATTCCTGTTGCAGAAACTGCCGCTGTTGGGAGTGCAATTATTTGTAACAGCAGCAATATTTAATGAAAACATTCATATGGTAGCAGAACGAAAGTGGAAGGTCAGGGTCACCGATTTCTCATTAAATTGAGGAAAGCTCTCTCTCAGTGACCTCTGCAATGATGCAGCATCTTGCAACTTCAGAAGCTGCAGCCTGTAGGGAAACCATTAGAATTGTTTAAATAGGGAAAATCTTCTGAAATCTCACATCAAAACCATTTGAACTACTTTAGGCATAAAGGCCACATTATATGACAGAGGCTAAAATTTCCTAATGTTCTTCCTACCATCATCTCTGTTTGGCAGGCAAAAAATCAAATACCATTACAAGGTGTTGCTTGATTGAAAGTGACTCTTAATAATGAAAAAGAATGTAGCAGAAGAGCAGGGATTTCCCTCAGGGCAGCATTTTAATGAGAGTTGGTCAAGCTGCCATGGAAAGGACCAGAAGTCCAGCAAAAGGTTCAAATAGGAAAAAACCTGCCAATAACATCAATAAAGATGGATTTGTCTTGGGAGGAAAGGGTCAGTGAGGAAGGGAATGGAAGTATAAACATTAGCTTATAAACTGCATGTAGCATACTGAAGCAACCAAGGAAATGGCAGGAAAACTGTAGGAAACATATGCTGTCCTCCCCCAGGGACTAGCAGGAACCTCAGAACATGGCAGTAGCTTTGGGTTTAATTTTAATATGATTGGCACATCAGAAACCATGCTACAAATTCAGAGAGGAAATGGTGCTGCTTCTGTCTTTCATCTGCACAAATTGGCAATAAAAGGTGGATGAAAATGACTCTGACAGACCCTTTCTCCTGTGGTCCCTGTCCTTCCTGTTGGCTAAACCCATCTGCAAATAACTATGCTGAAATGGGAGCCAGGCTCAATCCCTGTAAATAAAGACTGCTGATGCACACTTTCCGCTAAGGCCAACGCAAAGGCTTTTTGTTTCTCTAATCTTTCATATAGCATTTGCTTTATAACCCTTCATTTAAATAACTACACTTTGTGCAGATGAACTGTTTTACATCCAAAGGTATGCAAACACTACATAGAAGCATCTGCAAATATTAAGAAGCACAATAATTTTCTAGGGGAATTTCTCACTTTTGAGATGTTAAATGAGTTATTTTAAACAACATTAACTGAATCAGCAGCAGAAGTGGGAAAGAAATGCTTAGGAACATGGACTCCCATTTCTTTACTTCAACCAAGTGAAACCCTTTACTCCCTGTAATTTTGGCATCTAAGGCATTTCCCTGCAATTTTAAGACTTCTATGGCTTTTCCTCCTTTTTACTAAAGATGCTTCTCCCTCCTTATTTTTATAAGCAATTTTATGTAAGGCAATTTTGTGGTTGAAATCTCACATCAAAACACATTTCTCTGTTTCAGCTTGCATTCAAGACAAACTTTTGGTGTCTCCATTTGTAACCCATATGTTGAGGCATCCCATTCTGTTTCACAGTTAAATGGATGGCACTGGACTGTGAAAAGTTTGAATTAATTATTTGTGATAAACTGTGGAAAATCCGTGAATAAAATGATAATAATTGGACACAAATACGGTAAAAGCTGTCACAGATAGAAATGCAGCACATCCATGTGTCGCATCGCATCCTGTCACAGGCACTTATGAAAGATGTAATATAAATTGTCTCAAAAAAAACTTGCAAAAAATAAAAGGCAGCCTGGATAGTTGTATTTTAGCAAATGTGTTTGCACTAAGGGTACCTTCTGTTGAACAGTTCTGCCCACAAGCTGTCTGTAGAATATAGAACATCTCTCGAGCATGCTTGCCACCTTGAAGCAGGGCAGTCGGAAGCAGAAAAAAAAGAACAGAATGCAGAAAAAAAGGTGAAGAAAGAGAGAAATGAGGGACAGCAAGTCTAAGTACCATAAATACATTTAGAAATGAGATTAGCAAAGTATGACAATAGAATTTAAATGACAGACAACATCAAGATTGCAGTAAATAACATAGTACGAAAAAAAACCAATTCAGCCATACAGCGCTTTTTTTTTTAAGCTTAGCTAAGGAGTCATAACAAAAGCAGGAATATTATTATTATTATTACTATTATTACTGTTATCACTATATTAAAACAGCATTTTCATTAGGAAAATGGATTTAATTGGGGGTGGTGGGGGGGGAGGTGGGGAGGCAATTCAGGGTTAGTTTTCTTGCTCTGAAAACCTCACAGCCGAATGCTTTGCTTCTGGGGCGTCCTCCTGGCACCACTGGCTCCCGACTTACCGACGATGTCGAACCAGAGGGGGATGTTGGAGGGCTGCACAGAGACCACCCCCACAATCTCGGTCACTTTGTCGCTCTCCATGACGGTGAAGTTGTAAAAGGGCTCATCAAAAGTCAGGGGCACGGGCGAGGGCGCAGGCTTTTTTATCCACTCGATGTGGAGACGCGCAGTGGAAGATTTTTGGGGCCGGCCATTGTCCACTGCTTTTATCTGGCAGGCACAAAGAAAAGAGGGCTCAGGCTGAGCATCCCAGCTTGGCAGTTCAGAACTACTTCTGCGGCAGTGTGATGGCTGCTTGGAAAATGTCCTTTGTAACCTTTCATGTAAAATCCCACAAAAAAAAGGATGACAAATGCTTATTTCTCAATTCTCACCTTTTTTTTTTTTTAATAATGCTTTGACTTTTAACTGAAAAAGGTGATTTTAAACTGAAATGTTTTATTTAAGAAATGCTGGTGTGAGGCCTTCTTCAGATGCAATTCGAACCCTCCCCACACAGATCCTCCTCTCCAGAACCAGCTTCCCTGTCTGATTTCATCCTGCACCCAGCTCTGTCTTGTAGCAAAGTTGGAAGCTTTGTAATGACCCTTTGTAAGTCATGCATTTGCAAAACATGCTCACCCAGAGCATGTTTGACTGCTTTCAAGTGGCATCTGTGTTGCAGATAAGTATTCCCTATATTGCCTTCCTCAGGATCTTTAATTGAATTAAATAAGTTCCAGGTAATTTCCCTCATTCTCCATAAAAAATATAATTCAAAATTTTGTCATGTTTTCTTTCTCTTCTCTGTCAAGTTCATTAAGAATTGCTTTGCTTGGTGCTATTTCTTTTTATTATAAAGTCTTCTAGAAAGATGGATAGGCTTGATCTTTGTGTGACATGCTTTATGGATTTAGCATAGCAAAGACAAGATGAGCAGCAACAAACACTGGGCTTAAGAAAAGGCTGAATGCAGGTTACAAAATGGGTGCTTTGGTGGATAACATCAATGTTAACAAAATGTTAACCTTTTTTTTTAAAAAAAGGTAATGTTTCTGGCTATATAGGTCCATTGGTATAAATATGCCATTAGAATACATTTTAAAAATGGGCAATACTTTATTTTTCTGAGAAATCATGCCCTACTTCTTCCTCTGGAAATGTGTTAAGTGTATTTGATACTAACACTCGTCACTCTGCTCCATTCCAGGCAGGTCCTTTGTGAAAAGATACTGAGAGTGTGATGAGCAGTTTCTAGTTAGAAAATATTCAGTTGTTGCATTATAAGAAAGCTCAGATCTCAAACAGGTCTTTGAGGTCACCAGAGGGAAAAGTACTCACTAGAAGGCTGCTCTACTCTGATTCCTAGGTATTTCTCAACATTTTGTTATTTATTCATTTTCCAACATTATGAAGGCAACCCACTTCTGTAAGATACATCACTTCCAGATGTCAGACCATGGATCTCTGACATTTTTATTTCAGCTCCTTAACTACAACTTGTTAGCTTATTCCTGCACATGAAGAGTGCACATTCCAGTCTTATATGGCTTTTATATCAACTCAACCATATTTTATTCCCCCTTACCTTCACTGTACGGTTAGAGTTCTGAAAGAAGAATTTTGACTGAGCTTTCTTTTAACTGAAATTGCTTTCACAACACGGAGTACACAGTACTCCTTCTCTCTTAGATGCAGCCACCTAACTGGGACAGGAGGTGCCCTCTGTAAGGGCAAACAATTGAGTCCACACCAAAAGTAAGTAGCCTTTTGTAGCTATATCTGACCAGGCCAACATGATACAACTTTGGGAGCAGACAAGTACTTGGTCTTCATTTCTGTATATCCAAGGGAATGGCTTATGCTAACAATTTGCAGGCTGACTTAACAGTCTGAGAATACTTCATGACCTGCAACAGCATGAATGATCTCTCACACTCAATTTTTTGGCAGTAGTTGCATATGAATATTAAATTTCTTAATTTAGGTCTTACATACAGGGCATAAACAGAGTCACATATTCCTCTTCATACAGGAGGGCCTATTTCTTAACAAAAAAAAAGAAACCAGGCAAATCATGGGTTTGTATGTCAATGAAAGAGTGCTTACCGTTAAGATGTCATAACTTCCCGCTGTGAACTGCTTTCTGGAAGAAACCATCCCTGTTTTGGGATCAATGAAGAACTTCCCATCATCGTTCCCATCCACAACGCTGTATGAGATTTCTGCATTAGGGCCTTCGTCTTTGTCAAAAGCAAAAGCCCTGTAGATGGGCTCCCCTCTTTTCTTTCGGTCCCTCTCCGGCAGCTTGATCTGATAGACTTTCTCTGGGAACTGCGGTTTGTTGTCATTCTCATCCAGGACCTGCACCACCACCCAAACAGAGGATTGCTTGGGGGATGTGCCCCCATCTGAGACGGTTACCTGAAAAACAGCAGGGCAAGTTATTCCCAACAGCTACAGCGGGACCTGAGGAATTGGAGAAAAACATAAAACATAAGGAAACTCCCTCTCTTCCCCAAAGCTAACCTGCAGTTTGCAACGTCTTCTGTGTACACAGTACAGAATTACTGTAAACATGCTCAGGGCTTAACTCAATTTGTCCACAATGGCAAATCCAGGAATCCAAAAGATTTTTTATTTCTGAGATAAACGTGGAATATGGAATCTGCAGATTAGGAAGCTATTTCTCAAAACATTAAATCCTTTTATCTCACATTCTGCAAGTTTGTCTCAGAAGAGAGAACTGGAATTAACCCATTAATCAGGGATCTCTGCATTTTTTGCATACATATTTTAAAGTTTCTTCTGTCATGGAAAGAATTTGAAAGATGCATTTCTTCTTAAACTCTAAAAGAACCTCTGTCATTTTTTCCCCATTAATTATTTGGAAATTCTTAAACAACAAAAGGATTTCTGTCAGCTCTTTTCATTCATTACCCAAGATGTGACAGCTCATTAATTCCAAACCTGCTTTATAAGATTATAAGGAGCACAGAGAGGCAGGTAACAAAAAATTTCTGCTGCATTGTGTAGAGAGTGCACTGTGCTGCCAGGGACATGTAAGAAATAAAATCTTTGAGATGAAAGTTAATTAGTAATTTAGCTGCAACTTAAACAGAATTACTAATAATTTTCAATCTGAAACACTATGAAAATAAAATGATTCGAGATCAACAAGCCCTCAAGAGATTTAATAATATGCCTTCAAAATGAAATCAATATGTTTCAAACTTCTCCCTCAATATTTCGATTGCATTTTTAATGAGAAAGAAATAAGGCAGAAAGTTATTTTTGTTTGCATGAAAGAAGTTCAAATTTCATTTTCAGCTACATATGGTAACATGCCAAATCCCACAGTAGCAATTTCTGATGATAGTGAGCCAAGATATTACATACCCTTCTCTGCTCATACTGATCACTGTACATCGATCGGTTTGCTGGTAACTTCTTGATGTTTTATTTTTCCTTAAAAGTTCCTGTGTTCCCTTGCAAATCCTATAGTCCTCATGTCCAGTCATTAGGCAAAGTAAAATTTTTTGGGAATAATACCCTATGGCATTTTCCCATCCTTGTGTGAAGTCTAAACCTAGGGTAACCCCAGTTTAACACTGAGATCAGCAGAAAAATTGGGTTTTCTATGAGAAAGGTAAAAGACTTTATCCCTTTCCTGTATTTAACTATGTGTTTAAAAACTGATGCAGTGGAAGGGAGCAGACTGACAGCTTTGGGGACTGAAACAGCTCATTTACAGAAAAGTGAGGAGCTCGGCAACATACAGTGGCAATTTAAATTCCCCAAAACAGCCCAAAACCCACTTGGAGAGTGGAACCATCCTCCCAACACCACATACCAGTCCCAGGCCTCTTTCTCCCAAGACTGGGGTAGAGTTTCCTAAGTGCTGAGTCGCTTTGGCAATTATCAGTTGTTGGGATCACCACTCCTGTGATGGGGCAGCTGTTTGCAGAGTGCTGGATGGGGATGGGACCCACCCACCCTGCAACGTGACATCTGCCAGTCACCAGCACAGGGGTGTGGGAAGAACACCCACACCATTGTCAGTGTGCTGAGCCATCCAGTTCCCACTGCCAACACTCTCCAAAACAGCACTTCCAGTGCTGGAAGGCTGTACACACAGCTGTGAATCTGCCTTTCCACACGGTGAGAGCCACACCACCAGGAACCTCAGCCTCTCCATTTCACTGATGATCCCCTCTATTTCTGCTCTACTCTGTTGCAACTGGCCAAGATCTAGGCAAGACCACAAGTTAACAAAGGAAAACCTTTTTTGGCTTTCTCCACAGATAAAATGACCACTGATGACAAGCAGTACAGGCTGTATTGCATAGAAACAATCAGAGACACATTAACTCAAAAAATATCAACAAAATGCTTTTTTAGGGAGTAATGTTTTTGCATTAAAAAATACTAGCAAGATTCTGGAAACTCTTGTTCTCTGAACAAATTAAACTTTTTTTTTTTTTTTAAGACATTTTCTGCAACCTGTTAGCAGTAATCAACAGAAAAGGTGTGTGAGTGAGATAAAGGGTTTACAACCAGCTATGTCAATAAAATCTATGAAAACCACAGTGGCATAAACAGTCAAACAACTATGATGAAAAAACCCTACCTGAGTCAAAAAACTGTGCAAGAAGTGAAGCATCCTTCTGTCTTACCAGCACATTCTCACAGTTTGTCACGTTACTGCTGAAATCTTGACTAGCATCGTGGTGTGGCAGCAAATGTTTGCATGCATTTGTTTGGTTTGTAAGCCCAAACTTGGGGGGAATCTATTTGGTAACAGAAATGTTGCACTGAAAATATTTGCTGACAGCTAACAGGAAAAAGTAATGGCAATAACACAAAATGACAGCTAATTAAAAAAAAAATAATGAAAACTGGCCTGAAGTTAGTAAGTTTTACTTGGGTTAAAACTTTACATCCCTGGAGAGGAAAACGTTAGGCACCAGCTAAGCCTTTTTCTCTGAGTGACACTCAAAACTTTTCAAAATTACAGGATGAAGTTCCTCAAAACTTCAAAAAGCTCTGAGTGCCAGACAAAAGAGCTGAAGTTCTCTCTTTGCAGGCATATAAATTAATTAAGCCTCCCTCACACCAGTGATGTGATTATTCCCCCAACTGTAAATCTGCACCCTGGCCGATCCCTTTTCTGCGCTCCATCATTCTGACCCCAGCCTGGCCATTCAGGTTCCAGCCATAAACAAGGTAAAAGAGCTGCAAAAATTTCCTCTGCCCCTCCAGAAAAAAACCCACCATGAAAACGCCTTAAAACAAACCAAGAAATTGCTGCCAGTTCAGAATTGTTCCCAGACAAAAACCGGGGAGAAGCAGAGAGGTCATTCAGCACATCACTCTGCAAACACCATTTCCATCAGGACACAGCATCACACCAGCACTTAGGGGCCCCTCTAGCCAAGGCAATTTCAATTCAAACATTACCACAGCTCTTAGCTAAACCCTTGAACAGCTGGAAATTACAGTAAAAAAGTAACCAGGGAGGGGAGGGAGGTTAGGATGTTCATAGGACAAAGCTAATTCACAGCTGGTATCTCTGGAAATGCAAAAGGCAGATGCACAAGGCACAGGAGAGCTTGCAGGAGAGAAGCTGTAATTTAGGACCAGCGAGGTTCTTTTGTTTAGAGGCCTGCAGGTAGCATGGTAGGAAAAAGAACACAGAGAAGAAAGGTAATGCAGATGAATGACATCTGAGTGACATCTGTCATTCATCTGTCAGTCTGACACAGACTGTCTCAATACATGCTTGTCAAAGTCTGCCATAGAAAACCCAACAAGAGGTGACTCTCACAGTAATCAGAACGGGAAAAGGGCAAGGACAAAATCACAGCTTTCCCAGCAGAGATGGGGAACAGCTGCTTGGTCAGCATGTGCTTTCCTAAATGGTGAACACCTCCTGTCTGTGTGATGAGTCTGGTATCCAGATCCAGCTGCTGCAGACAAGCTGCTGCTTGACCATGTGCAGCTGAGATGGACCAGGACAGTGCCTGTCCCCTCTGCTGCACTGGTTAGATCTTGCTGCTCATGCTGTGTCAGGACAGCCTAAACAGAGGATACAACCTCCCAAAGCCTGGATACAGCCACGAAAGCAGCTGAATTTGCACTCTGTGACTAATCAGACAAAGGGTTGGTACATTCAGTAAGGGTGGAATGTCTTATAAAGAATATGATTATATATTTAATAGGGCCTGAATGCAACAGACAACAAAATTAATATGGACCATTATATATTTTCATGGTGAAATCCTAAGCATCGCTGCTGTTTTCTCACAACCAGTTCCACCACAGTTTTCTCCACAAAATGAGCATTTTCCTCTAGGAATCTGTATCTACCCATTGAATTTAAGGCTTATGACTTAACTGAAATATGTCTGTCAATAAACATACAGATATTGGTTACCTGGGAATTTCTTTTCTAAAGTAACTACAGTCACGCCTCCCTTACAAAGTTTCCTTTAGCTGGATGGACCAGGAAAAGGCCTCCTCAAATATCCTCTACTTCTATCAGATATGTATTTTTTGAGAAAAATGCATTAAAATATGTCCTTCTGCAGCATATGACAAATTCCATGTAATAACAGAACTTTCTCTACAAGTAGAACAATTTCCACTTCTTCTGCAGGATCTACTTCAACAGGTTGGGTCTAGAGGCATTAACACTCCCTTCCCTACAGGACTGAGAGATATTGATGTTTATGTTCATGTACACAGAACAACTACAAAGGGATTTCCATAGAAGTGAACCTTCTCAGTGAAAATGAAGACTGACACTGAATGTTAACAGACCACAGCTGGAATGCTAGAAGTGAGAAGTTCTTTTTATGACTATGGAGGAGACCTCTACTGTGGAAATACTGCCTAATAATCCAGCCTAGCAGAGCTCAGCAATGGTCACAAAAGGAATTTTGCCTTGAGACAGTCATTCCTCCTATGAGTCAGTCAGACTGTGAAACTTGATTGGAGAAGGTGTAGTTCTTGAATCTTTCAGAATACAGATACAACTGTGAGGACCACCCTCCTGAATTAACAGTACTACAGCAAGTCTCATTAACAAAAACTCATGATTTCCAAGGTAATTATTAACTCAGCTAGAGGCAGTAGCTAGCAGGGATGTTACTTCAACAAGTACAAGACAATTAGCAGGTGTTTAATGTGAGTCATCAAGCCTTGAGAAGAACAAGTATCTTCTTCCATATCATTCCTTGGCAGGAAGAAGTACTTAGCCTACCCACTATTTAAGTTATGAGGAACTGTCACATCACTGTCATTAGCATTGCAAAAAGCTGAAGATGCCATATTTGCTTGTTTATTTTTTAGTGTGATAACTGCTTAATGCAAAATGAAGTGAGCTGAGATGCTTGTGCCTCATCAAAGAAGCGTACACAAGGAGATGTTCAGGTAAAAGTCTCTCCCTTCCCCCAGCAAGAAATGCTAATTTTGCTTCAGAAAACCTTAGAAAAGAGAATCTGGTTGAGCTACTGAAGGCAGAAAAATGATCAAAGGGAGCGGGAGAGTTAAGGCATACCCCTGCTGTTAGTGACTAATGGGTTTGTTTCTTCTGCCAGTGTGTAAAGGAGCTGCAGTACCCATTGTAAGTCTCTGGAATTCAGCCTGAGTGGGAGAAGTGAAAGATTATAGAGGAGAGCTCATCGAGGGATGAATACAACTTTAAAGTCAAACGCACGGAATTACTATCTCTGCCGACTTCAGAGAGAGACTAAACTCGTGGCTAAATTCTTACAAGGAAATATTTTTCTGAAATGCATGCTGTTACTGAACTGCATGTCAGATTATTGCTACAAAGCGAAGGCAGTGTAGCTCAAAGATATACAGAATATGAGAGAAAAATAAGTGTACCTTTTCTTTTTTCTTCAAAACGAATACTGAGTTAGCTGTAGCAAACTAGATACTTTATCTTTCTAATCCCTTATCTAGCAACTGTGGGAAAGAAATGGGTAAGTGCTTATTTCACTTATTCTAATAGGATGTGGTGCTGTCCCAAAAGACAAATCATAATTCTTGTCCAAAAGCGTTCCAATCATATCAATATGATCCATCTTTCCTTTCCTTTGCTAATCTGGGAAATCTTTGTTTGTAAAAAATATTACTACATTCACTCTGGCCAGGTATGAGAAATAAATAATTTAGAGTACATTTTAAATAGAGATTATTACTAACATAAACACTCTAGGTGTTTGATTAGGAATGTCAATGGCTTCCAGCCACACAAGCTCGAAAACGATGCATAATGGTCTGTTAAACCATGTGAGAATTAACGATGACATCAGGTAATTTCAGTGCTGTATTGCCAAAAGACAGGAAGAAAGGAAGGAAGGCAGGCTTTTTCATTTAGAGTTAAATGCTCCCTGTAGTATTTGCAAACCTAAATATTAGAAGAGTGTACTGAAGAAAGCCTTAGAGGCTTCAAATCTTAACTTTTGTCAGACTCAGAATGCTGAGACCAGTAGATGGTAACCAAAGGACCTGGCAGAATGCAGTATCAGAATGGGTGATTTTAAACTCCAAAAACACTGCTAGTACATCTATTACATTTATCCTGTGTCACACTTTATTCTACAAGCTTTTTGGAAACAGAAACAGTAAACAAGTCCTTGTAAAGAAACTAAAGACTTGTATTTCAGATTTAGTAGCAATAAAAGGAAGAATCTGCATAGCTCTTGACCTTCTAAAAGAAAAATAACAATTTTCCACAAGCACTGCTTTTAAAGTTCATTAGAGTCTGGAGATCCTGACGACCTTTGTGCATCAGCCTTTATTTACAGGGTTTTTCAATCAATACATGCTAAATGCAGAACCAACCATTGCTCCATTAGATTCCCAGAAAACAGAGCAGCCTGTCATGCGTTAAAGGAAACTCCTCCAGGCAGCCTCAGAAAGCACCTTCCCCTTCCTTTTCCTGAGTAAAAAGAAAACTATAATCCTTATGAATGTTGAGCTCATAATTTCATCATGCATTTGATGAAATATAGATTAAATTTTGTTCAGAAGTGACTCTAAGGCAGTCACTTTCCATAAGTCCCTCTTATGTCTACCGGTGGAATTAAATACAGAAAAGCTTTACCTCTACTGCCTAAATGTACTATAGTCAACTAAGATTCAGCAGAAATCCTCTGGAAAGAAAAAGCATTGCTCAACCAGGACTTTTTCTGACCTTCTAGGTGATAACAGCACCTTGAAACTGCACATACCATATCTCATGTTGAGCAGTTTGCAAAGTTTGCAACAAGAAGATCGGCAAATTTGAGATGATCACAGTAAGAACATCAACCTCAGTCTCCAAACAATGATTGTAAAAGTCTTTTGAGTACATTATGAGCTTCCTCTTTGCTCATGAGGCTACAGTAATGAGTCTTGCTAAATATATAATGAAGAAAGACTTGAAAAACAGAACACACTCCAAACTGTCCCCTGATAATACCTGTCGAAGAACATTTACTCACCGTCAGACTGGCACCTTACAAACAAGATAAAGTATGATATGCAATTGCTTAAAAATGATTTTTTTAGGCATATGAAACCTCTTGAGAAACAACCTATCGCTAAACAGAATTACCATCACAGCCCTTAAATGAGAAAGAAGATAAAAGTTGCCTATTGATCTTCACAGTAAACTTTGAAGAAGGTGTTTAGCTCCTGCTGAAAGTGAAGATTACAATCTGAGAGTTTTGTGAACAGAAAATGAATAGTCCAATGTGAGACTATTTCACTTCAAGCAGATTTAAATAACACAAAGCTTGCAAATCAAGATATGCATGCAGTTTAATGTCAGTAGTACTCTCTATGTCAATTTTAATCTGATTCATACCTCAATATCTACTTTAGCCATTTGTGGATTTTGCTTTTCTTGTGAAAAGAAACACCTGTGATTAAATATTGATAAGTTCCCCTCTATCAGATCTACCTCTACAGATAATGCCATTCTCCAAAAATCTTATCTTAGCACTCAGAAAATACAGTAGCTCTCAGTTTTTGTGCTTCAAAAGAGGTGTGCATCAACTTGTAAGCTCACCACAGTGATGTTTTCGCAAAGATTCAATTACTCTTCATTTTCTATCCACAAATGATACTTGATTCTCATCTTCACTATAAGAAGGAACTTTCTTCAGTTTCCCCAAAATGATGAAGATTGTTACACATCTCCAAACTTCCATTTTTTTCATAATAGACCAGTCAGATGTGTAATCATGTAAGAAAAGCATTCTGGCTATTAATAAAGACATAATATGCTATCCTTGCTTCCAAGATATTTCTCTACTATTAATAATTTATGTTATAACTATCAACAGCTAAAAAAATATGTGCTGATTTATTGCCAAAATTTAATCAAGCTATTTAATCAAGCTACTAGTCACTATGGAGTTAACTAATCAACAGTATTTACTTTACACCCTTGTTTGGGTGTGCAGCCGTGTCAGTTTGTAGCACAGATCCCCAGATACCAAAACTGACTGGGAATTAACTCCCAGCTCCTTTAGCAGAAACTCCTGAATTCAGAGCAGGTGAGGGGCAATAGCCCTCCGTTTGTCTGGCACTAAATCGGCAGCACTGCCTCACGCTAATGTGGCACAAGCTGCTCAAGGTCCTCTAGGAGAACGCATAGTGTCAAGGAGCTTGCTCTGTACACCCTTAAAAATATTGTGGCAGGAGCTTCTGTTACAACAAAGCAATAACTTCAACTGAAACTTTCAGCCTTCAAAGGGAATAATCATCTTGTGTCCCAAAGTACAATATAAAAACCTACTTCTAAACAATTTTTGTCACACTGACATCCACTGCCCTCTGATGTTGGATGGAGCATCCTCAGGTGAGGCACTGTGATGGTCAGTTTCAAAACAATATTGCTGTTCCTGAGGAGGTAAAAATCTTTATTTGGCCAGCAATGAGATGAAAGATATACACAGTAGCTCTTTAGATTTATTTACTTTATAGGAACACTGCATATACTGCATATATTATTTATTTACTTTATAGGAACACTGCATGTATTGCATGTATTATTTATTTACTTACATTATAGGAACACTGCATATAGTCCATATATTATTTATTTACTTTATAAGGAAACTTTATAGCAACACTCCAAATTCTATGCTTCTATATAAAGCAGAACCAGGGATTTTCAAAGGAAAGGCAGCAGTTTTTTTTTTTTTTCCCTCAGCAGCACTTGGTTCTGCCAACAGGGAATGACACCACCTTGTCTCTGGCCAAAACCAGATTAAGACAAATCCAGCCCCATCTCCAGCTCCTCCTCCAGACGTTCCTCCCCTGTCACCCACTTGCAGCCACCTCCACCCACCAATAAACTGTTTGTGCATCTGTGCTACAAACAGGCTACAGAAATACCCAGGGTTTAAAATGAACTGCCAAAAGAAAACAAATCCCCCCAAAAGGCAGATAGCAGTGAGCAATGGCAATGAGAGAGCAAAAGGAGGAGAGGCATTCCAGCTCCCCAAGTCAGGCTGGGGCAAGTTTACTAAGATGTTTGGGCGCTGAAGAACATGCACTGTAAAACTGCAATTTTGGTGATTAATTGTACAATTTTACAACAGATAGGAACTTAGAGTTCACCCCCCAAACTCCCCTCTCCCAAAAATCTCTACTTTGAACTCAACACTTACCAACAAGCCTTTGATCAATACCGAAGCAGGCAAAGCCAAAACCATTAATGTTAATGTAAAAGCCTTTGTGTCCTATCAGTAATGCTGAAAATACCCAATTTTCATCTTACACCGTTTTTCCACAATATGCAAGAAATGAGGGCTCTCCATCCACACACACAGGTAAAAAGTTTCAAAGACAGTTTTACAGCTGACAGACTGATGAGCAGCCTCTGACATTTAAATGCAATTCAGTTTTTTCTCAGTAAAAATGAAGCTTCCAGAGTTTTATGTTCAAAATAAAGCTTATCTGTTAGAAAACTGATAAATAAAAAATTGATTTTTGTAGCTGGGTAGAAAATATATAAATCAAACTTTTAAGTGATACAGGCTTTTCCCAATTTTTGAACATCCTTTAGAGATATTTTAAATTGCAAATAGCAAAAATGCATGGTTTAGGCCTCAGAAATTTATCTGTGTTTACTGAACAGTCACCCAGGAAGACTGCACTGACTGTTTTCATTAATAAAAAAGGAAAAAAAAACGAAGATATAATTTTTTTTTGTGATATTCAAGTTATTTGATAGTCATTTCTTTGGTTATCAAGAAGGTGCAAAGTAGAATTTTAATCAAATTAGAAGACAATATCATAGCAATTATTCATGCATATCTGAATAAAGTAATTTTTGGAGTCAGATGAGGATTCCATCCTAAAATATCTTACAAAATAGTATAAAAATTCTCAGAAAATCAGTATGAAAAGTAATTAAAATAAGGTGACGGAGATAAGCATGAATAAGGAGCCTTGTTGTTGGGGTTTTTCCCAAGGCAGATTTTTAAAATCACAGTATCATCCCCTTTTTGTCAGACCAGGTTAAAGTAAATCACATCAATAGTTGCTTTGATTTTAGTAATAAAAAGTTGTACTTGACTTCTTGATGCCTACTTCACAACTTTCTGTTACAAATCAATTTTGGACAGATAAAAGGCATTAATTGGGCCATATTTAATCACACTTTCATCTAACAGGCAACACAGACAAGCCTTATTATCTCAACCTCTACTTGTCTTTGATTTTATGTGTCCTGTAAATATCTACTAGCTAATTTTTATTGGCATGGGGTCAAATTTACAAGCTGGTTGAGAATCAATCAGCATGGGAAAAAAAATGAAGATTCCGATTTTGAAGTAAAACTCACATTCTTGGACCATTTTTACTTTTTCCACATTTACTTTTTCCCAGCTTGAAAAATTCAACCTGGAAAACGGGGTCAGATGTTGCATCCAGTACAAAGATGTGAAACTGAAGTTCAGGGAACTGTTGTGGTGATAAAGAATGAGAGCTATCATCCCTTTCCCTGATGGGTGCAGCAGGACCCTGTGTTTCACCAGACACACTACAAACCTTGCTCCTTCTCACTAGACAAGACTGACACAAGCTAAGTGTACCTTTAGGGACAGGTTTACTGTAATGCCCTTTCTCACTAAGTCAGTTTAGCTCTTTTCTCAGCTCTGCTGAATCTCTAAAAATCACTACAGACACCTGAGAACAGTCTCAGCCTCCCCAGCCATGCTGTGGACAGTGGGGCACAGAGATACTGCACAACTGGACACAGAGCTAGTGCAAAGACAAAAATCACCCTCATGCTGTCTGAGCAGCCAAATAATTACAGGCACCCTCTTGGTAGGGAAGCGTGGGCCAGCTGTGAAACCCTCAGACTTGGAAATCAATGGGAATTTTCCCATTGACTTTGGTGAGAACTGGGTGGCATACAGAGCTCAACAACCTCATTTCAGTAGTTTTAACTCTCACTGAGTTTTGCCCAGCCTTCAGGATGAGCACCCAAAAGCTGTGAGGGTACCCATCCTGAAGTACTCAGCTAAAGGGCAGGGAAGGGGTGCACCACTGCAGCATCATCACTGCATACCTGATAACTGACTGGCAACAATCTTATTTAGCACCCAGGCAAACGTGGGATTTCCCTTTTGCTTTAAAGAAACAGAAATTTCACAGGCAATTATTTTCTTCAGCACAATCTTTTTTTTCCCTGTTCAATCTGTTACACACATAGCCAGTGATCCTGTGAACAGCGATGTATAAGAAAAATGTTCAGAATGTGTCAAGACCGTACTGCCAACATAAATAACTAGGTGTGTGTATGGGAACAAAGTCTTTTTGGGGCAACGATACAACAGGAAAAGCTGTCCCCAAGTTATAATATCCCAAATGTGTTGAAAAGAAAAAATCCTGTCCCAAAACCTTAATTTCCCAGAGTAACACTTGGAATGCATTAAAGTGTTCAGGTTATTAATATTAATTAATCAATTAATACTATTATAATTAATTAATTGCATAGTGCCTGGAGTCCTGGAAAGGGAACTTTATGTGTTGGAATAATAAGAAGATGGTATTCCACTCCTGCAGTGCAAGAGGAATTTTAAAAGATCACAACTTTTAAAATATTCTTAGCACTTCAATTCTTTTGCAGAATTAGTCTTTAACATGCATTTGGGTTTTGTAGCCACAGGATGGCATTCACTGCTGTGCAAAGGGTCAATAAAATGTAAAATGTGAGTAGAGCTTAGGAAGCATACTTTTTATCTGCAGAAAGGAAATATTTAATCAAGAATGATTAATATAAATTTACTGCCTTCTACTGATGACAGCCATTGATTCAAGAATGTAATACAGAAATCTTAACATGCATAGCCCTTAAGGTTCATTTTCTTACTTCATGGGCACCATGGCCCTCAATAGATAGATATCTTGCCTGACTCCAGTAAGCTGTGCCACTCTAAAAACACAGAGCAGCAATTCCAGCCTGGGATACCAGAGACTGCTCAGAACACCTCAGCTTCACTTCCATGGTTTATGGAGTCAAAGTCACTCTTTATTGGATTTATACAGGCTCTTAATTTACTGTTTATTTTCCCATTAGGGCAGTGTATGGGGTAGGTGTTGACACACAGCATACCAATGGGAGGACAGCTCGACTCAATGGATGGCCAAGGTGACCAATAATTGGACTGCAAATGTCAAAGAGTGGGGTTGAAAAGACAGGTATACCAACCCACACATACTTTTCCCAGTTGTGAAATGAAAGTTAAGAGTGGGGACAATCAGCTACTAGTAGTTACAATTTATAGAACTGAGTTTGAAGTCAGTGGGAAGCAGCACCCAATTAACAGCAGCAGAGGCATCTAAAGCGACTGGTGAAACGACTGGATTTGGAGTGATGAGCAGGAATGTCAGATGCAGACACAGCCAAGTAATGCCATTAACCTTTGTGAGATTGCCTCCCTGATAATGTGGTCTGGGGGACAATAAAACACTGCATGAGACAAGATGCCCAATTTGGGAGTGCAGGACTGATATACGGGAGAAGGTGGTGAATTTCCCTGGATTCATTTTATGGGCCTCCAATTAGCCCTCACTAGGTGAAGGGAGCAAAAGGAGGAAACAGAAAGAAGGAACCTCTAATGAGTTGCTTTGTTGGCTTTTAGCAGGAAAGATTGAAAAAGTAAAGTTTCAGGGGCTGCTTTGCTTTTGAGACTGTCTCAGGAGGTGTTAAAGGGGCAGGGTATAGAAATGGCCGTGTTGGAAACAGCTGTGAGGAAGCTCCTGATTTATGGGAGGTCTTGAACAGCACAAGTACATCCTGTCAGGAGCAGTGCAGGAGGCGTGATCCCTTGGCACAGGCAAACCAGATATGCCAGCCCCAGGCACCAATCCCCATGGTCAGTGCTGGGTCACTGCTGCAGATGTTCGCTCACGGTGTGGAGCCCTGGTTGACACTACCTAGAGATGCTGCCACTGCTCCCTCTGAGAAATCCCATACAAAATATATACAAACTTGCTCTCCAAAAGTGCATCCAGTTTTAGAAATGGAGTATTAGGAGCAGATCTAATTCATAGATTACTCATATGACAAAACATGTAAAACTGATTTACTGGCTTAGTGAGCCAGTTTGTCAATCAAGTGAAGTTCAAGTGCAGTTCCTGTTTTGGTACGTAAATCTGGTGAATGTGTCTCAATAACCTCCAGAAAATAGAGCGCAAATGTGTAATTTATTCAGCTACTACCTTTTAGGCATTCAAGGGCTAGTGGAGCTTACTGCACTCCAGAGAAACCAGGGATGTGTCTCAAGTTAGGAAGTCATGAGGTAGCTCTCCGCTATAGCTTAGAGAGGGAAGGGGACACCAAATTAACTCTGCAAGAACTGAATGAGCTGAAAAACAGCCCACAGCCCTGAGCTGGCTAATGTGCTTTGTCAGGAAGCTGGATAAATGACTGCCTCATGCTGAGCACTGTGCTGCAGCAGCAAGGATTTCTTTTGGGACCTGAGCAGCTTGCTGGAAGTTGGGCATCCGATCACCACTGTGATCCATCATCAGGCACCCTCCCAGGGCTGCAGAAATAACACATCTTCTGTACACTTCAGACTTCCTTTTATTAAAAAAGCCACAGCTTTCAATTGATACTTTCACACTGAGAGTCAGATATTATGAGAACTGAATGCCTGAAGAGAAGGCATTCAAAGAAAGTATTATTTTACTTTTAAAATGTCATTTCCCAGCTGAGGTGCTGCAGAGAAGACTGCACTCGGGCAGTACTTAGTGCGTTGCAACAAAAATAGTGAAAGATCCTTAACTGTACACACACTTGGTAAATGCCAGTGGGAAGGACAGAACAGGCTTTAGTATTCAATTCAATCCCACAAACATATGTCCAAAGCTACACAGAGAGAGTTTGTGCAGGTCCATTTGAACAACAGGGTTTTGGTGAGAAGGATAAGGAGTAAATGCAAATTAATCTCACATGTCAGTTAATATTTTGATTCCTTCTGCTACAAATTATGGTCTATTGAGACCATGCTAACAGACATCCCTCACTGCCTTCTGTCCCTCTCAGTCATCAGATATCATGCCATTTTGGCATACTTTGTTGTACCAGATAATAAAGCTCAGCTTAGCTAAAATGTGTGGTCTAAAATTTATGATTTTGTGGAAATTTTCCAAGTGTTTTTTAAACTGTGGTCAAGTGTTAGGGTTTTAAAATAGTGTGGCAATACAAAAAACCATGTTTTTATATTCTCTCCATTTTTTTTCCCTATGAAGTCTTTAAAATCTGAGAGTTAAGAACACTTGTTTTAGTTTATACAACACTTTAATAACTATCTAGAAGGATAGTGGAAGACAAAAAAATGCAATGGGAAAACAAGATCTATTTGAGGTTGTCGAAGAAAATATGAACTTATTTACTGGTATCTGGATTAAAGATAACATGCTGGATCTCAGAAAAGTCAAAGCCATGAATTGGACTGCTATTAGCAATATTTGTATTTTTTACTTTCCCAGGGAATGTGAGAAAAAATAACTCCTTATTTTGATTCTGACATTTTTGCTCTCAAGTGCTCATGTTAATCCCTGCTTTTGAATATTTAGAACATTCCTTGCCAAAGAAAGTATTATTTTTTTGCCAAACCATAAAATGTACTTTAGGACTGCTATGATAACATTTTCAGTGTCTCCGTATCATGAGAGATTAGCAAACAGCAATATTACATTTGAGAATGATGAGATTAATTCGTTTCTTGACAACTGAAATTTGTTAGGCTGTGAAAAGAAAATGACTGGTTTTGAGGGCCGATTTCTTTGCACTTGATGCTTCAGGGCCTTTGTACTTTTCTGTTTAAATCATATCTTCATAAAAAGTAAAATAACGGTTTGGTCTCTGATTGTTATCTAGCTCAAGTCAGATAAGAAAAACATTAGGATTCTTATGTGATGTGATAATATATTTAGGGAGAAAAAAAGTGTCAATTATGCTTAGTAAACTGATTCTCAACCCGATTAGAGGCTTTATTATCTCTAGGTATCTTGTAAATACCTTAATTTGTGTCATGTTACAAATTATGCTGAGAACTCCAATCTTATTTCAGCACATTTCACACAATGATGCCCTTTTACCATAACAAATTACTTTTAAAATGAAAAAAGAAAACCCCAAATGGCACAATTTTTTCAAATCACCACTATTTTGCTTGACATTTTCCTATCCCATCCAGTATATCCTTCTTGATCAATATGAATGTTTAGGGATTATATGGTGGAAGGACAGTGTGGTCATGTGGGAAAGATCTGAAAGATCAGAAAAAGAGGGAAAATACATTATATTGAAGGGCATTACAGGCTACAGTGAGAAGACTCTGAGATGTGCTGAGGCTCAAAGAAAATGTTGTGCATTCACTGTGTACTGGGAAAAGGTTCTCATCAAGTGCATGGACTGGACTGGTGGGCAGTTTTGTGAAATGCTGAGATTTTAATGTATGAAAATGATAAACCCATGAAAAAGAAAAGCACTAAGAGGGGAAAGACAAAAAAAAAAAAAAAAATCAGAGGACAGAGCACTGACAAACCACACGTGTCAAATCAACCCAAGGCTCACTCAAGACAGCAGAATTGGAGAGTTAGTGTTGGGATCCCTGCACAGGGTATTGCTGGGTGGCTGGATTTGGTGCATATAAATGGTGGTGGCAAGGGAAGTTGCTGTGAAAAAATTGCAGAATCAACTTTTTTTTAGCAACAACAAGCCTGAATTTGGAACAGCTGAAAACAGATCACCCAGGGAGAAAGAACAAATGGATGCAAATCTTGTTTAAGGGCATTTTTCTAAATGATGGATTAATTAAAAGGCATACTAGGATTTCCTATGCCCAGAAAGGATTTTAGTACAGATGCAATGCATTCCTAACTGAGGAAGAAGATGCTCCCCTGCCCTAAATTCGACTCTCAGCTTGGTATTAGCTGAGAAGGCAGGAAAATGAGACCTCTGCAAAATGCGTGTATGTGCATGCATGTTTGTGTGCTCAAACATTACAGACATAAATTAACAGTCTGGCAGCTGATGGGTATTACCCATGCTACAAAAAACATGATATTGCACTAAAGCAGACAATTCACATAACACAAAGGCTCTGTATATTTAAAATAGATTCGAATCATGTGAAAGATTTCCTGTGGCTTCTGCAGAAGATTAAAACATTGGTACATTCATATAAAAATGTGAAGATTTAGCAAAGCTGTGCACCCTGCACAATGAGTCTTTGTTTCACCAAGCACAGAGCCTGGCAAGAGAGACACCCTGAAAGAATATATGAGACCAATTTGGGCATGGTAGGTGGGCTTCAGCCCATAAAAAAGGGAGCCACCGATCTTAAGAAACATACAATGAAGAAAAAACCTGTTAGCCCTGAGCTAATCTGTGAGCTAATCCCTCAGTGAGAAAGCAACATTAGACTAAACTTCTTAATCCTGACTGAAAAGAAAAGCTTGATATAGATTAACCACAGAATTTGCCTTCACAAGCTTAGCATGAGGAATGATTTATAAAACAAGAAGGAAGACCACTAATACATCTCTCTCTGTTTCAACAGCATTTAACACAAGTGCAGACCTAATTTTCAAAGTATGCAATAAAACTTGATGTTTTAATAATACTTTTCCACCCATTTGCAGTGATCTAATGCTCTGCTATCTCGTAGTTCTGCAAAGAGAAGAGAGAGTTATTGAGTATATTTTAAATTGCATTTCTCTCATGTGTTCACTCATGCATTTCCAACACACCTGAGGAAATGCAGCCATGGGCACCACTGTCTAATTCTTTTATCCTCGGATTATTAGGGATAAGTTTAGGAAAATCATTGCTACTGAAGCCAGACTAAGCACACCACTCAGGATAAGCAAAGAAATTGAACTAGCCCCCAGCATAATACTTTCCCCTCTCCACAGTGACATCACACACGTCTTAATACTATGCTAGTTAATCATAAGGTAACTTTCTTGCACTACACCATGATGCTGAGTCTAGTGAGATTTTAATTAGGTCCAGAGGGTCAAGGAAGTGCTGATACACCCCTAGGCTCCCAAGAGATGCTCAGAACCTTGCAGGGTGACTGACTGCAGGCTGGATTTCCTTCCTGGCACAATTGTATCTTTTCTGCTATGCCTTTAAAAGTTTTGCAAAACGCCTGATAAGATAGCATGCAAAGTCTATCAGCTGAATATCTCCTTCCATGCTGAGGTGCTTAGAGCCAAGACCTGCTGCTAGAATGCTGTGGGTCTACAAGGAAAATCCTAAAAGAGGCATTTTGATGCCCAGCATGAAAAAGCCAACAGAGCTGCGCTTTGAGGAGATTCATTTCATGACCCAACGGTTCAGGTCAGTGATTCATGAAATCTGTAAAACAACCTCCCTCCCTCTGCAAATGTCAGATATATGCAAATCATTCCCTGACTAAAGCAAAACTGCAGGCAATCAGAAATGTGATTTTTCTAATGAGACACAACCACCATGGCAGACAGCAGTGTATGAACCAAAGCCTCAGCCCTGGGTGACTCTGATCTTGCCAAGATCTTCAAAACATAAACTTGAATGAGTACATGCAAAATTATCTCTATCTTGATACTGGGCTAGATTTTCATCTAAATAGGTAATTAATTAGTTTTTTATCCTGGGTGATAATACCAATTGCTCCCTGCCCATTTCCAGCAGACTCCCTGTCCAATGAAACATGATTTAGTAAAAATGTATTTGGGGCAGTATTCCACTGTAGATGGTACATCTCTCATCATATGTCAATGAACTGGGAAAATCAAATCTTCTCTATGAGCTGAGGAGGGAATAAATAAAATATGAGCTATGCTTTCTTATTTTAATACCAAATAAATTAACACAAGCTTACACTACACCTATAGAAGGTCTGTAAGCTCTGGCTCATTCCTGTAATCATCAAGCATTCACAACAAAATCCCACAGTTTTGCATATTGAGTTATGAAGATTTTTTACTTAGGAAGCTCATTAAAGATAGAAAAGATGAATGCTTTTCTTCATTATAATTGGTATTTGGTATCAATAAAATAGATTACCAAACAAATGTGAGATTTTTATTGCTGGACTAAAATCCTGCCATGTAAGAACTTCCACACAGTGTCAGATTAGCTGGATGGCTTAAACACTCTCCAAGAGAGGCCAGAGTCAGGTACTCTGATATAAATGATGCACTCATGGAGCTGTCAGTAGTGTATCTGTCCTTGACACGATCCTGGCATTAGCATGTGCAAAACAATTTTAAAAGAACCAAACTAATAATGAGAAAGTTAAAAGAATGATATTATTATTATTATTATTATTATTATTATTATTATTATTATTATTATTATTATTATTATTATTAATATCTTAAAAATTAAGATTGAAATCAGCTATTAGCATAAGGTGAAAAAGTAAACAGAGAATCCTCAGGGTTAACCTAGAAGTCAACACATTTTATGGAAATGTCACAGACGTTCTTTGCACACTCAGTCACTCAAGGCTATTGGTATTTCATTGAGTAAGTAAAATGAGCTGAGGGTCACTGCTATATCACTACTTGATATACACAGACCCATTCTTGCCCTTTCCCTTTGGTACATATATTGTGTCATCAGAGTTGTGGGCATATTTTCCAGTGGCTACCTGAATTTAAGATGGAATACATAATTCTTTTTTTTTTTCAATCCAAGTCTAATTTGCACCATTATTACAAATTTATAAGGAGGTATTTTTTCTTATTTAATAAGAAAACATAATTAAGATTCCATGTGCATGAAGAAAAGTGTTATTAAATTCAGTTTTCCCAATGCTTAGGCTCTGTTACTTGTGTTACTTCTCAAGACATTATCTAAAATAATAGGACATTTGGGAGCTATTGAAATTTGTAATAATAAAAGAGACCCATCTGTAAAAACACGATACCTTAATTCTTTTGCTGTTTAAAATTCCTCTTCATATCTCTTGCACAGAGACCACTCGCTTACCAATGGAATTAGTAATATTTTCAGTGATGCACTTGATAATTATTCATCTTACCAGATCACGAAAGTCAGAGACAACAATCTAGCTGAGGAGACCTCTTGTCACTGCAGACAGATGGATCACACCAGGACTCTTCCCTCATTTTGCTGTGTAAGACTTTCTGCCCCAATACACATGAGAGGCAGTGTGCAATGTCATATGTAAATCTGCCTCTGGAGGACAGGTTTAACCTCCAGCACCCCCTGCCCTTGGAAAATTGTTGTCTGTTTCTGAAGGGAGCAGCAGAAGAACACGGGGGGCAGGAAGGAAACCTGGATCATCACGGGGTCAGTGAGCTCAGTCTGTGCCCCTAAGCCCCGACCTCGTGTCCCTGATAGATCCAACACCACACTGGCCAGGTGGATTTCCCCTCTGGAGAGGTAATATGAGATGAACATGCTTTTGATTTTCTTTAGAACTGTTTGTTTTCTTCCCTTTCTTTCCTCCCCACCCTCCCTCTCTTCTTTTTTGCTTCCTTTCCTTTTTTTTCCTTTTGTTTTTTCCCCTTAACTTTGAAGTTGACATTAAAGTTCAGTGTCACTATTTGAAGATGACATTGATACATCTTCCATTGTCCTTTTAGAAGGCTGCCTCTACAAACAAACTGTCCAGCTAGAAATACTTTCAGGTGTTTCAGAAATAGTTAAAATAGTTTTCTTATTTCCAGAAAGCACAGCCAGTAATACTTTTTGAACTCAAGCTGGAAAAAGAGGCTGTTTACCTATATTTTAAACTTCCTCTGCATTTTCTGATAAGCTTCAGCGTTAAAAAGGGAAAGGCATGTGCCTTTGGACCCATTTAAACCTCAGACAAAATGTTCAATCAGACACACTGCCTCATTTTTACACCATCACCAGCATGTCACTGAGAAAAAATGCAGCTTTCTCTGCCAAATGTGGGCAATGCTAAAGAACCATGAAACAAATGCTTACACAGACTTGTAATCCAGGATTTAAGCAATCAATGTGCTGTAGAGCACTATTCAGCTACATAAACCCAATGAACTCCAGCTTTTGTAATTCTCCTGTAAAAATATACATGAGCATATTGCCACACAGCTGCCTATATTCTTCAGAAAATGTTGCAGCTTCTCACAAAGGACCACTGACTTCAGGCATCACCACTAGCAAAGGCTACAGCCCAAGTGAGCAGGCTCAACAACAAAACAAAGTTAAATTTGTCAAATTCTTGTGTGGGAGATGCTGCAGGAAAAGAGAAGGCTGGTGGAGAACACAGGCTGGTCCAATGCTGAGCCACCAGTGTGGTGTTTGTGGGAAGAACTGAGAGGTAGTGCTATTTTTAAATGCCACTTTGCAAGTTTTTAAACTCCTCTTCCCCTGCAAACTGTGGCCATAAACTTCACGGCAGCAACTTCCACAGTGATATGCTTTACCAAATTCCAAGTGGAATAAAATTATAATCCCTCTATCAACATTCCCCTCACATTTACAGCTCGCTATTAAATGAGTGGAAATTTGAATTCTTTTTAGAAGGCTTCAATTACAGCAGATTATCATGTTTCCCTCTAATTACTGCATATAAATACATGCCATGTAACACAGTTTATTGTACCCTTAGTGTACCTACAGTAAATAGAAACCAATGTGTTTCACTCAGCCCATGTATTTTGACACTCACATCAGATTTAGCAATTTGTCTCCATTACGACCCCTTGCACTGTTACTGCCATCCTCCCCAGCGCTGTGCTGGAGCTTCGCAGCAGGAAGATTGATGAAGCCTGTGTATACTGATTTGTGACAAAAGCAGGGCACTTGAGAGGCACTCTTACCATTCTGATAGCACTAACAGGGCTAAAAATTAGCTGCAGTAAGCCAGTACTCTGCTCCCACTTCTCCTCCTCTTCAATTAGGGTACATGACTTGGACCTTGAAAGGCTAAGGCTGCTGTAACACTATTTTTAAACCTATTGCCTTCAGTTGCTTTGTCACTTCTGAAGAGATTTAAAGTTCTGACCATGCTTATTAACAGCTACTTTTATTCTTTAGAGACACTTTGACTAGACAGGTTTTTTACTGTGACAAATGTTAAAAGATATTTTGTGAATGAATCTGCAGTGGTAAATTTAAATAGCTATTTTAGTGTTTTGGACCGACAGATACTACGGATATAATTTTCAAAATTGGCTAAATGTCTGAAGAGCCCACACTGCATGGGCTCATCAGGGAGAGACTAAACAGCCTCAGCACTTTAAAACCACCAACTATTATATACCATTATCAAGAGGATGGAGAGGTCATCTCTCACTACAGTCAATTCACCCCTTCAATCATGAAGTTTCAAAGACTGTTGCTAGAATTGCACACTGAAGCCTGTAACTCTTCTGGCTCATTCTTTTGCTAAACATAGGTCTTGACACAGCAATTCCCAACAAGCTGAACTGCTCAGTGGTGGGTGCATTTTGCAGAGGCTTTGTTGCAAGCATGAGTAACAAAGGCTCTGTAACAGAGTGTTTAGAAACTGCTCAGGGCGAGAAAATGTGCTCAGATCCATTTTCTGGGCTGAATGTGCAAGTTAATGAATTGTAGCCTGGATTCAACAATCCTCTCCCACCAAGCTGCCCATGTACACTAGAAAGCAGACCAGGAACTATTCATGTTCTGGAAATCTCAGAATCAGCTGACACCACACAAGGATGCAGATCCTGCATGAAATGCTTTAATTTTTATGCTTATTATAGGACCTCCACCACTCCTGCAGCTGCTTCAATAAAATCACACAGCAAAATCACTAGAGTTTGTAGAACTGTCAACCAGCATTAGGAGGCATCTGCAAAAACTGAGGGCAGAAAAAAACTGACAGACTATTTTTGTGAAGGGGTTTTTTTTTTTCCATAGCTCAAACTCCACTAACGTTCTCCACTTCTAGCTTCTTCTTTTTAGTAAATGAGCATAATATGAGAAGAGAATGTGAAGTATTAACATAGAAATTATTAGAAGACAACATATATGCTGAAGAAGGAGGAGTAAAAGAAGGAAAGAAGAGGATGATGTATTCAATTATTGAAGGAGAATAAAGCCAAACCACCTGAAACTTGCACCTCACTTGAAAATACATCACTATTCTCATTCACTTGCAAAGCAAGCAGGTAGCTCTCAGGATTACCTTTCCTCCTTCAGACTGTTATTTAAATACTTCATCCTAATGACAAAATATTTGAGAAAGTCTGTGAAATAGAACAAATGCTTTTGTCTTGCTTCATGTGAGAAAGTAATGTAATCAAGTGGTCATTTTCCTCCCATTTCAGGCAGAACCAGTCCATTAATAAGAATTCACTAAAGCAAGAGACCATCCTGTATAAAATCCAGTGACACCCAATTTAAACCTTAGCAGTAAAATTCTACCTGATAACAAGCACTGAATACAAGTTGCAGCTTTGCAAGGCATTCTAAATGTGTCAGAAAAAAATTAAGCCCTCAACCTGGGAGGTAAAAACATCATCACAATCAATGAAAAACCTGGGAGAAGCAATTCTTTTTCTACCCCTTCCTTCCAAAATGACAAAACAAACAAACAATACCCAAAAAATATCACCAGAGCAAACAGAAAATCCCAATGATTTTAAAGGGGAGTCAAATTCTGACTTCTTTGTGCATCTTTTGGCTCAGGGTCTAGACACGTTTCTGCACTCAGACTGGAACATACTCTTGGTAAGTTTAAGTCCTGTGACAGCAGCCTGAATTACCATTAAAAAAATCCATGTGGACACAGGTCCAGACATCTAAAGACAATTAAAGGAGGAATGAAGAAGAAATTCTCATCTGACCTCGGCCTCAGTACTTACTTTGCAACAGAATTCTCATGCAACTTAGAAGGAAAGTCACCTTTCCTAAGCATGGAAGCCTTAAAAATACACATCCAGTCCTTGCTGATAATTCATATTTCCTCTGGTACAGACAGGGACAGACAACTCCAGAAAAACAACTCTATGCCATCACAAGTGGTGGTCTGGACACAAGCAGTGGCACTACACACAACCACAGTAACTAACATCTGCTCCCCTGTATCACTTCATTTTCCTAACAGCTTCTCTGAAAGAGGTGGAAATACTGTTAACAATGAAATTTGCTAAGCAAATGCAGGCAGGTACTTACAGGGTATAGTGTCTCTGTCAAAGACAGGCTTATTAAAAATAATTAAAAGTTGTATCCAGGAAAGGTCTCTCAGTGGTCACACAGACACTGGGCAAAGGGGAGCAAGGGTTGCTAGGTCAAGAACTAATCAGAGCTTTTCAAAGGGAGCCAAGTTTGCGCTCCTTTACACCAGACCGACTCCTGGAAGAAGGGAAATGAAGCCGGAAGGGAAGCCCTGCACTTCTGGGAAACCACGGCTGTCTTGGCAATTACGGCCTCCCCAGGGGGTTAATTACACACAGACAGACAGGCATTTCAGAAAACGTTTCTCAGTTTGCCACAGGAACAGGCACAGCCCGGCCAGCCTGGCCCTGGATCCCAGCCTAGGCGCGGATGTGCAGCCGAACGCGCCTCCCAGGAGGCGGCGATGGGCAGCGGTTCAGCACCAGCTCCAAGGGCCAACTGACCACCGGGGCTGGGACTCCACAGTGTCCAATTCCCTTTCCCACTCACTGTTTCCAGGAGGGCTTTACAATGTGGTCATATCTGCACTTCTGCAGGACGCCCTGCTCCTGTGTTTCTCCTCTCCGTAGCCTGCTCTCCACCTCACTCCCCATTCACAAGCCTTGGAGCAGTGTCAGACACAAAGTTCTCTCTACTGCATCTTCAGCCCCAAAAATCGTGCAGAATGTTATTTTTTCAAGCAAGATGCGATTCAGGGGAAAGAACAGATTAACTTGTATTGATGACTAAAGCTGAATTCCTACAAGTAACTAATTTGTTTTCTTTTTACTATTAATAGTAGCACTCCCCATCTCTATGGGAATCCCTTGGAAAATGTGTATGTGGCATGTTTCGCTGAGATCGCTGAGGCAAACACATAAATCACAGAATCACTGATGTTGGAAGGGACCTGTGGAGCTCATCCAGTCCAAGCCCTGCTAAAGCAGGTTCATCTACAGCTGTCTGGGCAGGATCACATCCAGGCAGGTTTTCAGTATCTCTAGAGGGAGAGACTCTACAACCTCCCTGCGCAACCTGTTCTAGTGCTTTGTCACCCTCACAGGAAAGAAGTTTTTTCCTGATATTCAGATGGAACCTCCTGTGTTTTATTTTGTGCTATCTTGTCCACCAGGATTACCTAGTCCTTCTCTGCAGAGCAAAGCAGACTTACAAACCCAAGATTCTCATCAACAGACACACTTCAAATCAATTCCCCTTTTATTTCATTTGTGATTTTCTCTGACAGTATAAACTGGAAAACTTGAAGTTATTGGAATACATGATTGCATTACTAACTTTACAACTTAAATCCTAAAAAGGGAAAAAATCCTTGTATTTCCCTCCTTTTATTTATGACATGGAATGTGTAAAAATCGACAGTGAATTATCAAGGAAAAAAACCCAACCCAAACTTGTATAGTAATAATCAACCCTTCTCTCCTGTGTTCTGCACTAACCAAAACAATTTGGGATTTGTAGCAAATAAAAAACCTAATGAGTATGCTAATATATATTTTACTACATTTTGCTGTCAAAAAGTGATTGTACTGGGAACTGTTGTGTCCAGATGTTTTTTAGCTTGTATGGATTTGAAGAGCATTTCCTAGTAAGGGTGATTGATTATGTGGGACAATATGGCTCTTTTTACTTGTACCAACAGGAATCAAGAATTCCTTACTTCACAAATAGAGAAAAGAACAGAGTCAAGGAACTTTTACCCAAAGGACGAATCCCCACAGCATGGTGTACAGCAGTGTGAAAGAAAACACATGTGGCAAAACCAGTAGTTTTACAAGTATATCACTTCATATCCAACACATGTGAGCTCCTTATAAAGAGAAACATTCATCACAAGGACCAAAGGAATGGTTTAGATACTTGTTTTTAGAAGGCAATTTTTAACCTGAAAATTATTGTTAACAGTCCCAATAAGTGAAAGCTTAAAAAAAAATTTCTGATAATGCAGTGAATGTCAAAAAGTCCAAAGTCTGCTTTCATCCAAATTATCAGGTTGCACACTAGATCCAAGATGCAAAATTTAAACCAGTTTAACCTGGGAGACTAAAAGTCTTGGCAGGCTTAGGGTCATTCTACATATTTTTTAAAAATATTTTGCTCTGGATATTCTAAATTTCTGCCACAAAAAAATTTTATGAGCTACAGTAAAGGACTTAACTGAAGTAGATTAGAGGTGGAAAACAAGTGTTCAAGTTTTTTCAATTTTTTTTCATGCGCTTGCAAAGTGCAAAATATTTTATTTCTTCTGTATAATCAGGCAATTCCCAGCTTTGTGTGATTCTGTTATAAATGAGGAGAAAGGAAAATACCACTCTCCTGGAACAGCAAGAAGTGATTTTAAACTACAAAAATCAGCTAACCTCTTAACATGTATTTTCCACTTAAACTTACCTCTAAAAAATGTTCTGCTTGCTGTTCCCGATCCAATTTTCTAGATGTTGTGGTAATCAGACCTGTGAAAAAAACGATGATATTTGATTGTCAATATCATTGAAAAATATATATTTTTATCAACCTGAATACAAATTAATTTTTAAAACAGTCAAAGGGGAAAAAATCTATTTGAAGCTATATCAGACACAGATCTCTTGACAGCTGTCAAGCATTTTATTTCTCAGCCCAACCATTATCACTTTCTGACCAGCAATGAATCTTTTAAAAAAAATGCTGTGAGAAAAATAACTGAGAAACCGTCTATAGTTAACATGCTACATTTATTACAGTGAATGTAAAAAACTCACTAATGAATCACTATTTGTCTTATGATTAAGAGTTTCAATGAATCATTTGCATATGACTGAAATTCTTCTGTAAAAAACCTCATTAAAGATTTCAGAGTTCTCAAACAATTAATGGGATAGGATGCTGATTACTTCCACACCAAGAAAACTTGACAAAGAAGGTTATTTCTGTAATAATGGTTTCCATATATAATAATTCTAATATATTGAAAGTTTTGTTCTACAATTTTATCAGTTTGTTCCATGCTCAAACTGAGTCTTTAAAATAAAGTACCTTTTTACATGAGGATGATCAAGATATCTTTTTTAAGGCAATGTACTTCCATGACTGATTAAACTGTTGTGAGATTTATACCATGGAAAGAAAAGGAAACACTTCCAAATTCCCTTAAGAAAAGGGATGCATACCTTCTAGGAACATAGCTTAGTTTTTTATTTTGTTCTAACTAAGGATTTAAAGGGCAGATTTGGATTTTCCCTTGTACAAAACATTTCTTTGGATGGGAAAATGCATTATGTTCTTGTTGTTTGATAGACCAACTTTTCCTAGACATAAAGCTGATTTTGGAGACAACTGCATTGGGCTGACTTGTTCTCAAGAATTTGTCATCTTAAAGATTACCAAGGGAAACAAGAAAATAAATTCTTCCTGGATGAACTATTCTACTTATTGAATTAATCAGACCAGCCAAGCGTCTAAACACAAATCCATGATGACAATGAATCCTTAAAACACCCCATCAGCAACACCTGCATAAGACTTCTAGTCCCAGAAGTCTTCTAGAGCTACAGCTCCTCATATGCTATTACCTTCTCCTTGGAGAAATCCATTTACCTATTTTGGTGAGAAGGGGAGAAATATTACTTGGAAGTAATGGGATGAAATGAACAAAGGGAAGTGCACTCTGCCTCCAGGATTTCAGGCTCGTTACAAGATACATCAGACCACAGAAGTGACACCCAAGGGGAGGTCACAGAAATTAAGAGTGGATCATTATAATTATGTGGAAGAAGCTGGTGCTGGCAAAAAGCTGAAAAAACAAAACTGGTATTGCCTGCACCAAACAGTTGTAAGTATTCAAAACTGTTACACCATATGGGAGACATCTATCTACTCACTGCATCAGTTTAAACAGAAATGACAGCACAGATGATAAATTGGTGTCATTCTCACAAGATCCCCCCATGTCTAAAAAGACCTCAAAGACACAGGCAAGTAATTCCTAATTATGAAAGAAGTTCAACCCCAATAAATATAAAGATTTAAACTCTGAAATATCCCTATTCATCACATGCATGGCCACTATGGATATTTACCAAGCATAACCCAATCATAGTACAGAATATGATAATTTTTATATTATCTGCCACTTCCTTCATTCCTAATCTGCTATTGTGAACTCTACCTTACTTTATTCTTAAAAAAGAGATCTTTAGCTGTAAATAATAGAAGAGCCCTGTCCTCACCATCTTCTTCAGGCAGAGAAATTCACATTCCTTTTGAAGAGCAAGAGCTGACACTTGAAACTGAACATCATGAACTCTTAGTACTTGTCTTATAGTGGTAAAACTAAAACTACTACTACTGCTGCTCCTCACAAAACTACTGCTATCACAAAGGAGGTATCTGTGTTTAATGCAGAGCCTTTTTGACTGCAATAATTGTCAGAGTGTCTTCAGACCTGAATTTTCTTCCAAAAGAGATATATGAACACATAGCAAGTCTGTACAACAGAACTGCCAGTATTTTAAATGTAGCAGATCTCAGAGGATTATCACTCAGATTTAACAGCTGATCCTAAAGGGGGCAGGTAGCAGACCATCACCCTCAGTTCTGCAGACCTGACTGTGAAGCATGTTGATTGTGCGCCATCACAACGGCTTGTTTTTGCTTTAAAGGCAGCATACAACACCTATTCTGGGAAGTTTCATCAGGCTGCTAAATTAATGCCTAGAAATTATTTAATTACTGTTCCCATGTGTGTGCAGGTACAAGGCTTTAGTTTCCGCTCCTGTTCTCTGTCCCACCTGGCACCCACGATGGCCTCACTGCAGTGTCCTGGCTGCTCACTGTCACACACATTCCTGGCGTCAGGGACAGGTCACACTGTCACACACTACTGCTCAGAATATAACTACACATAAAATCAGGTCACAATTACTTGATGTTAATATTTATTGAATTATTGTAATGTCTCGGTACGGATGTGAATCTGGTTCTTTCACGCTACAAAACTGTATTTCAAGAAATTATGAAGAGTAATCATCAAAACTGAAAAAATAAATATGCCAGTTATGTCTAAGACTACCCACAGCTTTACCAGTCCAGTCTCAAAGAAATTAATTTCCTGGGTTTTATGAAAACCTTACTGTGTTCCACCCTCTTGTGTTCACTAGTTCATGCCACAGATACATAATAATAGCAATATTTAGCAGGATGTAGAACTTTATTTTTCAGACACTGGGGCAACTGAGAAAAACTTGCCTTTGCACAAGAGACAATATCCCAGTGTTACTCTTATCTAACTGCATTAAATTGTCATACTCTGTTATTAAAGGTATTATCTAAAGAAAATAACTCAGAGAAAAATAAACCTCAGGAAATTATGTTAGGCTGTGCTCCCTGCCTAATGTCACAAGGGGACAATGATAAAAAAATGACCCTTCCTTTTTTTCTTATCTTCAATATGTGCTGTAGCCCTTATGCACACCACCATATGGACAACCCTCCAAAGCCAGCTGGGAAATACAGCACACATTTATAAAAAATAGTCAAAACCATTAACAAGCTTCAGAAGTTGTTGCACACCTCTCAAACAGTTTTCCTCAAATATGCAGGGAAACATCATGGTCCTGCTAAGGGCAGGAGATATTTATATCTGTGATCTTTAAGAACATCCACAAAAGGGAAGAGGAAAATTGTATTCACTAGAGAAGTTATTTACAGTAACACCATCCACCAACAAACAAGGTTATGTCATTCTCCTCACAGAATTTCATACTTTTCTTTGATTTTGTGAGTTCAAATGTCTCTCTCTTCATCCTGGCACATTTGTTCCTCAGACCACATAAATAAGTTGTTTTGTGAAATTCCAAAACATTGTTTGACCAAATATTTCAGCTTTGAGACAACTTGCTATATGACACCCTGGAGATCTTACACAACTTGCTTTTCTATGACACCTTACACTTTTGCTGTTGGCGTATTTTTCCTCTCTTAATAAATAATAATTATTGTTCTGTTCCTGTTACAGAGTTTGGAAGTGCTGGAAGGTGAACACAACATGTCCCATAACACTGCAGGACACAGTCGCAAGTCCCAGCTGACACTGACAGGGGAACATTCTAGCAAAACCTCACTGGATAAGACACTTTACAGTGTCCCTGTAAAAGTAAATTCAGCATGTAGATGGAGAAGAAACAGCAATGTTCTTCATCTCATCACTTTAAAATGCGGATGGGGAAACCAGAGATGTAGGGTGGGTAAAAAAGCAGACTTGCCTTAGTGCTTAGATGCAGCTTTAGTGATACACAAGAAAGAACAGGAGCAACAAAGAAATTCTGAAAATTTAGCCAACACATCAGCCTATACAATCTTCAGCCAACGCATCATCTTACAAACCACCAGTTATAAGGGCTCAGATGTGTGATGGAGACATTTGAACACTCACCACTGATGCTTGGGGTAATGCTTTTAGCACACTGAGATGTGCTAAAGAAGGGAAAAGTTCAGTGAAAGATCAGACCCGCCCCGAGATACTCTGCACTTGCAATTAGTGAAGCCTGCACTTACTAGAGTGCAAATGAAGAAATGTAACTTATCAGCGAACATAGCTTGGGGTAGGTTTGATGTCATAGGAGTAATGCCAGGCACGTGTGTGGATGAATGCCCACGTGTGTCTGTATCATTGAATATGACATAAAACCAGGAATAGTTACAAATTCCACAGTATGACTAATGCTTTATAATTTTAAAAGATTTTTTTTTAGAATTCGATAAAAGTGAAGCATTTAATCCATGCTCTACATTCAGTTGGCTCTCATTTCCCAGAAGAGTGCTCACAGAAATAAAACCTCTGTGTGCCTGTGTGTGCTGAAGTAGCCAGGCAGTGCTATCCAAATACATACATATATACTGTATGTACAGTCAAATATTAGACTATGTATATGCATGTGTGTGACATTTTGCATCTACCCCAAAAGCTGAATATTAAAAGTTACCCTAAAATGCACATATTTACAGAGGAATATTTAGCTCTAAGGTTTACTGATGTTCATTCTTTCCATATATATGCATTATTTGAAGTATTTTTGTTGTAAACAAATAAATTAATTAATCCACATTTCTTGTGTGGACTTAGCCACGGAAGAAAAATTCACATAGGGCTGTAAAGTGCAAAGGCTATGAATGAGGAAATCTTGAAGCATTGGTGAGTTTGAACAGTATTACACAGACAGAAGCACTGCTCTGGGTTTGCTTCTTCTGATGCTTATTCTCTGCACATCCAGAACAGCCCATGGCTGTAGGTGTGATAGTAACTAAACTGACCCTTGACTTAGAAGAAATTCTCATATTTTTCAGAACTATGGCACTTAGAGACCAAAAATTAGTTTGCTACAGGCTATTTTTGGACAGAGATTGAATTTCCCTAATATGGCTGTGAAGCCAAGGAGAGTTCAATAGCCTTCTCCTTATGAAATTAAATTATTTTCATTCAACCTGTGGATGGATAACCTTACCTGAGCTGTTTCCTGAAGTACTGCATCAAAGATAACAGAATCTGGCATGGAGGGACAGCATATTTTACTGCTATCTCTGGAAGGGCTGCAAATTTTACAGTATCAGAAACATTTTTTTTTTTTAATGAAATTCTGAAGAACTCCTTTATTGATTTTTTCATTCTGAAACTTTGTTTAGGTGAAATATGAAAAAAATGTAGGACAGGTAATAAGCAGACTAAAGTAAAAGAAACCGAATAAATTTCAGTTTTAAGGGGAAGGCTGAGTGTCTTCACAGAGATAGGAAGCTCAGAAAGAAAGCAACATCATCCCTTTCCCTGGCAAAAGATTAATAGGATACATTTACTGCATGTTTTACTGTCCATTAATTTTTTTTCTTGCTCTGCATATTCATTAAAAAACATTTATTAAGAAAATACAAGTGGGGGTTGGATGGATTGGAAGTCTAATAGGGGACTCCAGGTTATTATTCAGGGTTTAAACACAAGCTCAGAACAGACTGCCCGGCTCCAAGTCACAGCAATAGATGCTTTACACCCTGGCCACTCATTGTGGAGTCAGGAGCTTTTCCTGGGACTTCCAGGCAGCACAGGACCATGTATGTCCCACGACACACACACACGGATGGTTTGGATGGATTAGCCGAGGTCTGATCTGGAAGATTTCCAGTCCCTAGATAATGAGGGACACTGTCGCCTCATTCAGACACTGATTCTCATTTTCAAAGAGAAAAATTTTGAAATGGAAACAGGAATATAAAATTAGACACCTTTCTCAATGGAGCTCTTGTTGCCTGTGAGATGCTCTGAGCATCCTGCAACCACTGCTCCTATCCTGTCACAGTCCAAAGTGGATGCGCTTCCCAGTTTGCCCTTCTCAAATACCGCAAGGAACAAGTATACAGAAAGAAAACCATGAGAAGATATCAAAAGAAACATTCCGTAGAGTTACCCTTGAAAGATCTGCTTGGAAAAATAATGCCTTGGGATTGCTTGCTGGAAGTGCAGCCCTTTTAACCCAACCAGTTAAACAGACAAAAGGAATAAGTAAAACAAACACTGTTTTTACAAAAATGTTCTATAAATTCAGTGGCTGGTTATACACGCTGCTCATTCACCAAAGCCCTAGGGCTGAATCGCAGAAATTCATATGGGAGTTTATGGGTTTACTAGAAATCTACAATATTTATTAACATTACACACAAAGGTATGAAACAGCATCTCCAAGCTTTTATGAACACAGAAGAGAGTACACAGCTGCTGAGAAATACAGCCATCAGTTGTCAGCTGTCCCACTACTCTTTGAAAGTAAATTTAAGTCTTTAGATGGATTAAAGGCAAAAAAAAAGAGCAGCCACAATAAATAGCATCAGGATTTTCACCATATATTCAGGAACGTAAAACAATTGCACATTCCTGACCATAGAAATGTCGAAATGAATAGCAATAACCAGGGTAATTCTATTATCCACAGGCAGCGAGAGGCATTGTAAACACTCTAACAGCACATTCATCTCCTGCAATAAATTAGGGATCGACAAAGCAAAATTGAATTTCCAAGATAAATGATAGAAAACGACGTACATTTTACTTGGAGATGTAAACAAACATATCATTTTATATAATTACACATGTAAACCTCTAATTTAGAAAGACTGTATTCTGATCTAAATGAATGATACTTCATTGAACAAGAAAGAGAACCCACCAGGCGAGCCTGTGCAATTACGTGGAGGACTGCTGCTTTATTGTTTTTCCTGAGGTGACAATGAAAGTGGAACGACCTTTCTGAAACAAGCTAGGTATAAAAAAATTATTGCTTTTTAAAAACAGTTACATTTTCTAGTGCGTGGTTATGCCTAAAAAAAAAAAAAAAAAGGAGAAGCTGAAGCAAAACCTTTTTGTTCTTCTTTCGTTGTCCCTTCTGTCTCTCGTTAAAGAGTTCCGTCAGCTTATTGCTGAAAATATCAAAACTCTGAACAAAATGCACAGCAAACATTCACTTCAATGAAGGTTTTGGATTCTGCTTTCCTTTAAAGGCAGATTCTGGCTTATTTTTTGTTCCTAGAATATGTTTAATGTGACAATATGGTGTGCCAGTCTGTTCTGCCTGTAAAACAGGGGGCTTTGAGGGACTCCCTTTCATTCTTTAAAACTCAGCCAGTGTGGTCCCAAGGAACTGCAGGCAAAGCCACTAATTTTCTAAATATTCTTCTCCTCTTGTGGAGTGGCCAGGTTTTCTGTTCTGTGTATTCTTCCTAAATGGTTACATGCACTCCTGACTGCTGAATACGCCGGTTTCCAGACTGCATTTATGAATAATTTGCACCCTCATTTTGATCAACTAAACAAGACAAGCTGCATTGGCTCTTTCTCACCTAATAAATTTGCTGTTACCTTTCCTGCATTACAGTTCCAACTTTCATCCCTCCTAAGCCTGATGGATGGAGAACACTGTGCTCCAGATGAAGTCTACACATCCACACTAAAGCAGCCTAACTACTGATTCCTGTGGATGCATCTAACAGGGAGCAGAAATCTCATATTAGTCCTCAAGGACACGGTTTAGTTGACTCCATTAATTAATTGCTACTCTTCAAACTCCCAGAGATCCTTTCTTTGGTTTTTGACTTTTTTCCTCCCTTCCTTTTTTTTTTTTTCTCCCAAACCCTCCAGTCTGGATGATGCCTTCCAACCATGGATGAGAGCAAAATCCCTCTTTTGATGCCAGCATCACTGAAGAAACCACCACGTAAGATCATTTGTCTAGCCAATGCTTGAGATAATCTGTTAACGTATGCCCTTCAGCATGCAAATTCTTTATTCAAGACTCATAATTTTTATTTCCTCCTCAGCCAGGCCCATATGCAATATCAATTCAACAATTCATCTCCGCGTCCTCGTGCCTCATAAATTCTGCAGTGCAACCGTATCAAATGCATTACTGAAGTCCACGTAGATGACACACAAAGTATTTCTTAGAACATCATTTATCTTATCCATGACATCAAGATAGGCCGATACGATTTACTTCTGGTAAACCCATGAGCACTTTTATCCCATTTTCTATTTATTTTCATGTTTTTAATTATACTGTCCTTCAAAATCCTTTTGAAAGCCTTGCAGTTGACAGAGGTCAGACAAATAGTTCTGTGACTGCAAGGCTTATTTCTTCACCCTGTCTTCCTGCTCTTTGCTGCTGACATTTTATTTGTTATCTCTCAGCAGCATGGCTTAAATCTCAAATTTTATAATACCCCTCAGTATTTACTTGCTACAGGAGTCATATTTAGGTGCCAACTCTTTCACATTTCTGGAGCAGAAATTACCATCATTATTCTTACTTGATATAAGAGTGATGGCAGTGAGTTGTGCTTCGCCAGGAAGAAGCCAAATCCAAACTCACTGTGGACATCAGGATAAGGTCTGCAAAGGTTGCTATGCCAAACCACAGTCACCACCTGACTGTGGTCACTTTGGACTGCAAATGGCTTCAGGCATCTCACAGTGATGTGCTTCTTGAACACAGGTGGGATGAAACCCAAAGTGCAACCCAAAATGCCTGCCCACTAAAATGATCCCTCAGGACCAACCCTTAACATTGCAAACACAGTCTGCAGTCCATAGCTGCAATATTTATATGGTAATATTCAACGTGCCCAAGCTGCACTGGCCCCTGTAGCACAACTGATGAGCAATTTCTCCGTGCTGTCAATTTTCGCCTGAGTCATCTTTGGGGCTGTGATGCTCTAGAACAACCGAGCAAATGCCCTTGAGGGACTGTCCCACAGGGGCTTAGCTCTTCTAAAACACTTCAGAGATAAGTTCAGGCTTTGTAGGATAAGAAGGTTTTCAAGTTCAAATGCTTTATTTAGGCTCAAACAAATATGTAAGAATAGAAATAGCAATCATATCTTCTTTTGCTTTCTTCCCTTCAGAAGCACAGTGCCACCTAAAAACCTAATTGCTAATATGATGCCTCAGCACAGATTCTAACATCTTCTTTGCATCGCTTCCATTTTCAGGCAGAAATTACAGAATTCTATTTGGGCTATAATTAGCATATCATTATTAGAGGCAAAAATAGCTATAAATATATCTAACTGGTGGCTAGCTTAGTAACCAGCACACATCATCATTAAACAATTTTCTTTAATTTTTTTGCGCACAAAGGCCTCATAAATCTGCAAAAGCAGCAGCTAAGCCTAACTAGACTCTGGATATAGCTTATGCTGATTAACTTCACTGCTTGCAGGAATGAAGACCTATAATATCTGCAGCAAGGGTGGTGGTGCTGGTGTCACTTTCAGTGGAAAGGAGCTATGCAAATATTCTGTACCTAGGACCTGGATCCATAATGACTTCTTGTTCGATCTCTTTTTTCTGGCATATTATAACAAAAGAAGGAAAAAAGAATAATGTAAGAGTCTCCAATGAATGCTTTTGTATAAGACATGCAGAGGTCACAGCATGATGAAGTTCTGGTATTTTCCCTTCTCAACAGTGGAGGAGGTGCGGAAGGTGCGCAGGGCACAGCTGCCACTTTCCCAAGTCTGCACACCCCCATTGCCTCTTAAACAGAAGTGATTCTGCATTTTTCCCTCAACCGAGCACTGCTCTCACCAACAGAAAAACAACACCAGCTTTTTCCCAAAATGTGTTAAAACAAAAGGTGCCAATCCCTCATGACCATCAATTGTCACCCGCTCAGTGAAGCACAATGGTGAGAGTGGTGCCCTGAGCTACCTGCAGATCCCCCAGGTCAAGTCAATCTCATCTTCATCTCTAATAAGAAAATGATTCATATGTGAGGTGATCTCGCTGAGGCAGAACACAGAGCTGTGGAAAGAAGCCTCACAGAAAAGATATACAGCCCTCTTTCATGACATGCAACTCCCACTCAGCACAGTCAAGATCTGCTGCCTTTCCCAAGGTGGTCTCTCCTGCCTGAGAAACATACTGAGACACCTCTGTTAGATTTCCAGCTCACCCTCTGTCTTGGTCTGTAACCTGGGACATTTTATGTCTCTGTGCTTCAGCTTTCCCTTCCATAAAACTGGGATAATGGGTATGTTTCTTTCTAAAGTGCCTTGTACTTTGAGGAAAAAAATTACTTCTTGTAAGATATTATTAACTAACAATATCATAAAGCTCAGTGCTAACAGCACTAAGCATTTTCTAAAATTTGCCTTTCTTTTGCTTGTCTGAGCACAGAGTTATAAACTGTTATCAAAGGCTAAAATACAATGTTAGGTGTGACCCCCACTTTGGTGGCTCAGCACATAACAAATAGCAAAAATGCACAGCAAAACTAGAACAGGGACAGTAGCTGCTTTTCTCTGTGAAGCCGGCCCAGTGCCCCAGCCTTGTGAAACAGCTCAGTCCTTTGAGTAAATCACAGAATCACAGAAATTCTAGGTTGGAAGAGACCTTTAAGATCATCGAGTCCAACCCATGTTCGAACACCTCAACTAGATCATGGCACCAAGTGCCACATCCAGTCTTTTTTTAAACTCTTCGAGGGATGGTGACTCCACCACCTCCCTGGGTAGATGATTCCAATATTTGACCACTCTTTCTGTAAAATACTTCCTCCTTAATTCTAGCCTGTATCTCCCTTGGCGCAGCTTGAGACTGTGTCCTCTTGTTCTGTCTGTTGTTGCCCAGAGAAAGAGACCGACCCCCAGCTCACCACAGCCACCCTTCAGGAAGTTGAAGAGAGTGATAAGGTCACCCCTGAGTCTCCTCTTCTCCAGGATAATCCAAGTTCCTTAGATGCCACCCTCTTGCACAGGCCTCTTTTAGAAATATGATGGGTATGAATGAAACAGGAATGGAAGCATGTATGCGTGAAAGCACTCAAAACCACAGTCAGGTTTAAAGGAGTGGTCTATACTGCTCACCAAGGAGATGTCTGGGGAACATGCTGATTACATCTGGGCACACTGCTAAGGTCCCAGCACTGACCTGTCAGCAGGAGATCTGTGGTTTGGTAACAGGAGGAGGACAACAAGGTTCCAGCACATCACCTATAATATCATGCTAAGAAAAGGACAGATGGTGGCCTTAAAGAGATCCAGGATGAGACAAAGACAGTCAGCAATGAGTTACAGAAGCAGAAATATGCCAAATTGCAATGCAAAGTCCTGTTAAGCCCTATATGTTTTGGAAGACCTGTTTAAAACAAGACCTGTTCAGTTCCTTTTAAGTCAAGAAGAACCCAAGAGACACAGTGAGGACTTCAATTTCCCACAAGAGTCATCATCGCCACAGCACTTGGATACCTACACCTTGGTGTGCAGAGTATGAGAAAACCAAGTTTCAGATCAAGTTAAATAAAATAAAATGGCCTTCTCCCTTCACAAGGTCTCACACTGAGTTTGCTACAATTAACTCTGACACTCTTATTTCAGCTAGTTTTAATCTAGGCAACTTCTCACTGAAATGGATGCCATGTTTAACTACCCTGCTGACCACAAGCTGAGGAGAACCATGAGGATAATACACACACCCATTGTGAAACCTATTCTGTGCTAGCCTATCATGACTCAAAAGCTGGTTGTTATTGCACTACTGGATACAAAGGCTCCAAGGCAGAGTGGGATGCTTGGTGTGCTCATTTGCATCTCATTACCCAGCATGCTCTTCCTCCTCAGTGCTATTTTCATAGTGGCATTGTTGTCCGAGCCCTGGGAACAAGTGAAAAGATTTGGTGACTTTGGATGCATGCAGTTCTTTTCTACTTGCTTTGCCCTCCCTTTATAATGAAAAGCTTTCCAAAGTGGTGAAAATGAATCGATTTTCCATTTTTAAGGCTGTATGGGTGTGGGTTTGTTTTTTTTTTCTTTTACTTTTTTTTATTTTGGGGGGTTTTTTTCCAGTAATTTAAGCTATCAGGAGCAAATCTTGAATAACAAATAAGATTACAGAAATGTGAGCCTAATGTTCCTCTCTACAATGCACTCAAGCATGAAGGTTTTGATCGAAGAGTAAGAAATGAGATTTAACTTCCTTCTGATTTAAGTTTCATTTGTACAAAGAACCTGTTTCAGCAAAATGTGATTGCAAGCTCATTATTCAGCGAAGGGCAAATATCTTCAATCGCAATCTAGTGCGATCAGCAGCTTTTTCTGTGTTACAAGCCTCAGTGAAGAGAACTGAACATACTGGCTTCTGTCATTGTCTACATCTGACTGTGATGATTTCACCCTGTCCAATTCATTTCAAAAGCTGTAGCTTCCAATTAAATGTATAAGTTGTCAGCCAGAGTAAGTGTCTATCATTTGAGCCAGATCAGTTTTGGTTTCTGGCAGTTTCACTGCATCAAAGGGTTGATTTACGATCAGTTACATTTTTTTTATTCAGTACTGAAGGGAGTAAAACTGCCTCAAACATGGGACTCAAAACAACACTGAGTTACCTGTTTTCCATAGTTTTCAGTATGTTTTAACGAGTTGGAAATAAAACTTCATTCCTCAGTGACTTGATAGTTTGAACATGCACTTAAAAATAATTAAAAAAAAAAATAAACTCCAGGCAAATATAAGAATCTTAAAATCATGTTCTTTAACAACATCTAGCACACAAAGATTACATTGTACTCTATAACTGTCAACAAATTCAGCACCAAAAGCTTGGGTGAGGCATGAGGTTAGCCCCTTCTCAAGTTAAAAAGACTTCTCCCATTTTACAGATAAGGGATCTTAGCTATAAAAGTAGAACTATGTGTTGAAGACTGGTGCTGTGCATAGCAGAGGCACATTTAAAACACTTCAGTCTCTCAGGTTCATGTTTTAAGAATCTGAGGAATTTTGAGAGTCCTTTTTGAGGTAAAAAATGGGTAAATGTAGGTAAAAATACTGCAAAAATACTTAAGTCTCTATGCAAGGAAAAACTAGGAGTTTTGGGGGTTTTAAGGTTAAGACTCAGTACCTCCTTAAAATATGCAGAGCATTTGCTCTTTGGGATCCTTGTGGCAGGAGGCTGAGTGGCATTTCACAGCAGGATCCCGTGATGATGCTTTGAAGTGTTTGTGCTGTATAACCCTTGATGAATCAATTAGGTCTCCTCATTCACCCAAATTATTCTTTTTACATGCAGTATTGTTTTTACAGCAATAGCACAGCCCTAAATCTAAAAACTGGTCCTGTAGGATCCAAAAGGATCAGGTTGTAACTACTATAGGTGGTGGCTGGTGAAATTGAAACACCCAGAAGTAAAAGGTAGATGGATCAGGTTTTAAAAACATTTAAGATATATTAAAATCTTAAATCACTATCAGGTAGCTTCTTAACAGCCTGCATCTACTGAGGCACCCTGAGCTAAGAGCCACTGTGTGGGGAATCAGGGAGACATGGCAGGAGTTGGGAACAGGGACTGGAGACTGTGTGGCAGGTGGGATGGGGCTACATCAGAGTCAGGACACGCACAGATCTACTCCCAGGAACTAAACCACCCACACTAAACTAAACACCCACTACTCCCAGATCTACTCCCAGGAACTAAACCCCACTGTTTCCAAAAGGGCCATGATGTCTGGTAACAGTGACAGACAGCTCAGTGAACTGCTGAGGACCTGGACAATCCTACTTAAAGAGTGGTGATGGTGGTCCAATACCAGGGGTGCAGAGAGCTACAGTGGCCTTTGCTCTTCCAGAAGAAATGCTTGCATGAGCAAACAGAAATGATTCAAGGTAGCCACAGTACAAAGCAGCAAAATAATGAACAAGAGTTCATTAAAAAGTGAAATGAGCACACGGTTAATTAAAAGTTCACTAAGACACTCAATGCCCCAAATTAGTTTTGTTTTGTCAGTTAAAGTTAAGTGAGATTAAAGACATTTTTAGTACATGGATTTTACCAAGAGTCAGTAATATTTCTGCAGCCACACCACCAAAACCTCTCTCAAAGCCATGTCCAGCACAGGTGCCTTGGAACAGAACAGGATCCTGCTTAATCAGGACATGCAGGACTCACTGTACCTGCGTCCTATCCAGCTGACAAACATCCTTGTACAGTCAAAGCAGAGAAGCAGGCACCTATTAAGCATGATTTATATGGGGTTTTTAGATATTCAAGCTAAGAAGAGATAAAATGTAGTTTAGAGGTATCTCTCTCCAGTCACTATAAAGGCATTTTACAGATGGTGCAGATCCCTACAGTTTGGGAGGGGGAGTCACAGCCTTTGTGTCCTAAGAAAAAGCCCCATGAGGCAGATGAGGGAGGCAAAATGGGATTGTCTCTTACCCCTGCAGGTCCTACTGGATTTGGGGCCACAGCCCCAGAAAGAGCAGCCCCGGGAAGCTGTGAAGCAGCTCTCACCTCCTGCTTTAGGCTACATCACTCTCTTTCCCATCACTGATATTTCTCCAGGAGCGTGTGCTGGCTGGCCCCTGCCTGTCCCTGTGCAGGAAGGGACGTCTCCCGTGCCGTGGCTCAGATGGCTCCTTCATCCCCCAGCCACTGGAGTTCAAGGAGGGAAGATAGCACCTGCGACCCCTATTTCTGCTGCAGCCATAAATTCAACTTTCCATTAAATTTTTATTTCTAGGTCAAGACAAGAATGATAGATTAAAAACAAAAATAGCTGAGCATTCAGTATGGAAGCTGCTGCAGCACAGCACTTCAAGCCTGCCAGAGCCCAGACAGCCTCCAAGTATGCCAGTTATTGATTTTTGTACCAAAACATTTACACTGGCACAACCCCCAGTGAGTGCAATTATATGGGTATAAAGGTGCTTTATACTAGCATAGATTATGAGATAAACAAGCCCATTTATACTGCTGTAACTGCATTCACTTCTGGGTATTTGTACTGCTTTAATGATACCAGTGTAGTTAAAGCAAACTTGTGTCTACAGACAAGCCGTCACCCTGATGGTAATTAACACGGGCATTTCCAGCCACCCTCAGCAGCTGAGGTTAGTGTTGGAAATAGCAACTGACCCAGAACAATTTGCAACAGCCTCAGAAGCCTCTATAAAATAGCTCCACCTTCAATTGCTTTTTCCACATTTGCGGGAAGGATGTTTATTGTGCCCTTTCTACCAGGCAGCCCCAAAAGCTAAAAGTTGCTTGTGGCCACTTTTCTCTTGCAGCTGGCCAGCAAAACAAAACAAAAAAATAATCAATTCACCCAGTGACATTCTGCTGTGAAAGAGCGAAGGCAGCACAAAAACGCTGATAGAAGTGGTGGTTAACCCTGTGCTACCCTCGTTGTTCCTTATTCAGCAGCCCCGGGTGCTGGAGCAGGGGGAAAAGGGGCTCTGCCATCTGTTGCAGGGCTGACATCAGCCCTGTTTGCTCAGGCACTGCTCCTCGGGGCTGTGTTTGCATCATTAATCAGCAGCAGCCCTGCGCTGGCCCATTCAGCAGCGCCTCACTCGGCTGTCAGCTCTGGAGAACCTCGCTGCAGAGAGGAGCTGCCAAAGTGCCCGGCCTCGCTCACAGACAGCCTTGGATATACACCAAGATTGCTTTGGACAGAGTATTTGTCAACTCATCCTGGGAGAAAGCGAGCCCTGCACAGTACACAACTTGACAAAGGGAGGAAAAACAATCCCAGAAAACCACCCCCATCTCCCATATACACTCTCCACAAGTTAAACTTCAAGCCACAGAAAACCACATTGCTCTTTCCCTGAAACCAGGCTTGCCAAGAGGCTGCTTAACCCATCAAAGTGATAATGGACACACATCACTTAATTTTTTCCCCCTGAACAGTACCAGCACAGTCTCACAGGAAACAACAAGAAATTCCTTCAAAAAAATAAAAGGAGATTTAATAAAAAAATGGGCTGCCAATGCAGACAGGGAGCAATGTTTCCATAGGAAACACTGGGGAACAGAGGCACAGAGGGGCTTACTGATTTCCTTAAGGTCAAACACATAGAAATGCACAAGCAAGGAAAGACTGAAGCACTAGCTACAAATACTGCAGCAGCACAGACATCAACTAGACACACAGATCCCCCATTTCCAATTATCTTCTATTTTCCCAAATGTCTGAGTGGGGCATGCAATACCAGCATAAACATAGGGCATAAACATGGAAAATGCTGAACAGAATTGCCATATATTGAACAGGTTTCTGGAAATACCCAAATGTCTGTAAGGAGGTGTTTCGCGTTCTTTTCTTGGGGAAGAAGAGGGGAACACAAAGAGAAATTTCTTTTACAGGCTTAGGCAGCAGATCTGTTTGAAAAATTAGTAATTATTTAAACATAAAACATCAGATGAGAGTCATCTTGAGACTAAGATACTTGAATTTAGGTGTTGGCAAGTGATTCAGAGAGCTCATCAGTGTGTGTTCAACTTGGTTTCCTACACAGAAGCATCTGTGGCTTTGGGTACATGGTGCTCCTAGCCATAGCACCCTCTGGACTTCTCATTTAGTACTCCATGCCCACATCCAGAGCACTTTTATTCCAGTCTGAAGGATGGAAAGAAAATGTTATGCTTCATACATGCTCCTGCAACACAGTGATGGGGACAAATCCTTTAAAGAACAATTTTGGCTCCTACTTTTAATTTAATTTTCATCTTATGTGGCTGTTTTCCAGACCCTACCTGGAATCAAGCTAATTCATACCTTCCTACACAGCTCAGCACTAGTGAGAGACTCTTTCCCAAGTGGTTTTGACAAAATTGAGCATCAAAGGAAGTACTTTTCTCACTTTCCAGCAGTTGTGAAGGCTTTTCTTTTTTGTTAAAAAAAACCCAACCAAAACCTACTCACACCTTTTCATTACAGTGTTTTTAATTTCAATATTTTTTCTCTAAAACTGGGCGTTTGGATTTGAGGATCCCACTGTGCTGTCTAACAGTCTCTCTTCCATGCCTTGATGCAATCCAAGTTCTCAGGAAATCTCAAAGAGACAAAACCTACTGTTCAGAGGAAGCTGTCTCAGTGGGTCGTGCATCCCAGAGGAGTGGAAGCTGTAGTAAAGGCATTTAGACTGCTTCTCAGAAAGAACAAAGAAGTATTTTATATGTTGATTTCTCACCCCCCAAAAATCAAACTTGTATTTTTTAATGGGAAAAGAAAACCACAAGAAAACCACTCAGTCTCTCCTTGCTTTATACAGTGATATATTGGACAATGCTCTCAGGCACATGGTGTGACTTTTGGGGGTGTCCTGTGCAGGGCTAGGAGCTGGATTTTGGTGACTCTTGTGGGTCACCAAATTCCAATTCAGGGTATTCTATGATTCTGTGATTCTGTATAATTTTGAGGCATGTCACCATGAAAATCCTCCTTACAGAAGTAGTTTCTTGGCTGGTAACATTTGGTTTCTATAGTACTATTATCCCCTGACAAACAGGTCCATCCTTGACAGACAAAGAAGCCAAGTTAGACTCCAACTAGCCCTTGAATGAGTGTGTGCTCAGGGCTGCAATCAGATGTATCTTTTTTCTTGCTTTTCTCAATACTCAGACACCAAGACAGCAGCTTCTGAGCACCAACAGCTCACTTCTTCTCTGTCCTCTTATCCTTAAGGAGGAAGCAAAGGGATCGTCCAAGGGTCTGCAAGAGGGCACTGTGTCTCCATTCTTGCTCCACACTGCCCTTTCCACAGAAATGAAGCCACCAGAATATACAAGGGGAGTTGTGGAGTTGTGTAAGGGGAGTTGTTTGATAGCTCTGCATTAAAACTTCCAAGGGTGAAAAAAATCACACTCAGTAATTTCATGAGACCTACATCATGGCAGCACCATTCTGTCACAGGAACAATATTAATATTTCAGTTGGTATGATTCCAAACACCCCAGAGAACGAAAGCCATCTTGTCTGGTTTTGGCTAAGTAAATCTGGGTGTCCTGCCTAAGCCTGGAATCCAGATTTCTGCTGTAAAACTCACAGAAGGGCCTGCTGGGCAATGTGGACTGCCTCCCTCTCCAGTACCTACAGATCAGCCTGCATGCCTGGCGTAGCACAGAAGCCTAATTCTGAAAAAAATGACACTAATTAAATAAGAGGAGACTGAGGGGTGACCTGGTGGCAGTCTACAGCCTCCTCACCAGGGGAAGCAAAAGACAGGCACTGATCTCTCCTCTCTGGTGACGAATGGCAGGACCCAAGGGAATGGCCTGAAGCTGTGTCAGGGGAGGTTTGGGTTGGATATCAGGAAAAGGTTCTTCACCCAGAGGGTGCTTGGGCACTGGAACAGCTCCCCAGGAAACTGGCCACAGCCAAGTCTGACAGAGTTCAGTAAGTGTTTGGACAATGCTCTTGGGCACATGGTGTGACTCTTGGGGTGTCCTGTGCAGGGCCAAGAGTTGGACTTGACAATCCTTTGCAATTCAGCATGTTCTATGATTAATCTCATCCTTCAGTGCCAGCACCATCACCACAAAAGCTGTCCTCATCAATCTTTGCTCTCCTCTCTCCCCCCATATATTCAGTAAGTAGACACCCTGGGCAGCAGTATGCTGGCATTCAGAAGTCTTGATTTCTTTTTGGCAATTTAGCCCTGAGTTTTAGCTGTTTATACAGGAAGACTTAATGAGTACAGTTACTTGTGTGAAAACACAAGCATCTGTGGTTGTGATTACGGCTAAATTCAGCCTGCAACCTCAGCTGTCAATAGTTTATTATCTTCAAAAAAATATAATAAAACTAAATTACATCCTCTAATTATAAAGGGACCATTCTGAGAAGCCTGAAAGAGGTGACCTGCACCTTCTGGGCGGGAGAGCGCTTGCTGCGCGACCTTCCTGTCACCCGAAGCCTAACGAAGCAGAAATAATTGGGAAATTCCCTGGGATGTCACCTCTCCGGCTGCGCCCGGCGCTCCTGGCGGCTGTCATCGCGCTGCCTGCTCGCAGCAATCGCTGCTGGCACGGGATGTGCTGGCACCACGCTGCATTATTAGCGGGCTGTCAGACACCCGCACCGCGGAGCCCCCGCGCCGGCACGCACGGAGCTGTGGGGGTAATAATCCTCTCTGCTGGGTAAAAATAACTGAACTCCCCGAGTAAAAATAAAACCACAACGCTAAACTCTAGTCTTTCCTTGAATGCTATTTTCTTTCTTCCCCTTAAACCCAGGAATGGGTTTATGAGGTGGGTACAAGCTGATGTTGAAGAGCAGTGATTTATTTGCTGAGCTCTCTCTGCAAGCCCACAGGGGTTGCTAGGGGCAAATACTTACTATGTTATAATTGCTTTTTATAGGCCAGATAGTGCCCTGAGTTAGGACTTGAACACAACCTCCACCCCAGGGAGAGCAGCTCCAGAGGCATCGTGGCTCAGACACACACTCCTGGGTCCCACTTACCCACACAGTTCCCTGCCACGTGCCCAGGGCAGTCACCCACCAGGGACCCATGACAGTAACACATCGTGGCACAGCTCCCTAGGCCCTGGCTCCCTGGGAAGCCCAGAGGCAGGAGAAGGACCCCAGAGAGTCCTCATTCCCCTGCTCCCAGCACAGGAATGGAACCGTGAGCAGAGACCCTCTGCACACTACACCCTGTGTTTGGAGTAGCTGAAAAAGGAGCAGGGGGATTCGCACTCTCCCGTAAAAAATATCCATCAAAAGTCAAAGTCCAGCTGTCAAACAGTTAATTCCTTTATACCATCTTCCCCTACATAAGGAACAGCCTCTCAGTTCAGTTTTCAACCTAACACCTCATTCAAATCTCTCCTGGAGCCCATAAAAAATCTGTGAAAGGCAGTAAATATTTCAGGAAGAACAAGTCTAAGTTCCTTTCCTTTAACCAGCTCCTCAACACACACTCTCTTCTGCTTCTTCTGTTGCAGTTGTAAACCCAGGGTACAGGAATACTATCCATTTGCAACAATGATGACTGTTGAAGTATCACAAAGACAATAGGATAATAAAACAATTTACAACTAAGTTGAAACACTTAGCAGCTGACTTCCTCTCTGTGTCCATGATATCAATAACTAAAATTTCCCCTTCTAGAATACCCTAGTTTAGGAGCTTGGATCCTGTACCTCATTGCACCGTGCCTGTAACTGGGCATGTAGCATGTGATGGCATTTTTCCAAAGCATATGCATTATATTAAATGGAAATAAAATATGACCGTACACTTCCTACCCTCTCCAAATGACTGAATTTAAGATTTATTTAAAGACACAACTCAGAAAACCAGACAAAATCTGTGTCATTTCCAGGATAAACTGAGAAATAGGCACTTGGTGTGTTTCTTGGGGTATATTGCACAGGGCCAGGAGTTGGACTTGATGATCCTGATGGGTCCCGTCTGACTCAGCACATTCTGTGATTCTGTGATGTTTTTCTGAAACATTCATTTGTTGATTATACAAACAGTCAATACCTGACCTCAAAGCAGCATTTAAATCACCACCGTTTTTTAAACTGGCATTGAGGAGAACAGCTTCACACATGGCCATCCTGCCACTGAAGACCTATTTTACTAATATATGCAGAAGTTGGCCATATGCTGGATCTGTGATAATGATATTTCTTGTCCCAAAAACATCTCTGAGAAGAATATGGTGAACAGTAAACTCGACTTAGGAGTTTGGCTCTGTCTTATCAACTCACCGGCTCCTTGACAAAGAGATAAATGATCAGTCACCTGCATCCATTCTGTCAAATCTCATAATGTTTCTTAAAAGAGGAGTAAGAACTGATGTGCTGCTGATGTTGTTACCTTTGCAAATCAGTGCCCAAATCTAAAAGGAGTGATCACCAACAACCAGGGCTTGCACCTGCTGAGCTGCTCCATTCTGTCCCACACCCATGCAAGATCCACAGAAACATCCAGATAAAACTGTTGCCAGAAACCAGGAAAGGCTGCAGCCCTGAATAGCAGCAGTGCATTGGAATGCTGGCAATGTCTCCCTCTGAACCAGTTTACCAAGCAAACAAGTCTGCACCTGAAAGAATTGCAAGTAACTGATATTAAGGCCCAGCAGTAGAATTAAGAGTTATTGTGCTCTTAAGCCTAAGAGTAAAAGCAGTATTTCAACAACTACTTTTAATTTTCAGATAATAATCTGAGGTGCCGCAACTGAAGGTAAATGTTTAAGGTAAACCTTAAAAATGTTTTTAGAACACTGAAAAACTACATCTTTTGAAATCAGATCATTGCTTCATTTTGGGTGACCCTAAACTGAAGTAACTGTAGTTCCAAATGAACTCTTTTCATAATTGGTCTGAATTAAACTAATGACTTTAAATTAAGGAAAGAAAATACTTTTGTGTTAATATCTGGCACATGGGCGCAACTCCTAGGAGTCAGTCCTATCTCTAAACTCCTCTTTTCACAGTGAGGTCAGGCACAAATGTTACCATATCCAGTGCCCCTCCTTTCCATCAATGAATTTAAATTTGTGCTTTCTGTCTGATGACTTGATGATCTTAGAGGTGTTCTCAGCCTGAATGATTCTGTGATTCTCTGCTTACCCACAATGGTTACATCTCTGGCTACAGACCTCTGGTCCACAGGGAAGGACAATCTGCAGCTGAAGCCACCTACTGCAGCAGAGCAGGCTTACTGCTTGAGCCACTTCTTCATATGCTTGGGAATGCTGCTGGGAGAGGTCTGGGCAAGAGTGTCCACCTCTGCTGGCAATGGAACAAAAATATCCACAAAGAGAAAAAAAGCTGAAAGTTCTTGAGTGATCTTTATGCACATTGAGGCAATATGAGAATCTTGGCTGCTGTTGCTTTTTAGACAACCTGGGGAGCATGTAAAATGGGGCAGAGTGGGGCAGAACAGCTTAAACTACTGCCCCTCTTTGGGTAGAAAAGCAGCAGAACCCAGACCAGAAAGATATGAACATATCTGTATACACATACAAATAATGAATGCAAGAACAGGCTACAACCTTCATAGGGCTTGTGGAGAATATATCAGGCTTCTCTGTTGAACAAGGATGGGAGGAAAACAAGAAGCAATGATGATGGTGGCCTCTCTACATGTGAGGCAGCTGATGGGTAAGACAGACTTGTCTGACTCTCCTATTAAGAAAATTTTACAAACATCTGCACCTGATACACTTGTCAGAACATGATGAGTCCAGATAGTCAGTGATCAGGCTGACAACTGCATCAGTTCCTCTTTCGCTTGGGTAGCTCCAAGGAGCAATCAAAGCTGCTGTCAACTAGAAGTCATTATTTAAATTTGGGGATCAAGCATATCTTTTCTCAGTAGCTCCACAACCATCCAGTTCAGTGCCTGTTTGCAAACGAGATGGTATTTTCTCAGCATAAGTTTATCTGAGATTTACACTTGTGCTTATTCATCTGGTCTTATGGGATAATTCTTGGACATTTTTTTCTCCTTATTCCTAATGCATTCTTTGCTTATTTATTAACTTGAGGAGTACAGCAATTTATTTTGCCCTTACAATTAAACATTACAGAAACCTGCTTCCTTTGAAGATGCTAAGCTGTCACTTCAATAGACAGTGATTATGAAGATCATGAAAAATTCCTATGCCATGAATATATCTTCACACGTTAACAGCAAAATTAGGAGGCTAATGTGTCATTATGACTGCACTGTTTTTTCGTGGACAGTATCATTGTGTCCCATCATCTCCTTTTCTACTAAACCACTGGACCATCAAGAAAAGTTACATAAAGCTTATCCTCAACCCAGGGAAGACAGCTTTCCATATCTGTGGATAAGATGCAGTTTACATTAAGGATAGGAATGGCATATATAAAGTACAATGAACTACCAACATTTTTAAGACACCACAGCAGCAAATCAGTGAAATATGACATCCATGATGAACCAACAGGAAGGATTTACACAAATTTGACTTCAAGCTTCCATTACTACACATCTTGTTTTTCAGCTTTTGCTCAGAATATTTTTCTTCTGTCTTGTACACACACATAAGGATGTAAAAATGTGAGTAACCTGTAGCTGCATGGACCAATTTTTTTGCTTTTTTTTTTTTCCCAAAGAGGTTTTCAAGAGGACATAATTTATGCTTGCACCTATGAAAGTAAAGGATCTGTCATGGCCACACAACATAGCTAGCAATCAGCAGCTCACCAGATCTCTATTCAAAGTTGTAATCATATTTGCATCTGCCTTGACAGTATGGAAAAGGTGAAGAGAAGCAAAAAGGCAGACTAATAACAGTATAAGTTATGGCTGTTGTGCAGATCTTCCCTTCTGCAACCCTGTAAGGGTGGCTTTGTGCTGGGGCCACTGAGATCTGGAAAGATCCACAGAATCACAGAATTGTTTGGGCTGGAAGGAACCTTAAAGACATCCAGTCCCAAGCATCCTGCCATGGACAGGGACAGCTTCCACTAAATGAGGCTGCTCAAAGTCCCATCCAGCCTGGCCTTGAGCACTTGAAGGGATGGGAACCATGAACAAAGGGGACAAAAGCAGGAGTTAGGAGGCACTTCTCTCTTCCTCATGATGAAGGTCTCTTAATGCTTGCATAATGCAGAATACACTGTAAGAAAACTTTATTGATTCAGGTCCAAAACATGAGGCACAAGTTTGAGAAACTGTAGGGGGGTCAGCATATCTCAAGACCAGACCCTGGGGCATTAAATATAAATACAATAAGTTTAGTAATAAAAACATTAGAAAAGTGAACAGACAAAAATGTTAGTTTAATTTTGTTAGGTTTTGTAGGGAAAAATCTTCTATAAGATTTACTATTTGGCAATGAAACTGAAGACAAAAGCCCTCATTCTCCAATTTTACACTACCCTAACTCTGCTGAGTCCTCTGCGGCCACTTCCCATTCATGTTATTGTAATTTGGATGAGAATAAGACCAAGCACCCTCATGAAATTTTAATTAAACACTCAGCACAGCACTCAAGAACATTTTTAAAACTGCAGCAAGTGGAGACAAGTACAGAGCAACCAGTTGGGAATGCTGCTGTAACGCCACGACAGAGATGCTGCATCAAGCCTGTTCTTGAAAGACTGAAGCAGCCCCAAAGAATACATCACTGACACAGAAAATTACCAAACATTTATAAATAATACAGTATGCTCAAAACCTATCACACTGCAAACAAAACAGATCAGCAAGCTATCGAGCAGCTGATGAGAGGGGAAGGCACGAAGTCAGCCAGCCTGAAGTCAGCCAACTGATGACAACGGGTGTCAGCGACAGGGCAGGTGAACTGAGGTTTAACAAGGGCTGCAGCAAGGGGGGCTGCAATGGTGCAAGGTGCCTTCATGGTCCTGACTCTTCTTACAACTGCTTCAGGCTCCCAAAGCTACAGCCGTGGCTGACACCCCTCAGCCGCCGGCAAATTCCGCGACAAAACTCGAGGTAGAGGGAGTGGGGTATGAGGAGTGAAAGCAAAGTGTGATGCCAGAGATTATCTCCAGCAGCAGAGTGGAAAGTGACATTGAAAGCAAGCTTCACAGACAAAAGGCAAATGCAGTCAAGGAATCTTAAGTACTATTAAAAGGCTCTGCAAACGGATATGCCTATTGTGAGAAGCAGTGTAATTGGCTGTCTTTAAGTCTGAAAGTCACTCAAAGAGTTTAGCAAGATGCAATAAATTATATCTGCAAGGAGATTCTTTTCCTGAACCACTGCTTCACAGTAATGCTAGATAATAGGTCATAATGCTACAATTGAGTGCTCCTGTCAGGCAGAAATTTAGGTAAACTCACATTGCTTTATTTACAGGATTTGACCGCCAGGGTCAAATCATCACATCAAATCAAAATTGGTAATGAAACTTAATGGATTCTAGCTATAGTAAATAAAACCATGATGTAAAATCCACCTCCCTTCTCTTGCTGACATCCAAGTGCCACAGGCAGACTGATGTTCACTCATAATGTACCCTTAGTTCAGCCCTTTTTTCTGAAGTAACAAGATGACAAGATTGCAGTGCCTGACAAAAAGCCCATGATAATTTTTGTCCTGCCTGGTAAAAGCCCTCAATTATATCTATATAGATGATAAAAAAAAAAAAAAAGTTAACAGAGAAGTACAGGTCTCAATTATATTAATTTCATATAACTTGTTATAGAATTCAGAAAAAAACCCCAGCTGTAGACAGGTGAGGCAGAGCAAGCTGAGGCCAGTGCTGGTGGATCTACCTGTGACAGCAGGTCAAAGCCTCAGCATTAGGGGACTCCAGAAGGGATGGCCAGTCCTGAGCTCCCGACTCTGTCTGGGGTGTGAAGCCAAACACCTTACATTCCCCTCCTCAGAGAATATCCAACTCAAACCTCAAGGCATGTGTGTGGAACCACAATGAAACAAATGATCTGGTTCCCCCCTATAGGTATTGCATCAAAGCAAAACAAAATACCTAAAATTAACTGGCTTTGAGAGAAAGCTTAAACTGATCACCAGTCTTTGGTGGAGCTCTTTTGTGGAGAATCTCAACTTGGAAATTCTCCAGTATTATGTTGGCTGTGTTAATTCAACTGAGGTTCATCAACAAACACCAGGGCTGCCTCAGCAGCAGAGTGTTCAAACGTTTCCTTTCAGGTAAATACTCACAGCCCTGTAACAGAAACTGGTATTTTCTCTTTCTCCCTCTGTAAAGCTTACTGTGCTTTACTTCTCTCCTTCCATTATAGAAAGAAAATCATTAATTCTTTTTTTGCACTGAGAGTCAGCATAAAAGAAAGGATACCAAAGGTATCATTAAAGTGCATCTATCTAACCTAGTACACTCCTGGAAGAGGAGAAATGCCACCTTGAATCTTTGGGATGAGAGAACATTAAGCTTCCTGGGGAAGTGCTATAGCTCCTGCACTATTTCATCAGAGACAGAACCCCTACACCCTTCTTACACCCCTCAAAAATAGCCTGGCAATAACAAGATGCAGGCTTCCCTAATCTATCCAGTATGCTTTCCTTTCCTAAAGCTTCATGGATCAAGCTCTTTCAGTTTATATGTGAATTACAACCCAGGCTGATTACAACCCAGTCCTGTGTGGACCACAGTGGACTCCAGGACCCTGGGGCAGGATGAGTGTTCATTATTAACACAAATTAACTGAAAAAGTGAAGAGACATCAGGGTTGTGTGAAAGTAATTATGGCTTTGGGACTGCAATATTAGATTTATGTCTTTAAATTCTAGGTCTCATTTTAAGCAATCGATGTTTTCTGGATCTAGCCCCTTGTGACCAGTTAGCAGAAGTAGATTTCCTGTTGCCTAAGCATATAATAATGATGTTTCACCAGAGTAACCACCCAAGTGTCCCTTCACAGGTTTTGGAACCTGGCTTCAGAAATGCTGACTTTTAAGAGATCCATATTCAGTTAAGCAAACCCCATGCCAGGTGTTAATTTCACGCGCAAAAAACCAAAACTAAACCACATCTTCTGTGGCCTGGAGGAAGTGCACACAGATCTGGGGGATTATGTTCAGAGGGAAGCAGATGCTGGATGCTAAGATGCCTGCTGGGAGAGCTGGAATGACCATAGGAGGAGGAAGGGGAGAGCACAAGGGAAGTTTTGCTACACAGTCTGGATGCTCCTTCCCCACCTCAGCCCAGCCCCAGGCACGCTGCACACACTGTGCTCAGCTGTGCACACCACAGGTCCATCGGTCCCTGCACAGCTCTACTCCCAAGGGTAATCCCAAACAATTTCCTACGGACACTTATAACACTCAAACAAGATGATTCCACAGAAATCTCCAAAGCAATTTTGGTAGTAAAACAGTGGGGATGATTTGCCTTTCAGTCTATATTAGAAAGCAAGCTCACCCTCTGTGGCTCCTGCTGTACATCTTAACCTTTTGGATGCCACGGGAGGTGGCAGGGCTGAATGAAGTTTAGGTTTGAGAATTCACATGCTTCTGTGCTATAAAATGGTTATTTTCTCCAGCTGCAGCCTCTACCTACAGACTCTTGGTGAAGTCCAGGAGCTATCTGTTTTCTATTTATCCTTTACAAAAACACATAGAAGTGGTATGAGCAGGCTTCCATGTCTGGAAGATCTGGGTCCTCCTGGCTTTGCAGTAGATAGAAAGTAGATGCTTCTCACATGAAAACATGAGATTAGACATGAAAGTTTAGGACAGTGGGTGGCATTTACTTAAGGAACACTGTCTACTTCAAATGTGTTAAAAAAAGGAAAAAAGAGATAGCTTGTAGCTACTATACAAAGCCTGCCACCAGTGTGTTTCAAAGTAGTTAAAGAAAAGAAATAACACACCTACCTAAGGCTTCTTCCAAACACACTCATTTTCTAGTTACATTATGCTGCTTAAATACAAATGAACTCCTATGCAGATACAGATCTTTGTCTTCTTTACCCAAGCCCAAGTTTCATGCTCTGGTCACATAAAGGTTCCTTCAACCCAGTCTAAAACAGGGTTCTTCTGCCTGGGATGGAGGTTGTGAGGACAGGTAGAACCTGATGCCCTGGCCAGGGAAGGCTCATCCACCTTGCTATGGAGCTGAGAGGCTGATGGTACACAAGGTGTATGAGTCTGGACACCAGGGTTGCACTGGGGGCCAATGGGTGAAGCCTTGCACAAGCAGAGTGACATCTACAGAACCCACACAGGCCAGGCTTTCCAAGACAAAAGACCACGTAAGCGTGGAAAAACCATGGAAAGTAAAAGGGCATATGTCTATAACAGTCCTGCTCACACTGCTCGTACTGTGCCTTTCCTACTCTGTCCCTTCAAATCAGAAAGCTCTCACAGGCCCCAGTCTGGTTAGAGATTCTGTGCACTGTTAAATGAGATGATGCAATTATAAGGAAACAGACTCTAAAACACCAGAGATGCTAGATTCCAAACTTGGTGAGTAACAGAAAAATATTTGGAAAGAAAATCCCTTAAATAAAGAGAAGTAAAGGCATCTGGCATCAAGTAATTTTCTACACAAGATTCAATTTCAGGACAATTTGTTACTTTAAACACTTAATTATTGTCAGTTGATTAGGAGATATCTGGAATGAAGAGAATTAGGACTGGATTAAAACACTTCTAATTTCAGTGAAACAGATCCTGAACTTCATGCTAAGTGTCCGATTTGCACTTGGATTTGCACAGACAGATCCCTGAAGCCTGGGTGGGCCCCTAAGCAGCACCTGCAGGATTGACTTAGTCCTTGTTTGACTGAGGAGAGCTGTCAGATGGCATCAAATCAGTGACAATTTTCATAAATAAGGAATTGATTAAAATTCTGCACAAGAATTTTCCTCTTAGAGAAAAGCTCAGAGAACCCTCAAGATGCCACAGAAAGCAGCTGGCAGCGTCTCTCTCTGTATCTCTGGTAAATCACTCACACTGAATCACATTCAACAGCTCCCCAAGGCTTGGAGCCAGTGCTGCCTCCCTGTGTTTTGCAGGGCCTGACTAAAGCTTTCCACGGGATGTGTGGCCACTCCTGAAGCACAGCACCCACCTGCAGCCTGGGAGAGGTCCTGCTGGGACATGGCATGGAGGTGTGGAGAGCCATCCCTACAGCACAGAAGGGACTAAACACTAACTTCACAGTGATAAAAAGGGACTTTTACAAGGCCACACATGGACTTGATGTTGGAGCAAAAACATAGGCAGCTCTGGACAGCAAGCTCTAAACCTGGAACGAGGGCACTGGAACTAGTCCCTATATTGCTATGGAACTACTTATTCACAGCCTGAAAAAGCCTTATCATCATATTCACAAATTATTTTTGACCCCCAGAATGCTGGAATAAGCAGATGGAACAGTTTAGATTAAAACCTCACAATCAAGCTCAGTTTAAAACACTGACCCATTTGCAGTGTAAACGATTGAACTCCAGACTGCTTCACTGCACTCCCAGAGTCAGACCATGTCTTCAAAGGCAGGAGAAAACCCCAAACCCATCAACAACCAAAAAAGCATTTACAGGTTATTCCCTAACCATGGCTAGATGTATTGCATCATAAAATGTCAACATCAAAACAATATAGAAAAAATAATTACAGACAGTGTTAGTGTTGTAAGCTGATAAGGACCAGATGGTCTTTTGTATTTATGGTTTGCCTTGTGCATACAAATGCTTTTGGGATCTAATTAGCCTTCTACAAAACTCAAACTGGGTAATTACTATCATTATCCCCTTTTCAAATAAATCTGAAGTCTAAACTGCAATTAAGTTTTTTATCTTACAATTCATAACCATGTATTTTAAGGATTGTTCCTTACTATCTTTTCACAAATCTTCTTCCAGTGATTGACATAAATAAAATGGAAGAGCTTAAAATAATTTTTAAGAGGATGATTTTGTACAAAGAAGAGTTTTTTTGGTTAGTGGAGTTAAAGCCTTCCTGAGAAATGTCACATTTGGAGTGAAAAGGTTGCTGATTTCCCAACCATTTAAACCTGGCACCTTCATGGTCATTGCGTGTCCCACATTCCTACTGACAGCAATGATTAAAAACAAAGAATGAGGCACAAGTGGCAGAGCTGCTGACAGACACGGATATGGAGGTGCATAACTCTCCTGTACATACAGTGATCATCTTTCATGAGACATGAAGTGGCAGTCATTCTAATTAACTTTGAACTTAGGCAACACATAGGCTGATGATGGGCTATCAAAGGGTAGTGGTGCAAATAATAAGCAAGAATGTCATTTTTATTGGTTTCTTGCCCTCAGGACAGCTCATCACATGACACAGGTAGCACGCTACAGAAAAGCATGACACTATAATAATGCACACCACTGAATTTGCTTAATAGGGAATTAATCAGAATCTGTCCAAAAATAGATAGCAGATGAGATTACTGTGTTATGAGCTAATCTTTACCCACCCCCATCCCCGACAAATGATTACAGGTTACAGAACTGCACTGCCATTTCGTTCTTGTAAGAAAGAAAGTACTAGGTTAAAAGCTGATACTAAAAGAATAAAAAAACCCACCACAATTCTGGCAACTAAGGGAGGACATACTAACTGTTTAAAGTTTTGATGCAAATTTCTATTTTCCTGATGAAGTAATTTTATTTTATTTTACTTTACTGCTTCCGTAAGGATCATTAGTAGAGTATCAAAATCAGCACTAAAATCAAGGTAAATGCTGTTTCTATCTGAATTGGCTTTCTGATAGTAGTAACAGTGATTTCTTGAGATAAACTTCTGCAAACATTACCTTCTTTCTCACGTGCACTGAGTGGGGGAGAAAAAAAACCAAAACACTTAAGTTGAACTCTTCTGTGAGCAAGGGTTAAACCATTTTTAACCCCCCTGAGACTATGCCAAGTATTTCAGATGTAGGACCACAGCAGGTAATTCAGGCTGGAGGGGACCTCAGAAAGTCCATTTTGTCACACTCACCACAGGACTGCCTCTTGATGTTCAATGCATGTCTTTGTGCAAATGTCTTTGTGCAAAACAGGGTCAGTTTTTATCAAACTATTTCTTTTTGCAACACCAAACATTGAAGCATTGAACTCAGCAGACAAACACAGGCACCTATGCTGACACAAAGAGATTCCCAATACTCCCGCTCCATTTGCACTCAGACAAATTCCCATCAATGCCTGCATTCCTAGGCCCACATCTGTCTGTCTGTGAGGAGCAAACAGTTTCACGCCCAGCTGAGTTTGATGCTGCTAGAATTAGTCACCCGCTTGTCCATCAGCTCATTTAGCTGCAGCAGGGATGGGTAAGTGTGCTTACAGCTTGCCCAAGCACCCCGGCAAGGACAGGCAAGTGTGGCCATCCTGCCTCTCCCACTCCTCATTCGGAGATTAATTCCTTCTGCTAACACATGCAAAATCGAAATTCAACTCTTCCCTTCTCTTGCTGCTAGGTGAGGACAAGAGTCTGAATCCAGGCCAGAAGAAATGCTGCAGTTGCCTGGCAGGAGTTTTCTGGGATATCCCCTCCTAGTGCATCTGTTTCATTAGCAAAGAAGTGATTGTATGTTCATGGGAGCAGGGACAGAAAAATAGATTTCTCTTTTCCCAGATGAGTGCCTGTATCACCTGGCTACTGAGTCACTGTCACTCTTTGTGGCCTAATTCTGTAATGATTTCCATGACAACAGAGCTGTTTGCAATTTGAATTTTGTGGAGCCTGAAAAAAAAAATCTTTACAGATAAAAATCCAAAGAAATATCACAGATAATATTAATAACAAAAGAATAAATGTAAAAACAGTCACTACTCAGGAAGCAATATTTGTCTCTGACTTCGGTAGACAATTTCTCTGTGTTTTAAGGTAGCAAGAGAGACTGTTTATGGGCATAACAATTTCTGCCACGGTGAGATAAATACCTGCTTAGTTGCTGATTTCCTAATCTTCAATTAAGACAAAAACACCAAACCATAAAACACCGTATCTGGCAGACCTTAATCTTTCCCTAGATGATACATCTGTTAAACAGACAGGCCCTGTCTTGGAATGTTCTATTTCTTTGTAATGATTATAGGTTCATAGAAATTCAGTATAATTCAGGTTGTGAATTATAGGAAGGCATGTGAATGGCATCTAGAGCATTTCAATTGCACAAATCAGGAGGAAAAGATCAGGTGGTTCAAGGACTGGATGAATTTTGAGTATCTCCAAATAAAAAAACTCCCTAACCTCTCTGGGCACCTGTTCCAGCATCCTCAGAGTGAAAAAGTCTCTTCTGATCTGTATCTGAAATTTCCTTTATTTCAACCTGTAAGCCTGGAGTGACAAGGATAGCTAGACTGCAGATGCCTAAGAGCAGGGAAGGTGAATGCTACTCCAATTCTTCTGCAGGTAGAACAAACAATATTCCTTCCAGACCGTCATGACTTCCCAATTGCACATGTCCTGCCTCTGCAGGAACTATTATCTCAAAAAACCAACCAAGTTTCCTGGTATCTTGGCATTGCAATTCAACACCAAGTCAACACAATCCTGTGTTGTGGTTGTTTTGTGGGCTTTTAAAAAAATTCTCTTGCCCTTTTTCCCCCATTCTTCTAGTTTCATCCTTATCTTTACAATGCTACACTACAGTCTCATGTGTCTTTTGGCCATGGGAACCACTGAAAGAAAAGCGGTGAGAAAGAGGTCCACAGCCTTGTAAAGGGCTTGCCAGACTTCTGCTTGTGCAAGTCATGAGTGGCAGACTGCCTGTTCTTGTCCTTGTTCTCCAATGAGAGGATGGGACTAACTGGATGAGGGCTGACTGGTGCAAACATATGTATCCCTGAGTTCACATGTAAGCTTCTTTAATCCCTCCACAGGAATCTGTAAAGCTGGACTTCTTCATGCCTTCCTGCATGTCTCCAGAGATAGTCACCTGTTACACTGATGGAGTGATGACAATTCATGCCAGGAGGAAGATAAGTCAGACCATGTGCCCAACAAATCAGAAAACTCGTCTTGTGCTACAGTGATGGAACATAAAAACCAAGTGAGGGAGGGCTTACAACATGAACCCAATACATCCTTGGTGGTGTGATGTGCTTATGGAGTCAAATCTTAAGTGGAAGGAGGGCCCACAGCCAAAAGAGTCATTTTAAGGCAAAGGATGTGTCCAGAGCCAGAACAGTAGGAAGGTGAGCTGGAGGCAGGCAGGCTCAAAGGCTCAGGAACCTTACTTTCAGGGGGCTCCCATGGCTTCTGTGAGAGATGCTCAAATCTGCAGGAGTTATCAGCATCACAGGGGGCATGCTAATGGAGTAGGAAGGAGAAAGAGTTTCCAACTAGATTTGGAAAGATGAGGTTAATGTAGTTAATGCTTCTGGACCATCATGAAACTTTAGTGGTGCAATTGCAGCTACATGATTTGCGACCAGAGTTCTGTGAAATGAAGGGACACCTCCAAATTCATCAGTTCTGATGGAGAAATGTGGGCAGAAGCCTACTGGAATGGAACACCAATATTTACAGTGCAAGGATGCAGAGCCATGCTGGTCTCAGACAACTGTGAAACCATGCTCTGGCCCTGGGTTTCAGTACAAGTCTGTGCCCCCCCAAGCTACTTCATGCAGCTCAGTGCTCTGCTACAGAAGCAGAGGATGACTCCACTAGGAAAACCAGAATCAGCTCTTCACATGCTCTTTTCTGACCAAAAAGTAGACAATAAACAGACAGCACAATTCCCACAGACATGGGAGTCTGTGGACATTGACTCATAAACCTCTTATCAGGTCGAGTTTAGGAGAACCATGATAGTGACCAAAGAAGTGTTTGAGTAAGTCAGGAGAAGATGAAGGCATCCTTATTTACAGAAGCCCCTTGATACCTGATGGAAACAAACCACATCTGCATGCTGACCTAAAGTGGCTCAGTTTCTTGAAAAAGTTGGGCTAGAGGCTCCTTTCAACATAAGCTTTTCTGTGATTCTATAGAAGAAAACAAACAAATTTAAAAGTGGAGATGAAAAGAACAGAAAGGAACTCATCCACAGGACACAGGCAGGCTAGGAATGCTCTTTCTCAAAAAACAGCATTGAGAAGAGCAGGAATTATGCAGTGCCTTTCATGCCCCTTTGCATGGGGTCTTTGAAGCATTTGGACAGGGACACGACAGACAGATACACTAAGGAGAACACTCTTGGCACTTGCGTGCTGGGTGTGCGGAGGTCTGCAGCGCAGCGTGCACACAGACAGGCACTCTTAAGGATAACTGTATTTTATTCCCCAGCATAAAACTCAATTGTCCCAATAATGGCATGGCTTGCAGCCAACTGCACTGTTGTGTTTTGCTCCAAACAATAATTGAGTTGACAGTCCATTTTTTCAGTGGAGGTTGAAATATCAGATTTGATTTGATATTAGCACTGATGCTGCTGCATTTTGCCAGCTTGACAGTTTTTCTGGATGACAGGGGGATTTGCGATCACAGCACCATGACTTGAGAGCCACAGCTGTGGCAGGAAATTGCCTTGGTCATGGGTTTGGAACGTGTGCTGCAGAATATAACACAGTGCAGGAGTGGGAAAATGGGTCAGACAGAACTCAGACCCATGAGTGACAGGTGACTCTGAATTCTCTGAGTCACTGAAAATGCTGTGGTCTGAGATGCCTTTCCTGCAATTTTCCAGTCGAAATCCTACCTCTTCTGGACTTTGGATGTATTTCTAACAAGAGGGAAACACAACACAGATAATGAAAATTACAATATGTGTCTTTTCTGCAGCTCTGTTAAACTTGAAATTGGTGATTATATTTAAACCTTTGCAGCCATTGGTTTTCAGATTTTTTTCAAGCTTTTATTCAGGGAAACACACTGTGCATATGGTTTTGTCTCCTTGTTTTCAAGAACATGCTTAGCTTTAGAAGTGTGCTTAAATGCCTTCTCAAACTGCTTTGTGATATGTGCCTTAACGCAGGCTGGCATAAGTGCTTAGCCACGTAGCAGCTCACCCAAAAAGTTCTTACTACCCATATGGCTCATTACACCTCTCTCCTGCAATCTCTGCTGGATGCCAAATGGCTCCTGTGTGAACCTTAAGCAGTGCTACCCGACCTTCTAAAGCCACGTGTGGCTGGGACTGCTTGGCAAGGCACCCTTCCTCCCCTCGATAAAGCCAGGCAATCAGACTCTCCTGATGCAGTGGTGGTGAACTAAGTTACCCAGCATAAAAGCTTCATGACTTGCAAAGAATGGGGGCAGGTAGGGAGTTCCTAAATATGTGCATCCTAAAGAGGCTTCCTGCACTGTGAAATTCAGCTTTGCCCATCAGAAGCTGCACCTGCTGCCATGCTGTGAGCCTCAGACAGACCCCGCTCCCCGAGAACTGAAAGTTAAGTGAACACATTATGTGTGCCTGTCATTCTTTCCCAATAACGTTTTTTTTCCCCGTCTTAGCTGATTTTCACCTTCATTTTACAGGAAGAGAGAATTCTCTATCCATGTTCCTGAGAGTCTGTTAAAAAACAGGCAACTGAAGGACAGAGGGCCATTTTAATGCCTCCTTCTACTCAAGCTGAGCTTAGCTGTGGTCAGAGAATCCACATGTCTAAAAATGAATTATGAACAGAGGAGTAATAGGGAAAAAGTAACTTATGAAGCCCAGCAACACAGGATTATTTTTTCCCTGATGACCACAGTATGCATAATCATGTTTCATGCACTTGCTGCATCCTTGATCCTCTTGTGTTCTTTAAACTTTTTGGATGGTATTGGCTAACCATGGCAGAGGAGCAGCTAGAAAAAAAGAGAAAAATACCCAAGCATTTCTTTCAGTTCACTTCCAAAATCCTATCCATTAATCTCCACAGCTCCATGAGGGAGCCTCTATGTCACTCTCAGAACATTCTGAAAATGGAAAGGTAAAAGAGAACTTTAGAGATGTAAGGACAGAGAAAATTCTGTTTTCCAAACTTCAATTTAAAAGAATCTTTCGATATTTTTAAGTATGATTTAAATTATATGAACCACCTCCCTCAGCTGTGGATCTTCCCGCTACCTAACTTTTTTTGAGGAAATCTCCTCTAAGAAGCAAGTTCCCAGATGATGTTTATAGGCTTATGGCCCTTTCTGGACTGGAAATGTATTTAAGCCTGCAATCTGGGAAGAGGCCCCTGGCCAAACTCTCAGCATGTGCTCTTGATGCTGGCACAGAGCCAAGTCAGCAGCTTTTCCAGGTATTTAAAGACTCTCTCTTGTTACAGTGCCCAAATCATTCAAATACAGGAAAGCAGCAAGGTGCAGTTTGCAATACTTCCCCCCAACCTCAAAATATTTCCCCCCCCAGCCTAAGAAATTGACCAAATATAAACAGAATCTTAAACTGATCTTAAACAGGGAAAATGAACACTAAATCCTTTTCCTTCTGTCAACACTAAGGGATAAACTTAGTGCATGCCCTACTGACTCCTGTAGTTCTTAAGGAAAAAACTGGGTTTGCATTCCAAACAATGGTACATTCGCAAACATCTGCTCCAAGAGATCTCTTCGGAGGAAAGATGATGACACAGTTATTACAAAGACTCCTGCTTTGTTTGCCAAGTTGATTTGCTTCAGAGAAATGACAGAGAGATAAACTCAGCAGAGTTTCCACAGGACTTTGAGCTCGAGAGGAGACAGGGAGGCCAAGCTGTGCATCAAATGGAGCATGCTGCTAATCCAAAACTACCAGTGCTGGCTTTCCAGTGGCTCAGAGCATGGGTGCTTCTTAACAAATTGGAAATGAAAAATGAGATTTAGTGCAAATTTAAGGGGAATAGAGTATTGATACAGGAGCCAGGGTGCCACACAACCTTTAGGACTAATACAAATGCTTTGGGGTTCAGTCTCTGCTCCCTATGCACAACATATCCCACTTTTTTGTTTCTGCCTGACCAAGGGGTCCTTGACACCTCAACACAGGATACTTCATGTTGTGCAACTCTGCCAACTCTCCAGGATTTTCCATTCATATGTCAATCTACCATTTACCTACTTACTCCAAATTTCTCCAAGAATTCAAAATTAGTGCTAAGGTCAGAGCTTTGGCAGGCAGAAATCAGCTCTGCTTCAGTGAAATCTCTCATCAAACCAAGCTGTAATACAGCAGATCGACTACACAGCTCTGGTCAGAAGGGGACCATCTCTAATGCTCCTCCTCACTCAGCCCATACTCCCTTCCAACTGTTACAAGCCTGATGGCATCTGCTGCTACCGGTCCGAGAGCAGTTTTATTTCTGTCCTCCAGTTACACGCAAGTTTTAGGCTACTTTATGACCATCCACACCCTGTCAACAACCACCCCCATTTCAGTACTGGACCTGGAACATTAAGTGGAAGGACGAGGCTGCCTGTGCTCGTTCCCTACCCACAGACTGTCTCTCTTGAAGACCAGCTCTCCCGAGGAAGCAGGAGGTGTCCCTTGAGTTGAAGCCAAAAGACAAGCAGAGGACTAGTGCTACACAAGCCTCTCCAAACATTTTCCACTAAAAATGCCTGGCAATATGCAGGGAAGCCCAGAACAGTGAAATAACACTGTGTGCTTCAAGCATGAAAGTATAATGTGAAAAGACTTTCAACCGAGAATTGTCTAAGGCAGAACCAGGGGCTGCCAAAGAATTAAGGTTCCTTCTTTTTCATGACAGTGTCATCTCAAATGAACATCTGTATTTTATTAGATTATATAGTAAGTAATCTGTGTGCAACAACTTTAAGACAATAGACCTTTGTATTTCAAAGTGCTCTAAGCATGAAAGCATACAACCACGGGTAGCCTGCTACTCAGAGCATGTTGTCTGCACTCCAGCTTCAGGAGCTTTCAATCTGTTAAAATACCACAGAATGTGTGTCAATATACCCATGGAAAGGGGCCATAATCCTTTCTATTACCCTTCCTGCTTCATTGCCAGTCACTTTTGGAGCCAGGGAAGGACATTTCTTTGAACATTTGTGTTTCACCGTGCCTTCATTTCCATCAAGACCCCCATAACACATATTGCAGTCTGTTGCAGGCTTCTTTACGCCCTGAGGGAAGAGAGGGGTGCGAGCTGTTCAGATCCAAATCCTCGAATAAACATGATGCAGTCTCAGCAACTGAGGCCCTGCTGCCAGTGGGAAAGCTGCTGCTTTCCCACACCCAGCACCATTGGCTGAGGGAGGTTGGGTCAGTAAGGAAACCCTGTGTTTGATGCTGCTGGAGGAGCCTCTGTCTGGATTTAACACAGCGAGAGCCATGGACAAACGTGGGACACAGCTTGGTGGCCAGGATGCTTCCCGGGAGCAAGAAGACCTTGCAGGCACAGGAGAGAACTGAACCTGGTTTTCCCTAAGGGAGGATTTCTTTAGGAATCAATAAATCACGCTTCACAGGGGTAATACTGTCATCTCTTTCTTGCAAATGTTTTTGTTCCAAATTGGTTCTTCCCAAACTCACCTTCCTGCAATCCTGGGAATGGCAGGGTTCAGACTACCACACACAGGATCCCCAAAGCCCTGTTGGTAAATGCTTGTGCTTGTACCACATCTCATGCTTTACAACGATAATTAAATGCACGAGCTATATATGACTACCAACACCTTGTCTGGTCTTGAACTGGTTTTAGGTTGGTGTTTGCTGAACCTACAAAAGTCAAGGAATCTTTGCTGCTGGCCCTACCATCAGATGCCTACTGCCTCATTTGACTGGCTGTAAAGTAAAATTTGCCCGTGTTTATTTGCCTGTTCACTGTCTTTTGGTTTGGAAGTTGTTTTAGTTGCATTATTGCCCAATTTACTAATTTACCTTTACTTACTTCAGTTCTGCTTAGCTTTGTGCAATTGCAGATCCTTTTCCTGCTTCTGTTTGTACAGAAGACTGGCAAAAGTAATTAACTGCGGTTCAAGTGCTTGTGAGCCAGCGGGAAAGCACAACCTGTGAACTACTGTGATATTGAACTATGGAGACAAAATAATTTTGAGTGAACCAAAAACTCAGGAGAAGGAAATCCACATCACCAACATCATACTCCTCTTGCAAAGAGTATGTGATGCTGACAGCTCCACCTACTAATTAGAGAATGGAAATACAAAATGGGACAGATACTTAGGAACACAATTTTACTGTACTACTAATGACCCTTTAAAGAAATTTGGTGACCCAGATTCTTGTTATAATTGATCTAATGATAAGCAGCTGTTGATTACATTTGATTACACTGAAAAAACATTCATTAAAATTTCAAAGATTCTGAGATTTGCATTCTTGTATTATATATGTTCTTTTGGTTGCCCATAACTTGTATGAACACATTTGGAATTCTATATGTAAAAATATGCACATGCATATATGCATATACAATGATTTACAGAACACTTTTATTACACATGAATGCAACTGTGGAAACTATCACAAGGCTGATTCATGGAATTTAAAGTAAATCAGACCAAGTGAATTGCTGGAAGATCTGTATGCTGCTATGAACAGCCATAGATAAAGTGCATAAAATATCTGTGAAAGTGATCCCACAAATCCCAGAGTTAATATATTTTATTTAAGTGGACTATAAGGAATTATATTTTTTCCATTGCTTAAAAATATTTCACTATAATTTGCGTTGCCAAGATCACATCTCCTTCTCTGAAGAGATGATACAGGACAAAGTAGAGGCAAAAATCTGCTTTTATAGAAAAAAGAGACCAAACCAATCAGCTCAGCCCCGTTCTAAAAAACAGCTAAGCTGTGAATCTAGGCCTTGCCCTACCCAAAATACCTAAACTAAAAGTCTGTCATTTATGTTACTTACAAGAGTCACAAGCAAAGGGATGCTAGTTAAATGAAAATTCTTAATGCAATTTTCACTGCTGACCCTTCCAATGCTCTTAATTTTTTGTATCGCATCAATCTCACTCTCATCATAACTATTATCATCAAGCAAAGATGAATACTCTCTATCAGCAATCAAAAGAGGCTTCTGAGGGTTGCCAGCCAAGAACACTTAAGGGAAAACTTTCCTAATTAATAGACTATTTTCCTTTTCCTCCTGAAGTCAAAAGGTTATAAGATTTCCTTTAAAAAAATAGATTAAGGTAAAAAGAAGTCATTGTGATTATGGGACAAATTTCATTTGAGATGAGGTCAATGAGTGCCTTCTCAATTCATTATTAGGCTGTGCAGCAGAGGACCGGATGGTCAGCCCCCAGCTCTAGCCACAATCGTCTATCACAAGGTAAAATCAAGTCTTTCATTTCCCTTGCTGTTTCATGTTGTTCAGAGGGCAACCTAACAACAGTTCAATCCTCTGCAGGTTTGTTCCAGGCCACTTCTTGCCCTGGTACGCGATTACTAGAATTATTACAGAGATACTCTGCTGAAGTATTTATTCAGGCTGGTAAAGCGCACCCATTTAACCAATTCTTTAATCACCAACTAAAACCCATGCTGCTGCTATCAACTCACTACAGGTTTATCTAAAGTGAAGAAAAACATCAGCTTGTTCCTGCCTTACAAACAGAAACAGGAATGAACAGCACAGGACTGGCTGAGCTAAACACTAGCTCTGCTCTTATGAAGATAACCATGTCAAGGGCTGGATAGAAAGCATCTAGCTTTCAGGGACTAGACAAATTGCTTCTAAATGCTTCAAGGTAAAAAATCTTTTAAAATACTTTTCAGCCTATCTCATGATGTGGCAGGTACCATAGACAATTATGAAGCAATATGTGATCTATGCAGACATAATAGTGAGCTGAAATCCTGAACCACTAGGGTTATTTAACAGTATATGGTACAGCTGGTTTCATTACAGCTTCTTTCTTTGTGTGTCCTGCTTCCTATTTTATTTATATCCTGACAACTATTACATCTGTTGGTTTAAGCATGTATCTGATTTTCTGCTTCCAGTCCTATACCATCTATTTTTCACAAATTTTTTCCCCAAGGAAAGAGAGTCGTTCCTCCACTGACTAATTAAGAAAACTCATATCCACATATAAAACTAATGCTCCATATAGCTGCCAAATAATGTGCAATTGGCATCTTCATCTTTAAATTTATGATATCTGATTGGTGCCCCGAGCAATTCTTATTTCTATCACCTTCACTTTAACAGGAATGAGTACCAGATGTTTCTGAAGAAGTTACAAGAAGACATCAAAATACTTACCCTGTGCACTGTGGAAGTTTCTTCATACCTCCCTCCCAATTAAGAGCTGGCTCCAAAGCATAAGGGTTTATAATTCTTGGGTATTTTTCTCCTTATCCTACCTAGTACAACTGTGGATATTCTCATTAGCTGGTTTCCTATCAAGTTCCATACCTTAAGGCCACAAGCAGCACAGGCTCAATTATTTCACATTACTTCTAATTCTGATTGTTCAGTGCCTGAAAAAATGAACAGTAAAAACTTCTAAATGCCTAAATGGCAAGAGATTCACTAAGGGTGCTTCTAATGGGAAATAAAGCCACCTTTTTCACAAGGAATAAAGTACCAAAGGTGGAATAAAGCTTACCATGATCAGTGAACGTGACTTAGAAGCCATACAAATGCTTTTACATTCTTGAGTTTCACACTAAACATTTATTATGTGGATACAGCTCCTCATCCTACATCCTTGCTGAATGTATTTAAAAATCACTTAAAGCCCTAACAGCTTTAGTTTCTTCTTTTTCTATTTCTGCAAACAAAGCAGCAATTTAAGTCCATATAACAGACACAACAGATTTGTATTAAAAATATGACTTGACTTGAAGACAAAAAACAAGGAGCCTTTTGACAAGCTTACTCTACAGACTGATGAATATGCTGTACCTAACTGTGATTAAATATTTAATACTATAGACTATTCGCAGTTCACTTATAAAAAGCCACTGACAACTGCGAGGAAACTGTGAAAAGCACACTGAACAATTCTGCTGATGAACTACATTTTCAGAGGGAACAGTTATTCTTCTATTTTCCTAACCAACAAGGTTAGCATTAAGAAACTGCTTATTGTGACTTCAACAATACCCTCCTGCGGTTTCATCCTCACGTGTCTTTGTAAACCGTGTGCTTGTGACTGTGCAATCCCAAGTACTGCACCGGGAACAAAGAATCCCAGACATCTGAGCAAAAAGTAGCAGAAAACTTGCTGCAGACAAGGCCTACACAGAGTAATTGTTCAGAGTAGCCTTATCTCCCATATATCCAAACACAATACGAGTTTCTTTCAGTGTTATAGCTCCAAATTAAATGACAAATGTGAGACTGGGAGAAGAAGCTGGAAACGACAGAGGCAGAAAGAAAGGGCTCGGATAAGCAGAAAGAAGAATGCTGTCCCTTAGAGAACATCCAAAGTGAAGACGAACAGCCAAGATTTTTTAGAAGAGACCTAGAAAGGGAGCCCAAATGAGAAGCTGGACTGCAAGGACAAGGTTTGCATCCGATGGTTCACGAGAGACAGAGGGCAGAAGCCTCTCAAACCAAAAGCAGGCATGTACAGTGCAGATCTCCACAGCTTGCTTAGCAACCCCACGTAAGTTTGCAGTCAATGAGGAATATTCTCCCACAGATTACTCACTTGGGTCTTGTTTGTTTTCAGTAAGCATTTAGGGAATCCTGGGGAACAAGCTCAAACGTAAATACCACTATTACTACATTTCAAAAACTAGGTGACATTAATTCTGCAATAGGCTCAGCAACAAAGCTGTTCTGAAAACAGATGCTTGGGAAGCTGCTGGATACAAAATCTGGAAATTTGGAAACGGTTTCCAACTAAGAGGAGTTTTTAGGAAATGTCAGTGAATTATTAAACTTAAGAGGTCTCACAATTTGTGTTCAGAGTTAGAATTGCAGATTCCTATTAAATAAAATTCCCAGGAATAATCAGAATGTTCATGTAGATCAAGAAAATATAAACCAAAACTTTATAGTGATAAAGCAAAATTAATCCAAATGCTAATACCTGAAGTCTACAAACACCTGCTAAGAGCACAACCTTACCACAAGGCACGACCACATGAAATGCAGATTTAATCATTCTCACTGTTACTGACCTGGACATACAGCCTGGATATAATGACTTGAGTACTGTAATCTGTCACTGCCTTCAAACCACTAACCTGATTTACCTTGTCACATGCCTCATTCCATTGCAGCTGGAACTCAGAGCTGTGAATGCTGTCATAACAAACTTGTCACCCGTAACTGCTTAAGAGCTGTATCAAAATGGGGCATCAAACCTTCCCTTGAGCCCAAATTAATTTCATATCCAAACTAAGACCAAGGGCAGATGAAAACAATCAACATCTGGAGAGTGGCAGGGATGAAAGTTCGTGCTCCCAGCAGGACCTGGATGGAAAGTGAGGCCTGCAGAGCAGACAACCAGGTGGAAGACTGCCCAAGCAGATGAACTCAGTCTAACACCAGGCAGCCCATAACAACTTGCAGCCACAGTGTCTACAGGAGGCAACCAAACTGACATGGGATCTCTTCCAAGGGGGCCGAGACTGCAGCAAAGCGTTACGTGATGTGCAGGCCCCCCAGCCATGAACATCCTGGGGCCATAGGGATCCCAGCAGGGATTTCTTGACACCAGTCTAAGGGTTTTACTCTCACTCAGGCCTCTCATATGGCTTGTGCTGCTTTCTGTAGTGCAAAAAGTCCCTGAGGACAAGCAACTTGTCATCTGGGACTGGCCACCTCACTCCAGTTTTACAGTGATGCTGAAACTACCCTTCTGCTTGAGTAAAAACACCCTCACGCAAGTCAGCATTCCAGTAAACTATCTGCGCTGCAGAACACACATCCTAACAGAAGGATGATGAGGAAATTTCATTGTAGGGGTTGTGAAAAGTTATCTTACTTAAATCAACAGCTTGTCAGATCTGACCATCAGTACTGGGGAGGGAAAGGCCATACTATAGAGATATACAGTTTTATTTATATAATCCAACTACATATTTATGTGAAAACAGCAAACAGCAATAAAGAAACAAAAATAATATTAAAAATTAACACATCTGAACAAAGCTGCCAGTGTCACTTTCAAATATTGTTTGTAAATTCTAGCCATGGGCACTTCAACACAAGCACAGAAACATCACTGATTATGAGGTCGTCAGAGATCGTTTCCCAGGAATAAAAGCAAATTTAATAATGCACTTGAGTATTCACTTCTATCAAGAATAGAACCAGCAAACTTAATACTTACACAGGATCAGTTGCATGACTGCTGATACTCAGCGGCCTACAAATGTTCCATGCTTGGGAATATTTGTTATTTATTGATCTTGATTTTTACAATTTAACAACAAAAGGCTGGCTAGCTGTGTGGGAGTTATTTATTTATATACTGCATTTCAGAATGTCTGGACTCACTTCTTACCACCAAAAAAATTAAAGATGCCCTGTCTGCTGGGCCTGTAGAAATACAGAAGATTCCAGTGTCTGGCAGCAAGCAAGTCAGTAGCAAGACTGTTCTCTCTCAACAGGCTTTAGAGATGCTGGCAAGGCTAGATTCTCTCTAAGCCTTCCTAGAAGCTCCTTTACTAAACAAAAATGGCCATTTCTCTTTGGAAATCTCTAGTGTCTTTCGCAAGGTCTATTAATACCACCTTTAAAAACTCCCCATTCCAGTTACTCTTATCTTTGAAAATTCACAGATTCAGATATTCATCACTCCAGCAGCTGTAAAAGCACTGTGCTTATGACACAGCTTAGGTCAGGTATTTTCTCAGTCATCCTAAAAAATCCTTACTGAAATCCTCTTCCCAAGCATCAGGCAGAATAAAAAGCCTTGCATCTGTATGAGTTTGAGGTTCAATTTGCATGCTTGAGCTACTGAGCCCAGAGAGAGGGATAGACGGATAGACAGGTAGGTGGATATGTGGATAGATAGATAGATAGATAGATAGATAGATAGATAGATAGATAGATAGATAGATAGATAGCCAGCCCTCCCTGACCTCATATTCGCAAAATTCATCACTGCCTCTTAAAGCACACCTTACAATGACCTCCTTTATATTACACATTTCATTGCTCAGACACCCACATCCAGGGCGCACAGTATGTTCAGAACAACCCATTAATTAACAAATTTAATAAGAGAATATGAAGACAGGACCAGAACAACTTTAAGCAGTTTTGTCCATCTCAGGGTCCCAAAGACAGATCAGCAATATCTAATCCTTTCCCAACAGAAATTCTCTTTACCACTTTTATTGCTCCAGATATTCTCTAACTACTCAACTGCTCCTGAGGATGTTTCATGGCACTTCACATTTCATCACTGAAATGGACAGCTTAGCTGTCCTTATGGTTAAAACGTTTCCCCTAAAGTTTAGCCTAGATATCTCTCATTACCATGACACTTGCTGAGAAAATGAGCCTGACATTTTCTTTTGATCACAAGTCCAATGAAAAGGTGTCACATAAAAATTGATGTAAGAAAATCCCTTGGAAACCCCCAGCCTGAATATCAAGTAGAAGAGAAGAGCAGGAGTGATAGGAGCTGTTGAGGCAGAGCACATTTACAGATGGGGCAGCAGCATCACCATCTGCTGGAAGAAGCGAATTTAGCTAATGTACCAGTTGCCACCAAAGGAGGAGTGAGAAATGCCTTTGGCAGATATGCAGCATAACGAGAGGAACAGAGAGGTGCCACGCACTGCCCAGTTCACAGCAAGTGAAAAGTCAAATAGCCTTCCCATGCCATGGAGCAGAACGAGTGCACCCTGACAGTCTAAAGTAGTTTCAGATGTTTTATCTATTAACCACAATTTAGATTGAAAGCCCAGCCTTTTTAAAATTCACCTCCCTTCTGGAAGAGGTCATCTGCTGTGATGGAGGATTCCTGATCTCCATAGCCCAAGCAGAGCTCCTCACTGAGACGGAGGGTCAGCTCCAAGGGATGAAGCTAGCAGGCATGTCTGTGCTCTGGGATCTGCCCATCCGCTTGTGAGGAGCCAACACCAAAGGGAGTATGAAAAGCTGATAATTGTCTCGGGAACAGATTGGGCTCCTGACGAAGAGGAATTTCACACTTCTCCACAGGCACCGCCTGGTCAGATGGTGTTTCTTTGTGCTGTCTGTGTGTGGCCAGGCAGGGAAGGCTCACAGGTTCTTGCTAATATCTGTTCTCCCCTTCACAAGGGCTGAAATAGCTCCAGGAGCTCTGCAAGAGTGGGAGCAGGAGGCGTCCGTGCACAGCCGGCCGTGGGACACCCTAGAGCAGAGCGTAGGGGAGAGGCCTCCGGTGCTCCTGCGGGAGCGCAAGGCAGCACGGGGCTCTCCACAGGGACCCACGGCACCACTGGTGACTTCAGAGAATACCAGGGAGACAGCAGCGTCCCAGGGCACTTGGCTGCTAGATTTCACAGGAACAGACTGGCTCCCAGGGCTGCTGGTTGAGCCTTTCCAAGGGCTCACACTGACAGGGCAACGGAGGCAAATTTCTACTGTGCTGATTTCAGTAGCCTGTGGTGATGAGCCACCGGCTTGGAGAAGTGTTGAAGATGGTTACCACATGAATTAATGTCACCTTTCACCACTGATGAAGGGTGTTGAGAGGTGCAGTGAGAGGAAAGCCTGCAGACATTACACAGGAGCAGCTATTGGGGCTCCAGAAGACACTTTCTGTTGGGTTTATCAGTAGATAAAGATGGGAATTGAGGGTAGGATGTAAATCACTCTAAGTCATTCATGTGACACTGCTCATCCCTGACCCCCAGTTCATACTCTTGAACCTTTCCAAAGCTGTTGTCAGGGAACCCCTGCACTGAGCACCAATGACAATAAGCCAGGAAGGCATATATTTTATCTGCAGGACAACCTGTGTAATTTATCCCTGTGCAGCACTGGTGACAAGGTCTTTTGGCTGCTGTGGAGGTACAGAGGGTGACTGCTGGTTAGAGTGCTAACAAGCAGTGCAGGGAGGCTGTGACCAGCGATGCTTTTACAGCAAAGAAACCACTGTATGATGGCTTCCTCTGGGGAAAAATAAAACAACACCTTTGTGACAGTGGAGATGGCCTGGTGTCTCCATAGCCCTGCCAAAGCAGTGTAGGTTTGCAGCATTGCCTCTCCTATGTTCTGGTGAACTGCCCAAACCCACAGCCCCACCGAGCTCCAAACCAAGCCCTAACACTCTGACACTGCTCTTCTGACAAACCTATCACAACTGCTTTCCTACTCTTACCAGGGCAGAGTGTGTCAAGGAGCTCACTCCTGCCCTTGAGATCTACCTATGACATTGCATTTAAAGTACCTGTGGTATTGAAAAGCTGTAGCTGTCAGCAGCCCGCATTCTGCAGCCTGCTGACAGTTGCCTTTGCACTTCACCAATATTTGATGTTGGAGTTATTTTTAAGACACATTTGTTTCTTGCTGTAAGAAAAGAGCAAAACCTCACCACTTAATGCCTCCTCAGAGCCCACAAGCAAAAGCTATTATCACCACGTGTCTGAAATTGCTACCTTTTATTAAGCTGGCATGTCACATCCAAAGAACTGCAGCAAGCAGTCTGCCTCATGGATGTTATTACAGTGGAATCGCAAGTGTGAGCACGGCCCCGCTCCACACACTGCTAGGAAAGGAAGATTGATCAGATTTCACATCCAATAAAAGGTGGGAGACTGAACTCCTCTTAGCTCTCATAGCTAACTGCAAAATGGTGCTAATTGAGGAACAGGTACTGAAGTTCCCAGTCCTGACATTGTTATAAACATGAAATCAAACCTCCAATAACAGAAGTATCAATAATGTCATCATCACCTTGATGTGCTCTGTTATTGCCCAAGAAGCAATGTCATGTAAATCAAAATGTAGTCCTGCACCATACACATTTTAGGTGATACCTCTACATCCATATTGTCAACCATTGTTGGTGTTACCCTTTTGTGACCCTTACTGTCACGGTCTCCTGAGCTGGACTGGACTGAATGAATGGTGCTCTGAGAGCGGAGGTGAGATGTGGCAGTGCCCAGAAGTGCATCACTAACACTGTGATGTGTTACAGTGATGCCACATGCCTGTGGCAGTGTTTTGCTTATTTGGCAGCTCCCAGCTAGATCCAGGAGTACCAGAACTAGGTGTGCAGACTTCAGTGCATAGGCTGGCATCCAGTGCCTAGGACTGCACCACTAAGCACCAAGCAACACCTTTGAAAATGTGAATTTTAGCCATTCCTGAGACTTCTACTCACTATCCCCTTTAGTTAAGCACGGTAATGGACTGCAAAAGAGAAACCTCTCCTGGGGAGGTATCACCAATTTTCAAATAAATACTCTGCCATGTTCAGAGGGCTGTCAGCTGCTCACATGACAACATCATACAATAAGGACAATGCTATGGTAAACAGGCTGCCAAATGATCACGTTCTAATTGCAATGGTTTTCAGTATAGATTTCTACTGATACTACTGCCTTCAGACAATACAAGCATGTATTGTAACCCTAGTCACACCAAGGAACCAGTGATTTCAGTGTCGCCACACATCTGGGAAAGAGATTTCAAGAGCAGAAAAAAAAAACAGAGAAGTAAATGATATATCAGCTGGAAAGGAGAAACTCAAAAACCATGCAGCTGTTTATGCATTCAAGAAATATCAAATATCTGCTACAGAAGAAACTTCTTTACATAGGGTAAGACCCAGCCTTTCTAGAGCAGGTCCCTAGAAGGTGAGCTAATTCAGTGCTGGAAAGCTGAGGTTTCAGCTCTTCCAATGGCCAAAACTGAACCTTGTAGTCTGGTGTCCACCAACTGATGGAAGAATCTGCCAGTGCAACTACAGATTTCCCCATCATTTTTTATAAAAATAAATAAACCTCCAACCCTAAACTTCTGTCCAAGAGGAGTTTTTCCTACGAAAAGGAAAAATGTCGAAGACTTTGTGACAATCACTTAGGTCTTTGGCTTGTGAAGGAGTTTCAACAGAAATTGTGGTGATATCTACAATGGAGGTACCTGTAATGGCATCAGATTTGGAAAGTGATGACTGAGACCTCTGGATCTATGGTTCTGCAGTGCCAGACAACAGTTACCTGCACAGCCCAGGACAACCAGTGGGTGCAGCACCTGAGGGAAGCTTTCAGAGCTTGAATACAGCCCTCAGCATAAACCTGTGGATCAGCAGCCTCACTCAACAAACTACTTGGATTTTTAATCACTCTTGAATTCAGACATCAGAGCAGGTTACTGAATTTGACACAGTAAATCAGCTGAATATGAGCTATGTAATTGCTTCTGACTTTAAACAGAAAAAGCTTGGATAATGTTGAGAAGGCTATCAGAGACATTTGAATAATGTTGTGTTAAAGCAAGTGAAGCTCATAAGCAACAGAAAACAATGCTCACAGACAGGAAAATGTGCACTAGTGTCAGGGGGAACCTCTTCACCAGAGAGTTCACCAAGTCCCATTTGATTCAGAAACCATTACCCTGCATCTGTATGTTAACGAAGCAGTTGTTCCACTGCTAATTGCTACTCCAACAAATTGCTTTTGCAATTACAATTTTATTATCAGATTTATCACTGCAAACTGAAATAGATGCATTTCAATTTTAGAAAGACAACAGAATGGTGCAATTAACCACCAGTCCTCCAGAATGACAAAAATCAGAGTCTGTAATTCCAAGGCAAGTTCTTTAGAAGCTGAGCAGATATCTCGGTACACATCTTCTGTGAATGCCTGCTTTCACAAGCATGCCTATATTAGCCTCTTGTAATTGGGTTGCCTGGATAAAATCCAGACATTTTAAGCCTTATCTAGACATTTAGGTAAATGGCTTGATTTTTAGAAATGCTAATACGAACCCCATATTCATTTCAGTTTGGTACTCTTGCACATTTGAAGCCAAAAGGTGAACTAATCTTTAAGTAGCATTATAGTTTTCCTAAAGAGTCCTCTACTATAAGGCTCTACTATCAATGAGGTAACTAGACTTTCAAATTAAAATTAACAGAGTTTTAAAAGGGTTATTACCCTGAATTCATCACTACTTTAGAAATATAAGTCCTGAAGGACCTGTTAGTAAGTGTAGACACCAAAGTTCCTGTGATGGCCCACCATGGCTGGAAGAACACTTCTCTGGCAGAAAAAAAAAATATTAATCTGGCAGCTTCACAGACTCAGGCATATGGTTTTGGGAGGATAACATATATAACAACCCTGAGGTGGTCTCAGGAGGAGAGAAGAAGAAAATTTCTAAGACATCTATTTTTTCTACTGTAGAAAAGAAACTGTGCTTTATAAACAGATCCCTAGGTTGCAGAGATGGCAAAGAAAATTCATGCAATACAGGGAATTGATACCAAGTATTCTGTTCTTTTGTTGTATACTGTATGTATTTTTCTAAATATTGCCACCAGGCCCTAAAATTGTATTTCTCTTCAGAAAAAAGTCAAATGATTACCACAAAAATAAAGCATTTATCATCCTTGCAGAAAGATCTGAAAAACAATACCCAGTTCAGAAGTGGGGTGCAAACGAAACAAATTTCAAGGACACATCTAATTCCCACTACTCCTTACAGCAAACATCTCTCTGAGAGGACAGAAGCGACCACCTACAGTACTACTCTATTTTCACTATTTACTGGTACTAAACTAAGTAACAGTAAGGACAGTCAGTGCCACACAACTGCCCCTCTACCATCAGTCATTAGGGAAGGTTTTGGCTGTATTTAGAAAAGTCGAATCACTTAGGACCTCTAAGATCATTGAGTTCAAGCATTAACCCAGCACTGCCAAGTCCATCACTAAACCATGTCCCCAAGCATCACACTTACATGTCTTTTAAATAAAAACAGAACTGTTAATCTTCATATTAATTGGTTTTTTCTTATTCTTTTCATGAACATAGAACACATTTTGTATTTTAATATTTCAAAACACTCAATTTTCTAAAAAGGTTAGGCTAGCTTTTCAGAAGCTGGAAATAACTCTGACAGCAAATTTATAACAAGAGAAATAACTGCTTTAAATACAAACAGGGCAATAACCATCCATCTATCAAACATCAGCTTAGAGTAATGGATTACAGAGAAGAGCCACTTTAGTTAATCAGGTTGGACTTTGAAATACTTCTGTGTTCCATAAATAATATTCTAACAGGAGCTTTACTGTTGGAGACCACTTTGAGCAAATGGTGGAAATGAGTCTGCCCTTTTCCAGAAAGCATCAAATGAGAAGACACACTGATGGCTATCTCTGCCCTTTGAAGCAAACTTTTAGAAAATTAATCTTGTTGAAGATGACCTAAACCAGCCCTACCAAAAACCTAGCAGCTTCAAAATCACATACTGACAGTCTGAAATAGCAAGGCTAAAAGGGGTAAGTCACAGACATGCAAATGGGGTTATTTCCTCTGCTTAAAAAAAAAATGAATAAAAACCCACATCAAAACTTTCAAGGTCTCAGAGACAATGACTTGGAAATACAACATTCACCAAGGAACTTTGCTGGAGACTACAAGAGATATGACTAAGTGGTCATGTAAGACCAGCATGCTGAGGTTCTTTTATATATTTGTTTTCACCAAAATTGCCTCTAATACAGAAGTATGAAGTATGACAAGGTTGACAATTTCCTAGACACTCTAGAAAGAAAGTTCTCCTAAACAGGCCAAACCTTTGACTCCCAAGGGATATTTTCTTGAGCTTCCTTTAGGAAATCTATCAATAATGTAACAAAGTTAAAGTGAAGAATCACTTATGGCAGAGGAATCCAGAAAGCTTGGAAACTACATGTAGTCCTGACACCTTCAAACATGTCCTTCAGAAGGAGGGAGCCTGCAGCGATGATCAGAACCTCAGTGTCACTCAGTGGGATCTGTTCTGCCAAAGAGGCATTCCCCTGATGGATGGCTACTACAGCACTGAAGGCTGCAGGCAATTAGCAAACAGCACATCATGCAAGACAAAATTCTGTCTAAAGTGATTTGGCAAATTTCCACTGCTACAGAAAGTGGTAATGGAATGTAATGGCTACGTATATCAGATTGGGTCTCAGTCATTAAGATCTCATTCTGAGAGAATAAAACACAATAAAATGGGTAGTCTTTCATCTACATAAAAGGAAAGGATAAACACTGAGATGATTCTGCCAAGATTTGTGGTTCCAGGAAATCAAGGTATTCTTGGTTTAATGCTTAAGGTTAACAATCAATCTCGTAGCTATTCATGTATCATCTTTCATCTTGAAGTATTCCACAGCACTTAAAAAATAATATAAAAATCAGAATCCCTACTCACAGGAGCAGTCATTTCTACTCTTCACATTTTAAGAGCTCCTAGCACATGCAACAGATAAGTAATGGGCAGAAGCAACTTGATGTGCTAAGGCCAGAACAGTTCAATTTCTGCCACTGGAACTATTAAATAAACATACAGACATCCAAGCTCCTCCACTAACAAGCAAACGAAACTCCATCTGGCTCTTGGGTTTCTGCAGCTTGCTTTCTCTTGCTTGAACTGCAGGCAATAATCAAAATGGAAACACACTGAGATTAGGCACAAATAAAAAGACAATGCTTGATGAAAGAGTGAGAGAACACATACATTCCTGTCCACTTTCTGGAAGGTGAAACATTAGCCACTGCCACAGAAAAATGACAGCTACTCCGATAGATCTACTATGAAAGCAACTGAGGTTGCATGGAAAAGTCCATGATGTAAGGTTGTAACTTCCAACAGTAAAGCAGGATCAAAAACGTCCCCGATCCCTCTCTTCTATGCAATTGGTTTCTATTTCACAAACTAATGCTTTTGTGATCTCTGTTGGGAGTGAGCCACAAGGACTTCTAAATATCCACAGCCAAAAGCCATGAGGGCGTATATATTTTATAATGAATGAGCCCTGTATTCCAAAGTAAGTACATTTTAAATTTAAATAACCCGTATGATGAAATCCTTCATTATTTTTCCCTCTTAGTTTACCTGCTTTGCTGGACATTATCTCCCTCATATCATTTTTAGACAGTAACAAGGTCATTTGAAAGAAATGAGTGGTTGACTGAGAATAATCTGGTATTATACTTCCAACAAAGCCCAGTGCTGCATGTTCCCTATGGAGATGCAAGGCACCTATAGATGGAAGACTTGCCTCCAATAAGGAAAATAGTAGTTTTAACTTTATTTCAGAAGAATGGAATTATTTTCCATTCTAAGCATAAAACCTGATATCACTTATAACTTTTATCTTACCAAATGTAACAGTGATAGTAACAACAAACACCTTTTTTTTTCCCCCCTAACAGTTCTACTTCACATCACTAGAATTTCTGAACAAGGTCATGGGAAACTAGTCCACTAGGGGTGTATGAGAGGATACACAATTTCTTGAGCTGAAGGAGAACGACACAATCCCTTCTGATCCTAATGTAAAAATCCTTTAAAGCGTAGGTCAGTCAGTTGGTTAATTTAGGGACACTGACAACATAATATTTGTTCTTCGAGCTCCAAGTCTTTGGATTTGCTTCCTTTTTCCTTTAAAAAATCCCCTTTCCTTGAGGAGACTCCATTTGTTACTTACTAGGGCACAATCCCACTAAAAGACTTCTGGGATCAAACTCCAGCTTTTCTAAGAAACTGCCCCACATAATTATAATATGTGATGAGAGGACAACATTCTGAACATTCTTAACCCCAGGAGTGCCATTTCTGCCCTTTGAAACAGAAGTACAAAGAGAAGAAGACACTGCATTTTACATCCCCTTTTGCATTACACACCATCAAATTTACTTATCAGAAGAATTATGAATGTTTCAAAAAGGAAAAAAATAACCTTGGATGTCTGAGTGAACAAAATCTGCACATTTTCTCCCTCTTTAAAATCAGTTAGAGAGCTTCTCACATTTATTCCTTCAGGCTTTAGGCAAGTGATATTCAAAAAACCTAAAGATTTCATTATGATCTCTTGTATTTTGTGTAATGGTGTGACGGAGATTAACCTCCAGGTTACAGTGAAAGCTTTCATGCCTTCTGTTTGCCATGACTACAGCTACTCTCCAGCTGCACAAGACTATTCCCTCAAAAGAAATGGGAAAGTTCACACAAAAGTCTTATCATACAAAGTCACACCATACCATTAAACTCCAGACACACAAACAGCCAGCCACAGGCAAGTCAGTGCAATCAAAATTACTGCACTTGACAGATTTATCATGAGGAACTGTGTGCATGCTCCTACCCTGCTGCCAATGCAAAGGAAATCACGCAAGCTTTAAACTGCCCCGTGGTGATTTTTGTGTTGTCATCAGTCAGGAGCATCTGATGTCCACCACCAGGGTCTGCTGATGAGAGCAAGTCCTTACGCCCTGCAGTTCCAGTACTAGCATCTATCCACACTGTCCTGCTCCAAGTGCTGGCAAGAGCTGTCAAAGAGGGTGTCAATGCAGTGGGCAAGGACAAGTAAAACAAGAGAAATTTCAGACAAAAAAACCCCAAACCCGACAGTATGTAGGCTGCATAAACAGGCCAAGGGAAACAATAATTAAGCAACTTGTGATATCACAAGTTGTGATTGTTTAAGCAGAGGGAGAAGAAAAAGATTCCTGAACTAGTGGAGATGAAGACTCCAAACTGTAATTGTGGTTTACTAGAGGCAGTTCTGTGATTCTGGAATAGGAAATAACATCTCCGGACTTGGATTGCAAGTCTCCACACTGCACAATATGATATAAATAAAAGAGACTTAAATCACACCTTCTAATCATGATTTAAATCAGCAAGCAGGAAACATTAATTTATTTAATCAATTCTAATCTTGCTTTGCAGCTGTACTTTTTAGTTATTTTTCTAAAGTAAGTTTCACTCCAATGGTTGGTAATCATTAAAACACACTGAATTTTAACTAAACACTAAATTGGAAACCCGCTTTTAACCAGGACAGTACATTAAATCTGCACACACTTTAAAGAAGTTCTGTGCTTTCCTATGGTACATTTGTAATTTTCTTTTTTCAGATTACTTTTATTACTTTTTTTTGTATTTTATTCCGGCCTCAAGTTGCCCTGGGAGGCTAACTAGAATTCAATTACAAAGTTCATAAATAATATTTTTTTTAATTAGGTATTGCTTACTATGAAATGACAGATTAAGTATAGAAAAAATATAATACTAGCTAATTTCTTAAATTAATGAAATGCTAATCAGAGAACTGAACTGCTGATTTCTAGTCACTATGTGAAAACTACAGATTTTGTGAACTTCCCAGTGCCTGAGCAAGTGGCTTATCACAGGTTTTGGTAGTTTTGGGATGGATGAACTAATTTGGTTTTCTAATAAATTTATGGACAAATCACTATTTCAAAAGGTCTGCTGCTAAACAAATATCACTGGATTGCTCTAGGAGACAGCAAGAAGAAACTGGCAGTGAGATCAATGTATAAACAGATTAATTATTCCAGAAACAGTTGTCCTTTTGTGATTGTGCTTCTACATAAGGCATAGATAAGATACTGGCTCTTAGGCATTTGGAAAGAGGGATGTTACAGAACATCACATAAATTTACTACTCATCTTACAAAAAGCTGGCTGAATCCATACAATATTGACTATCACTGTATCATTTTCATGGATTACAAATAGATTGGGATCACGCTGAACACCAGAGTGACACCGTGTATAAAGCACATTACTCGCACAAATTTATTCTTGCTTGCACCCAGTGTATCTTTGCTCAGAGACAGCCTCAGCCAGGAGCAAACACCTCACCAGTACAGGGCAAGACACAGCCCAGGGGACCCTCCCAGCCTCCCCCACCGCACAGCAAAGGGCTGTGCTGAGACAGAAAACATCCTCCTCATGGCCAGACAGCACCAACACGCAAATGCACCCATTTAAAATGCAAAAGCCATTAATTTTAATTAATGATGCACCATGCTTCACTTTGAATATTTACCATTTGAGCTCAACTTAGTATTATATGCCCCTGCTCTGAGCACTCAGAAAATACAAGCAGTGAAACATGTGAAGGGGCACAGAGGTTACACAGGCTTGCTTAATACGTGCTACTGAACAAATGTGACATAATTACTACTACCAAAAGAATTAACTAGCTTACTATGAAAAAAAAAGCCTTTTTTTTTGACACATTAGTTTAATGCTGGAAATTTCAAGTGTTTTTTTTTCCTCCCCTCACATATATGCATAAGGTTTTAACTGCAGTATGCAATGGGGGAGGATTCAAAACAGCTCTACAGCCTTTTGTGAGAGAAGATACAAACTACACCTTATCTTCAGCTTCTGCAGACAAAAATGACTGATGTGAGGAAAACAACAACACCATAACAACAGGATTTAACAACCCCATGTTTCATGAAAGATGGATTCTCCTCCAAGTTTGGAACTGTGCTGCATAAAAACCCCAACCACACAAAATAGAGCACAGTTGCAGAGCATCACCTCAAAATAAAGATTTCATATAGCTCTCTGCCTACTAACCTATAAATTAAGCGTGTGCAGAAGCAAAGCAATCAGAAGCAGTCTCTGGGGCTTTTAAACATGATCCCATGGAGAAAGGGCTCTTTGGAGAATGCAACACATGCTCAGGAACACATTTCATAATTCTAACAGCAGAATACCATAATTATCCACATTCTGAAAGGCTGTGATAACTGCCACCTCTCATTCTGGTGTGGGACTACTTGACTTTTTGAATTGTGTTGGATCTAAACCTCCGTGTGGGTTGCGAACCATAAACCTCAAGGGACACGGTAGGATGCAGGAACACTGCTGCTGCTCTCAGGGTTTTAATGTCATCACCTTGGTTATTTCCAGCTCAAAATGTGGTCAAATTAAACATAAGGTTTTGGTTCTGCTAATTCAAAAGCCACTCTCAGGATGGCAGTTCTCAGTTTTAATAAAGGAAAATATTCAGGTCACACTTATCTTCAGTTATTAACTATACTTAGCAATGTTCTTTTATATCTGCACTTTCTATAGAACACTGCATTTTTAATGGAATAGAAAATTGCATTTATAATATAAGGTACTGACAATATGGAGGGCTTTTTGCATACATTTAGAATTACTTATCTATAGATTCTAAACACAAAATAAAATACTGCATGAGACAGAAATCTGCCAAAGCCCACGTTACTCCCATTTTTTTTTCCCAGGCACTTTCCAATTTTTGTTTTTACCTTACGAAAACAATATGTATAGTAAGGGTCACACACACACACACACACACACACACATATATATATATATATATAAATACATATATCTGGTGAGACCACATGTGGAATGTGTGCTCAATTCAGTTCTGGGATCCTCAATACAAGAAAGACACGAGGTGCTGGAACAGAGGGAAGAGCAACAGAGTTGGGGTAGGGTGTGGAGCACAAGTCAGATGAGGAGCTGCTGAGGGAGATGGGGATGCTTCTCCTCCTGGAGAAAAGGAGGCTGAGGAGGGACCTTACTGTCCTCTTCAAATCCCTGAAAGGAGGCTGTAGCCAGATGTGGGTCAGTCTCTACTCCAAAGTAACAAGCAATAGGAAATTGCCCTCAAGTTGCTCTCACATGCCAGACAAGCAAGTGATGCCCATTACAGTCACTCACCACTCAATAACCAACACCCAGCCCGTCCCCAAGTAGTGGCAGCATCTACTGGCCAACTCCCCCCAGTTTATAAACTGAGCATGATTATCTGTGGCATGGCCAGCTCAGGCCAGCTCTCCTGGCTGCGCTCTTTCCCAGCTCTCCTGGCTGTGCTCTTTCCCAGCTCTCCTGGCTGTTCTCTTTCCCAGCTCTTGTGCATGGAAGAGTGCACAAGTCCTCGACTTAGGGTAACTACTTAACTTTAGCAGAAACTTAAACATCAATGTGTAATCAACACGATTCCTATACTAAATCCAAAACACAGCACTGTACCAGCTAATAAGATGAAAATTAACTCTATACCAGCTGAAACCAGTGCCAAAATTAAAGTAAAAAGTGAGACCTTGAGCTTCTGTCTTCCAGCAGATGCATAACACTTAATTCAAAGAACTTCTCTCTGCCTATCCTAACTTTTGCAGTTGATAAAACTATTTTGGATTGGAAGAGTAGTCGTTTTTAAAAAAAAAATTACAAGTTTATGACACTGATGCTTGTAGAACAGGTACTATGCAAAACAGTGGGAAAAGCTGTAAATGCCACTTCTGGATGACTGCCTTTGTGAGTAAATGCATTAGTGAATTTTGTTTCAAATAGTCCAATAACACTAGCACAGAAAAAGATGCTTCCCTTTAATCAGAACCCAAAGCAAATCTAAAATAATTCCACCATGTAGCTGCCTTGTTAAAATAGAGTCTCAATGATGTCTCTGTTTTGTACTGATGCCCACTTTTATTTAAAGCAAAAATAAAGATGCTTAACCTTTGTGTGGATTGTATAGGGAACAAGTAACGTGATTAAACAGCAAAATACATTGTCTATCTTGTCTTGTAGTGAAGAAGTGACTGGAATTCCTAATGAAGCTCAGCACACCTCTCTCTTTCATATGCTCAAAATGCCCTACTTTCCTCATGGTGCCTCCTGCACCAGAAATGTCACCCATGCACCCCAGCTTCTTGCATCCAGCACTCTGCACTCCCTTCCGAAAAACCTTATCTACAGCAACAGACAGTGCTTCATTTACTTGACTGTTTTTACTGCATCCTTCTCTCCTTTATCTCCATGCAAACTTGAGATGAGAATAATGCACATTTGTACTCTGATCCAACGCACAAATCTCACCAGGAGTTGCTGGAGTTTTCTATGTGCTGGCACCTGAGTAATATTTTGGAAGCCTCAGGCAAACTCTCTCTTAGATTTAGACATTCTTTATTTGTTGAAGACGTGCCTCTCCTGGAACAGCTCAATAACTGCACTATAAAGTGTTCCTCCAGCTGTTGCCTCATAACAATTAATAAAAGTAGAAATAGAAAACCTAGACAAATGTAAGAAGAGAAATTAAAATAACAACAAATAAGAAAAGGTGTGTTATGCCTTTTCAGTGTGTATGGCAGTGAATTCAGAGTATAGTGTCTCTTTAGCCATACAGAAATAATCCTCTATTGGTGAGGTCTCACTGAACAATGAATTTTACAAAGCTGTTTCTCACAAAGTACAATGAGAAGGGCTAAAATTTGTTTGCTAGTGACATTTTGGCACCAGATTACCAGACTACCTTTAATATAAAACAATTCTAACCTTTCATCTTACACTTGCAAATATCCTTTTTGGGTTTTTTTTTTTTTTTTTTTTTTTGCTGGCAATACTAAATCAAATAGTTTTAATATACGACATCCCTTTCATGCATGCTGTATTTTCTGCATTGAATCTCATTTGTGAGTCCTAGCACTTCAGAACATATTTAGCTGGCTGTGTAAAAGCGATGACCTAGAAAGTTTGCTCTCCAAACCCAGATGCCCACAGAGCAATAGCATATGCTATAGAATAAGGCAGAAAATAGGAAAAGTACTGTATATATTGTGACACAATGATTTCTTTGAGTGCCAGCAGTTGGGCCTGATAATCTTAGGGATCTTTTCCAATTTAAATAATTCTATGAGTCTCTGACATAGCTGACTTTTCACAAAATCAATGCCTTTTAAAATGAAATGCCTCATTTTCTCTCATTCTGATTTTGTTAAAGAACGTTAAAAAAACTGGTTGGTTAAAGAGCCCTAAATTTTACACTGGGTGTTAAGAGACTATCCAGGCACAAATTGTTTTAAATTGAAAGGTCATAGAAATTGAGGTCTCCTTCTGTTATTTGAAATAAAAAGGGGAAATACTTCGACACCTCCACACACATGCTATCTTTTTGCAACAAAGAACAGACCACCTACTTTTTATGACTGCTAGTACAACTGCAAGGATCTTCACATCCAGATGTCTTAGCAGAAAAAACCTCTAAAACATACTTAAAGAGGAGGCAAACAAAGTAGGCATGCTGCTTGTGGTGTGTGCATGCGTGGCAAGCACCACACTGACAGACGCAGCTGCAGTCTGCTGGGAACCTCCTTCACCTTGCTGCTGAGACATTAATCAGGCACTTCAGCACGTTTTGGTCAGTGTCAATGCTCGGAAAATGAGAAGCTTGCCCTTTTGTCAAACTTCTTGCCTTGAGAGACATCTTCACCAATTATATCCGGGGGCTGTTCTGAAGAAAGCCCAAACTGTGGATGATTTGTACGAAGCTACTTGACAGCATAAAAAATGACCAATAACTCACAGAGTTCCCTTCCCTGTGGTTTAGTGTCTCTTTATATCTTGTTCAAAAGTACTATGCAAAGCTGTAGTGTTCATCATTATTCCACTGCCTCACAGGTTACTGTGGCACTGAAGAAAGCTGCCCAGCATGCTCTGAAGCTGTGCACTTTGTTCTTTATAGCCCCAGAAGTAATTCTGATCAAGAGGAGTATGATGCTGGGACTCCAGACCTAGGAAGTCATTTTAGGCTTCAATAGAATGAAAGGACTGTTCTCAGCATGCCAAGGCAGAGCAGGTGAAAACCACAAAGGACACCAGCACAGCCAACCCAGAGAATTCAGAAACCTCGAGGTTGCTCTGATCAGAATGAGATTCATCCACAAATGTAAGCAACCAAAGAGATGGGGTGGGCAGATAAACTGTGTTCTCCTTTTGATTTCTGATAACAGTCTCCTGGACCTCACAACATGAAGTTCAGCAGATGTTCCCCATCCCACTCTTCATGCCCTTCTCCACCACTAACTTCCTTCTGCACCAAACCTGGGGTGAACTGAGCCTGGGCTGGATCTCTTACACTGCGTCCACTGCAAGTTCACAGTGCTGGTGAGTGCTACCATGCTGTTTGTGGACAGTTTGGAAGGTAAAAAGCTTCTCCTCATCTCCCATAATGAGCCTTCATCATCACCAAGTCTTCCCACCCATGCCCCGTCCTCTGGCCTTCCCTCCATGCCTGTGCACTCAGCCAAAGCTGAGGCACTTCCCATGTGACACCTCTGAAAATGCTGAACTGTGGTTCCAGGAGCCTAAGGAACAGCAGTTTGTGCAGTTTGGCTTTCAGCCTATCTACCTGATGCCTCCAGGGCTGAATTCATCCAGGCTCTGCAGTGTTCCTCATAGAAGCAGCTAAGTGCTGACTACCTGGGTGAGGTTTAAATTCTGACACTCACTTCATGCGAGAGTGGCAGAAGATGCATTAATGAAATCATGTGGCTATAGCCCAGAAGTGAAGATGGCACATATAACATTAACCTATTTGTTTTGTTGCTAGAAAACTACTGTGAGATGCCTGACAAAGCTGAGGCTGAGATGCAAGACAAGTGCCAAGCAGGACTGAAGCTTTATGTAGAGTGCCTCCTTGGGCTGCTACAGATATTCTCCCTTGATACACAAGCCCCTGCTGTGGAGACCTCAGGGAATTCAGATGAAGGCTGAGGCCAACATGATCTACAAGAGTGTCAGCAGCACAGAGCCCTGGAGAAGCCCACCAAGTATTTATACACCAACAGCTGCAGCAGAGGCAGAGCAAGCTGAGCAGTCGCAGACTCAGGAAAACCACACAGCCTCATTTCAGGAGATCACTGTGATATAAAAAATGTACAGTGCTTTTTGTTCACCTTCAAAGAAAGAGATTAAGCTAATCAATCTGTTCTTAGAAATGGCTAAATGTTCCTCTTTAATGCCTGCTGAATAGTGAGCACTTGCTAGAGCCCAGAGCATCTGGGGAGAAAAAAAATATTGAGGCCCTGATTTTAAAAAAGTGCCTGGCAATTTTGTCTGCTTCAATACCCAAGTGGTGTATGTTTGCAGTCGATTAGTCATTACAGATGACTTTTCAGCCCACATGGCAACAGTTGCTTTTTTCATTAATCTGAGAACAAGGCAAATCAGTCCTGAATGGTGAAATTAAGCTCTAAATTTTTGATGTCCTTACAAATATGAAACTGTTTACTTGTTAAAAAATGCAGCTATATATATCTAGACTATTATGATAAAAGTTAGAAGTGGTGATTGAAATAGTACTTTAAATCTTTATTAATATTCTTTTAACACAGGAAAAGAAAAAACCAGTAAAAGGCCAACTAAAACCCCCACCAATTCCTGTCACTGTATTCCTCTCAGTTTTCAAGTCTTATTATTATGTAGTCAGAAGAATATTCTTTCTCTGTACAGTGTCTTACTGTGTTCTGATAGAAAATTTAAGTAACAACCAGATTTGCTATGTAAATGAAACCTTGGTAAGTCACACTACCATTTTTCTCCTCTGTAACCTCTTCAGAAAGATGGATGCTCCATTTTACATTTTTCATTAATGCACCAAATCACAGGAGGTTGAAAAGGTTAAAGATGTTTAATTGTTACTAGATGATAATCAGTCAGAAATTATATTCTAGCATGTAGCTGGCTGGTAAAGATGTCGTATTTTCAGACACATCCCTCCTAATTCTTCCTTTCCCTTTGGAATTTATCATTAAACTGCATTTATCTGTCTCACATGACACATCCAGGCAGGAATCAATCTGAAAAGCCAGATCTGAAAGCTCCTTGCCATTTCTCACTTTCTGTGACCAAATAAGGAAGAAACCTGCATGACTGTGGCGGCCGAGACCAGCTTTTCTACTTACATCATTTATACTAAAACAGCCCTAAATGTGGACCAAGACTAATTGTTCCAGACTCAGGACAAGCAAAAAATGAAAACAAGCCAGATGCCAAAAAGAAATACAATTTCACACCTCTCTTTTCTGAAAGTGTTGCCAAACTGGGTCTAGATGGGAAAAGGAAGGAAGAGTAAAGAGATTTCTCGTGCTATTTGCCCTGTGGTGGTGGGAGACAGGAGACAGACGGAGGGCAATAGAGATGAAGTTTTGGCAATTCCTACCCCAAAATCTCTCCCTGCTTTTTATCTTCTCCTAGTCTGGAGCCACAGATCCTACCTCCCATACTGGCAGTGAGTTTCCAAACAGCTAAGTTCTTTTTCTAGAACCTTCTAAGACCCACTCACACCCTCCAACTGAAGTCAGAATGGGAAGATCTGCCCTCTCTGTCCTTTCATTACAGAGGCATTCTGAAGAGGTTTTTAAAGTTTCTGGCTTATATATGCTTTAATGCAACTTGGGAATTGAACAGTTTATTAGTATTTCTTATAAGGAACAAGTCTGTATCTTATTGGAAATGTTAAATGGATTGGTTAATGCATTTTTGAAAGGTATTTAAATGCTGTGGCATAAAAGATTAATGTAAAAATCTAAATACAGAACAAACTGTGAGACACTACAGTACAGACGCCACAGTAATTCAGGCACCAATTTAAGTGGTAAATGGCATTTTTCGATTACCTTACATCTGCCTTTGTTAACAAAAAAACACGAGATAATAGGCACAAGAGCACAATAGCTTTGAAAGCCGAAAAAATACATAAAAGGTCACATAACTGGATGGAAAAAGGATGTTTTGAAATTTCCTTTTCTCCAGATACTGAGCAATACTGCAACATCTGCAAAACCCTCTGTGACCGGGCACGAGCTCAGGTCCTTGGGCAGACTGGCAGCAGCACAGGCAGGGGAAAGCTTGGGAGCTGGCACAGCACCCTGATGGCACATCCCCACAGAGACAGGAGTGCCTCAGAGGTGCCAGCTCAGCTAACAGTACCAGGAAACCTGTCCTGTACAAAATCCCCATGCTCCCTCTAAAAACAGGGAATGTGACTAGTTGTCTCAAACCACAACAGCTCTTTCTGGTGTCGAAGCCTGTGATAGCAGGGATTGCTTCCTTCTCAAAGCCAGCAGACCAAGCTGCAAGAGGTGATCACCACATAAGAGTAAAGTCACAGTGAAACCTGAGAGGGCAATCACAAAAATCTCTGTCTGGAGTCAGGTGCAGGGAGTATCCAAAGAGTATCACAGCAGCCTCTTGGCATGGAGCAATAGAAAACCAGGCAATGGTGGAAACCAGAGGAGTGTCCTGAGGCAAATCCCCTTGTCCCAAACTGGAGAGCTCTAAACGCAAAGATCTCAATGAGAACACAGGATGGGTGAGAACAACCTTTCCTGTCATAGAGCCAGGGACTGGAAGATGACCAGGCTGCACTTAGAGCTCCCCAAAAGCTGGGGATGGAGCAGCAATGCCAAGTGTGACTTTGACCCTGGGAGCTGACTTTGGTGATGGAGAACATTTCCACTGAATGCAGATTGCGTTTGCACGAAAGCCAGTGCCGCAGAGTACATCCTTCTAAACAGTATTATTAAACTACCATAATAATCACCCTGCTCTTCAATCCAAGGTCTCAAAGCACATTACAGGCAGTAATGAAATAACTCACACAAGAGCACTGTGAGGAAGAAGGGGATCATTACTGCTGCTGCTCACAGTCATAAAGTCGTGCTTTCAGACACAGAATTTCGTTGCGAGGACCGAGCGCACAAGTGTCACCACATACTTCACTGCCAGTTATGGGTCCTGTCAAGGATTTGTCATTGCTTTCCCAATGCTATGTATTTAGCCAGTCTTGAGGCTCTTGGTAATTACAAGAGACTCAGCTTTCATTTACGAGAAACAAAATGAAAACAATCCCCAGAAAAAAAGCTGTATTTGTGGATCTGAAGTTCGAAATCTGTTCAGTCTGCCCTAAACCAGAAGGCAAATGAAAACAACAAAAATATATTTTCTTTTTGTACTTCTGATATTCCCATTCTTTGAGGGGCTGCGACTCCGGGGGGCTGAGTCAAGCTTTCCGTCCGTGTGGGGGCACCAGCCTTGCACTTCCAGCATAAAGTCAGCTGGATGGGGCAAATCCTGACCTCTGTACAGGGGAAGCTGCTCCAAGAGACACTTCCAGATCATGCAGAAGCCTTATGGCAGAGCTAAGGAGGGAATCCAGGTCTTAATTACCTCACATTTCAGGTTAACAAGGAAGTGTTAATGCACAAGTGAGTGGACTGCCAGTCTGCTAGAGCAAACACTGCAGCATCTTGTGGTTCCGACTCGTAACTGGAATTCAGAGGAGCAAAGTTCTAATTTGTGACTCTCCCCCCACTTTCCCTCATCCAACTAAAGCCAACCCCTCACCCATGATATCTTGTTTTCCAAAAAAGACAACCACCTATGATCTGCTGGCTTCTGTGCCATTAGCAAGGTCTTGCCAGCGGGTAAGGAAGCCAGCCTCATCCTGTTTGTAGGACAGCGGCCATGAACTGGATGGGAGAGCACCAAGGGACAGCAGAGACACCAGTGCCTGCCACTTGGGTGAGCAAACGTGCTGGCAGTGCTTAGGTGATGGCTCACACTGGACCTCTTCTGTGCTATCATCTGCAGCTGATAAACCCACATTGGTTGGGCTCACAATGGGCATGAATCTGTGGTCAGTGGCAGCAATGCAGAAACAAATTGGAGTTTGTAAGAGCATTCACTATACATTCTGGAAATATCAAAACTTAGGCCTACATCTTTTTTTTTTTTTTTCATTAAATATACACTGTGATGTTTAGAAAGCTTACATCTGTCTAGATTCTTTACCCCAAAGATGCTTTCAACATATTCGGAGACAACACCAGATTTTCCATCTTTTGATCACAAAGGAAGCATTAAAGGGGATAACTGCCCCCAAGCCAAGAACCTTCCATCTCTAGCCGTAAAAACAGTGGGGTAATTTGTCTTTGAAGAAGGGGGGGGATAGCCACGGTGGGTGACAAAAGCCTAAGCCATATGCATTCACTTCCTATCTACAACAAAAAGAAATTAAGCATCCATCAGCTTACTGTGGGAGCCAGCGCCATGAGCAATAATTTTTGTGAACAATAAGCTGGAACACCTTTGCTTTATTGGCAGCTGCTGCTGCTCATGTTGAGAAGGTCCTCAGAGCTATTTCATACCCTCCCCTGCACCTGACCCTGGCTTTTCCTGCATGCTTCAGACTTGAGCAGGGAGGACTCTGAAAGTCACGTTTAGACTGTGACCACAAATGGCTTTACGGAGGCAGAACAGCCTGCATTTTTCTACATGTAAGTCAATGACAATATGGCACCAATTAAATCAATGCTTCTTTTCCTCTCTGCATTAAAAACTATACTGTTGTTAATTAATTAATAATTGGATTAATGCACAGAAGCACTTGCACAGGGACAAATTACTAGGAAGTCAAGGGTTTTTTATTCCAGCAGACAAAAGCACAATGAAATTTAATGGTGGAGAGAAAAGGCAGACAAATTGAAGGAAAAATAAACAAGACAATTCAAACAATACAAGAAATAAGCATCAGGGGAAGGAAAAAAAGAGGTTTTATAGCCTTTAAATCGGTATCTTCCTGGAATACAGGCTTTAGTCAAACACCAGTTAGATACCTCAGTGTAGGAGTAATTAGGTGATTTTCTGTCATGTCTACCATGAAGGGGTCAGAGCAGGTGATATAATACCCCTCTGACCTAAAGACTATGAATCTCTTTAGTCACTGTCCTGTAACACTGCAAAACCTCCACAAACACTCTGCTTCCATCTCTAAACCAGAAAATATCATAAGCAGGAAAAACAGAGGAGCCCTCATGCACTATGCTGCAAGATCTAGGAAAAAAAAATGACATTCATCAGCAAATACATAAGTAGAATTAATTGTGTTACAACAGTGAAGAGAACAATAGCATAACTATAGTAAAAAAATGGAAAATAACTATCATAAACTACTTATTTTTTCCTAAAGTCAAAGCAATTCGCAAAGTCAAATAACTAATCTAGTAAACTGGATCCAGTAAACTGCCACTTCAGTGGCAGAGATTTCAAATATTTTTTCTATGTTAAACTATAATCCCTTTAAATGGAGGAGGTACATATGGGGGGAAGGGGCTATTTAATACTCGTGACATGATTTATGGTCAATATGCTGAAAGGCCACAGAAATCAGCTCCAACTGTTACCTTAGATGAGAATTTGTCTCTAATAATTTCAAATGAACCTGGCTAAATATATTTTCTCATTTCACACTCAGACAATCACTAAGGGTTCAATCCCACACCCATCTGCAGCAATGGCAAGAATCCCACTGACTTCACTGAAAGCAGGATGAACCTCTTTCCTCAAGGGTGTTACATTTATAGCCCATTTTTTCCAAAGTATTCATGAGACAAAAGTGGGTTTGTTTTTGTTTTTGGGGGTTTTTGTTTGGTTGGGTTTTTTTTAAATTATTAAATTAAAAGAGAAAATGAAGTTGGGGCTCTTCTACACCAGCTCTGATGTAGACAGCCTGGTGCATGTGCCAGGTGCACAGCACCAAAGTATTCAATCCAGGAGTCGTGTGAGGAGACCACGCCAAAATCAGGGGAGAATGTATTTGCACAGGCATCTAAAATGGACTCTCCAAAGTCACTTCTAAAAATCATTTCCAGGTATTTCTGGTGATTTCACTGGGGGTTGCAGTGTCATCTATCCTACAAATCAGTTTTGACCGAATGAAAGATTGCAACACAATTCAAGGTGGGGAAAGGATAAACTCTAAAGTAATAAGATCAGACTGTTATTCATTTAGAGTACTTTCACATCTTGACAGCTCCACAATTTCTGGAAAAGATTTATCTTGTCCCAACAAAATAATTTCTCAAGTGCCATGGCTCAAGTGGGCCTCTAGCAAAGGCAGGGCTGAGGACTGGGTGCCAGGCAGAGTCAGCACCCTGCATTGCACACCACCAACACCATGGACACGGTGATGCTGGGGGGATGCCTCTCTTTAGGGGCTGGAAAAAGTGATCCTGCAGTGATTCTGAAACCACAACAGCATGGAAAAACTAGCAAATCTGAACAATTCAGTCTTATCTTAAGAAAAAAGAAGTACATGCAATTTGAAATTGGAATTAAATGAATATTTTTGGAAAAGACCCACTTATGAAGGGCACTTCATGGGCTCTAGAAATAATTTCTAAGACACTCACAGTTTTATCTATACCTTTTCTCTTTTTAAGGGTAACTGAATATTCAAATGCACGTTTGTATTTTAAGTGCAGTTTCTAATTGCATGCACAATTTCTAATCCATCTGTTTACTACATACTGTAAATGCCTGTTGTTCTATATGCTTGAATAATTATTGAAAATTAAATATTGTAAACAGTCAAATTAATTTCTCTCAGCATACCAAATTGCAAGAAGGCTGCAAGATGATAAAATATTACATGCCCTCAGAAATGGAACAAGTCACTCCTACCCCACACCTCACTGAATGTGCTTACTGATGTTTTGTAACAGATAGGAAACTTTTTAATCCAAAAATTTGTAACAAACAACAGTCTGAAAAGCTCCATCACACCTTGCTATCAGTGAGACAGTGTTTTAAAAGGAATATGGTCTGCAATGTTGTGAGCTGTGACAGAGCAAGAAAATCATGCTTCTTATGTGAGGCAAGTTGGTGCTAAAGATTTCTTATTTTTGTCCTGTTAGAATCAATATAGAAATACATATAACTTTTTTTCCTTTCATTGATTTATTTATAACATTTCACAGCAATAATGGTATTCAAGTAGCCCAAAGGAGAAAAACATGGGACAACACTGTATTTAAATAAATATTATCCATTCCCAGAAGAGACATGGCCTCTCCTCCTAGCTTTTTGTGCAAAACAGAGCTGTGCCATAAATCCCCTCTACTACTATGGTAATTTTTGGCTTAAACTGTGTTCATTATGCATTAATAGGTTTTTAGGCCAGATCAGATAATCTGTTTTGTGCTCCTGGATGATAATGGTCAGGGAATCTTGTCACTTGGCCTCTGTGTCTGGACCATAACCTTGGAAAAGCACCTTTACAGCTACAACTATCCTGAGCCAGAAAAATAGAATTCTTTTCAGTCTGAATTTCTCTAACTTCACTGTCTTTTATGACTTTTATCTGTTAGATGAAAGAAAACCCTCATCATAAATTCTGTCTCCATGCAAGCACACACAAACTATGAAGCCACAACCTCTTCAATTTTTCTTGACAAATTACATAGACTGTAATTCTTCAGCTCCCCATGGTATGTTAGTGCAAATTTTAGGTTTAAAAAAATGCACTTGAGAACCCCAGTGATATGATCCTTTTAAGTACATGGATTGATACCAGATCCAGCCATGCTTAAAAAGAGATGAGAATTTTGCTCTAAATGTCTGATTGTCATTTAACACTGAGTCCCTCTGCCCACACAGGTAGGCAGGTGAAGAAAAGGTAGGATTTTAACCCTGGTACACCTGTCTACATGCACATCATTACCAATGAGAAATCAAGAATTCAGAGACCCTCTTGGATTCTATTCTGCTTGTAGACAGCAAATGCCTCTATAAATCCCCATGTCAGAACCCTGAGATCTCCAGTGTAGGAGGAAGGGATGGGGATGCTCCATTAGGTTTTTTTTTTTTTACCTATGGTGAGGTCAGCTTTTCCAGATTATAAATGAAATTTCACCTTGCAGGAGCACAGCTGGACATCATGTTTGAAAACTTCAGCCTTTCCAGGAGACTGTGCCCTCATGTCCCACTTAAAGGGCACTTTAACCCTTTTGTTGTAAGAATGCCTCTGTCTTTCTTTTCTCATGAAAACAGAGAAACAGAACAGGGAAAAAAGACCTCTAAACTTACAGACATTCCAATGAAGAGAAGAAAAAAATCCACTTTGAATGTTTTTTTACTGAAAATTCCTTTAATTAAAAAAAAAGAAAACAACCCCAAAGATAACAAAAAACAAGGAAGGAAGGAAGTGGCGGAAGGAAAAGAAGGAGGGAGGGAGGGAGGGAGGGAGGGAGGAAGTGTCGGAAGGAAGTGTCGGAAGGAAGTGTCGGAAGGGTCGGAAGTGTCGGAAGGGTCGGAAGGAAGGAAGGAAGGAAGGAAGGAAGGAAGGAAGGAAGGAAGGAAGGAAGGAAGGAAGGAAGGAAGGAAGGAAGGAAGAAAGAAAGAAAGAAAGAAAGAAAGAAAGAAAGAAAGAAAGAAAGAAAGAAAGAAAGAAAGAAAGAAAGAAAGAAAGAAAGAAAGAAAGAAAGAAAGAAAGAAAGAAAGAAAGAAAGAAAGAGCCAAAACTGAAACCCACCAGAAGCAACCCTTTGCAATCTGTGTTAAATTTTGGAAGAAAAATAATCTATATATCTATATATACACACCTCAGAGAGAGAGAGGGAAATCTTTCCATAGATGCAGATGCAGAACCTATATATATCCTGCATCCTATTTGGAGCCAATCCCTTGCAACCCCTCAGTGCAAGCTCTGCAAGAGGCTGGGAGCTGCAGCCCCAGGATGAAGCCTGTGGCACACAAGGGCACCCTGCCAGCCCGTGTCCAAACTGGCCCATGCTCCGCTTTCCACAAGCCTGCTCTGCCCTCCTCCGCACACCGAGAGTGCCCAGCAACAAACTTAGCACTGATCAATCCCGCCTTGGTTTTTCTGACGCATCTCCATCTGCTTTTCCCCATCTGTTGTCTCAGGCTCCCCCTAAACTGCGAGCTTTTTCAGTGTAGCAGCCATCTTTTACTCCCCTCATCCTGCCAAGCACGGCAGGGTGCTGCCTCGTGGCTGCAGCTACGAAGGTGCCACAAAATTGTAAATAAATATTTAAAAAAATAAGACACCGTTTCAGCTTACCAAAAGGCAGCACAGGTTTTGCTTTTCCTGACTGAGTTCTTAGCTATGAATTATTTTTAATTATTGAATGGTCGAAATAAAAGCGCTAAAGAAAATCCACAAAAACTTGTGCAAAAAAATTCCAAACCAGTAACAAAAACACAAAACCAAACCCAACCTGAACCCCCACAATTCTTCTTACTTTTCTTGCAGGACTCAATATGCAGAAATTAAGGTATCTTGAGTATATGATTCTGGGTTGCTGAGGAACTATTAGAGTTGAGGGTGGACATTCATGATGACAAAAGCCAAGTCCATACAAGGATAGGTGAAACAATTTTGGACATGCAATATTTTTTGTGTCATGCAACTGTCTTCACACAATCCCTTCAACAAAACATTTACTACTTTCTTCATGTTTTCATCTCCTTTCCTCATGTTTGTTTATAAGCAAAAATAATGTCTCACTACATAGGAATCTTTCCTTCTCTGAAATTTCTGTCTTCCCATTAAATCTTAATTACGTTCTCAGTGCTGCACTTCTGTTGTTAATAAAGGAGTAAAGCGATTAGACTAATGCTTTGCAGGGTGTTTGTAAAATCACAGCCATTTTGCACAATTACTTCAAGCAGAAAGTAGAGACAGACGTTTTGGAGGTGGAGAGGAAAGCTCCTCATACAGGCTGAATACAATAAAAAGTCCTTGAGATCCTGCCTGCTCAACATCAGGTTGCAGAAGGAGAGATGCACCGACAGATCAGAGCTAAGCTTGGGAGAGGGGCATGAAGCCCCCTCATGCAGCTGACCAAACAAGGACTGCATCCAGTTCCTGCCAATTTGCTTCTCTGATGCTGAGCTGTGCATCCTTCTTAAAGGACTCTGTCCTCTGCAAGAGAATCCAACCCAAGCCGAGGGGTTTTCACTCATACAAATGCGGGGCACGGGCGTATTATTGAGTCAAAGCCGCAGCTCACCCAATAGACTACTCAGGTTAACTCTTAAGCATGTGTTTGCCTTATTTTTCTTCCCTCTAATGCACAGCATTCCCTTAATCAGTTTGGATTACATTAAGTGTTAGAAGAAAGAAATAAAAAACCCGAGAGAAATCCCCTAAGAAATTACAGACTCACATGAAAAATATCTTAGCATCATGTACATCTAAGCTTTTAACACAGTCTAACATTTTTCCATCCATGCAGCTACTTTGAGTAATCTTGTGTGTGTTTATTCTCTGTTTAATTAATCTAATTCACACCTACTCGATAAATTAAATTTAGCAGCAATTATTCCTTGTGTCATTTGCAGTGCATTCCCAGGTCGTGTCTCAAGAACTGCCTCAGACACAGAATAATAAGGACAAAGAGAAGATTCTTCATCTGTTTGCCTCTCCTGAAGGATCTGCATGGGCTTACGGCATTTCTTCAAAGATTTAAAAAAACTAATCTCATTCTTCTATTAACAAAAATACCTCCAATACCTTTGAGCAACGGCAGCACCTTTCCATAGTAATAACTTCTTAAGGATATGATGGTCAAATTCCCAGGTGACACAAACCACCTAATTCAACTGAAGATGTGGCACCACAAGTACTTGTGCTGCTTCAAGCAACTTTTGTTTTAATACTGCACATTTTATTACACAGAGTCTGTGAATAAAATGGAGGTCAGAAAACACAAGCATATGGTAAATGGAGCAAAATTAATAATAGCCAAAATATTCTCTTGCAGAGCAGACTTACATTTATCTTTTGAGTATTGTGGCTACATTAAAAAAAAGTGCATATGCTGCTCATACACTGTGGCTAAGTTAAAATTCAGGAAATAATACTTAGTTTTCAAACCAAATCCCTTTAAGAGCTGCAAAGCTACTTGCTAATTACCATATAAATAGATCACTGCAGCACAGTTTCCTTGCATGCAACTCATCCGACACAAATATTAAATTTCTCTTAGAAGGCAACAAACCCAAGGCATGTCATGACATTGACTTATGTACACAGGGAGCAACGAGGAAACATTCCTACGCAGAAAGTACAAGCAAATGTAGTATTGACAAAGAAAGAACATGATTATTGGAGGTAGTGGGAGACTTGAGTGCTCTGGGTTTGCTTCCTTGCTCCATGACAGCACCCAGCACAAACGCTTAAGCTTGTGCCTGCATTAGGCTGATTGGAGAAGGGGGCTCCTTTACCCACCCAAGAGACAAGAGTCAGCTCTGCCCTTATATGCACAGGTTCCAACAGAGCCATCTGAGACTCCTTGTCCCTGTGCAAACTCTAATTCTTTCTCTCCTGTGGGCAACCCAGGCTTGCTTCTGGCCAGAGAGAAAGAAAGGCCAGGAAGGACTGAAAGGCAGGGATGGCAAGTGGTGGCTAGCTGGGAGCAGGATAGGAAATAGATCCTACTGGGGCTTCAACATGCCCAGAAATCACTGGTGCCAGGGTTGCCTTGCATTTAGCAGGGTAGGACGGGCTGGACCCATGCCACAAGGCTTTGCACTACATGTGGCCATTGGCTTTGAAGGCAAATTAAGACCAAATTTTTATTTCTGGTATTGGATGTGTTAGCTGCCTTCTTTGCATCAGTCCCTTGCTCGTAAAAAATTTAAGATGGTCCTATTCTACCTTACCAAGCAGCATGAAGGACTTAGCTGCCACATGGGGAGAAACCAAGTAGGAACAACACACAAGGAAGTAGAGGCATAGTAAAATCCACATGACGATCAACGTAAAAACAAGGTTGCAAGAGCATGGTCCCGTGCAGAGTGTTTTTTAAAAATTTAACTTCAGAGCTCTTCAAGCTCTGTAAAAAGTTGCACATAACGTGAAAGCTGTGATTAGGGGGCTCTTCTGATATTTAACCCCCAGATACTGCTTTATTTTTACACATGTATGGCTCTGGTTAAATTAAGCTCTGTGCATGGAGACATATGGCAGCACGATCTGTACAATTACACAGATAAGGTCACATACTTAACTGGCAACAACACTACTAATTTCAAAGAAGTTGTGTCAGTCTTCCCAGCAAACGAAAAACACTCTCATTAACATAGGGGGAAAGGGAAAGGAGGAGAGAGTAATTTCACAGAAAATAATTATGTTTGGTTATAACAGCGTAACTCTGACGGAAACAGAGTCAGAAAAAAAAAGGGGGGAAAAATAACACAATCTACTGTTAAGCTTAATTTTTGAACAGACTAGTTTAGCTGAACTGTGAGGTCATGAGACTTTGGGGGTATAAGAGGTGCTGACACAATCTCTCTCTGCATGATGGAAGACAAAGAAGAATTAATAGTTGGTGATTACTTACATCATTATGGCTTATGCAAACACACCTGCCTTCCCAGTTGCCTTCTCTTTTTATTTCCATTTCCAAGCTTTGTTATTTTTTTTAATACTCACATGCAGCATAGGTCAGTCTAATTCTCCAAACAGGAAATATCAGCATTTGTACCAAGGATCACATGTTCACTAAGAGTAAACCAGAACTACATTCCTTGCCTCTAACTTCCAGTCCACTAAGAGATTTTAGACATTCCTCACAAGAGGTGAAACACTACTCAAGCCACAAAAAGTGCCTGATCTAAGAAGACAGTATGACTGTATTCACTGCACCTCAGCAAAAGGGGGAAAAGCTGGTTTAATATTGTCTGCTTGGGATTTGCAGTGTCCAACATCACAGACACCAGCACTAACTTTGACTGTTGAGCAAAAAAAAAAAACAAGGTACTTGATTGATTAAAAAGCAGTAGGAAATAAAAAGGAAAAAAGAATGCCCTCAACTACCCCCATCCCAAGCCTTCACCTCCTCTGGGCTAACATCACAGCTTTATTTTCCTCTCTGGCAGCTCCCTCTCCAGACCTCTGCTCCTGCACAAATGCCATGCTCACAGGCTCCATACCTCACCATCCCTAACTCACCAACCTAATTCCTCCAGCCAGAGGTCAGACTTGGACCACAAGCAATTACTGCAACACAGGGACATTAGCTGATGGTGTCATAATAATGTATGGCAGGATATGACAAGTTTCCATAGCATATGCATTGTGCATACATTTAACAGGGCTGTTACTCAGTACTTGTGGTACAGTTTCACCCAGTAAGCAAAACTCTGCTTCTGCCACTGATAATAATTCCAACAAGAGAATTTGGCTACCTGGAAGCGAATGGAACAGCCCTGTTTAAAAATTAGTGCAGGAATAGCTCAGCCTATTAAAAAGGCGATATCTTAAACAGTTCTGCCTAGCCATGACTTCTGGAAATTTACGAAAAGAGAAACTGAACTGACAGACAAGGTAGAAAAATGAGTTTCACAGCTAAGCTGATAGGTGAAGTTACTTCTGAATAGGCAGAAGATACACTCTGCTGATGTTTGTAACAATAATAAATAATTGATGTAATGCACAACAATGTTGATTTATGAGATCAGTGGCAAAATTGTTGCTGTTCCAGAATTGGGGCTGGGACAGGAAAGAAGGGAGCTGTCTGGTTATTGGGCAGCAACTTCTTCCATCAGAAAGAAACTCTGTCCCACTGGCCCTTGCCATGCTTATGCCCTTCAGACTTAAGTCTCTACTGAAGCAAACAGGGAGTTCAGATTAAAAACTGGTGCTGCATTAAGTGAGGACACAATTGTCCAGTTAAGGCAACAGGAATACTCTTTAAACTTCCTGTGAAAGAGGGCTAAAGAAGTCATCATGGGCATCTAAAGAAAGGTTTAAATTTCTATAAGCCGAGTATAAATCTGCTGATTACAAAGAAATTGCATTTATAAGAAATATTGTATCTTTAAATGTCATTTTAAAAGAGGCACTTGATACCAGAGAGATCCAGCCATCTCAACCATATTCAGTGCTTCATGAATAAAAACCCACTGCTAGCAGAAATCAGGTCTGTTCAAGAGAAATGATAAAAATGGATTTATTTTTTTATTAATAGCAGCAGTACTGAAGCTGCAACTGAGGTGGCACAGCTCACACCTTTATCCTCTCCACAGATAACATACACAGATTGTGAAGGAAATTGCTGCCAGGGAGGAAGGGAGGAGGGAAGAGACATGCTGGCTGAGCCCAAATTTTGTCATTTTCAGTGAAATTTGTGGTCTGGCCATTAGACAATACTTACTTAGTCTAAAATTCTTATATACCTTTCTTCATCCTACTGTGAAGCGATGCTTCACTTTTTTTTTTTCTTTTTTTTGTGTGCCTATGAATACATGGCTGTGAATTCATGTCTATTAATGCCAATATGCCTGAAAAATCAATAGCTTGCATTTCCAGAGAATATTTGATCCCCAAACTGTCTACTATTTTAGAGGACAATCACATAAGGCAAGAAAATACTTCCACTTACCAAAAAAAAAAGAAAAACCATGAGGTGAGGTGACTCAAAGACAAAAGATGAGTTTGTGTCCCTGCCATGCTGCAGCTCAGGATCTAATTGAAAATTTCCTCTGGGGAATAAACATGCCCTGGCAAGCAGATGGACTTGATTTATGTCCTTCTCCCTAATTTTTTCACGTCCTCTTTTTTCTTTATTATTATTATTGTTATTGTTATTGTTATTATGACAAACTCCTTAATGCAGTAACTTTGTCTAATATGCTGTACAGTGCCTAGCACACTTACAGGTCCCACTGTGATTAAGCACTCAACTCCAACATCCACAGTCCTTTGATTTTCCAGCTGTTAACCCTGGGCTCAAGCCACTGGATATATGGTGTCTAGTAAAGAATAAGCATGCCAAAGTAGAAATTAAAGCTTTTAAAATGCTCCAAAGCTCAATTTTTAACAGTGAGTACATTACAAAGAAGTCATTAATAGCCACACTTTTAAATAATAGAGAAGTGAAAGCAAAGAAAGTAGATCATTTAGCGTGTGTTGATACAACATAAATTACAGAGGATGGAAGCCAGCTTATGTAGTAGGGGAATTACATTATAAAATTCTGTATTAGTCATGGCCACACATCAGTGATGGATACATCAGGCTGGACTCTGCAACTGTTGGTGAACTCAGCATTTGTAAAAACGGCGTTAAAGAGCATGCAGGGAAAGGGAGATCAATTCCTCAAATTCACCATTAACTGGAGAGCCCCACAATCAATGTTTTTCGCCCCTGCAAGGTCCTCTCTGCTCTTCAACAGGGCAAGGACACTTACAGGCTGAATAGCATTGAGCTATTCATGCTATGACATGATCTGCAGAGCTGATTTTCATCACACACATGAGCTGCCAAAAGCTCCATGGCCAACACCCATGAGGGAGACATCCTTCAGGAGGAGCACCCAGTGGGAGGGAGCTGACCTGCAATGCCATCAAAATCCAAAGTCCATTTTCTGGACATGGCACTTGGTGCTACAGTCTAGTTGAGGTGTTAGGGCATAGGTTGAACTTGATGAAGTTAGAGGTCTCTGCCAACCTCATTGTTCTGTGATTCTATGATTTCTGGGCTGAAAAGAGGCACTGGGTACCCAGCATCTGTACTGCTGGCAGCCATCAGGATGTGAAGCAGCAGCAAACCACTCACTGGATTTGTCCCAGTCTGTGAGAGCAAAGACGTGTGGGGATTTCTCAGGACAAGCCAAAGAAAAGCAGCTATAAAAATCAGGATGCATGACAGGAGGGTGAAGCACAGTTTTAGTATGGCAGAGCAAACGTGGCTTTCAGACCCAGCAGGATTCTACGCCAGCTGGCTTTGTGAGTGCAAAAGAAAGCAAAGCCCAGCCTGCTGAGAAGAGGAGCATTCGTACCAATTAAATTCTGACATTCACTAACCCCGTATTAGCTTATATAAATATTAATACTACTTCAGTGTGAAAATATCCAGAGTCTTTCCAAATCTAGCTGCAGATGTGACAGTTCAGAGACAGCTTCCAGAGGCAGAGTGTTGCTGCTCTGCAAAGATGTACTGACCTACATGCACTATTTCTAAACCCACAAGTGCATCCTGCCTTAACCACTGCAGCAAATACTATTTCAGGGGTGGCAGGGGTCTGCCTCAGTTTAAATGGTGCCAGCAAAAGGCTAAGCAAGGTGTAAGCAGATTTTCCAGACACACAAGCATAATTTTAGAGTAAATTAATTGAAAAGAATGTGCACAAGAGTGAAATTTGGTCTGCTGGCGTGTTAGTTAAAGAATCTCCTAAGTAATCTACGTCAGACTGAAGAGAAGCTTATTGGGTTTGTTCAAAATACGTTAACAATAAACAAAGTAATGCAATGGTTTGAATTAAAAATCGTTTTTTCCAGAGCACAGAAACGTAATAAATCAACGCAGTAAATTACCCCTGTGCTGTGAAATTAACACCCATATATATGAAATAGAAGTAGGAATTTACAGCTCTGATCAATCAGTTTTTTTATTAACTCCAACTTCTGTTTTATTTACTGTGGGATCTCAGCACCTCAGGATGAGGTGCAGAGAGACCGAGAGCACCCTTGGGGGGCTCGGGAGTCCTGGAATGTTGCCAGAAGTGTCTGGTGACAGGACTTTGATCCTACACAGGAGATGACACCTGTATGAGGATAGAAGGATTTCACTGGGGTAAATGGTGAAGGGATAAGTTAGTTAGAGTATAATACACAGGGTTTAGGATTTCTGTACAGGGGGGTCTAAAGAAGTAAGATGGAGGAATTGGGGTGTGTCCTGTCCTTCTTCTTCTTCTTCTTGGCCTCCATCTTCTGTGGTGATGGTGGCACTTTGGGATTGGTCTTTACTAGAAGTGCACCGGTTAATAAGAGTAGAAGGTATTGGAGAAAAATCATAAATATTGTACACGTAACTTTAGGTATAAAGATAAGTGACCGCCCCGGAGGCTGGGGAGTGTGCCCATGGCTGACTGCTGTGCAGACCTCTGTTGGGCTGAAAGAAAATCTTTTAGATAAACAATTAATAAACACCAAGACCGAAACAAGATCAGAAGTCTCTCCTCGTCCTTTGAAGCGCGGGCTGCCCAAGGCCACTCTGGGCCTTTCCAGGTCTCTGAAACAGCCGAGAAACCGAGCAAGTGGCATCCCTGAGCTATCTCCGGACATAAAACAGCCGGGAAGAGAAACCGACAACCAGCAAACATAAATCAACCATAAAACAGAAGAGAAAGAGAAAAATGAAACTCCGACAATTTACCTTCCTGCACATGTCCCTCACCCAGGAGTGACTCGGCCTGGGCCCAAAGTGGCGCTCCTGGGAGCTGGTCAGCCCAGCAGCCCTGCCATCCTCCCCATCTCACACCACCCACAAAGGAGCACAGCCCCGTGACCCTGTGCTCTGCCAAAGCAACCGTAAGCCCTCCCGAGCTCAAAAGCCAAGCTATGAGGAAAAGGCCTGGCTCTCCCAGCAGCCACATCAGGGCTTTGGCTTACTTGCAGCTGCTGAAGATGCTGGGCTCCAGGAATGCCTCCCTTGCTGCTGTGTGTATACACAGCTGGGAAAAAAATGCCCAGGGGAATGCCTTTCCCTGTAGTCATGTAACCCCTAGAGTCACCTCAACTTTTTGAAAAACATGTTTCCTACTCCCCTCACAAAACTGTGCTTTTGCAATATATTCCTCCTGCCCACTGTAAAGGAAAATCCCATCTTGCTCTCTTGGACCTGCTACACTTAGTCTGCAGCAGCCACCAGTTAGCAGAACAAGGCTGCCTTGTTCTCCAGTGTAAATGATTTATGGTTTCACACGTGCTCGTGTGCTTCATTATTCACTTAGTACTTGTACCTCTGAATATCAGCTCATGAGATAAAAGTGCATACTAAGGCGCAAACTGATGCTTGGCTGTATTTCAATAAAAATATCAAGGTGAGAACAAAAAAGGTCTTCATGGGAGGTTGCCCACACTGCCTTTCCACTCCTGACACACATGGGCGAGCTGCTCATGTTCCCGTCCTCTTTCCTGGAGCACCCATATAAACCCAAGCCCAAAGAGGAGGGCCCTTGCCACTTGTGCCCCCGCAGCAGAGTCAGCCCCCAGTGAGAGCACGCCCAGGGTGACTTCAGTGCCCAAATCTTGCTATCAGTGGTTTTTTAGCAGCTCTTTATTCCTGCAGGAGCAATTCTTCATCTCTCTAAAACCTACAGAGCAAACAGCAGGTAATAATTCTGAAAAGTCTGAAGCCTGCCTTCAAAGAGATCCAAAGGCACGCGATACATTTGCAGTTGGACTGCCTAAAATAGCCACCACGAGCTGTGCCAGTCTATAAAAATGTAGGAAGTGACAACTTGTCTATTAAGAGGTTTCTCCTATCTACAGATATGGCATACAAGGAGTAATGTTGCTTCTGCTATCCAGATAATCAATCATGAGTGTAAGAATTGGCTGCAATTATGATCCTGAATTAGAACCAGGAACAAAACCTGGACTGCCTGTATCCCTGCTTGATCAGACATGTAGTGGTCCATGTGCCTCCAGAAACCTGCCTGACCTGCATGAGCTACAAGGCAGCTGAAAGTGAGCTCCAGAGTAAGGCAAACACGGACACCTGACCTCCAAAGATAACTGAGAACATCCCTATGCTCTAGCAAACTCCCCATCTCTACTGTCGCTTCTCACCAAAAGATGTAAAAAATGCAGGATGCTGCCCTCATGTTGACTCTCAGCAGTGGATTACTCACAGGAGTGAGATGCCAGTTTGCTGGCAGTGTTGAAACTTCCCAAGTGACACAGAAAATAAAAGATCCCCTTTCTCAAACGACTGCTCTCCCCCGACAGCAGGAGCATGCTCATTCAGCCCACGTATACAGCAATCGCAGCATATTTGGGTTCACATTAAACCTTTTCATCTTGATTATACAGCATGCTGTCGCATTTAGGGCTGCTGTGCAACGCTCTACGTGACTTACTGCTGTGCTGAATCCCAGCAAGAGCGTGGGGCTGGCAGGCTGTGAACCTCTCCTGTGTGTGCACAAGTCTCCTGTACAAAACAACTGGAGTGTAAATTACAGTCTTAGAGAAAACCAGTGCACTGCAGGGAGATGTCTGAAAGGAGCCTTGTCAGAGACCCCCAGGGGCACTCTCTAGGAAAATCCATTATGCTTTTATTTTTGGTCATCAGCATCCCATCAGGAGAAAGGCTTCTGATGTGAAGGCCTGGTGCTCCCCTTTGGGAAAGGGATCTCTGCACACACACTCTCTGTCAGCCTCATCGTTTTCAAAACAAACTCCAAGAGGCCACCTCGCCCAGCTCTCACTGCTCTGCATTTGGCACTGAATTGGATAGAAAAGGGATGATTTATCCTCTCTATAACAAATCACAGCCAGTCAGTAGCAAGGATGCCCACTGAGTGTAAGGGGGGCCCTTTGGGAGTTGCCCAAGCAGCAAAGTTACTCATCCTGAAGCCTTTAAGCTCTCAGACAGCAATTTCCACAGCGCAAATGAAGATTAACCACTGTCAGTGTTAACTGTGAGAATAAGATCTCACTGTTAGGGGAAAGTGCCCTGCCTGCTCTGCAGAGGGACAAAGAGCCAACCCACAGGGTGTGCCACCAGGCCAGGGTGCTGCAGGGCTGCCACATGCCCTGCTCCAGTCCTTGTCACAGGCTCACCCTGGCAGATAAGCAGGGCTGTGCTAAGCAGATTGCTCTGCGGGAGGAGCTGATGGAAGGGAAGCACAAGCATTAAACACTGTGAGTCCTAACTCTGCTACTTTGCCCAGATGGGATTTATGGGGTGGGGAGGGGGAGAAGGGATGCAGATGGAAGAGCATCTTCGGCCATTCCAAGTGTTAAAAATAAGTGAGATATGCGCCTTAGGGCTCAGCAGATTGAACACAGTGATTATATATTCTCCATAATTCTTCACCTGGGCTTATGCCTGAGAAGATCCTGACCCCTTCTTATGCCACATATTGCAATAGGAATGCCCAACCAAATGTTGAAAACCTATTTAGTGAACATCATTTCCATACACAAAATTAAAAATGCTCCCTCACATGTCTATTCCTTCTAGTTTTTTAGCTGTTTAGAAATTTGCAGGATATAAATAAACTTAAAAAAAAAATCAAAACCCCAGAACAAAACTAGGAGCATGAAAAGAAGCAGGAGCACTGTGTGAATTGTGTGAAAACTGAACTACCTTCATAAAGATCAGCATATTGCTCTGAAAGATCCCCTCGACTCTCCAGCTCCAGATCATGCTGGAGGGTCCCCAGAAGCCCAGTGAGTGAGAAAAGCTGGGTACATGCTGGAATGAGAAATACCAGCTGCCAAGCACAGGTGGGCACCTGGCAGGTGCCCACCCATCCAAGACCTCAGGCTACATCTCCTGGGGCAATTTCTTTATCAGCCTCATTCAGCAAAGGCACCTGGGGTACAGATATGTGCACAGCTGCTCTGCATGGGTGCCATGCCCCCCTGCCAGCTAACAACAGTATTTTAATTTAAAACCATCACCATCTCTGTCACGCTGCACTCACAGGCTACATCCCCAGCACTTATAAATCAATGCAAACACTCAGATTATTTTTAAAGGCCAGAGGGATGTTTAGGTGACCTAAACTGTCTTTTTGTGTACAGCAAGCTGTAGCATTAAATCCACCTACTTTACCATGGAGCCTGATTACACGTGCTAGCCAGCCATCACGTCACTCACTCCAGTGGTGCTACACCAGCTAATAAGGAGTGAAACAGTGCTCTGTAACCTGCAACAGCTTGAATCTGCTTCCTAGCACGGCTCTGCAGACTCAGGGCAGCAAAGTCTCATCCCTGCAGACGCAGGGAAGAGGCAACAGCCAGCAGTGATTCAGTGACCCAGGGCAGAGTGATTGCTGCAGCAGCACATCTGCAGCGCATCATCTGCCAGCGCCTTCGCACACCGATGCAAAGCAGAATGCTTCAGACACATACAAGATGCTTTAGACACAGAAGCCACCAGAAAACAGAGGTTTGGAAAGCAAACCAGTGCACCCTGAAGGGGTGAAAGCCAATAAATATGTAAATTGCATTCTCCCACTGCCTTGAGGCAACAGGGTTTTGTTACCTGTTTTGGGGTTGATTACAAAGAAGTTCTGGGGATTTCCACTTGTAATCCGGTAAGTCAGTTTTTCATTAGTGCTGGAGTCAGGGTCCTGGGCTTGGATCTGAATGACAGATACATCCTTTGGGGAGTTTTCCATGATGACTGGGTAATAGATAGGCTCAGAGGTGAGAGGGGCATTGTCATTCACGTCCTCCACTTCAATGTAGACTTCAATAGTAGTGTAGAGTGGGACAACACCATGATCAGTCGCATACACCGTCAACCAGTAGGACTTGGTCGTCTCCCGGTCAAGAATATCTGCTGTGTAGATAACTCCTGTAGAAAAACAGCAAGCAGAGGATGTCACAAATAGGATCAGTAAGAAATCACATCTGTTTTCATGGGGCTGTACTACAGAGTTCAGCATATAACAAAGGCTCCACCCGTAGAAAAATTCAAGTTGTCCAACAAATGAAAGCAGAAGTCTAAGCGTGGGAATTGTTTTGTGAACTCAGCTCAACAACTCAATCCTTTGTCCCAACAAACTGAGAGGGAGGGAAGGTAAAAGGATGGCTCTTCATAAATGCCCTAATGCCACAGCCATTTCTTTGCTAGAACTGCAGCTGGCAGAGTAACAGACGAAACACCATCGTTTTCTGCTTTGTGATGCAGACTTGTATAAACCTTGGTAGGGAGGAATACAACCACTGACAATGAATCGCACGCAAAAAAAAAAGAAGTGGCTTTTCTTTTCTAGTTCCTGCTTGTGCTCTTGCTAAAGAAGAAAACCTAGGAGGCAATTTAAAATAAATCCATCCAAGTTCAGAAAATAGGCAGTAAATTTAAAATTGAGCTCACTCATTGCACAATGCCAAAATCCTGGATAACAAGCAATCAAAAGCTCCCACAGTAGCCCTTAGACGATGAATATAACAAATATATTTCTATCCTCTTTTATCAGAGAGGAAGGAAAGGCTTGGCCACTTTACCTACCGGTGTAAGAAAACATCAGTTGGTTTTCCACCTGGTCATAAGAAACAAAAGAGAAAGTCTGTCTGTGTATAAGGAGATGAAAAGGTTCTTGATATTTCTGTCACGGAAGTGATGAGGAAGGGCATTTTCTTATTTGGATGCTGATGTGATTCTGGCTCAGAGCCACAGGGAGGGATTGAATTACCAGCCCCGTGCCTGAACTGTCCTGGCATGAAGGGCTTCCACCCACCTCATTTCTGCCTGAAGTGCTTTAAAAATCCATCCTCCTCCTGACATGAACACCTGGTTTGTGTCTGGTTGGAACCAGATGACCCTTCGGGTCCCTTCTAAACCAAGTCATTCTGTGATTCTGTGAGAAAGCAGAAATTCTGCCACTCTAAGACTTGCTTGTATTGGCATAGTCCAAACCTTCACTGGCTTAAGCACTGACCACGAGTGCAGAGAGGACCAAATACACCAGCACCACAAACAAAATCAAACCAGCATCAAAATAAGCAAATGCAATTCCTCACCACTTCTATGACACATGTATCAAGAACATGTTCATCTCCTAATACAGCATTATTAAATCTTGAGAGACACAGTAATGCAGTGGATCTCAAGCTTAAGGAATACTCAAATGGACTGTTTGCAAGCCACCAAATCATGTCATTAGTAGATGGCAAATGATGGAGGAATTGCAGGGCAAAACAGGAACACAAGAAATCTGAATTCAGTCTCAGATGTGTTTGATGCTATTTAGAACAAAATTACCAGTTAATCATTGACAACAGAGCTGCTCTAAGGTCAGGACTAATGAAAGATATGAGTGTCTTTTTGGCTTTGGGGGTTTTTTAAGGATCTGACTGCACTGTTTCCACGACAGTGCAGCTTCTAAGCTTCAAGTCTTAGAAAAGTTATCAAGGTAGCACAAAACCCAACCACACAGTCACAGAGATGCCACATGCTCTTGCCTTATAAGATATATATATATTTTTAATACTACAATTTTTTTTCAAGTTTTGGATTTTTTTTAATGTCTTTTAAGGCTAGTTTGAACTGACAAGTGTACTCCTAACATTTGACCAGCCGTATAACAGAGAGAGGGGAAAGGAGCAGCACTGATTCTGCACTGATTCTGGTCATGTGTGAGCTTAGGTTGTTTCATAGTAAACTCAGATCCATGTCCTTCTCACTCAGGTGTATTATTCACCCGTCCTAGGTGAGCAGGGCAGCACTGGAGGACAAAAACAGAGTGTATTCTAAATATTCTTGTTGGCAGCAGCCTGTGCTATGTAATGAGTTTCTGTAGAAACATAGGTGAAATATATGGTGAACTGTGATGGAAAAAGCCTGCAAGTCCAGAAGAGAAATTGCACTGCAAGAATGAGAAGTGCCCATAACAACCCATAGAAATAAATAAAATAAATCCACATAGGAAATAATAAAAAAAAAGATGAATATTAGTGATACTAGAGATGATGATTTATTCAGAAGACAAGAAGAATTATTTTACATCTTTGAACAAAATTTGAAATAAATAAGGTTCTCCCCTAGTGAGAGCACAGAAGGTTTTAGCAGATTAACCCATGTTTATGAAGCTGAATTTCACTGATACTGAGGTGATAATAAATCTATCTTCTGAGTCATTCCTTCATTTTATAACTCCTGGCAACAGTCACTTTTCATTTCTGTATTTCAGAAGGGAAGGATCATTGAACAAGCATTAGCTACTGCCAACAAGTCTGCTACACTGGTTCTTACTTTTACTTTTGATTTATTAAAAGGTCCCAGATACAATTAATTCCTTTTCCTCAATAAGTCTTGTCATTTCACCTGTCAACACCACACAGCAGCTTGATGAATAAGAAGACTTTTGTTCACTTTCAGGTTTTCCACATGGAAATCCTTTCATCATTCTGGGAATACCTTCTCCCATGCTCTTCAACGTTCGGTACAAAATGCCTCCTTGCAGTACACCCATATATAGATATAAAGGTAGCACCCACAAGAATACACAAGCTGCCCAGATATTTAATGGATCACTCCACACAGGTGTGGATGACATTCTTCCAGAGGAATGCCAAATGCCAGCTTCACATGAGGTGTTAACCCTTGAGAGTAATGATGATATTTGGTCATCAACACTACTTTTTCATCACTATGGGATGAATGCAAAGTGGCTGACAGAGCTGAGATCAGGAGCTGCAAAATATTCCCTGGGTAGTTCACAGATAGGCTCCCTCTCACTTCAAGCTGAGAGAAAGGAGGGGAATATCCTTGGATAAAATCACAATAAATTCATAAACACATCACTTACTTCAAAGCTCATATATATTAACAGGTAATAGCTCCTGCTATTATACGAGCAGAAAGGAGGAGAGGCCTTTGGGAGCAGCTCTAAGGGCTTTTCTTAGATGGGTTTTTGTGGTGCACTCTTACAGCTGCTTGCCAATTAGAAGATAAATGTGAACAAAGTAATGATGCCTGAACTAAAAAAGTCAAGAAGAAACAACTGCAGAAATCATGAAAATTTCAAGAGGACTAAAACCCAAAAAGTTCCAAGATTTTGCAGACACATTTCTGAACAAGATAGATAAAACAGATGTTCTCATCCACTGGGATGCTACACCATGAAGGCACCACAGAGTGTTTTTACATGAGACAGCTGAAATCCAAGCACACATCTGTGAGCCAGCTCTTTATGTTGCCCTCAGCTGGATTTTGCAGTATCCCTGGAGGCCTGGAGCCAGCACTACCTGAGGCCCAGGGCAGCCTCAGAAATAAAGCCAGCCAACGATCCAAAGAGCGGTGACACTAATATGCTTGCCACTGCTCTCCTCCAAGTACATATGCCCCACGCAATTTGCCAACCACCACGTGCATTACAAACACTGTAAGTGAAAAATAACAACAGAGTGCATTAGTTGCTGAATAAAATCCTCAGCACATTTATATGTAAATTAAGTGCAGCCCTCGGGCTCGGCAATGTGCCAGCAATGCGAAGGTTGTGTGCTTGTTTCTCTTTAAGGCTTGTTTTCCCTCCTTCCCTGAAAAATAATGGGATAATAATGTTTTCTGTACTGCTCCTGCAATTGGACACAATGAGACATAGCATTATGAAGGATGAAGAAAAAAAAAAAAAAAGAAACTATTAAAGAGGATGAAGAATCGGGGTTTCCCTCTTTCTTCTCCCACTGATTTGCTGTACATCTGTCACCAGACCACTTCAAATGATGTGGTCCACCCAAAAAATATCTGAAAGTCATGTATTTACTATCACGATGAGAAGCCTGAGAGGCTCTTAAAACAAAGAGGGATTAGAGAAAAGCATTATTTCTTTCATCACCTCGTTTTTGCCCCCTGTTTGTTTACTTTACATATTTGACAGTACTGTGTATATAGGTAGCGTGATGGATGGACCTGCCACAGCTCTTAAGGAGAATGTTTACTGGAGCTGTCAGCCTGGCTGTTTACATAGGTGCCCATCGCCATGGATATCTGCTACACACATACGTTCCTCCTAAAAGTCAGATCATCCTTCATGAATACCCTCAATAGCACAAACATTGAAAGGAGTTCAATTCTGTTTAGTTTTTTCAAGGCAAGATTAAAAGACAACTTGGTGGTCTGTAAGAAGCTGTGCATGGAAAAGTCAAAAGAGAGTAACAAAGCTCTTTAATCTAGCTGAGAAAAGCAAACTGAGGTCTGATGGCTGGAAGTCAAAGGCAGAAAAGGCAGAGTGCAAATATTCAACAAGGAGGATATCCAGCAGGAGCAACTGCTTGTCAGGGACAGGCCAGAATCTCCCATCATCTGGCACCTTGGTACTGAGACAAGACAACAGAACCTATTCTTCTACCCAAGTTATTGGCTGAGCTGCAGAAACTAACACAGAATGTGATTTTGCTGAGTGGCTCAGTAGCCCACGTTACAAAAGTTGCCAGTAGAAGTAGCCATGCACTCAGTAAACGATGAACAAGATATGGGAAAAGAAGACTGACTATGAAGTATCTGCTACTCTTCCAAAAACTACCACACAGAAATGCCACATAAAAACACTTAGTTCTCTCCTTTTCAAAATATTGCAGTAGTTTTGTAGGGACACATATTGCATCAATTATCAATTGAGAAGAGTCTCAGTGACACAAGATGTTGCTTATTTTTCCTCAACCCTTTTCAGGAGTCTGAGCTAATTGCACAAATGTGCATCTCAGACTGGGAAATCAGGAAAGATTAGATAAGGTGAATGGCCCTCTTATTTCCAGAGCGTGGTCCAGGAGCAGCTGTAGAGGCGGGGAGGAGGGATGCGAGGCAGCAAAGGCAGAACATGCCCTCATCACAAGCTGCAGCACAGGATGGAAGTGACACCACACTAACACAATCCCAGACACTCCCAGCTACCAGAGTGCAATATGCCCATCCCCACCCAAGGCAGTTCCTTGCTGGTGCAAATGCAAGGTTTAGTGGTTAAAGTCACCATAAAAATATATAACCTTCAGGGTGACTGAAGCGCTAAGGGTACCACATGCACCTTCCTGACTCCAGACTCAGGATACCAACAAACTCCCTCCATAGGCCCAAGAGCCACATCAGTTTCTGCCATGAAATGCTAGAAAAGAACATTTCCAGAGCCCCCATCTGCCTCTCCCTCCTCCAGCTTCCAAACAAAGGGGCTCAGGGCAAACCAGCTACAAAGCAGAATCTGGTTTGTCCCCAAATTAAAATGACAGAAATTAGGCCGCCAGGAATGCCGATTAACAGTGAAGTACTCAGGGCTGCTACAGCCCTAAAAGGAAGAAAGAGAAAAATCACTGATTCCAAAATGCTACTAATTATTCATGATCCTTTATCAAAGACTCTGAGTCTCCTGGAAGTAAACACAACACCTTGATTGTCACTGAGCTGTCAGCCAAAGGTCCTCGCTTATGTTGCCTTGCTGGGAAAGAAGCAATAAATAAAAGCAGCTTGAGAAGAAAATAGTTGCATAATGAGTTTTTAATTTTTTTTTTCCTGTCTAAAATACAGAGGGGGAAGAAAGAACTTTCGTACCTCATCTGGCTGCACCAAGGTGAAGGCTTTACATCTGCCTACCCATGCTCCTACCCCGAAGATCTGGCTGGATCCCCCCATCACATATCGGCACACAGGGGAGCCATGGAAAGATTTGTGAGCGCAAATGCAAATGTCAGAGCTAATTCAGATTCCTTGCATTGAGCAGAGATGTGATTTTTGAAGGACACTTAGTGGAGAGCTATTGTAAGCAGGAAAAGTTTAAAAAATGTTGCAAGCCCATTATTCATCAAACCAGTGAATGTAAAATCAACCAAAATGTCATGATTTGCAGACAGGAATTTCACACCCAATTAAGGGAGAATATTTATGATTTCAAGAAAACTAACATTATACCTAACCAACTGTTTGGGATTTTTTATTTAGGTCCTTCACATAGAACAGTTTTGTGTGCATGAAAGCAGAGTGCATACATCTTTTGGGAGATATTTTATTCATTAAAGGGTAAATTGTAAATATAACCCAAAGGATTAAACAGTTTTAGCATAAGAAAGACATGAACCTGAGCTCCAGTGCCAGACCGATTCAGCACACTGGAGCCACCAAAGCCAGTGGGAATCAGAATAAACCACAGATTATATTGACCCCGTTGCAAAGTCTTCTCAAGCCATAAATAACCAGGGTCAGTTCTGCATGTGGGCAGTGGTGGTATCACATCAGGCACAAACTCAAGCGGAGCATGAAGGAGACCTATCGCTCATCCCCCCCCAGCTCGCAGCCGGCAGCTTGGAAAACCTGCCTCTTTTCCCTGGTGATTAAACACTGTTCCAAGGCCTTCATTTAGGGCCCCCCACTGAGCAAAGTGTGCCCTCCTGTTTTTATTTTATTGCACAAATTTTGCAGGCTTTACTGCGTATTAAAACACAAACTCAATTCCTATTGAAGCAAGAAGAAAAATCTCCGCTGACTTCAATGGAGATTAGATCATGCCCAGGAACGAGTCCAAAAGCAATATTAACTTTGTGAGGCTATACATACCTACAACTTCCTAATATTCTTATGTCTGGTTTAAATACAAAACATATATAAAAAACAGCTCTTGTCAGATAAGGAAAGGCAGGTTACATTCCTGTTTAGGGCTTAACTTCTGATTCTCTCTTTTTTACTGATGTTTTGAATGTACAAATTTACTGTTACCTCAAAGTGCAGTTTCTGTAGTGAATATCACATCTGAGTTCCCAGAGCAGGAAAAGAGACTTAGAAAGCCAATCCTCAGCAACGTTATTTCCAACACTGAATTAGTCTGCACATAAACCTTTTACCGTGATATTACAGATGATATCATGACCATCACAACCAGCCAGAATCGTCACAAGGACATTCACCATGTCAATAAATGCAATATATCCGCATTCAATAGATGATTAGGTAAATAATATACACTTTACAGCTCAGGCTGGATTGCTACCAATATTGCTACCATGTGTTTCAGAGGCAAGTTCAAGTTGCCGGCTCCTCCCAAAGGAGGGAGCACTGCTGCTGCTGCTGTGAGCAGAGCACCAGCACACAGAGGGGCTGTAAACCACTGCTGCTCTGAGAGGAAACCACCAGCAGGCAACGCTTTAGATCAAACACAGCCAGCTGGATTGAAATCCAGCTCAGGTACATTGGGAAACTCCCAAATTTTAAAGGCTGGAGCTGATGGTCTTTTCCAACCTTAATGACTCTGTGAGTCTTCTGACCTCTGAGGTGCTGCTCCAGTCCCGGTTAGGGAGGGATACTCATGTGACTTAAATGCAAAGTGCAGCTGCAGTTGTGTTCTGTCAGGGCCATTAAATCAGGTACAGCCCATCAGCTCAGCTTAAACTGGCAGGACCTCAACACCAGGCTGGGAATGGTGTCCTGGCCGAGCAGGAATTCTGGCCAGCCCTGCCTCAGGCTGCAAAACATAAAAGCAACCTAATTTACTACAGGTAGAGGGGAAGTTCGACAAACTAAAAGCAATAGTCAAGTTCAGGTCTGGCCACTGCCCTCTCAAAAAAAAATAATTATTTTTAAAGGTATTTTATTTTTTTAATATTCATATATGAACACATTAATATTTATGAAGGCATTAGTTTACATACATATATATAGGAGCAATGTTATTCCAAGGGTGAATGTTGCATACTGAACTGGCAGTGCCACCCACTATAAGGACGGAGTTTTCTCTGGAGTCCTGTCACATCCAGGTGTCCCAAGGCTGACACCAGGGTTGGGGGACTGCTGCCACAAGGGCAAACTTCCCAGTGAAGCAGCATTTTAATAGCACTGAAACAAGAGGCACATCTCAGATTAGGTGCTTGACCTTCCAGGCTATTTATATTTTGAGTTTTGAGGAGAGTTTCTTCCCTCTTTACCTTGAAATTACTTAAATTCAATGCTGAGTTCCTTTGCTTGCTTTATTTGAGGCCAAGGGGGAGGCTTACAACCTCACATCAAAATGAGCTATCACTTAAATACGACATCTTCAAGGTCACTTACACATCAATTTCAGAGCAATTTTCCAAACATATCATCAAGACACTGAACCAGAGGCTTAGTCAAATAAATTCTCTATCTTCTTCCACTTATGAATTAAATGAAATAAGATGTGCCAACATTTTTACCTGACTAGGCTTTATTACCATTTTTGTGTCTTCCATCACATCCCGCTACTTATTTTAAGAAATATCCATATTCATCTTGCTTTAATATCTTTTGCTTGGGGAAAAATTATTAAAAAAAAATCTTATATGGATGAACAAAAATTACAGCATGGACAACTCTGGAACAAACTGCCTTCAAAAGCACAAATAGAGGAAAGAAACCGCTCATTTATGAATAACCTCTATCAAAGCTTAACACACTCCATCACTGCCAGACAATGCAATAAAACTCAGCAATAAAACCAGGCTGAAGAGTCATGAAGCCCCACTGAAGACAAAACTGCTGCCACGTCCCATTCCCTACTTGCGCCAAGTGCTTGAGAACAACGGGGCAAACCATGATGCTGCTCTGACAAAAGGGATTTCTTGCCACCCTGCATGGCTTGAGCCATACTGTTCAACTTTTAGGAATCTGGGCTGCTACTGGCATCCCTTTAGTGTGGTAGATGCACCTTTCTCTTTGGTCTCAGAAGCACAGCAAAATACAATGCCAGTGCACCGAGTGAACTTGGTGCTATTCCCTGGATATGCACAGACTCAACTTGTCAGCCAAATGGGCAAGAAAAACAAACAAAAAGCACAGTTTTGTGGCTGTAGCAGATGTAATGTAAAATTCAGGTATCTCAAACTATCACAAAACCTTGCAGGAAGATCTACTGTAGGAATACATTCTTATTGTATTTCAGAAAAACAACAGTTGATGGTATAATTTCACTCTACTGACCAAGCCCCATTTTTTTCTTTTTTTTTTTTTTTAAAGCAGTTGTGGATACAGCATTTCTAGCCACACATGAATTCCATACAACTCTCTTCATTATTATAGCCTCTCTGTATGTATTTTTCTCGCTGGATCTGATTTTACCTACTGCAAATGACAACTTCTGCCTTATTTTCTGAGCACTTCTGGGATTTCCAAACCCTTGCATGCCTTGTGCCCACCTCCGCAGCCTTCCCAACGAAACCAAATGTGGCAATGGCACCAGCAGAAATCCTCACCAAGGATGAAAGCTATTAACTCTCAATAATAATCTGTTTCAATGGGGGCATTTTTTCTCAAAGGTTCTGGCTAATGCCCAGAGTAACCCAGATTTTTCACACATCCTCTTTAGTAGATTAATAAAGAGATCAAAGTCCGACCCATGTGTCCTCTGCCTGCAGGACTGGGAAGCTATTTTAAAAAGAAGGGTTTGCTCCTGGTTATTTTAGAAATAAGATCATAAGTGCAGCAAAGTTGAAGCAGAAAGAAAAGATGGAGAAAAAAGGCAAAGCATGCTCAAAAGGATTCTGATGAAAGTCCTGGCAAGGGACTTCTGTACCGGATCCTCTTCCTTTACAGAAAGACCTGCATCTTTTGTAGTCCCTGCAGTACAAGACATTGCTTTGGGAGCCCTTGTGCAAAATCTGTGCCAATCTGCTTCAGGTGTTTTGCAGCAGTAGTGAGGGAGGTGGAGGGAAGCAGAGGCAGCTCTGCAGGGAGCCTGGTGCTGGGGAAGGCTGCCCTGGAGCACAAGGAATCCTGCATTCCAAGCAGTGCTGGCCCAGGGTGGCTGGCCAGCGCTGATGAAGAAATATTGGGATATTCCAGCTAGAAAATGTGTTTCCCTTTTCAGTTAAATATATTATACTGAAATCAGAGTGTGTATATTTTACTGGGGAAAGAATAATTTTCCCACTCACTCCCCTACTCTGTCCTTCTTACTTGTTTCTCTTGGCCCAAAGCAAAAGAGCAACCCTATGAAAAAAGTAACATTACTCTGGAATCTGCCTTTATCTCTCTATCCAAACATTAACCCAGAGGAGCAGTCAAAAAGGAGAGAAAGAGTACCTCTTAAATGGCTTAATAGTCATGCTGCCCCTGAACATGGACAGAGCAGGAGAGAGGAGTGTGATGCACAAAGCCAGCACGGGAGCATCATTTAACCTGTCCATGTTGCCTTTCCGCAGACATACCACACATGACTCTGGAGTCTGTTTTACAAAGCATGTAAAAAAAAATTGGAGAAGATGAATAAAAAAAGGCTCCAAAAACAGTCTGAGGAGCAGAGACAATGATTTATAGTAAGGGAGTTTAAGATTTCAATCTGCAAAGCTTATTAAAAAGAAGATGAAGAGGCAACTTGATTAGAAAAATCCATGTAAGGTTCATGGGGAAATATTACTGGGAAGCAAAGGGCTCTTTAATCTAACAAAATAAGGTGGAGCGACTTCTAATGATTGGAAACTGAAGCCAGGAAAAATAAAATTAGCAATCAGCTTGATGCTCTTTATTTTTATTTTTTTTAAGCAGATGATTAATTCCTGGAATAATCTCAGACATCTGCAAATGAGAGCTACAAACTGTTGAGGGAAAAATATTTCACAGCAAATATATGCTATGGTATAGTTAGAAAAGGATCATTTAGTAAAGACGTATAAAAGTAATATAGAATAGACAGAGATATAAAAGGGATGAGATCAAATTATATGATTTTTTTTCTTGTTTTAAGCACTACAGATCTGCTAACAATGTCCAGCTGTTTTCTCCAAGGAGCTTGGTAAAGAAGATTTTCACTTGTGATGCTGGGCTGCTGCACTGCTCCTTGTTGGGATGCCCAACATCCAGCAGTCATTTTACGCTGTCCCAACAGCTTCATTGCCAGCACCACAATGGGGAGAAAACACATTTAATTTCACTACATCACACTGGTTTTGTGTACCAGGCACCAAGGTACTCTGCGGTAAGCGTGTTAAAAAAAAAAAAAAAAAAAAAAAAAAAAAAAAAAAAAGTGACTTGTTTTGGATCAGTACTACAGCTTTAAATTGCCCGGAAGTAAAGCATTTCAGTTTTTCTTAAATATGCTTTTAGGTGTACTCTAGCCTCCCTTCTCTAGAGAGGCTGAGCAGGAGACTCACTGCCTTTCATCCTTCTTACCCAGAGCATGTAAAAACACCTCAAGCTGCTGCTTCTGCCCTGGAAAGAAGTTTCAGTGACTGCAGCAGAAAAATATTCAAGAGGGTTGCCTGGAGGCCAAAATTTTGTTCAGATCACCTGCTGACATTGAGAACATTAGGAGCATTTCTTTTGTTTGCTTCAGAAAGGACAAGAGATCTATCTCCCTTGTTGAACATACACAAAGTCTCTCTGGTAGCATTTCTAAGAACAAGAATGGTTCTAACACCCCAGACCTTTTACACGAATGGGAACTTAACATCCACAAAGCAGTCCTCATGAGGCACCTTCTGCAGAGATGCTGAACATCTCCAGGGAAACCACACTAACATGATGTCTTCACTCACAATGTCATTCTGGATTTAACTAAGTTAAATACTAACCCACATAAGTATTAACTTAGCATTAACGAAGTTTAATACTAACCCACAAGGCCCTGTTGGTAGCTGGTAACTGATAGATGAAAAGCTGATACCCACCAAATCATACCAAAACCCACCTTCCTTAAAAGTTTGTGGGGTTTTTTTGGGTTTTCTTTAATGTTCTTATTTTGTGTGAAGATGGCATGATGACCCCTCAACTCTCTTGAAGCTCCTTTTCTCATTTCCTAGTAACTACCCTACCAGCATACACCTTTCACCAAAAACTCCCATCAGTCTTCAAAGGCTTCTCACAATTAAGCTGGCTCTCTCTTAGTATGGAATAAAGATCTACAAATTGCCAAGTGAAGCATCCCTGATGCTTCTAAGTGTCTTTCCAATGATAAAGTCTTAGAGACAGCTACAAGCTTTGTATGGAAGGCACCTCACCTACAGCCCTATCTGTGACTGCAAAAAGTGAATTAAGTAGGATACGTTTCCATGCTGGATTTTTTCCAAATCCCCTTGAGCAACCTCACGGTGCCTCCACAGGAAAAACTGCACATGATCACTGAGACAGTCAGAAGTTTAATTTTCTACCCTTCATACAGGAAATGGAGCAGCAGCTATAACATCAAACCTAGCACAGACACCGCACAAGCAGACCATAATTACACTTCTGTTTCACTCTCCATACTCGGTGTGGTAATAAATCCAAGGTAAGCACCAGTTTTTTAATCTTGGGGAAGCACTAGTCTTATATTTATCTTTAAAAATCTCCCACAGGTAGGATATTCTTCTTTGGAGAAGGGAAGAGAAGGGAGAAGAAAGCTGAGATACACAAGGGACTGTGGCAAATGAGAGCCGTACAATGAAAGCTTTGACTCAGACAACTCTATCGTGATTACTGGGAACAGTGCCAGTGACTCCGTGGGTGCTTCCTTTTGGCTGAAGAGAGAGAAGCAAATAGATGTGCTCTGGCTGCTGCACTCCAAAGGATAACCTTTCCTGTAAGACATAAAAGTCAGCCCTTATGCCACTGGAATCTTCCAAAGTCATGACACTTCCTACCAGCTTTACCTGTTTGCAGTTCCAGGAGATGTTTTGGCTCTACTCCCATCACTGGGAAGCAAAGTGGGCAGCCTGGCACTAAAGGCGTGCTGAGACTTCAGCATCCACCCAGATGTTCCCTTGCTATTCAGGACAAGGCTCAGATGCAGTCTGTAGGAGTTAGTATTGCCTTCCCCAGGTGGTGCATATATCCATGCACATCAACTGCAGCAGCTCAATTTTAAAGTGTTTTATGATGAGGCGAACTAAGGTCCCTAAAGAGACAAGGCAAGTGAGCATCCTGATAAAGTAAATAATGAAATGTTGCAGTACCAATATACACTGTGTGATCCCACGAGCATGAGCCCTAATGAAATAAGACACAGAAAATAAGGACTTTGCTGTGGACACAACACTTACGTGCTCATTATGCACTGCAGCGACTTCTATCACTTTATCAAACTTAATCATCGTGTTGTATATACGTAGAGACAGGTACGATATGTATAAAAATGCATGCACGTACACATTCACAGACATATATATTTCAAAAGAAAAGGATGAAAAGGAAAGGTGATTTATTTTATTTTCTGTAAATGACCAGACATAAATGCATAGGATGCTTTCTCTGCATGGATTGCCTTGCAAATCTAGCACTGTATGCAGTTAAATATATCATTGTAAGCTTTCATAAACAGTTAGCATTTGTGAGTATTTCAGCTGATTTGTGAGTATTTCAGCTTTAAAAATATACTTGGATTTTATGCTTTAAGTTCTTAATATTCAGTAATACCAGTGTGGGCTTTTGCCTAGGGCTAATTGATAGGCTGCACTTACAAAAAGTCTATTTGTCTATTTACACACTATTCTGAAATGGAGATTATATTTTCACTGTTTGAAATGCATCAGTTTGAGGAAATCATAAAATAGAATGTAATTATTTATTTATAATGCAACTTTGCTGACTGCGAAAGCAATAAACCCTATCAAACAAAACTGAGGAAATTATCCCTGATCCAAGAGCGGAAGCATGGTTCCCTCTAATTGAGTTTCCTTTGCTCTTATCTTCTCAAGATCCCTTAGATTGTTTTCCAATTTTCATTTCCATTTCTTCCATTAAATGCTTCTAACCCATGACCTCCATTTACTGCCATCCATTTATCTTCCATTCTTAAATGAGATGCAGCATGTCCACTTGTCCAGCATTGAACACTAAAACTCTGACAGCACACTTGATAGGTGCTGGCTTCCTCAGGAAAGCTTGCTTGGGAAAGTGCAGTTTGAGACTTGATTCTTGAACAGGTAAATACGTTGCATTAAACTTGAGTTTACCTTATAAACATACTGTGGTGAGGACCAAAACCCCAATAAAAATAATAATATCTTTGGTTTTATTTGCCTTTACTGCTACAGGATGGAATTATATTTGTCTTGACCCTGGGAAGGTACAGCATAACAGGGCCAGTGGGAAGCAAATACATAAAGCAGCTTTCAGCAGTCAGTCATTTTTTTACTTTCAGTTTCAAATGTGATGGTTTGCAATCAAACTCTCTCCCTCAAGACCCAGTGTACAGGAATTTTTGAAGGATGGCATTCTTTAGAAAATAGTTAAAGTTTATACAACATCACTTCAGGAGGTCTTGACAAACATTAATAAACTACCAGTAGCCAGGTGCTTCTGCACCTGTTTAATGGAGAGGTAAGCCCATCATCAGTCAGAAATACAACACAAAGTGAAGAGCAAAGCTCCAGCTACCAAGCAGTCACCATAATCTCACAGAGCACTGCTAAGCTAAAGCATGAGAGAACCAAACAGCCATATCTTAGCCTCCTGGAGCAGTAAAGTAAAATTCATACAGCACCCCAGGCTACTATTAAATTGTAAAATGTAAGAAAACATACTATGGTCAGGCATTCAACCTCTCAAAATAAACAGATGAATCACTTCGTACTTATTCTAAACGATTAAATGTTTGCACCAGTAATATTCAGTAAAACACAAATTCACTGAGATCCTGAAGGCGAACAAGAGGAAAATTTGTCATTCAAAACCTCATATTAGGAAAGCTCCATAGCCAAAATGCCTGAGTGGAACACATTCCTACTTCATACTCCAGGGGTGCGAGTAAGAGCCTGAATAAGAGATGTGGGACTCCAGGCGGCTCTTCAAAATGCAGTTTATTGTATCTAAGACCTTACAGCAATCCAGGGTCATGGGTGACAGAGCCTGTGCCTACAGCTGTCAGTTCCAGCTGCAGGCAGGCCTGAAGACCATTTAGTTTAGATTACATTATATACTTTATTCTGCTGAGCATCTTAATACAGAAGAACCAATCTATACCTTAACTTTTACCTATAGCCTATCATAATGACTATAATTACCATATTTATGTTACTATTCTCCAATCACTGAAAGTTAGTATGTTACAGTTTAAGCTAGAAGTTGTTTTCCGGTTTTCTTGCAGTGGAAAATTCTGAGACCTTTTTCCCACTTGCAACATCGTCAGTCTTGTTTGCCTGTGGTATCTTTCTACTTGGTAAAAACATCTTGTTTGAGGTAGGTTTATCCTTTGCTGTAAGCCATAAAACCCCTTCTAACTAACATACCCTGTGCCTTCTTAGTTATCCAGTAAGACTGGCTCAGCAATCCTTTTCCTCTATATCAAAACTTGCTTCCATCTCTATTTCATTCTCAGGTTCTACATTCAGAGATCTTTCTGCCAAGTATACATATATGCGAGACTTTCTTGTCAAGCTTTCATCCTTCCCAACAGGTGTGAACTGCAAACAGTACTGACATAGCCAGATGTCTTTAATTCCAGGTCAGTGCTTGGCACTGACAGACTGGTACCGGTGCCAGTCATGCCAGGACAGGCTAACTGGACAGCACCAGGCTGGCTGTGCCCAAAGGCTGCCCAGCAGCAGCACTGCCACGCTGCTGCGTGAGTGAGTGAGTTCAGGCATCTCCCCAGACATTCCCAGGGTCAATCCAAAGTGAAAAAGGAGAGACTGCAGCATTTCAAGGAATGTCTAGAAGTAGTTAAGGGCAAGAAATATGGGCTGCTCTTACTATTTGAAAGAAGGTGACAGCCAAACTTCTCCGTTTTGCAGTAGAGTCTTCCCAAACAGAACCGAGGAGTATTTTGCTATGTACAGGTGCCATTTCCACACAGAACAACAATCAGGTATCTGTATGGCTCCCAGCTGAGCAGAATATTAAACTTTATATTACAGCCATTTATAAGATACACAGTATGCTGGAATTACTGCTGTTGTCTCCTTGTATCTGGATGTGTGATGGCCACAATGAATCCTACCTCAAGCTACGTCACTCACTGCCTGTATGCCCAAAGTGACACTCAAAAGCTTATGTCCGAATAGCTGCTGTCACAGAAACAAGCTGGCTGAAAGGATCTCTGGAACTGTTAACTGGAACTGTGACCATGCCACTGAAAGGCAGCACAGACTTTTCTTTAATCTCAATTTGTAATGCCAAGAGGAACTGTGGTATCAAGGTTTCTGATCCCGAATGCTGCCAGAGAAGATCCTGGGAAGACACAAAAGCATTAGTCTGGCTGGTCAGCAAGTTTTAAGCAATGCACTGTGGCATGCAAGCCAAGCTCTGAAGGAATGTTCCTTGCAAGGGACTTGAAGGCACAACCTGGAAGTAAAGCAGAGGCTGAGAATGAGAAGAGACTGGAGATGTTCACTGCAGAAGGCACCACTTTGAGGATGAGAGGGGAAGCAGCAATGGTACTGCAATGACATTGGCATTCCTAGCATGAGTGTGCCTCCACTCACTCACTACCAAACAAGCATCTGGTGCCACCAAATTAAAACACCAGTTCCAGGACGTGACATCCAGCATCATGAATCAAATGAAACATCTGCTAATTCTTACAACAGCCAGACAAAACAAGCCTAAAAAAGGCAAAACAAACACGCACACACATTACTAACTTTGGCACTGACATCCCGACTGAACATAAGAACTGTATAAAATTCCCACATTATTAACCAGTGCATCTTCAGTTTAACTGACTGACTGTGCAAATTTACTACAACACATGTTCAGCTGCTCAATGGGCAAAACCGGATCAAGTTTTACAAAGTGGGCAAACACGCCTCACTGCACAGCACTGCTCTGTGGAGGGGAAGCCTCCCTCGAGCTCACGCAGTCTAATGGTGCAGGCTATTAACTCAGGTGATTAAAGGACTGGGGACTGCAGAAATCTCAATACATGGATGGCCTATTGTAGCACAGTGCAGGGAATGTTTTCCCCGGTGACAAACAGATGCTTCGTTTTTATTTCTGCTATAAATAATTCTGGGGGTTTTTAATAGGTATACATAATCAGGCATTTACATGGTTTCCAGCAGAGAAGCAATATTAAGCTACTACATTACAACCATTCATATACTGAACACAATGCTGAAATTACTTTTTATTGTCATTATTATCCAACAATCTCTACAATATGCATTGTTACCGCAGCAGTAAAATTATTAGATTCTGAGAATTGCTGGAAGTCTGTAAGTAACACCATGGAGGTAAACCCTTGGTAAAACGAAGTATTTAGGAAGAACTTCAGATGGTCCCATTTTCTAAACACTGTGGGCTCCTGAAAACAGAACAGGGGCACAGTTCATGGATTCAGTTCTGTCATCTTTTAGACAATTTTTTATACCAGGAACATTTCATGTACATGGTTTTACCCTAACAGTGAATGTAACCTAACCTACCTGTGCGTGAGGACATTTCTTGAAGTGCTCCTCCTCAATATTATAATGAATCTCATTAGCAATTTTGTTTATCTTTGCCTCTTTCTTGCACAAGCTTGATGTCCATCTTGCATGGAATTTATCTTTCTTCCTAATTCTCTACTGTAAGACTGCCCACAAAGGCATATGGAAGTGCTGCAGAAGGAAAATCCTACAGTAACCCTTAATGACCTATTTATTCTCAGTCAAAGAGAAAGTCAGTTTTTGCTTCCCCCTCCCACCACCCCCATGATGAAAGAAATAGGGATTTCATGAAGGGATAATACACAAGCTGATTGCAGCAACTTGCAAATGAACTAGCAGGGGGTGTCTGGGAATAGACAGCAATTTTCATTCCAACTGGAATGGAAATTTCTACGTTAAAGGGTATTACTTCTGATCAGCCAGCATGGAGGGGGAAGCAATAAAAAATGTGAAATTTCTAAGTAACTGGGACCAGGAAAAGAGAGAAGGAAAGCGACTGAAGCTGCAGCCTTGCTAAATGCTAAGATGAGAGGGATATGGAGAAGATGTAGCTGCCAAGGCAGTCGCTGAACAACACACTTCAGAGATAAGAGACACCAGCCATTCTTCGAAGTAATTGTAGCTGCCAAGAGCTATTGAGAAAAGAGTGAATCGAAGGGGATAGAGGGGTCAACTGCAGTGAATATGAAAACAAGTGAAGGCCAAGGACAGCCATGACGCTTTGGGATTTGGCCAGAAGTGATAATTTGTGGGTTTAGTCAACTGCAATCTCAGTGGAGAAGAGAGGGCAAAAATTCTGAGAGAGCTGGCAGTGGGAAGATGAAGGCAGCCAGAACACAGAGGAGGAATAAGGAGCTTGGGTAGGAGAGAAAAGGTGGAGGGGCGCCTGGCAGCAGCAGATATGCTTGGAGAATTGTGGGGTTTTCCCTGTGCAGGGACACAAAGGCGGAACTGAAAGTTGATGGGATGCCAAGAAAGAAAATAGGGTTAAGTGAGGTGGCACGAAGAACAGTGAATAAAGGTCACTAGGGATTGAAGGAGGAGCAAGTGAAGAGCAGGAAGAATGAGGATTGTCCATTGTGGGTCTCACATGAAAGAGTTAAAAATAAGGATTTCTATCCCAAGGCACCAGCAGTCGCTGCTCCCTGGCCATGAGGAAGAGCTGTGCCCTCCCACTGCTTCCTCCTCAGCTGGTACTCTGAGGCTCCTGTGAGCCTGTGGGTTGGGAGAAGGGGTACCAGAATCTGTCAAAGAGAAATGGCATCCTTTCATATCTTCTGTTTTAAAATGTGAACTAGATTCATAGAGCATCTGAGTTAAACGAGGTACAGTATATGCTTATCTCCCTATCCCCTCTAGCTGAGGCTCTGTCAGGCTGCAAGAAGCAATGACTTCGATTCACTTTCATCTGCACCTACTACACTCACAGAGGCGTAACACGTACCAGTCCTGAGAAGTCTATTTACCTCATTTTCCATTAAGACCACAGCAATAACCTCTAAGCAAATGTTGCATGAAATCACAACACCATTCATATCAATGCTGAATCTCTTGTGCCTCTGAAAAAAAATCCAGATCTCACCCTCTGGTTTTAAAAGTATCCTGTAAGGACAGCTATAAAACTTCTCCACTGCTCATATCATCATATCTGTGTCAACCAGATCCCTGTTTTCAAAGGACATATTTATTATCAACCTTGAGATACAATTTCTTATGCAATTTACAGAATGGAAAAATATGTCCTGACAGTTTATAGGGGAAAAGGAGTGTTATGATTAGACAAGGACAACACCATTACAACCACAATTACAACAAAGCTGCTCTTACTGACCCCAGCAACAAAGGAAGAGTTGGAGGGAAATTCTGTGTAATATTTTACATCCGGAACTAATTAAAGATCTCATTCCCCAAACAACCAGATAGAAAACATAAGCAGTGCCTCCAGATGAAGGCTTCCTATTTTGATGGTTACTGTAATGAGCACATTCCCAAAGGAAAGAGCCAATAAAAAGCATCTCCTATCTGGAGAATGCTGAATGAAAGTTGGACTTTTCTTAATTTTACTGCAATTCCTTATTGCATCGTATCAGCCTCCACCAAAGGTCTCAGTTCAATTCTTCTGTAATGAATTTGGAGACTCAAAAGAAAAATTCTATCCCATCTCAACTAGCTAGATTTCTCTCCTTGAGTTAGAGCTGACAATGACTACGACTAAAACACCATTTTTTACATCACTCTATGAAGCTTTAATTAAAATTTATTAACTTGAGAGAAATTATCTCCTTATCACCAACAGACACTTAGAACAAAAATGCCTTTTTTGCTGTTATTAAACAGTTTCAGACAGAACCATCACTACAGCATACTATAGTTCCGCTCCCTAGTGGCAAATCAGACTGATCTTCTTCCCTGCCCCACCTTTCTGTTCACGTGAAGTGGGCCTCAGACCAAAAAAAAAAAAAAAAAAAAAAAAAAAAAAGTCACACTACTGCCTTCTCCAAAATTTTGTACATACACTGATAAAAAGCCACCTATGTACCTTGCCCACTTCTTGTAATTAAAAAAAGCAAATAGCAGGGGCCAGGCTGTGATGCACCAAGCCCTGGATCATGTGTGCTTTGAAAGGATCTTTGGAGTTACTTATAGAAATGATAGCTGCAACTAAAATAGTCAGAGGGAGAGCACATAAAAGTAAAAAAACTTTAAAAAAACCCTTTTAGAAAAAGAGAATATTTAAATTGCCATTGAGTATTATGACAGGGAGTTAGGCAATAAGGAATGATGAAGAGAGTTGGAAATGTAAACTGCAAACCAGGAGAACACCAGATTCTGAAATCCAAACAGGAAGAGATGAACATGTTCTGTAGATTGGCAAGATGCTACATGAGATGAGGGATGAAGGGAAGACTTATTAGTGACCTGTCTTGCCCCTTTAGTGACAAGGAAGAAACAGAAGAAACTAAGAAAATCCCTCACCTATTTGAGGGACTTGAAGGGATGTGCAAGATATCTGATTACAAATGAAACTCAACCCAGTGTAAGAGCGGTGAAATGAAGTATGTCACCAGAGCAGGAATCAGGCAGGAAAGAGAGACATGATGGGAAAGGAGGAGAAAAAAACTAACAGAGATTTCCCAGGTTAGATGTCAGAAGAGAGCTGTGGGACCAAAGGTTGCTCAGCCAGAATAGGCACAATGTGACACAGCTAAAAGTATGATTAAAACAGAATCAACACAGTAACTTTTAAAATATGATTTTACATGTGGGGTTCCCTCATAATGTCCCTCTTGCACTGCATGGAGAGGAATAGGGACCACAGACCATATAACCATCATGACCACTTACATGCTTTGAGGTTTTTTTAAAGAGTAAAATTGAAAAAAAAGAGGCAGAATTGTCAGAGAGACAAGGAGAAAGTTTTTCTCTTTAGGGGCGAAGAGATACTAGGTACTGGGTAAAGCACAGATAAGCACAAAAAGGGAGAGGCTTCCCAAAGAGGGGAGGCTCACTGGGCTGAAGTGGTTAAGATTATCAAGAAAAGCAAAGCCAGGAATCAAATTGCTTCAGTGAGAGAGAGAGAACATTCAAGGTGAGAGACAATACACTGGAATGGGTATTTACCGTGGCAGACTGAGTAGAGAGGGATACTTACGAGAGCTTTGAAAAACAGTACAAACACAGCAAGCAATTACACCACAATAAATAAACCAGCAGCACACGTGCAAATGAGGCATCTAACAGAGTGTGCACAGCAGATACAGCAATTGCCAGGAGAGTCGATATTTGAGGGGCCCCGAGAGGGCACCAGGGATGCTGTCCCCAGCACAGGCAGAACAAAGCAAGTGCTGCCCTGCACAGCCCTTCCTCTGCTAATCTGCTGCATGCAGATAAAAGTGTCAAATGCCTAAAATGGAAACAAAAAAAGATGTTTTCAATTCTCTTTCTCACTGCCTTGAAGATACCCTGCAAAGTTATGCAAACACTTAGTTAGTTCAGGCTGCTGATCATAAAAATCAATCCACTTCAATTTAATGGGATTTAGCAATTAGTCACATCCTGGTTCCAGTAATTTTGCATGGTTTTCTAAGCATCTCTCAAACATTATTGTAAAAGCACAAATATCTGCAATATCATAAACCTACCTCCTGCAATGTGGTCCTTGTCTCACTCTTTATAACTAGAACAGACTCAAGATGTGCTGTGTCCTACACATGCATTCCGGTCTATGTATGTGCTACCAGCCACAGTTAAACATCTCTTGAGTTTGGTCTCATGGAATATGGCTATTTTCATACATTATCTAATCTTAACTCACATTTTTACCTAGATTCAAAGTCCCCACAACACTCCTGGCAATCTCATCACCTGCCGTGGCTGGCAGCACTGCACAACTCACCATTCCCAGGCCTCACCTCTTCCACGTGTAGCCTGGATAGGTTGAAAGTTGATAAAAACAACCATCTTCTTTCAGTAAAACCTAGGCACAAACCCACAGCAACGTGATCAAAAAAACTGCTATTTGTATCTCCATCTCAAGTTCAGGAGGTCTCAGGTCAGGGCTGAAGTTAAGGATGATCCCAGGTCCTCTAGACAAAATTTCCCAGTGAGAAGATGAAGTTTAGAGAATTAATAATTATTAAGAATACTTATTTTTTTCAGAATCCATCATTTCAATCATTTTTGGCATGGCTGATCATGGAAGGCAATCTGAGAGCATTCTTAACTTCATGGCTTCCCTGGAAGTTGCTAAACAAGTCTGAAAACCTCTTTTATTTCCCTCCTCATTTACGTCTCTTCTTTATGTACTGGCTCTTCCTTTGGCTGCTTAGTGTCTGGGAGACAAAACAGGATAGTTCATGCCTAGCAGAAAGGAAATCAAGTTGGCCTGAAAAGGTGGCAGTCGAAGTGACAATCCCTCAACCCCTCACTGCCCCTCTCCAAGCCCTGGCGGAATTGCAGCTGTCCAGTTGTGCTGGAGCTTTGGCAAACGCCGCTCACCTGTCGGAGTCAGGTGAGCAGCATTCCCCCCTCACTACATCTCCTCCTTAGTACCTGCCATTCCCACATGCACAAAGCACCCACCCTCACAGCATCTCTGGGACTCCCACATTTCATGCTGCACTGCCAGGTGTCTCTAGAAATCCTGTCTCCTAAAGTAACGGCATAAATGAGTGTTTGATGTAAACAGGACATCTTCTACCTACTTTTTGCCCATTTATGATGAGGCTAGTGAGGGGAACCTACCTTCTCCAATGTAAAGCTTATATGCAGCTTCACTGACTGAGCTAGAGAAAAGCCTCTGTCTTCTTTACTCACAACCATCACTACTTTGTCAAACTGTCTGTCTCAACTGAAAACAATCCTCATATTGATTGGCACTGAGACGGGGCTTAAGGCTGGCAGGAGGATAAGCACTTCCCCACCTTAAGCTCAGTGATTTTGACAACGAAACGTGCTTGGACAGCTACAAGTCTCCTTTTACAAAGTCAGTTTTCAGAATAAAATAACCCAGTAAAGGCTCTTCACTGACAGTCACAAATAATTCCAGCAGCATAGTTATAAAGTGTCTAAAAGATGTTTTAACCTGTCTTGAAGAACCTGTATGACATCTTTGGCTGTCATGAGAAGGAGAAGGAATAAAAACATAAGTCACAAGCATGAGGGGTTACTCTCAGAAACTGGAATAGCAGGCAGTCTAAAAAAGATATACAGGAAAAAGCAGAAAAACAAAAAAACCCCACAGCTAGGGGAGCCTGTCATGATGAAGCAGAGGCTACAGCAATAGCCTTCTCCAACCCAGGAGTTGGGTGCTACTCATTGTCCCCAGGATAGAGAAATCCCACAAGAAACAAGGTGTTCATGTCCCCACATCAGCCATGTGTAGCTGTCAAGAAGTGAGCACAGCATTAAACTTTTCTACCCTGAATACAGCTGGGGAGCGGCATGCTATAAGTGAACTGAAAATGAGCCAGGCAGTCCTAAAAATAGCAATTTCAAGTTTTCATTAATCAACCCCTCAGCTCCTCCAGCTCTAAAAGCCTCTCACAGTCTTGTATTCACCCCTCCAAACACACGACTCCATGCTGACCACTAACAGGCCACAGCCACCAAGCCACACTGAGCCTGGAACACAGAACACAACCATCCAAATCACAAGCACAGGGAGAGCCTGCACTCAGGCTTATCATCATTACTTAATCACATGTTAAACAAGCTAAGAATTAACAGTTAACACAAGAAAAAAGTTGGCTTTCCATCAAAAGCAATTATAATTAATTCCTAGGAAACGCATTTCTGGATGCCAAATCAGATGGAGGAATCAACTGGGGGATAGATACGCTCCTTCCATAGCTCCACTCGAAATTCTAATTAAGAACAGAAATACAAAAGTGGTTGTGGTGGAAAGGTTAATAGAAGAGGAGGGAATCTCTAGAGACACCATGCCAGATACTCAGTCTCTCTTTTTGGCTCTTCTACACTTTTCCCTTAATAGACAGTCCCTAGAGACACAGCTATGCAAACACACACAAACATACCCTACCACATGGATATTTTAGCAAAAGTAAGATGACCACAAAATCATGTGCTCTGCCATCCTAGAGATTTTGTGGACAATGGCTTTGAAAACATGGACTCTGCTGTAGAAATAATCAGCTGCGTCAGAAAAGTTGAGCTGCTGGGGAAAGGAGAGAAAGGAGAGATCTGTAACTCTGAGGATGCTGAGTGTGCAACCTACTCCCCAAACAACAGCAGCACTGAACAATTACAGCTCAGACAATAGGAAGACGGTGTGCAGCTCAGAAGAGCAAAGAATGCTTTCCAGCTTAAAAGCCTCTTTCTTTTGCACAGATTCTGCTGAAATATTCATAAGATAAAGAGAACCTGCACAGAAGAAAAAGCTTTCTTGATGAAACCTCCCCAGACAGGGAGCAAAAATAAGAGGTAAGTGCTTCCAGCAATGTTTTTCAAAGCTAATGGTCTCCCAACAAGCATGCAGAAAGAAAGTTTTGAGATATGGAAGAGGAGAAGATTTTCCTGACCTCCCTAAGACATGTTACCCTTATAAAACCTTCAAGACTGAGCTGGATGTCCTCAGTTTGCGATTCCTAGCTAGGTTTGCAATAAACCTGACTGCAGTACCTCTGAGCCATGAACTACCCCTTGTATTTGAACTGCAGTTATTCCAAATACTGAGAAAAATACTTTCAATATCACTGCTATGAAAACCTGGGATTGCTCACCATGAGTAAAAACAGCCAGATATTTTTGAGGACAACAAAAAGAAGTTTTGGGGGAAGCTATCAGAAAGATTTTTTTTTTTTTCTTAATTTTTTGGTTTTAAACCAGTTCTCCCATTCCTCACTGATGCAGAAGGCAAAGAGTCCAAATCAACCTCTACTGCCATCTTCCAAATCCTTGTGCATATGCTGCACAGTCGGGAATTCTGAGGGAAGATAAAGCTCCCAAATACCTATGAAACATTGTTCTGTGAGAAAGAATCATAAAGCAAAGGTATTTTTATAAGCTTCTACTTCAGATATTTTCATCTGATGAAGAACCTACCCTGAAAAATCACACCTCCCTAGTCACTCAGACCCACCCGTGAATGGTGGTCACCTAACAGCTTAAATTAGTCTTGTAAAAAAACACCCTTGTTTAGTATTCTTATTTGTCTCAAATGTCATTCATCTGGAAGTAAAGCAGCATGGAAGTCCCACTGCCTGTCATTTCCATAAATATTTAGGCTGTTTAACCAAAGTATTGTGCATAAAGGTATCTTAAGGATTATTCTATACTTGTCATCTTATCAGAAGAAGTGCTTTCCTTCCTAGATTTATCTTCTATAAAATAAGCCATTGTGCTGGGTTGTTTTTTGCTATTTTAAGATTAATTTATTGGAAATTCTCTTTCTGCATTAAGATTAATTCAAGACCACTAAAACCAATAAACTGTTGCTATTGGCCTCAATCCACACTACCTTTTAAATCTTTGGATTTTCATTCTAGGACTCTGATGAAAGATTCATTCCAAGTACCTAAAGTAATCTTAGCTTTCTACTCTCTCTCCTACACACCACATTTTTCCCGTAAAATCCATTTTATGCTTTCAGTTACAAATACACAGTGCTGTGTACCTGGCACTTCAGATAACAGAGGTCCCCATATAGCAGAGCCTGCCCAGACCATGTTCAGTGTCAATCACGAGCACCTGCTCTCTTACTGATGCTGGTCATCTCACCCGTGCTGTAAAGCCAGAGTGATGAAGCATTTCCATATTCAAGGCAGGAAGACAGAAGTCACAACTCCATCAGGTTTCCACACCTCAGTAAAACACCATAAATAAAATATTATTAATCTAGTAGTTTGGGGATCAAATCCAGTAAAAACTGACATCCAGAAAAAACGGATAAACTTTACACAAATTGATGTTATTTCATGCTTTACTTCTACTATTTCAACTAACTGAAACAGGTAAACTAAGTGATAAATAGGGAACTGGCTGCCACAGAAAGCTGTGAAACCAGGTGGAGGGCTTTTGTAAAGCCACATTTTCAACTATATGATTCTTTTTTATTTTTTAATTTAAAATCTCATCATTCTGGAGTATTTCTGATGCCATGGAAAGCAATAATCTGCGAACAAAAAGTCTGCCCAACTTGTAGTGCACACACACACTGGTGCACAAAAACCAACACAGTATTACACTGAGAGTTTTAACGTCATAAGGTGTATAGTTGAATTACAGCACACACAGGTACATAACGTTACACCACACAAGCGTAACCTAAAACTAATATTTAGCATTCTATGATGTAGGGCAACAAAAACCAGGTCACAAATGTAGAAACTTCCTAATGCAGTATTTATACAAATCAACTTTATTTTTTATGACACCTTGCAAGACATAAAATGCTTTAGAGGGTTAAATAATAAATGATAGGAGAGAAATGAGAGGGAGAACATTGTAAGGACTTAAATTTATATCGTCTGATGAAATATAAACCGACAGGAACTCATTGAGGGAGGAAAATACAAAGAGGCTGGCCCAGATAGGGAAAACTGCAGAGGCCCTTTAGTCTTAATAGAGCCTGTTTTTTTGTTTTTATCTTGAATCTTATTTTCATTCTAGGATAATACAGTATTCAGAGGCCAGCTGAAGGGTAAGAGCTTTGTCAAAGGACAGCATTTATTAAGATATTATCAAATATTCTCCTATTCATGTTCTGTGGCGTTTTCAAATCTTGAATCAAATTTTGTGCTTTTTTAAGAAGCTTTGCAGCTGGCAGGTTGTTTGTTCACTGTCGGTGCACACAACGGAGAACAATGGCACACGGGCACCACCTGATCTTACTGGAGAATGGTGGCTCAGATACACTGCTTACAGCTATCATCATACCATAATTTATTGTTATAGCATTGGTGCTAGGTTATTGATTATTTTATTTGATTAAGCATTATGTAATTGCTTATACTGCTATATCATTGATTGCCACCTGTGCCCTCAGGATCACATGCTCCAGTAATGCTGAAATATCACCTCCACAGTCTCCATTTCACTGATAATCAAACTCAAAAAAACACCGTGACCAGATCCAGTAAATTACTGTGTTACAAAAATCGCAAAATACTAAGTTTCCTGCCTGTGAGTGTATTAAGACTTCTCAGTGATGCCACAACAGGCTGGTTACACCACTCCTGCTGGGCTACCACACACAGCACTCACAAGGTGATACTGCATAAATAACAAGTATTTTCTTAACAGGGTCTTTCAATTATTTAGAGATACTTGGTGAATGCATTGCTAACAGCTGTTTTATAACAGATTTCATGGTACCACACACCTGGTGCTAATGCTTCAGCATGTCTAAATGGTTTTCTAAAGATTACACAATCAAACATCGTAAGATAAAATCACTGTAATTGGAGCCCTCATCAAAGAAGAAATTACCATTACACTTTACAAACCGAACACACGACTTTCCAAGGCTGAGCAAAAAGTAATGTTATGATGGCCACAGAGCTAAAAAGTCTCTCCTAACCTTACCCCAAATATAGGGATTCCATTTCTTGCTGTGGTTCTATAACAGACTTACAGGGTGTCCACCTGATAATATGAAACATAAAACCTATCTCTGATTCACCTGCTTGATTTTAAGCTAAATAAATATTCTGGCTCAATATCCAAAGCAGAGTAATATTTCAAACACTGTGTCACAGACCCATTTCGCTTTTCTGCAGGAAACTCCAAGACTCAAAATTTATTAGTGACCTCAGAGTCATACCTTAAAAATGGATTTTCTCAGCACTGGTACTATGCTGAAAGCAATTATTCTGATCCCTAAATACTACATAAATAAGTGAATATTTTTTAGATGCTGAACAGTGAATCGATGCCAGGTAACTGTTAGTTTCCCACAGGTGTTTTCAATAAAACAAGCAAGATAAAAGTAATGCAACACAAACTTGCTGAATCTGGTGATGGCTTCAGGGAATTTGCTATTAAAACAACACACAGGAATTGCACGTGTATATCCATGTTTATAATCTACCAGGAAACCCACGAACAGGAAGAGAATTTATAACTATGTTAATTTTTGCATGTGCTTGAATGCTGCAGGATTACTGTGACCGTGATTTGCACAGGAGTGGTGCCTGCAGGTGCTTAGGTGTGCAAATATCCACATTGGGAGAAATCTTAGGTTGACTGAAATTAATACCAATCTTGCCACTAACTTCAACTGGGATTCTGAACACAAATAGATTATGTTAGATGAGATCACATTAGATCATGGCAGATCAAAGATTACACTGAGCTGAATAAAACAGAAAGAAGATAATTGATGGGCAAAGCCATGGACATACAGCCATGTGGGCAGCTTCTTCTGAAATCCCACAGGGTCAGCTGTGAGAAGCCACCCTTCTCCACAATTAACTCCTAGGAAAAATTATATTGGCCCAAAAGTAGCCTCCTCCCAAGGGTCATTCCAAGGGGACCTGCAGAATGGAGCAGCCACCTCAGTGCACCAAGATTAAACACCACCACCAAGATTAAACACAAAATGTGAGGATGGTGTGAGTGAAACTGAATACCCACTGGCTCCTTGGAGTGACTCAGTTAACACTGACTGAGGTAAAAGAAAAGTTGTTCTGATTAACCCCCCTCTGTTGTCTTCTCTTCAGGGAGCTGTGCGCCCACTCCAAAAGGCTGGAAATTCACTGCTTTTATTAAATCACATCCAATTACAATGGTATTTATTAAAACCAATAACCGCAACTGGTAAGAATCCCCCTGCGCTTGTTTCTAGGTATTTAAATTAAGTTAAATGCACAATAAACTTTGCATTGTTTCAATTTACATGACCCCTGAGTTTTTAGACATCCCGTAGGCAAAATTCACAGACTTATAAACTTCTATTAAACATGAACATATGGTGGACTCGGCATCCTCTGCTGTTTCTGCTCTTACTGAAGGGTTATGAAGTGCCTTGCTGCTGCTAAATCCACTAAAGCAGCCTTACACCAAGCCAAAATCCTCTTTCATCCCAAAGAAAGGTGCTTTACTTCCAGCACCAGCTCTGGTGAAACAGTGACAGTCCCGGCAGCGGGACATTTGCTTCCTCTATGTCCTGGCACATGCCAGGCTCTGGATACACCTCTGGACCTGCATTTTACATAGCAGATATGCCAATGTTCTGGTTCCTGGGCCACTGCACATTTCACAGACCTCAGAATCCACCAGGGACATGGATTTGCATAGGCTCGGTAACATGAGAAAGTCTCCTTACAGAGACATCCCCTCAGCTGCAGCTGGGGAGGTGTTTGCCGTGGCTCCTCTCCAGCCCTGTCTCACTGAAGGCTCTCACAGTGGTACCCAGGCTCTCCCAGCCACCCAACAAACTGCTTGTATTCAAGGAGAGATTCCTCGCTTTCTCCTGGCAACCATCAGTCCTGTGTGAGCCTCCACTCTGCACCAGCCTTCCCTGCATTTGCATTCAGGGTGGAAGCAAATCACTGCATTTCTCTGGCCAGTTCTTGATGTAGCTCTTCTTTCTGCCCTCCTTTTTTCTAATCTCATTGCAGGGTTCAAGTCAATATCACATTCAGACAAATACCTATTTTCATTCCATTCCCTTGGTAATTCTGTCTATAATATTTTTCTCACGTTCAGAGTTTCCCATAGTCGCTTTTTCAACATTTTACACATCTTTCACAGCAAAAGTGCCACTTACTTCCCCTGAAATAGTTTGAGTCCTGCACTGAAAGCAAAGACTGCACTACACACAATGTAGCACATCTTCCCTGTACAACAGACAGTTCATACTGTATTTCCTGAGAACTCACAAATAGGGTGATTTGTCATTTTGTGAACAAAAATGTGAAAATACATTGGTAGTAACCTTCCTCAGGCAATACTCTTAATCATATCTTCATCCCTCAGGCACAACTTATGAGGAAAACATAATTTAAAAGACTAATTTAATCTGTTTCAAGACTTTAAAAATAACAAAGCCCCATTATTCACTCACAATAATTATATAGCTATTACATTACCTCAGTACAGAACAAAGTCAGGATTCTTTTGGGTGAAGAGGCTGTGCATTTCTATTCGTGAACATTTTTTATTTATTTTAAGGTTAACCTTAATTCTACATACATTGCATCTATTAGGTTTATTTTAGAATATTTGCGGTATTCCGGTAATGTGCCCAGCCCTAAATTGCTTTCAGGCACTCCTAATCCTTATCTGCATTTTAATAAAACTTTTATTTTGTAATATGTTTTAAATTATCCCTTTGCAGAACACAAAGGAATATCACGTTTATTTTGACTCTGTGTCTCCCTAGGAAGCTTTTGTTAGAAGCTGAAACATTGTTCAATGTGCCCGTTCATGTCTGTTTTGCTTTGCTAAATCCCCACCTCACTCCAACAGTTTAAGAGCATCTACCCCAACTAATTTCTTCTGCTGAAAACTACTGTTCCTGCTTATGCCATCTGCTTCCTATGCAGTTTTCCCTTTCCTACATATATCCTGATATACGTAACCTTGCAAAAAAACTCATTCTACTTCCAGCAACTGAACTGAACACCACAATATTTGTGCAATACCCTGGTAAAGAAAGAACAACTCTATTTATTCAGCCATCTACATGATCAGCTGTAGTACCTGGATTTGTCACTAATGGGCTCTCCCCAAGTGCTGATTAAGTCACATAGTGCTTATCTTCTGAAAGTAGGCATTACATGGCAAAACTCAAGGAAAATAATAATCTTAGCCCCTCTCACGACAATTTTAAAATGCCCTTGCCATTAATCACTATGCTCCTTTCAACAAACTTTATATGGCAGCAAGACAAATCACCAAAGCCAGAGCCTGTAACAATATTAGAAATAAAAGACTATGGGAAATTTCCCCAAAGAATTCTGGTGCAAAGACATAAAACTCAGATTCGACTTAACAATTCTGACATTTTTTCTCCAGAAAAATCGTATAATAACTATGAACTGCGTGTAACAGATGTGGGTTATCCATATCTAAAATAGAAAATGGCACACAATATTAGCTTTTAAAGTAAAAAGGAACCACAAGATCATGTAATCTGACCTCCCATATACAGACATCATAATTTCACTGATCTGAGCCTTGACTGGACTTCAAAATCAGCACTGTGCTGCTTACATATTTGCTGAAGGCTTATTTTCCTGACGACGTGGGGAGATGGGCAGTAGGTTTTTGAAGTGGTGGCTCTGACATTCAAGTGCAACCCTCCCTCTCTGGGGTCCCTCCCTTCTTTCTGTGCTGCACTGAGGAGTCTCTGGGTGAAGGCTTCTATCAGGCCAATCAATACCTCATCTGTATAGATAAACTAAGCAGAAAACATTCTACGATTTTAAGACTTCTTACTGAAAAAGTCTCCATTACTTCCATGGCTCCAGTCATTTTTCTGTTTCCTTACCAGGTTTCTGACTCAGGTGAGGGCACAGATATCCCCTCCTAGTTTTTGTGGACCAGAGAACAAGTCACTGAACTTGCTTTTTTCTCATCTCCTTACGCAGTCAGCCAAAGACAAATTATTTCATTAGGGTTTCAACCGAGCCAAAACTTAAAACATTTAGTTCTTTATAGAACTAGTCACAATGTAAGATGTCCAGCTTAAACTAGACCTTAAACTCCTGAGAGCTTAAACTTAATAGAGCTTAACTTAAACTTAAACTAGAGCTTAAACTTAATAAGCGAGCTTAAACTCCTGTGAGAACTCGAGCCAAAAAGGCTGAACTCCTTCCACATGCCCAACACCACACTGGGTGCTGTCAGCATTCATGCTTGTAAAATTCACTGTCTCTTTTGAGTCCTAATCACCAACCAACCAACCAACCAACGGCAGTGCTCTGCAGCTGTGAAATGCATGGAAAGACATAGGAAAGTGTGCTGCTGTAAATTGCTTTATTTGATGTCAGTGTTGAACACTCTATCAGTAATTGTCAGTAGAGAAGGATAAGGAGAAACAAAGGTAAATTTATACTTATGGCATGTTGCTTCGTTTTAAGCTGTAAATGTAGAATTATACATGCATCTTATTTCAGATAGTCTTAATAGTTTGTGGTGTTTATTTTCTGACCCTCTGCTACTGAAACCTCTTTATGCCACCATCTGCTTCCACAAGTCCATCTCAGCCCTTCCTTGGGCTGGGAAGTAGTCTCCTGCTCTGGCAGGCCTTACTTTTCAGACAAAATCTAAACCAAAACAATATAAAAAAATTCCCTGGCTAGCCATAATGCTGAGGTGAAGAAAAACCATCTGCAAGCTTTAAAAAGCCCATGTGCAAGCACACACACAGATAAAATAAAGAAACCATTTGAAAGCTATAATAGGAGCAGCTTTTATTAAAGTCAGTAAAAAACGTGGCAGAGGCTTGGAAGAGCCAACAGCAAAGGAAAAAGTATACTCTTAATTTTTTCTTTTGATACCTTAAGATTCAAATACATATTTCTTATATATTTATTTAAAAAAAAAGAAGGGGTAGCAGTTGCTAGCTGCTGGGTGCAGCCATAAATCCAAGGGAGTACACTGACATCAGAAGCAGCATTTTCCTCTGGCCTTGCTTCCCAGAGGAAGGAAGGTGATGCTGTTCATTTAGTCTCCAGTTGCTGGAGGGAAAGAAATTAAATGACTGGACCAAAAGCAAAATTACTTTTGGGGTGTTGCAGAACATGCCCATTTTTCAGCCTTCTTATTAAATTTGTTTTTCAAAATTGGGAAAGTTAGGGAATTTGATTATGTGCATAGATCGACAAACATCATCTGTGAACTGACACGCTTGTTACAGTAAAACTAAAATAAATAATCGTATCTGTTGAAGTCTGTGTGTAGTATACACAAGTGTTTTGCTGTTTCCTCACTGCCAGCCTGGTGGGACAGGGCAGGAGAGAGCCCAACCTGCTCTGCAATCCCCTGGGGTGAGCACCAATCCCACATCCTGCCTGGGCTCACCCCATGGTTTCCCAACCATGCAAAACCCAATTACTGCACAAAAAGGAACTCCCAGCTCTCCACACACAGCTTTAAAATATCCTAGCACCCTCTGCACAGACTGAGTCTTTTATTTGGGATTTTTTTTTTTTTACTGGGAAGGTTTTCTGAACTTTAAGTCTCCTATAAAAGACCGTGAGGATGACTTAGAAATACAGATAATTTCCAGTGACTCACCTCATGTGAGATAAATGATTAATATTAGCCCAATTATATCTTACAAATTTTTATCTTCTGCTTCTTTGCTTTGCCAAGGAAAGGCAGATGGTAAGTCAGCCTACAACTAAGACATGAGAAAAGGAAAAAAAAAACCCCTTCAAGACAAGTAAGTGCAAAGTGACCTACTTCTAAAAGAGAGTTTTAAAGAGTTCTGGGGTTTAATTACAGTTATATTAAAGCAGTGCCTTTTCAGAAACTTCCAAAAATATTAAAAAGGACTAATTTAAAAGCTCAGCAAAACAACAGGCACAAGGAGGTCTGGACTGAACCAAACCATGAGCTCATTTTTGCTGTTGCTTGGAGCCAGATGTAAGCCTACGGCATGAGAACAGGGGGACCTCCCCGGGCAGGCCTTGCAAGCTTCTGGCAACCTAAAATTAGGAGGATTCCTGAGCTGTGAGGAATAACTGTTCCTTGGTTAGCAAGAGCTCCATAAAGGCTTTTTTTCTGTAGTCTGTTTGTGTGTCCACTTTGGCCCTGGCAGAGCAGCAAGGAGCGCAGAGCCATGCAACTCCAACGCATGGTGCTGGGGAAAATGGGGTCAGTCCCCCTTTTTGCTCTGACCTTGCTGTCCAGTTATTTCATCTGACACATCTACACCTTTTAGCTGGCATACCCGTGAAAAATCACTTCTTTCTGCCTTCTCTCTGCCCCTTGGAAATGGCATCTCCACACGCCACAGTCACTCTCTGTTTGATTTCCTCTCGCACAAAAGCCGTTTGACGAACACGAGCGTCACTATCGCCTCGCTGCAGCTTCCCCGTGGCACATCCCTTTGATCTAGCAACAGGGATATTTTTACATGCATTTCTCATTTTTCCAGTCTCCATGCCTTGGCAAACGGTGATACTGATGACTCAGCCTCGCACGGTGCACACACAGACGTACGCATTTGCTCACATGCTACAGAAGGGGAATGTGCACTTCAAGCTCGTTCACCAGCAATGCAGAAGCTTTTGGCTCTGGGACCCTGCTCCTCCACACTTTGCCAAACTTAAATGACTCAGTATTTAAATTTTCGCACTGGAGATCTATGTCATCAGATTAATTACCATCACTCTTTATTGCAGGCCAGAGCAAATCCAGCTACCAGTTTTCTGATTGGAACGCTTTGGTTTGCAAATGTGGTGAGGTGAGGCTATGTCTGGTCTCCTAGCTTTCATGGGATGGGTAGATATACATTTGTGCTTGACTCTTTGGAATGCTTTTGGTGTATGAGCTGCAGATCCAGGGTGAGATGTCCCTGTAGCTGCTGCTCTGGCTGCAGCAGTGCTGGTCACTGTGCAGGGAAGCAGTGATATTTTTATATGGTATGTTAAGAGCTGTATGATTCATAGAACCATGGAATTCTTTACGTTGGAAAAGACTTCTAAGACTGAACTGTTGAACTGTTAACCCAGCACTGCCAAGCACATACCAATAAACCATATCCCCAAGAGCCTTATCTACACATCTTTTGAATACCTCCAGGGATGGCAACTCAATCACTTCCCTGCTCCGCTGATAGACCAGGAAAAGGAAAACTTGGGAGCAGATCAGGAAATTGAAACCTTGGGAGCACTGGATTGGGTAGAGATGGACTAGGACAGACAAATGAGACTGGAACAGTGAATGATTGTGACAAGTCCTCTCCTCACACCTGAGACTGGAATATGGAAATCTCAAACTCACCACTCCAGAGTTTCTGCAAGTATCTGCAAAGCCCACAGGCAGGCCTTACCCCACTGCCAGCCCTGTGGGGCTTTCCAACAACAACAACAACCACCATCATCACCATCATCAATGCTAAGAATTACAACTGCAAAATCAAGCAGTATAACTTAGAAAATACCAGAAGCTGTAATCCCCATTGAAACTTTTTATTTTCTTGGGGTTTTTTCCCCCTAGCAGTTTGTATCTTGTATTAGAGATCAGAAGTTGGCATCTGTTCCTTGACTTGGGTCCCACAGTATCATTCCACCATAAACATACATGTTTCCCCACCACATACAAACTTAGTTGAAATTGCCAGCACAGAAAATTATCACCTGGTTTACTGCCTAGCACACAAAGGCATCATGGCTCCTATTCCTACTGTAAGAAAAAAAAACACAAAAGAAATCCAAACCAATCCAAAATCCCAGGAAGAACAACAGAAAAACCCTATAAAGCCTTTAAATGGTGCCTCCATGTAAGAAATGATCAGTATGGTGCTCTGCAAGGAGGGGTGTATAGGAAAGGGGATAAGTATGAACACACACAGAGAGCTCTAGATAAAGGCTTGCACACAGGTTCAAGCTGAAGAAAAGGAAAGGAGGGCCAGGAAAGTCACTCCTTACAAAACAAACCCTACCAGCAGTAATGCATCATTTCTTCAATAGCACTACAATTTTGTTGTTTCTCATGTTCGGAGCTTTTTCACTTCTGTTTTGAAACAGAGGGAATAGATGAGGGACCTTTTCTATAAAATGCTTCTGTGTACTATGTTAAGAAGCTCATTTGCACTTTACAAATCCTGTTAGTGTTACTGGGTTTGCTTGAACTTTGTGGTGCAAAGCAAACAGAAGTCTCTCTAGACTTTCAAAACTCAAACATAATTCCATTAATTTTCAATTAGCAGTTGGTCCACGTACATGCAAAATAAATGATTTAGCACCTGAGTCCTGAGATACCAAAATCTAAATGGAGGGGGTTTTCTTCCTCTATTGTATCCTGTCTGCAAATATTAGTTACCATAACAGAATATCACGTAAATCAAATAACTGCCTCTTTTTCATAATCGTGCTGGCAGCTGCAAGTGCCATGTTTCAATGGCTATCCACTGGAACTCATTAAGAAAGCATTATGTATAGTAAATTAAAATGCAGGGTCTATGATCTGCAGACAAAAGAATGACAAAGCTTATCAAATGTGTGCTGTGGACTTCTCATTAACTCAGGGCTTTAAACAGCATTGTCCTCTCCGAGTGGGCTGCAGCGCTCGAGCGTCTCTCTGTTTGCAATGAACAGCCTATATCTCATAGAAACTGCTCTGAAGAAAAGTCTCTGCTCCTTATTCAAAATAAGATGAAATTTTGATTCGGATGAGATTGCACCCTGCACCAGCTATTAGAAATATCCATGCATGTGCAGAGCCCCAGCACAGAGTCTGACTTAAGGCAATGGATGCCGAGTAGAGATGAGCAGCATTCGTGAGGACTTGTTTTTGCAATCTCTGGTAACTTTAGAGAAGAAGAACCATGGCCTGGCAACAAATGCAAGGACAGCCGAGAGACTGGTCCCACTGAAACCCCCAGTGAATCTCCAGCCCCACAGACACCAAGGTCAGGGCAGAAGGAGGGGCAGGAGGTGCTCCAGGCACTGGAGCTGAGATTCCCCTGCAGCCCATGGGGGTCAAATACTGAGCACATATCCACCTGCAGTCCCTGGGGATCCCATTCCAGAGCAGGGGGACGCCCAAACGAGGCTGTGACCTTGTGGAAAGCCCACAATGGAGCAGGGTCCTGGCAGGACCTGTGGGACTTGGGAAAGAGCTCACACTGGAGCAGGTTTGCTGGCAGGACTTGTGATCCCACAAGGGATCCATGTTGGAGCAGCCTGTTCCTGAAGGACTGCAGCCCATGAAGGGACCCACGCTGGAGCAGTTAATGGAGAACTGCAGCCAATGGGCAGGACTCACATTGGATAAATTCGTGGAGGACTCCCTCCAGTGGGAAGGACCCCAGGCTGAAGGAAAAACGTGTGAGGAGTCCTGGCTGAGGAGGAAGGAGTGGCAGAAGCAGAGTGTGATGAACTGACTGCAGCCACCCTTCCCTGTCCCTCTGTGCCACTGGGAGTGAAGCTGAGCCCAGGAAGAAGGGAGAGGCAGAGGGAAGGGGTTTTAAGGTTTTAGTTTTACCATTATCCTATTCTGATTTGATTGGTAATAAATTACAATAATTCCCCCAGCTTAGTCTGTTTCACACATGATGGTAACAGCTAGTGATCTCTCCCTGTCCTTACCTTGACCCTCAAGAATTTTGTTGTATTTCCTCTGTCCAGCTGAGGAAAGGAGTAATAGAACAGCTTTGGTGAGCATTTGGGGTCCAGGCAGCATCAGCGCACCAACTCTTGATTTCGTGTTACAGATCGTTCTGTTTTACATTACAGATGGTGCACAAAGCAACTACACCTCACAACAAGGTATGGTGTTGTGAAAGAAACCTCAAATCCAAACAGCTGACACAAATTTTCACACGTTTAACACAAGGATGCAAAGAGCATTTATCAGTCATCTGACAGATGCATGCATAGCTATCTCTGCCCATAAGCTTCGCCATAATACTGCTGGACTTGCACTGAACGTGACAACATTGGTTGTCACTTCAGTAAGCTCTGATTTCCCCAATGACCGCTACTCAAAGAACATCACTCACTCGCCAGAAAATTAAAAACACATCAACAAACTGCCCAGACCCTCAGAAGTGCTTAATTATCTACAGTCTCCTTAATACAAATCGGGGCATTGACATTGATGCTCCTTGACTCAGCTTCAGAAAGAGAAAGAAATAATTTATTAAAAAACAGTCATTCAATATTCATCTGGGCTGCAAAATTTGCAAGCAGAAAAATGTAAGGAAGTGGTAGGGACAAAAAGGTTAATAGCTGCTGTTTAAACACTAAGAAATGAACACATCTTAGACCTTAGTAATTGAATGAGAAAATTAACTATTTTTAACTAATGTTTCTATCTATTTTCTAAGCATCTGACTAATTTCTTTTTGTTACTTCCCCATGCTAGCACACTGATAGGCAGAGCTACATAAAATACAACACAGCAGCAGGAGAAATAGCACATGGCAGTGTCGTGTCCTGAAACAGCACAAGGCTTTGGTGCCTGTTCAGACACCAACCCAAACAGAGGTTTCCTGTTACAGGCAGCCACCACAATGACAGTGAAGCAATCTCCAGGAGTCCCAGTTCCAGCTCTGCAGCCTTCACAGAGCCAGGTTAAGACAGCAGCACAAAGGTACCCCTGTAGCTGTCCCACTCCATGAGCTAACAACACCTCCCTCCTGTAGGCTCTGCACCACAGGTAGGTCATCAGCTCATCAATCCAACCGGATGCCCACATCAAAGCAACTACCTGAGTTCTCCCTATTTTCCACTGCTGGCTCCTCAAAAGACCCTGACCAGGCCTGATGCTGTTGAGAGCCACAGCCAGATGCCCCCACATCAACCCAGCCTCTCTACAACTCTGCCCATAGAGCATGATGACAGGTCCACAGGATGGACCTCCCAGAGCTTCTGACACCAAACTTTCAGCACTTAAGATGTGGAGGTGGAAGTGAAACCCTGAGTTATTTAAATTTGTTCCTAATTCCATGGTGTCAGTATTTAGAAAGGATTTCTGTTCAGCAAAAAGGCATCAGAGGCTTTCACGTGGAAGATGCTGAACAGATGCTCCCTTGCCCCAGCCTACATAACACACAAGGTGTGGGAGATGGCATTTACAGCCCATTTAGAACCCAACTCCTCTTCACCACAGCCAACACTGTCCTTTAAAGCAGTTATCAAGAGTCCTCCCAGAGCCAAACTCTTGTAAAACTCTACTGCATGGACAAAGACTGAATTTGAGCCTGTCAGCCCACCCCAGGGTAAAGATCTTGGGCCAGACCACACTGGCTCAGCACATGGATTAGGCTCCTGCTTCATCTTCAAACAGAGCCCTATAAAATCCACCTCCTCAGGGACATCTAAAATATGTATGATTTTCACTATTCCTTTTCCCTCATCTCTTGGCTATCTTCTACTATGAGACTGAGAAGGTCTTTGTATTTATTCCTATTTAAGTGAGATATCAACATAGCTGGAGAAGGAAAAAGAAAATTATGATTAAAGCCCCCAACCTTTGCCAAATGAGTGAAGCTTATACAAGCACTATAGTTTTCAGCACTGTGCACAGATGTGACTGAGGATATGGGGTTATTATTACCCTTCTTATATACTGGTAGGGCTGAGAGCTAGGAGACCCCTTGGCCAGCCCCTGAGTCTGAACAGGCTAACAGGTACTACGCATCCCTGTGACCATCCTGCTTGGCACTTCACGAGCATTTGATGTAGTGGTCAACTCTTGCATCCAGGGCTTCCAGTGGAGATAGTGACCTGCTCCCTGCATGATCCAGCTGCACAGGAGCCTGCTCAAGCTGCTCCCTGGGGAGTACCAGAGGCTGCAAAAAAGCAGCCCAAACACGACACACGTTTCTGGCACAACACTCTTCCAAAGATAAAAGAAGAGGAAAGAAACAGATTTGGAAGAAGGGATGAGATGAACTCATGGACACTGTAAGACCGGCATTTGAAGACTTCACATATGTTTTTTCAAGACTGTGCATTTGAAGACTTGGTTGGCTGTGTGCCTCCCCATGGACAGGGCACTGCTGCTCAGTTCTGCTTCCCAGATGTACAGAACAGGGCCCCTATGGAGTTAATCACCAGGCAAAGGTTCAGCTGTCTTGGCAGAGTAAATACTGAAAACATTAAAAAAAAACTTTGTGGTTTTAATCAGCATGGATCTCCCGGCAGGCCCAAGGAGGCCAAAGCTGGACTGAGCTGAGCCATGCCATCAGACAATGGCAACACCACTGTGCCTGAGTCATTTTGCTGGTTTACCAGTCATAGCAAGTGGGTTTCAAAAATAATCATATGAGGGCTTTGGCTTGTTTTTACAAACATTTCATTTTTTCTTGTGGGTGTCACTAGATGGCAGAGCCCATCACAGGACTCCTACAGCTACATTCCAACAGCTTTCAATATTTGGATTTCAATTAAGCAGTGCATTCTTGGGGTTTTCAGTGGCTATCTCTGGGGTAATTACAAAATCAATGTCCTTTAAACCAAATAAAGAAAGATTACAAGTTAACGATACGAACGATTGACCTATCTTAATATACTCCATGTTTAGGATAATGACCTAAATTTAACCTCTGACTCAAAAATTATTTGAAATATCATACCTGAAGACTGAGTAGCCTCTGAGAAGGCACTACTTGGTGCTGCAAGTGGCTCTAATGTCTGAATCTCTGTGACACTCTGTGGAGCAAAGGCAGCCAGAGAGTTCAAGCTCCTCATGCTGGGAATCTGCATTTCAAATGCAAAGCAAAGAGTCCCAGCCTGGATGGTTAATCTGCAGTTCATTTATGCACTGAAGTTACTGACAGCAAAAGATGAAAAGGACAAGCCACAGAGAAGCAGATAACCTGGGAAGCAGCCTGCACAAATCCCAGCATGAAAAGCTTACAGCAGCTGTGTCCTGCTATTATTTAAACTACCTGGGCTGAAAACAGGCTTTAACAAACTGCTACTCATTATGTTAGACTCATTTAAAATATTAATAATACAGAATCTACTTTGTCAAGAGACTGAACCACACTCTCAGCAACTGCTGGCATTTGCTGGGAACCACCCATCACTTGGGGAAGGATCTTCATTGTGAGACTGAGTGTATCCAACATGGGCCCACGACGGGCAGTCATCACCATTCCAACAGGCACACAGAGACACACAGAGAGGGAGGTCTGTGCCCTGGTTCCAGCCAGGACAGGGTTAATTGTTGCAGTAGCCAGTAGGGGGTATGGCCAGGACCTGGAGGTAAATTCTATATATCATTCTCCAGGAGTAGGGGAAGGGGTCGCCGCTGGGTGGCACAACATAGCAGAGGGAGCAGCCAGGCAGTGTGAGGGGATTTCCACATGAATCATTTGTCTCTTTCTTGCACCCTCTGTCATTAGTATTGTTGTCATTACTATTTGTTCTGTCATCTCATCGCTGTGTCCAGTAAATTGTTATTTCCCCAAGCTGTGATTTCTACTTTCTGTGCTTCCATACCCTCTCCATCCCCCTGCAGGGGAGGAGTGTGCTCAAGGGTGGGAGTGAGTGAGTGGCAGTGTGGTTTGGAGTGGTTTCAGTGGGAACTATAAATTGGAGAATACCATTCCTAAACAACAACAATATGACATATATAGATATATATACACACACTACACATGTAGGAGCAGAAGAAAACAACTTAGTCACCAACTACTGCTATGAACAATGGATTGCTCAAAAATGGCAAAATCCTGCTGCACACATCTCCAAGCTGTTTTGAGTTTATTTTCACCTATTTTTCAGTAAAGGCTTTACAATATAAATTACTGCAAGAAGCTATATATATCAGCTGGTTGTTAAAAATTTCAGAAAGGAAGACAGAGACAATATTTATGTCAGTCAGTCTCCAGCTGGAAAATTTTGGCTTTTCCCAAAAAACACAGAAACCAAAGTGTTTCATACAGCTTTGTAAAATCTAGGAAATTTGGAAAACTGTTCTCCAGGAAATTAAATCTCTGCAACACCTTCATCCTATTGGTCTACTTGACAATTACTTCCCTCCCCAGGACCACCGATGCTCTCAGAGAAATGAACAAGTTGGAAATATGACATGCACCTTTTATATGTGATTGTCACTACCCTGCTCCTGACAAGCCAAAGCCCTCATGTTTCAAGAGCTGCTCTTTCTTTTTTTTTTTATTTTTCTAAGTGCTACCTATGGGGACAATCAAGCAGGCCAAATCCCTCTTGTTCACAGTACTGCAGGTGGTCAAGGGGAACTGCAGGATTATATTCTCCTTCCTCCCCTAGGATGCCTAGGGGTGCTTGGAAGGTTCTGCACACTGGAGTGTTCCCACAATGCCAGTCCTTCTTTCTCCCCAGCAAAAGAGTCCAAAGGAATACAATTTATCCCTTAAAAATCCATCAATTTTAATTAACATTTCTGGTGTCAGAGTAGCTCCATAGTCAAGTTCAGGGATTATAGATTCAGCCCCAAGTAGCCCAGCAATGCCACAATAGAAGACCAAAAAGCCTCAAGAGACATTTGGGGTAGAAGATGCATCTTTGAAGATCAATCTTACATGGCCCCTTAAGGATGAGGCCTACACTGAAACCTTCAGGATGTGAACTGAATCATCTAGTAGTCAATACCTATAGGAAAAAAAGGCAATTTTGGAAAATAAAATAAGGCAGCTGTGTTACTTGACTTAATCTCTCTCTTTCTAGAAAGCTGCTTTTCCAGGGTATTGCTTTAGGGCTATTTACTCCTAAGTGCTGGCTTTCAATTTCATTTACCCCAGAATTTCTTTTGTTTTGAGGAAAGGCAGCATTGATGACTAAATGCATCCACAGCTGTTGTCTGGTTATCTCCTGGAGAGAATCATGTATCTTTAACCTTTCTCCTCTTTTTTTTTTTTTTTTTTTGAGCTCCTTCACAGGGCTCATCAGAAAAGCCTACTAGGGATAATTAAGTACATAAAATGCCTTAGCTAACCAAAATGAAAAAGCTCCTTGAATATGCACAATACACAACCACAGGTGGAGTTTTGAAGGACACGAGGACAGCTGACAGTATCTTTTGCATGTGCTGTGGAAAAAACCACAAAACAACAAAACTGCGAGCGCTTGAAAATGCATATTCACCATTAAACCTCATCAGAACAAGAAAGAGCAGGAGCATTTTCTAGCCAGCTCTGGGGGGAATGAGTGACTGTGAAATGTTCACCCCATGAAATGTGTGAAGGTATTAGTATCAGCCTTTCATCTCCCAGCCTGCTAGTGTGAACCCCAGGTTAGCAGCAACACGAAACACAGCTCTCACAGGGCACAGGTGGTAAAGGCCTAAGCTGAATTAGTATAAAGAAATACTGTGCTTTCTCCAGGCTACCCTGTCACGCCCAGTTTTTTTAAGGAAGCAATAAAAACATTTGTTCCGCATTGATGACATGGGCCTGTCTATGGGAGGGAAATTCTGTGAGCTGAAGTGTCCTTTTCCATTTGATTACAAATTTCCTTTTAAACATAAATCGAAGAACAGAAGGAAATTGCACACACAATGAAATGCCCACAACCTGCACCCAGATATACATGCATTTTTCTATGCATTTTCTCAGCAGATGCCTTTGTCACTCATTTTTCAGAATATCACTTGCCATCCCCATTTCAAACGCTTTGAGGAATGATTTTACCACAAAAGCTTTCAAGAGACCTTATATTACTCTTTGTGGCTTCTCCCTGCCATGCCCCTTCCCCAGTCTGGCTCCAGTACCTGATCAGCCTTTTAGCTGTCCTTCTGATATCCTTAAACCAAATTATTTAATTTTCTCTACACCTAGGTGTAAAAAGAGTCTTTAATTAATATTTTTATACAGTCTGGATTTTAGTATTTGTATCAATGTGGTACTCAGCAAGTAATACCTCCCAGTATTTGGAAGTGAGGATAATGGCATCAAAGTTATTGATAGCAACAAGGTTTCTTCCTTTCACCAGTGCATCACTCTACACAGCCATGCAGGGAAGCCTCTTCAAAAAGGCTAAAACTCTGAAATCTGCCATTAAACTGATGTCTGAGCTGCTCACCTGGCACAAGTACCTCCATAAATCTCCCTAGGACTGCTAAAGTAGGTTATTTAAACATGTGAGGGGTTTTTTACCTCTTTTTTTTTTTTTTTTTTGCTGTTGTTGGTTGGTTGTTCATGTTTGGGGTTGTTTGTTTGTTTCTTGTTTAAATTTTTTTTCCCCTGCAGGTTTGGAGGCTATGTCAGGCTTGCAAGGTTCACTGCTTCCCAGGGAATGAGCCCAAAGGGCAGGCAGCATGGGTACCATCAGCCAAGCAGAGTGCAGCTGGAGCACAAGCACAGCTTATAATGGTAATGGCTCGGATCTCCCCACCTCGACAGTGGCTCAGATATCACTGTTCCAGCGCCTCAATCTACCGGTCGCACACTGGTGTAGAAAAAACTTGTTAAAGATTTCTGTGCAAGTGGCAAGACTTCTTTGTAAGCAGGAAGGAGGACTGTTGAAAGATGCTAAGACACACACATTTAATGTGATGTTAGAAACACGAAACAGCTCAGGTTGGAAGGACCTCAAAAGACGATCTGGTCCAATCTTTCATGTGAAAGAGCCCCTAGCTGAAAAATGTGGTTTGAAATTTAATGTCATCCACAACCAGATAATCAGTTGTCCACATCTTTCAATTGCTGCATATTTAAACACTATAAAGACTGTTGAGCAAAGGAATAAGAACACTACTAATCGTTCTTTTATTTACCTAATGATGATGCCTTGATATATTCCTGATGATACACTTACTCATCCAGTAAAAACTAGCAAATGTCCACCTAAAATCTGAAAACTCCAAAATATTAATATCACCCAAAAAAAGGGCATAAATACAGTAAAAAAGAATGGAAAATTTAAGCAGAACAGTATCCCATCCTACCAGATGAGTAACAGATCCTTCCATGATTTTTAATTGGGATTAAATTTAGGAAAATTATCTGAAGGCCTAGAATACATTGTCTAATTTCATCTCCTGGAAGAATATTCAATCAAGACCTACTTTTGGCTCTTCAGGCAATGCTGCTGCCTCCACTGACCTCAAGTCTGGACATACACACCTTCAGCCATGCCAGTCCTTCATTGCCTCTGCAGGCCTCCCTTAATTCTCAGTTGCTGCACAGGATCAGGAAGACAGAGGAAAAGCCTGGGCTCATACACCCTTGCTAAGGTTTTCACATTTTCTTTGGGCTTGCAATTTAATTCAAATATGAAGATTGTAGAAAAAAATTTTAACTCTCAGTTATATACTCCAGTGGTCTCCTGGACTAACTCCTTCCTGCCCTGCAGACCCACAGCTCCTCCTGTGCACATGGCTGATGCTCCAGGCAGCTCTGGCCATATCTGGGCTGGGGGTTCCAGGTGACACCCACAGCACCATCCCCTGACATTATTAAAAATGAAGGACTTGATGAAGCTGTATTTAGTGAAATTTTATTTAAATAGTATCGTATGGCCTCTTCCTCTATCTATTGTTCCAACTTTCTGTTATCTCACAAACACTGATATTCACACGCTGGCAGAAATTTTAAAGATTTTGGATTGTTTCATATACCAAGACAGAACTTTCATTTAGTTTAACAAAGTTCAGCTGTACAAGGTGCCTGAGTGTGTTGCCTGTGCCATAACCATCTGCCTCAGAGGTTTCCACAGGTCAGCAGCAAATGCATTTCAGGAATTGCAGTCACTGGCATCATCTGACAAGTGCCCAACTGCTGGATAAAAAAGGGCAAAGGTCATTTTTAGGAATGAAAAACATTCTTCTGCAATAATTTTTCTAATGTTGATGTAACAGTTCATAACCATAAGGTAAAATTAAGGCAGACAAATTATTCCTACAGGAAACCAGTATTCTTACAAACTTCCACAGCCAGATTGTTGTGAGGGTTATTCCAGAGTATGTGCACTTCTCCCTAAATCCCAGAACATTTGTAGGAAGAGCCATTAAATCCAGTGGAGGTGCTTGGCCAATTCAAGTCTCCCTTGGGGTCCCTGCAGAGACCACAAACCTTTCTTCCCTCCACACCAACAGCCCGTGAGGCAAGACCTGCACCTAGTGCCGGGTGATGCAAGGCACCAGCTCTCCCAGCCACAGCTGAAATGAAGCCTGGCCAGACAGAAGCACACAGAAGGCCCCAGCTTTGTTCATGGGGCACCCTCCCAAGATGCCACGTCACTAAGTGATGAGCTTGCCAGGGTGCTGGCCAGCGATGATTTAAGGTGAGGTGCAGCCCATGACTGGTGTTGAACACCTTTAAGCATTGTTTACTGTCTCTGGGTGATGATTTACAGGGTTTGATTACCCATTTTTCAAAACAACCCAAAGTGAGATTAAAATGTTTTGGATGCAACTGCTCATATTAATCTCTGCAGCAGGGGCTGGGAGCAGAGCTGTCACTCAGGGACAGGGGGGCATCCCAGCTGCCAGCACTGCTACAAGGCAAGAATCATTAAAATCAAACACCTCCTCATAACACAGACTGGCAATGGGGAGAACCACAGCCAGGCAATGAGGGTTTCTGAAAGGCAGCCAACACACACACAACAGCAGTCAGAATTCACTGACCATCCTCTGCTGACTACATCTCAGAAAGGTTGAAAAAAAAAAAAGTGCCACAACACTGCCAACATTTTTAGAAGCATAACGCAGACATTTTAAATATCTGTATTTGAATTATCTGCTCCTTTGCACCTAACTAGGAGCAAAAATTAAAGCCCAGGCAGGAGTTATAAAACTGGGTTGAAGGGAGTTGCTTTGGTGATGGCCCCAGAATGGGATGGAAACTCCAGCTATGGTACCTGAGATGTGAACAGGAGTGGACAAGCAGTGGGCAACCTCCCTGCTCCCCCCTAGTCTGAGCCCTCTCTAGCTGGGACTGGTGAGAATTTCTCTTGGCTTTCAAGGGGGAAGAAACAGGAACAAAGAGGGAGAGAGAACATCTCTCCCTCTAGACTTCAAACTCCACAATAATATCCTCTCCATGAAGGAGAAAATATATTAGGAAAACCCCAAACAAGCCCACCAACCTGCAAGTCAATATGCTGTTTTCAAGGGGTTTTGCAAATACCTGACCAATCACAATCATTAACAGTAGCTACATTTTTGTGCCTGATCCACAGAAGCAAGAAATGCAGAGAGGGAAGTTCAGTGTGCTGCACATCAAAACTAAATAATTCATAATTATAGACTGCTCTGTTCCATCACAAGGAGGGACAAACATTACTTTCTCTGCTGGTCTGCCCCCACCCCCCTACCTGCACTACCTTTTTCTTCATTCCTGAAAATAAAATTTAAAAAAATATAACCAAGAGCATCTACTGTAATAATTTGCTGCTGAGGTCAAGAACACACTCCAGGGGTGGTAGTGGCAAAGAGGAACTACAGTGGGAATACAAACAGATACTTTCCTCCTAAACTGCTTTGATGTGCCATTCCTGGATGACTGGCTTTCTTCCCTTTTTAGCTTCGGGCCTGTGAAGACTTTACACTTTTTCTTTTCTTTCTTTCTCCCAGATATCCTTAACACAGGACCTCTTCCCGACCTCACAGTAATAACAAACAGGAGATGAAAAATCTATGTGCCACCTTATCAAAGCCATCTGCAGAATTTAAGCTTTCATTTAAAAAGAAAAATTAAACTTCTAGCCTTTAAAGGTTGCAGAGATAACCTTCTCTATGTGAACTGATCCACAGCCATCCTCTATTTCTATCCTCCTTTGTCAGACTTTCCTGCGGTCCGTAACTGTTCCCCATGATCAAATGGACTATTTGGGAAAAACTATTTCACAGATATGGTTGTCTTGTCTTGTCTTTCCCAAGCAAAATACCATTGGTTTCTCACTGCTGATAAGTAAAGCTGATAAGCAGACACAAAGCAAGGATTCTGCTGTACCTTCCATAGATCCACAGCACCAAAACAGACACCTATAACACACACAGGTACCTTAGCTAAATGCTCCTGAGCCTCATTATAGCTCACCAAGAGAAAAGCCCACTTTTGGGTGGAATTCATTGTGACAGCCTGCCAGGCTGGCAGGGAGAGGCAGGCCCTGCTGGGTGTGACTCCTCAGGCCCATCACAGACCCTGGCCTCGGGGTGCACTGCTCTCAGGCTGCCTGACTCTGAAGGGAAACAACAGCCTTGGCGCTCACAGCTCCTGCTAGACACAAGGCAAGGAAATTGTTAGAGAAGATAAAGGCAAAAATGACTGCCCCAGATGATGGATGAGCCCTGCTGCAGAGATGAATTTTTTCCAAGTTCTCTGTTAATCATGCAGCAAAAAAAAAAAAATCTCTCCTCCCTTCAAAGAGCTATCGCTGTGGTCTTGACCACAGAAACAACCCTCCCTGGTCAAACTGGTAGGATTAAGCATTAGTTCATCATGTTCAGTTTCTTATCTCCAAATGAGGTCCCTCTTTCTCCAAGGAACAGAAAAGAAGAGAAAAAAATCCAAAAAACCTCAACCTAACAAAGAGAAAAATAGACAAAGAGAGATGCAGCACATCCCCAGTTAATTATCTACTGACAAAACAGTGATTCATCCATTCTGAACCTAGTGGACAAGTCTGAGAGAAGAAACACAGAACTGATTTTATTTATCAGCTGCACAGAAAGCCTCAAGTACTAGAAATTTCCTGAAGACAACATTAGTAATCTTCCTTCTCATCAAGGGTGATAAAGGGTCAGTGCAGCGAGGTGGCCTTATGATAGCGTTCGTCCGGCTAGCCCAAGAGCGGCCAACAGCCCACTGCAACTGCGGGAACACCCCCTGGCGTCAGTGGCCTCAGGCTGTGTTCATGGCGGACGGGTTCACTGCTGGTGAGATGAGAGGAAAGAGCCTGGACACTCGCTGGGGACCGTCACATTTATTGAACCTAACTGATGTCAGCCAGGGAGTGGCCCCAAAGTGGGGGTGCAGTAAGGTTTTCTATGGGGAGGAAAACAGGGGCGGGGATTACATGGGAACCAATAGGGGACTGCAAAGGAGTGAACTTAAGATAATAGGCATTAAAGGAAAACCAATAGATACAATATAAGGGAGGGGCCCCAGAGCCACAGCCAATCAAGTCTCCCTGAGTGCAGAAACAAAAGCTGGCGAAACAGGAGGGGTAGGGAGTGATTGACTGGGCCCAGGGAGGAGAAACAAGTCTACATAAAAGGGAATGAGGGGAGGGGGAAGTTACATAACAGAGGGGATTGACATAACAAGTGGCGGGAGTTGCCATGGGAGCAGAATAACTGACAGGGCTAAGGCGGGAAAAACTGGAAGGGCAGAACCATTACAGAACAATAGGGTAGAAACTAAACAAACTGACAAAACACACTACAACAGGTCAGGATGAGCAGGTGGAGTTGGTATGTGTATATATACATATGCTTTTCTGTCTCAAAGTAACTCTTTTAGATTTTCCAAGCCATGGGACTATCACCTTCCTTTGCAACCATTCTGGCACCTACTGACTTTCATTAGTAAGTAGCAGCTCTAATTCAAAATAAAAGATTTTTCACAAGGACTTTCAGTCATTGGATCTTGTAATGAGCTCACCAGGAGACCCACAAAGATGCTGGCCTTCAGTACCTGTTCTCTGTGCAACTCCATGGAGGGATGAAGACACCAAACAATGTTTTCTTGGAAAAAAACAATTATATTGAGCTCCTTGCTTTTGTATCTCCTTGCAATGACTGAAGTCTCCTCTCGTCTCTGCTCGTTACTCCACTACTAGCATCAGAATATGATACCCTTATTTTATTTTGTTCTGGCCAGTGTATTTTTTTTATGCTTCAGGAATTAGCTGGTTTTAACCCACACTGACAAAGAGCCTCCTCATCTTTAGCCCCCTCACCTATCTTTATCACATCTGTCAATATTTCAGACCATTTTCTAGGTTGCTGCCCAAAATACTGAGTAACATCAGGACAAGAACTGCTCCCAGGAGTATATAGTGAGTAGTAACCTCCTCACTGACACCCTCTCCCTAACAATATCATTTTGACACACATCATTAAACCAGTTTTTAATCCATCTAGCATGTACTGTTATGCTTACACAAGCCAAAACAAAAGATCTGGTGGTACCAAGTCCAAAGCCTCGCAGAAATGCAAGTACACTGTAACAGCAGATTTTATGTTAGAACATGTCTCTCAATCCCAGACTATCAGAAATCATCTTTACAGTCATAGCAGCTTCATAATGAAGTGACATCAAAACTTTCTTCTTTACTTAATGAAAGCCAAGTGTGCAAGAATATGCAGAAAATGAAGTAATAAACCCCCAAAACCTTGTCAAAAAAGCAGGTGTCAACAAATACAGGAATGAAGAATTAAATGTCAGCAAATTCAGAGTATTTTAATCACAGTAAGAACAAAAAGAATCCAGCACATAATTCTGTAAATTATTCCACTCTTTCCTAGACCAAAGCTGCCTAAGCTACATGTGCTATCTGGAAAAAATCACAGAGTAATATATTGTTTCCATTATTCAAAAAGATGAGTAACGATCCTTTCAGGTCCTAAATTTTCTGCCTCTTAACAGACAGAATAAACCTTGGCTATGTTAGCAACAGTACAATGCCACTGCAGCATTTCTGCACAGCAAAGCAATGGGTTCTGAGGAGCCCAAACCCCACACTCTGTGCATAGGGGGTGCTCCAGCCTGCCCCCATGGCTGCATACCCGTGCTACTGGAGTGCACCAGGTGCTGATCTCCCAGTTCAGTTTTCCAAAAAGGCAGCACATTTGGGCTCTGTGAGACCTTCACCCAATCTGGATCAAAGCCCAGTACATGCAGACAAATGGATTTGCTTCCAAAAATCCCTCAATCCAAACATACCCAGCAAGACACTGGATAGATCCCAAACTGCAGTCCGGGTGCAGAAGGTGATCAGGAATCATTTAAAATGAGCAGAATGCATTTCTTTACTAGTGTGACATTTTGGGGCTGACTCCACACTGATAAAATTAGTAACAGATGTGAGCAGAGGAACATCATCAATAAGCTTACTGATAACAAAAATGCCTGTAGGACACAACTGGCACTGGGTCCTACCACAGCCATCACTGCAGGAATGGAGGGATGCTGCCTCAAAGGGAGCAAACAGCTTGGTGATCTAACCTCAGGAAAATAAATTACAGACACCTCTGCCTGGATCTGGGGGAATAACAGTTATTTTTGTGTCATGCACATCCCCCAGAATGTGCCTGAGCACTTACTCCCACCGCTCACCCCCTCCTGTAACCACTGTGTAGGAGAGGAATGTGGTCTCACCACGAAACCCTCAATGTGGATGAGAATGAAGCAGAAGGCACTTGGACTCCCACTAAATATCACAGTATTTCCAAACACTTCCCCCCCCCCCCCCCCCAGCTTTAAGCCAATATTCTGAGTTTTGGCCAAAGTACTGGAATATTTCTAATTTTACCACAAACAAAAAAGACATGATCTACAGATTAGGGTGCACCCCCAAGCTTTCTTTTTTTTTTATTTTTCTGGCTTTCAAAGCAGCCATTTTCCCCATTAGATTGTATTTGTTTGCTTTAGACTTCAGAAATAAATAGCAGATGACATTATGCGGCAGTTACTGTATGTGTTTGCTTTATCTGTTTTTGTATTTATTGAAATGACAATTTCCATGCATGAATTTCTCCCCAACTGATAACACCCTCCCGCACATGTTCCTATTTATTTCACACCCTGGAAATGACGTTTCTGGAGATAACCCCACACCCTTCCCAACCACTGTGGCTAACAGTATATAATGCCCTTAAAGTACTAGGGGGTCTGTCCTTATTTTATCTCGTTTTAATTAAAAAGATTTTTTGAATTTGAAGCTGTTCCTTTAAACCTGTCCTCCTTAAGGAATGAAAAAGAAACAGGCCTGGGTTAGTATCAGATGAAATATTGTATTTAAACAATTCTCAAAGGATCCAACTGGAAAACAAAACAGTAAAATCCCCAAACGAATAAAGCTCAGGCTTTCCCTGCTGGTGTTCTAGTTTCTAGTGTTCTTTGCTGGTCTGTGACACAGCACACTCTAGAAATGGGCAAAAACCCCCAAAACAAATCACAAGAAGCAAAAAAAATTCCATCACAGAACAACAGCCCTGAGAATCCTACTGCTGAAAACAGGACCTGTTTTTTGGCCACAGCAGGTCTGAAGGCTTTGGCCCAAGGTCTGAAGCCTGGGAAGAACCGAGGTCCAGCTGATGGGCAAAGCCTCGAGCAACTTCCCAGCAGCCAAACACCCGTGACCTGCAGGGCAGACTGCCATGTGTGGTGAGGAGGTGGCAGCACCTTCTTCACCTATCTCCCCATGCAGCATCCTGCTCCTCACTGCAGCCTCCAAGTGCTGGGCTTGTCCTTAGGGAAAAGAGCAAAACATATCCTCTTTTTCTCTGTAATGATAAAGCAGGACTGTACAAGGAGGAACCCAACACAGATGTCTCTCTTCCATCCCGCCTTTGCCCCACCAGCAGAGGAGCCATGTCTACCATGAGAGTTAAATCAGTGAGTGCCACAGTAAAAGCATTCTTGTGGCCCAAGACCACAAGTTTTAATTCCTCCAGGAATACAGGCACGGAGCAGACACGCATATTTAAAAACAAAAAGCAAGAACTCTACCAAGCAAAACATCTTCCTGCACGCACACACTGCTCCACGCAGGCAGGGAATAAACCACAGAAGAGAAATCCTGGCCATCCCATTTAATGCCCAAGATGATAGTTACGAAAAGGGAGGCAGCTGAGCCAGATGATGCAATCCCACATTACAGCATCATCACCAAGGCCTTGTGCAAAGACAAGAGGACTGCATATCAGATGTGCACTTTGCTAGGGCAGAAAGCACTGTCACTACAGAAAACCTAAGAAATACAATGGGTAACCTAAGAAATACAATGGGTAACATGCCATGGAGCTGTAATTTCTGCAATATGTATTTGCATGCCACATAACCAGACTAATATCACCTTGCAGACAATGTACAAATTAAGGGGGCTGTGGGGGAGGAAAGGGTTTCACTCATTTTTCTTTAGATGTCTAATTTCTTTTGGTGTTTAGAGATACATAAATAGCTATATCATCACAAGGCAGAGATTAGATCTAAAATATCCCTTGGAATGTGAAAAACAGATTCTTAGAAAGCTCTTCTCTTCTGAAGCATGTGGAATAAGGCCATCATTTGATACACTGCCCAAAGAAGTGGCATTTCATGGAGGAAAGATTCATGTGAGCATTCCTCTTTGAGACAGCAAAGACAACGCTTTGTTCCTCAAGAAAAGAAACCTATTACTGTCTCATCTGGAGCAAGAGTGATTTCACTCTTTAATATTCATGTGAGAAGGCAAACAGTTCATCCTTTAAGGTTTGCTTGTTTATCCATGTAATGAATGTCATGCATCACAGAAAATATTAGTTTGGTGATGGTGCAATTTCTTTGTATGCTAGTTTTAGTTTTCCCTTTTTTTTTTTTTTAAGAAAAACCCTTGAACACTAATATTAATTTTCTGCTAAGTGATCAGTGATCCATTTAATATCATCTGTTACAGAACAAAGCAGCCTTAGGATGGGCTTGTTGAACTTTAGCAGATTCAGTATTGAAGTCCCTGTTGATTTCTTTCTCACTTCCTCCAGTGCATCTCAGAGCAGGATAACTGGCAAGTTCTTGAGCACTTAAACTGTTTTTCCCAGGATGATGAGTCACACTAAACATACTTACAGTGAAAGCCCTGATTAACATTTTCTTTAGAAATCCTGACCAGTGCATTAGTAAGTCTTTTAAAACCTTGAGAACTGTGGGTGCCCTGCCCCACCTCAGTGGCAAAGCAATGTCACCCCGAGTAGGAGGATGTCCAAACCCTGTTTTTAGAAGCAAAGAATCCCAGTTGGACAGTGTAGCCAAGCCTGTTATTCCTGTGCAGGAGTGAAGGCACACTGGAGCCTCAACAGATGAATACCTACCACAAAAAAGCACATTAACTCTGCACTGCTGTACCTGGGATCAACATCACAGTTGTTGACATCTGCTGCTCCCCTTCTTTCTGCTGATCCATACAATGAGAAACAGTCAATTTTGAAAGCTCATCAACCCCTACAGTTATGACAAAGGATACCCAGGAGAAAGGCTGAATTTGCATGAGTATTCCCCAGGGAAGCTGATGTTTCATTGTCCCAGCCAATTGACTACAATGGAAACATCATCAAGCCTCAAGAGTACTCTTGTCCTGAGAGGGCTCTCATCTCCCTGATACTAGAGGAGTTTATGAAAGCTAATGTATTTACCACCAGCATGGCTTCTGTAAAAGAATGCTGTTATCCCTGCTCACAGAGAGAGGCACAAATCCATGGAAATACTCCACACCAAACAGCAACCAAGATCAGGAGGAACAGCCTATATACTTTTCAGGGGACCTAAATCTACAGATTTGCTGGAAATCCTCCAATGTACAATCTTCAGGTAAGCAAAGGGACTTTAAGCCCCCACCCTGTAGCACCCCATCCGTTCCACAGGATCCACAGTGCCATGAGCAGGATGCAGTCCCCAGGTTCTGAGCACTGTTCACACCACATCAATCTACCTCAATCAGTCCACAGATGCTCTCCACCATGCCCATGAATTGTGGAAAGAATAGAGGCATCAGAGAAGCCTGTGACAGGCATGTCATCACAAAAGGCACGGATGTGTTGGGTCCACCCACTTTTCCAGCTGAGCTGGAAACTGCCTTATTTATTTGGAGAACACATGACTGTCTTCCTTCCCCATGCGTAGGTTGGAGGACTTCAGATGGGAACAGTATTCCAGCTGAGGAGTGAAGGAGTCCAGAATGAAATGTAGGCAGTTTGCTTAGTTACCCCCAGCTCAGTCCTAACCAGCCTTGCCAGGGCAGCACTTACTTTAAAATCGCTAAAGGGTATAAAAATAAAACAAAAAATACAATCTTCGTAAGTTGAAACAGACTTATAAATATATATGGACATACAAATGTCCATCAAGCACGCTGAAAGCTGACTAGCAGAAATGGGTTATCCAGGTCCTCTATATGTGAGGATCAGTTTCTGCCCAGTTTTTGTGCAATACTTTTGCCTTTAAGCTGCTCTCACTTTCACAAGCTGAGGATCACCAGATCCTTGGGTATAACAGTGTGCATGCAGGACACACAGAGCACACAGAGAGCTGGACAGACACAGGTGCACAGTGAGGTTATGTCCCTCTCACCTCTGGTTCACACTCCTTCAGCACCACAGCTCTATCTAGTGCAAACAAGGCCATGGTGGAAGAAAACTGAGCACTGAGATCTCTTCTTAATGCAGAAGTACTAATTCTCTGTTGAACAGGTCTCAGTTTTGAGAGGAAAACATGCATTTTTGAGGCAAACACAGAAATATCAGTTACCACAACTAAAACCCCTTATCTGGCATGAGTTGTTTACTCCATTATCAGTTTACTCATAATAACCAAGAAAAGCAAAAAAAAAGGAAAGACCATGAACAAATACTGTCTGTGGGTACCAAGATACCTATAAATGTCATTAAGTCTGGAACATGCTACAGCTTGCTTTATTTGCAGAAGGACCTGGCAGGTTATCAGTTCTCCATCAATAAAAAATAACTGTTTATACTGCACCTCTATGGGACTGTCAGATCTCAGGCTTTCTCTAAACTGAAAATACCATTCATTTAAAGCATGCAGTCAACTGAAATATCACATATCAACTCTGCGTGATACCCAGACAGGATCCCAACCCCAGTCTTGCAAGCAATTTATGGAGAACTCAAAGTTTCTGTTCCCAGTGCTGCTGGGAGACCTTTCAAACAAGGAGAAGTGTGGAAAGCACATTATTTTTATTGTGTAAAGCCAATGATATAAAGTAGCATGATTGATGAAGCCACTGTAAAACTAGCCCCCAAAAATAGAGTTGATGCATGTTTTTTTTCCCCTCTGAGTGAGCTGCAACAGACTATTCAGCTGGTTTCTCACTCCCCCCTTCAATTTTCTTCCTTTTTTTTTTTAAATCCCTTGGGACAGAGCCAAGAATCTCAATGTGCCACAATAACCAAGTTTACTTATTTCCAACTCCTGTCTGTAGTATCATATCATATCAGCTCAACCTGGCATCAACATGGTGCTCTTCACTGACGAGCCCAGTAAGGAATCCAATCTGTTCCTCATTATGTGATGTTTGGGAGATATAGGAGGGTGGGAAAACAAAAACAAAAACCATAGAGGAGAGAAGGGGGAGCTAACCAGGGCAGCAGTGGATGGAATGAGAAATAGGAAGCAAGTAATGAGTGTGAAGGAAGAACATGACACAGGTAGAAGGAATGAAAAAGTAAAAACATGAAGCAATGAGGGAATGGGACAGGTGGGAAGGAGAAAAGCAACAAGACAAAGTAAGGGGAGGTGAGAAATCCTAAAGAAAACAAACACTCCTGGAACAGAGTTCCATTACTTCCTAAAGCAAAGGCTTTCTGAATAATTTTTCCCAGAACTTAATTCACTGATGGAATTGAAAAAAAACCAAAAAGCCCCAACTTCTAAGGCCTGTAAAAAGTGTTCCCACACTAACCCACTACCAACTGGCTGTGATTTCTTCTAATTGCAAGTGAATAATCGGTTCCCCCCGGGCAAACCATTAGTGAAAAAAGGAGAGCAGAGTGAGCGAGGAAACACCTGCTTAATTGAGTGGATTTGCCTTTCCAGAAAGACTGGTGTAGTGGTGCATTATGGAGAGCCACAGCAGAGTTAGGTGTGGGTGTGAGCTTACACAGTCTATTAAGCATAATTTAATTGCATTTAAATAATTAATAATGACGCATGCTTTAATTGCATATAATTTCTTTGTTGCGCAGTACTGTGCACCTTGCAAAGCCCAAGTCACAAACACTCAGCAATGCCAGATCTCAGCATGCCCAGGCTGTCTGCAGTCACCTGTACCCAGGCCTTGAGACCTGAGGCACAATTAGCCCAACATGTGTAATTACTTCCTCCACAGCCCTGACTCCCCCATGGGCCACAGAATGGGAAGGAGCTCCCAAAAACTGCTGTTCAACATATCTCTGCTATCCAGAAGGGCTTGGACATGCTGGAAAGGTGGTCCAACATGAATCTCATCGAGTTTAACAAGGCTAAGCAGCCTTGAGGACAAGGACCTGGGCATGCTGGGGGACGAGCAGCTCAACATGGCCCAGCAATGGGCACTCATGGTCCAGAAAGCCAACTGTGTCCTGGGCTGGTGATCCTGCACCTTCCCTCCCCTCCAGTGAGACCCTGTCTGGAGTGCTGTGCCCAGCTCTGGGGCCTCCAACATAGGAAGAACATGGACCTGTTGGAGTGAGGCCAGAGGGGGCCATGAAGATGATAACTGGGCTGGGGCACCTCTCCTACACTGACAGGCTGAGAGCGTTGCCATTTTTCAGCCTGGAGAAGAGAAGGCTCCAGGGAGAACTTCTAACAGCCTTCCACTACTTGAAGGGACTACAAGAGATTTGGAGAGGGAGTTTTCATAAAGGCATGTAGTGAGAAAACAAGGAGGAATGGCTTTCAGTGGAAAAATGGTAGGTTTAGATAAGGTATTAGTAAGAAATTCTTTACTGTGAGAAAAAGCACAGAGAATCTGAGGATGCCCCATCCTTGCCTGTGCTCAAGGCCAGGCTGGATGGGGCCCTGAGCAACCTGATCCAGTGAATGGCATCCCAGCTCACAGCAGAGGGGGTGAAACTCGAGGATCTTTCAGCTCCCTTCCAACCCAAACCATCCTCTGATACTATTCACACCTCACATTGTGTGCCACCTAAAAGCTGAAGGCAGAGGCAACAAGATCTTGAATTTCTGTATAAACTGAGCTTAAACAGGCAGTCAGGTAAGTGCATGCATGTGATCCCAAAAGCCTGCTCCCTGGTATTATCTAAAACTAGAGGTAGCTCCCGAGAGTTTCCTTCTCAGTCCCCCAACAAGGCTCCCTGCTCAGCCCATATATTCTATGATCATTCATTCTTTAGTCATAAACATTTTTCCCCCTCCTTTTTGGAGGGATACATTAAGGGAATCCAGATGCTCCATTTCATTTGTCTGCTAGAGCTTCACACTTAGAACGTAGGCTTTATTTAGCTATCAAAAGTATGTAAGTATGGCTCTTGTCCCTATGCTTTAAAGTCTCCCAAAGATTTCCAAAGCAGCTGCTTACTCAGTTTGCCATATATGGTTTGCATGATGGTGTGATTAATATGGGTCTCCTTGGAACTGGCTCAGGTTGGTTTCCACATCTCACAGCCAATTAATCAAGAAGCAAAAGAAGCCCTTTCAGGCCAGAGGCTGATACAGAGTGCATGATAAGGGCACTGAGAGATGCCTGAGGTATCTGCATTACAGGGAAGGAGTTATTTCCTTCCTTTCCGAAACCATCACACTTAGGCCTGCTATGCTCGGACACTGTGAGGACCCAGATCAACTCAATTGTGTCAAATACCCACTAAAAAAAACAAATAAAAAAGCATGTCTGTGCATCAACATGCATGTACAAGTTACCTAGAAATGAAGGGAAGAGACATGGGAGACACCTTGGGAAGAAGTACAGAAGTACAGCCACTAAATTCTCAACACAAGTTCAGAAAGCTCCATCAAATCATGTAACTTGATCTTCACATTACAGCTAAACATACATCTCCCAGCTACTCTCCCACAGATTCCAGTACTTTCTGTTTCACTGAAGATCAGTTTTGTTGAGCTAAAACAAGACTTAATTTGAAAACAGAAAGAAAAATCTAACCTTTCTAAGGATAATTTAAATCTAACATTTCTAAGGATAATTTGTTCCAATGGATTACAACTCTGTCAAAAATGTCTCTCACTTTCTGTGCAAATTTGTCTGCCCCAGCTTTCAGACACCCCCTTGTGCTCTTCTTCTCCACTAGGTTGAAGAGCCCTTTAGTGCTCTATGTTTTCTCTCCCTGAATGTACTTAATGCTTGCAGTGAAGAACTCACCATTTCAGACAATTTTCCTTTCAAAGCCTGTTGTTTCAGAGTAACTGCATACCGAAGTTAAAACTCACAAAAAGTGTCTAGACTAGTGTATTCCTCTTGATGATACGCTTAGTAAGCAGGATTATTGGCTAAAGCTCAACTTAGCTGGTCAACTGTATAATAATGTCTTGTTTATTTAATACTATTAACAAAGGGTTTACAAATTGCTTGTATAAAGAAGTCTGCATGTCACTGAAATGGTCTTATTCTTCAGCACAAACTGGTGGGTGGCTGAGCCTGAGCAATGCAAAAGAAGGTGAACTGGTTCTGCCCAACATGCTGTGCCCAACACCTATGCCTTGCTTTTCTACACTGCTTCCTGAATAGCCACTAACTATCACAGGGCTTACAGCATTCCAGTGTAACAGCTATCCAAAACCAAGTCAGTATTCTGATCTTCATTCATAGCCCTATACACAAGAAAGTATCTTGTTGACTGCCAGCTGCATTAAGTGCTACATAGAAAAAACTGGTTGTGCTATGAAGAGGCATGAACAGACCCACATGGCTTAGCTGCTGGTACCAACACCTGGGGTTATGGTTGCCTGAAAATGCCTTCCACAAACACTGTTTTTGATGGCTTACTCGCTACTCATCCAGACTGTAACCTGTAACTGCCTGAGGTTTTCCAGCACTGCACCACAGTGAATACCTGTGAAACCTACTGAAGACAGAACAAGTCCTTTTTTATGACTCATAATAAATCAGAGCTGTCTGAAGACTTCTACCGTCAGTGCCATTTGCAAGATGGACTTTGAATTGGCATGGGAGCAGCCTTCAAATCCCAGTATCTTATTTCTTCTCTCTGTTAAATGCTGCCCATTTTCCTCGCTGCTCATTTCCTACAGGATCAGAGGTGGTCTGTGCAATGTCCCTGCAAACCAGATGCAATCCACTCCCCATCATAGCATGTCACATGACTGAACAGTAGAAAATACAACAAAAATACATGTCTGTTTCACCAGAGATGGCTTTATTACAGCCTCCAGTAGTGCAAAGTACAAGAGGATTACCTCCTTCCTCAGGGTAATGATTAAATGTTAATTTGGGAAAATGTGCCATAAAAAAACTCAAACCTTAAGACTTGAAAAAGACTTCTATGGTCTTGAACCCAATGCCAGATCCCCTATGATTGCTGATGCTGGCTGTACCTGGCTTTGCAACCTGCTTGTCCCAGAGATCCGTGTGCTTGTCAGTGCTCTTGGCAGTCTCCCAAGGCAGTAAGGGAGAAGGATGGAAAAAGCAACACCAAGGACAGGCAGAAAAAGCCTGTGCCTAATAAACTCTCATCCAAAGCCTACAGTGAGAAAACTCCTGCACCTCAATATTTCAAAGAAAACCACTGCAAAATCCTACGGAAAAGTGCGCTGCATGCACGTCAAATGACAGCTGATGATAGACAGTCTGTTACTAGATGGGTTTGCCATTTTTCACTGCCATACAAGGATAATTTATATTTATCTTTCCCAACCAAGGAGTTACCTGCTGAAACAACAATTGCTATTGTGTGCGCCCAGGAGCAGCCCAAGCTCTTTTCCCCACTGTCTCCTCCCCTGCAGGCAATGAGGCTGCTCTCAGGTAAATCAGGACCACAGAGCTGTGAGAGTTTCCTGATCATGAGCGTGCTCGTGTCACCTGCTGCAGGAGCTGGAAGGCAGGTAGGAGGACAAAAGAGCCTTAGGAGAACAGAAGCTCAGCTGAAGGCTCCATGGGCAGCTGCCTCCCACCCCTTCTGTCACAGACATTAAACAAAGGCTTCATGGGCAGCTTCTACTTGCACACACCACACCTCCACCAACCCTGGCCCTTCCAGGTGTAATGGTCCTTAGCAGATCCAGCTTTTTCCAGCACACATCTGGTACCTTCCAGGCATATGTGTTCAGACAAGTCAGACACCCAAAATCGTCTACAGAAAGATGCCTTTTGAGATGTTGATCATTCTCTATTCAAATGCTGCTCTACAAATTCAGTTGCACTTTGGAAGAGAAAGCTGAACAGTCACTCAAAGCCCAAGCACCACTCAAGAAGGGAACAGAATAAGGTAACTGGTTTGCAGTAAAGGCAACTGCTCGATCCTTGAAATTCAAACCAGGGGATACCACAGGGCACAAGAGAGGAGGGAAGGGCACCACTGGCAGCCTTCACCCTGAAACCACTTAAGCCTGAATGCTTGCCTTCTCTGCCTTATTAACCTTCTTTTAACACAACTCTTTGCAAAGAGTTTCTTTGCAAAGAATAAGCAAAGACACAGTCTATTCTTCTAGCGACAGACAATGGGATTCCTTTATGATTGTGACACCTTTCTCTGTATTTTATTTAAACAAAAAAATAAATGTTTATCACTGGTTTACCTGCCCAAACCTAGACACGGGCTGTGTTTGCTTTTACTATGAGACATTGTTTCCTAACAGGGAGGCAGAATTATCTGATAGAAAACACAGTTAATGTAGCACAAACAAGTTATTAACTGGAGTCCAAGAGGGCACATGATGAGCAATCCTAAAACCACAATTCAACAGGGTAAAACACCACCACGCAACGGAGCAAAATAACCTGGTTCCAAGGCTTTGCGACTGCGTGGGATAGAAATAATTTTAAATCAATTGAGTTACTGTGTCTTGGCAATTTCATAGAAAGGAGAAACAGTGTAATTGGCAATCAAGTACTCCTTTGGGAGCTTCCAAACACAGCCAGCTGGATTTGTAAATGCATGTTAATCTGCCAGGGCCAAATCCTGAAAGGTGCTTAGAGCAGTGGGGTAAATTGCAAGCTGGGTGGATGTTATTCCAAGCAGGGATGTAAGCAGTAAAGGAGTACAACTTGCATGTCAAAGGAATGCTGCTTTTGTCCCTAAAAGTAAATATAAACCTGCTTTCACTCCCTTGCCAACACAGAGAGTTCTTTCAATGTAATCAAGCACAGATCTACTCACCCTTTACTTGCTAAGCAGTAGCCAAATATAGCTCAGGGACGAATATGCAGTCTGCATGATTAATTAGTTGGTGTCTTTATCTAACTTTCCTTCAACCTTTATATGCTAAATAATATCTATTTATTAAATCAATGAGCTTGTGTATAAAACTGAACCCATTAGTTTATTTTAAGTTACTATAAATAGACAGGTTTTCATTGCAGGAGCAAACACTATGGGCAAACTACTGGAGTGTGAGGGGGGACACAGATAATGACCTCAACTCAAAGGCACAGTTTTTAGAGTCCTTCAAGGACTGTTTCAGGGCTTGCATGGAAAGGAAGAGCATTCCTACTGAACTAATAATCTTCTTGCATTCATTGAAATAATTTCCTTCTAGTATTGCTAGTTCATATCTGAAAACTATGAAGTTTTCCCGATACCCTGTGCTGAGAAGGAAGATGAACCGGAAGTGACCTTTTTTGCTCACCAACCAGACTATTCAGACAAATAAATTCAAAGACAAATTCCCTTCACAGTGATATGCTCCTTGCCCATGACTGTATCTCGAAACCATCCAACCAACCAATCATCTTAGGTATTCCACTTGGGAGAGGTGGCACAGTGTCAGGCAGAGGGCTTTCTCTAGAAATACTCATCGTAACTCCAGGTGGCTGAAGTCAGGTGAGATGAATCCCACCTCACTCTGGCAACGTGTCTGAAGAAATGGCTGGCATTCTGTAGAGCATCTCCAAAGAACTTCACTTTAGAATCACAGAACGGAGTCATAATCTGAGTTGGAAAGGATCTACAAAGATCATCAAGCCCAGCTTCTGACCCTGCACAGGACAGCCCAAAGAATCACACTGAGTGCCTGAGAGTATTGTCCAAATTCTTCTTGAACTCTGTCAGGCTTGATACTGTGACCACTTCCCTGGGCATCCTGCTCCAGTGCCCAGCCACTCTCTGGATAAAGAAGCATTTTCTAATATCCAACTCAAACCCTGCCCAACACAGCTTCATGCCACTCCCTCAGGTCCTATCACCAGTCAGCCCAGAAGAGAGATCAGTGCCTGTCGCTCTACATCCCCATGTGAGGAGCTTCCATTGATTTCTTACAAAACCTTCACTTTTACATAAAATTTGTGATGGTTTCTTCTGTGTTTTTTGTCATATATGTCCTGCAAAAGTACTGAAAAGGAGATGGTGCTGAATCCTAGTCCTACGCTGTCCCCCCTGGGAGGTGTTTGAAATCATTTATAAAACCAGCCCTTGTAGCTGCAGGGACAGGCAAGCTGCAAATAAATCCTTCAAGGTTGCTGGGAGAGGCCAGGCCAGCATCCTCTGGATGTCCCAGGCAGTCTCATTTCCCACCAAATCCTGCACTGAACACCAGTCATTTCTGAGGGATTTGCAAGCCAGTGTGTGTTAAACATGAGCAGTTTGGGGAATGAAAACTACTTTGGGACTGGTACTTCATAAGCAACACATAAGGTGTGGAAGAATAAATTCTTCCCATGTGAAGAATAAATACAATTATATCATGCTCCTTGCATTTCTCCCCTGGTAAAGAACAGACACTTCAAGAGGCCAAATTTTCTCTGACCCATTAACATGCAGCCCTTCACATTAAACAAAGCAAACTGAAATTGTGCAACTGAAAGGTAATTCCTGAGGGGGTGGGGGGGAAATTAAAACCAAAACCACAAATAAAATCCACCAAAGGTTCCCAGGTTTCACATGCTCTAAGGAAGCAAATTCGTGATATCCACGTCAGTTCCAAAGCTACAGAGTGAAATTAGATGCCTCAAGGCGCAGTAATTCAGCAACATGAAGATGTATTTTGTTATTCCTGTGACATTTCAGAAAGACCACTCTATTCTGCATCTGGCCTGCAATTATTATCTGAATGCACCTCAAGGAAAAGTGCTGTGACATGCACAACAAGGAAGTGATTTAGAACTAAACCAGACTGAACAGTAGAAAATACAACAAAAATACATCTCTGTTTCCCCGGAGATGGCTCTATTACAGCCTCCAGTAGTGCAAAGTACCAGAGGATTACTTCTTTCCTCCTGGTTATGATTAAATGCCAATTTGGGAAAATGTGCCATAAAAAAATCCAAACGTTAAGACTTGGGAAAAGACTTCTATGGTCTTAAACCCAATGCCAAATTCCCAACACAATCTATGCAAGCTGCTGCCTTTCTTCATTTACACGTTCTTTTTTCATTTCCTCCTCATACCTTTGGTGCCTTGTGAAGGCTGACCAGGAACAGAGACTAGACCGAGTTAAAGAATAAAGTAGGTATTTATTAAAAGGACTCAATGGGTACACCTTGGGCAGCACAAGAGCCCAGCCAGGGCTACACCCAAAACGAACCCAAAATGGTCACAAAATGGATGACCAGCTATGGGATATCTCACTTTTACAAGTTCTGGTCCATTAGCATATAGGTGCTTATTGTCCAATTATGGCTTTAGTGAATTCCCATCCTTCTCGTTTTTCTCTCTTCAGGTCACTGTTGTTTATGCCCTTGGGCCTGAAATTTGGATCATTTGTCTTTGGTTGCCAACTAGAGAAGGAATTGTTTTGTCTACCTACTCTAAGAAGAGAACTTACTATCCCCTAATATGAAGATCAGAACTACACACTAAAGCAGTACAGAATCTGAGAAATACAAAAGCTAAAACCTGAGGCATCACCTTTTTGTAAGTTACTTTGTGGCAAGCCTCCAAATTGTTCCTTCTGAGCCCAGAGCTTGCTGGAAGACCTCTGGCTGCTCTTGCTGTACATCACCCACCCTGTAGCCAAAAGGTCAGGTCAGTAAATCTGCCTTGGCAGGAGCAGGGCTGCAGGAGCAGCACCCTGGGGCTCTCCTGAGATACGGAGCAAGAGAAGAACTCCCCAGAAGACATGGGAGGAAAAGGAGCAGGAGATGAGAGTTTATTTTTGGCTATGACTAACACAGCATTCAAAATAAGTGCTTCAGACCCAACTTGAAAGAGGAAGAAAAAAAGTCATTTCTCTCTATTAACAACCCTAAATACAGTACTTCACTAACTACAGTTACTCTTTGACTACCACTGTGATTAAAAAGTATAAAAAAGGGGCAGGGATTTTGCATTAGAACTTGAACAGCAGGGATGAAAGTCATCCTATTTTCACTGTATAAAGATTAGGAAGTCCATTGTAAAGTAATCATTTCATTTCAATTATAATTCCTGAAGAAAGCAGCCCCCTATGCATGCCTCCCAAACACAGCTTTTTAACTTCAAGCACTATAATCCTAAGAATACTGTTTTTGCAAACCTAAGAGAGACAATGTGAAACAGTCAAAGACTCTCCTCTCACTAGGGCAGCTACTTTCTCTCCATTTACTCATAGGAAGCTTTCTTTAGTGGAAAAACTAGAAATAGTTTGGAATTTTATCCAGAACTGTGGTGCAACTGGACACACCTTTTCCCTTGTTTCCTTCTCATTTCCTTCAATTTTTTTTCTGTTCTAAAACTACAACTAATAAAATTAAGTTAGAATTGGGAAGGTAAAGCCATTACAACTACAAGAATTTTCTACTTTGAGAAACTCAGAATGAGAAATTTTATTCCCATTCACTGTAAAAGCTTAAAATCAGCTTAAAATCTAATGTAAACTAGAATTTAAATACTGAACTGAATTACTTGACAATCTTGACTTCGATTTGCAGGATTCTTAGTTTGTGATAATGTTCAGTTTGGCCTTTTTGGATCAATTCAAGAAAGAACCTTCAAAATACAGAAGATACTCATGGATTAAATAATTCCTACCAAGGCAACACATCTGTAGATGCTAGTCCCTAAATATTTGGAGCAAAAGTAAATGCAGACCACCAATTTTCTTGTTAGTTGCTTGGCATTTCACTTCTAGAAACTTCAGAGGGAAAAAATAAAAATAAAACCTACCAGAGCTCCCTCCCTTGTCTTACAGGGTGTACCAGAGTTATCTCTGAACTCAGCCCTTCATTCCATTTGTGCGATGCCAAATGGACTGTGAAATTGTTTACCTTAATGGACAGCGCTACTTTCTCTTGGAAACAGAATGAAATTTATGGAGTAATTTAAAGCAAAACCACCAGATTTTTTTCCCTTACAGTGAAATTGCTTCTGTTCCTTCTCTGCTCACAGGGCCACTAACTCAGCTGAGAAGGTGAAACTCCAGCAGTCACATCTGCGCCTCGGTCACACACAGCACCAACACCAAACCCTTGGCACTGGCACCTGCTAATGCGGGCAACACATCCTGCTAGATGGAACACTGGGAATAGCCTCTGGACTTTAACTTCTGGGTGAAGAATTGTCATTTTTCAGTGGCCACACAATTTTATATTCTTAAATTTTCAGCCATTAAGATAAAATCTGAAGGAAAGTAAACACAAAATGAAAAATAAGAACTGAAAAAACACTGTTTTCATCTCAACAGGACCAGACCCAAAATACTTCCAGTTTACCAACCTTCCTCAAGGATTATACATCAGCAGGCACCTATAGAAACATATGGAATAATCACTTTTTAAATACTGTGTCTGGACAGCAGAAGTCAGGCATTGGTTTAACCCAAAGCCTAGGAAGCACAAGCAGGTTATGACAGTGACAAATGGGGTTACAAGCCATCCAGACTTCAATCTCATTTGATATTTAGGTTATTATTAAAGTAACTCAAGGCCACAACTGAAGATAATTCAGAAACTGGATGAAACTCTGAAGCACAAGATCTAATATCCTTCCCAAAATTCTCAACATCAATAATGATAAATCTTCAAAAATCTGGTTTAAAATACAGGATATCTTCAAATTACTTTTTGCAAGTTATCAAGCAGACATCAGACAGCAATGTTATCAGCCCAGGGCTATAAATTAGTAAGTCTGTTTCTACCAACAATGTCAAAAAGGCCAATGCCTTTACAAACTTCTTCAAATTTCTCATTGGAAATTCTGCCAGAAGTAATCCTGTGACACAAGAGGAGTACATGACGTGCGAGGAGGAGACCTCCATAAATCCAAGCACCTTCCTTGAATCTCAGGAAGTGCAGTAAATCTAAGTGCAAGGAGCTGCAGACCTGACCACAGACTGCAAGAACTCACTGAGAGCAGCCCTGTGGTGAAGGACTTGGGGGGGTCTCATGGATGGACAGCTGGACATGAGCCAACGGTGTGTGCTCACAGCCCAGAAAGCCAACCTCATCCTGGGCTGCACCCAAAGCCCCGTGGGCAGCAGGGCCAGGGAGGGGATTCTGCCCCTCTGCTCTGCTCTGCTCAGACCCCATCTGCAGGGCTGAGTCCAGCTCTGGGGTCTTCAGCAAAAAAAGGACACGGACCTGTTGGAGCAGTCCAGATGAGGGCCATGAAGGGGATCAGAGGACTGGATCACCTCTCCTTTGAAGACAGGCTGAGAAAGCTGGGCCTGCTCAGCCTGGAGAAGAGAAGGCTCCAGGGAGAACTTCTAATAGCGTTCCGTTACTAAAGAGACTACAAAAGAGCTGGAGAAGGACTTCTCACAAGGGCATGTACTGCTAGGACAAGGGGGAACAGCTTTCAATGGAAAAAGAGCAGGTGTTATGAAGAAATTAGATTAGGTGTTATGAAGAAATTCTTTACTGTGAGGTTGGTGAGGCACTGGCACAGGTTGCCCAGAGAATCTGAGGATGCCCCATCCCTGCATGTGCTCAAGGCCAGGCTGGACGGGGCCCTGGGCAACCTGATCCAGTGAATGGCACCCCAGCTCACAGCAGAGGGGGTGGAACTACAGGATCTTCCAATCCTTCCCTTCCAACCCAAACCATTCCCTGATTCTATGATTCTAAAGCTGCAAGCTGTGGCATCTGCACTCCTCTTTATTACATTTTACTGTCTGAGGAAATGTAAGAGGGAAAGAAATTCGAAATTGCTAAAACTGCTATAAATACCAGATGGACAAAATACAGCAAGCTGTAAAAATGAAGGGTAGAGAAAGAAAATGGGGAACACTCCAGGATAAAGGATTCTCAGATTCTCCATCTGCCCTGCCTGTCCAACTCCATGGAAATAAAGGAACCCAGGAACCTCACAGCATGAAAAATAATGAAAATGGAGAGCAGATGATTTTCAGTATAATGTAAATGCCACAAACGATACTCTCTAACTTCTGAATAAACAAGTTCGAATCCATGGAAAATTAGAAGGGAAGAGTTAAAGCTCTCTGCTATTTATTCTCATATAATTTATACAAACAATTTACAGAACATACCCAAGCAGTCCTATAAGCTTTGCTTTTAAATCCATCTTCCTTTCAAATTAAAAGGAAATAACATACTTTGATTTCAAATGCATTTAAATTAGCGTCTTAACCTGAAATCTGCTATGGAAGAAAATGCAAGACCTTATCTTGAAATCTTCAGGAATAAAAGCTCCTTTTTTGAGCTCACAAAATTCAAACATGATTCTGGGTGAAAGACAAGGAGAGGGAAATCTTATTTTTCTTTTTCTATAATCTCAGAAACGTAAAACTGCAGTCATGTTTTGCCAAGACTAACAGTAAAACAAAGACCTTATAATGCATCTAAAACTGCGGCAAGGAAAAATACAGTGAACAAGAAGAGGTGAAGTTCATTCAAATCAGATGGCAGCACAACAGGAATGTTCACCAAACCTGGACATGGTGGGAGACACAGCTGACCCTCGATCTCTTGGGGCTGACTGATTGATATGCATCATCCCTAAATCTCTCTTGGTGGGTCCAGATGGGTAAGAAATTCCTGGACAGTATTTCAGTTACTCCCATCATTTTTGCCAGCACATCAGCTCCACTGCATGTACTGCCCATCCTGCCTCCACACCAGGGCTCAGCTGGGCACTGCTCCATGGAATGGGGACATTTTACCCAACTGATGTGATTTGGCCACAGCTCAATAAACTGAGTAGCTAAAGCTGCAGATCATGGAGCCTACAAGCACAAATCAAAAGGTTTCTAGGTCTGGCTTTCTAATGAAAAAGGCAGATGTTAAGCAACAAAACTGGTGTCATTTCCCACTATTCCTGAAGTCAGTTTATATTTTATTTAAGGATACAACTACTCAACAACTATCCTTATATGTCTAAAATTTGGTGTCTGGTGCAATCTGGTCTGAGAGACTCATTGTGCATTCAGAGTAGAGAGAGAGCCATTTCCAGAGGGCAAACCATCCTCAGAAGAGCCTATTATGGGGGAAGCTCAAGGGATTGGACACAACAGGCAATTTCTAGACAAATGACATCAGGTGAACATGTGCTACACCATCCAACTGGCAAAACACAGCATCAGTAAGTGTATCAAATACCTAATCCAGACTAGGCTGCAAATAAACTTCTTGATGCACTCTGGCTCCCACAGCTTGGCCCCTCCGACCCCATGGGGCTAAGATCAAGCCTGTACTCCACAGAGATGCTAATACCACGCATTAGAAGTTTATGAGGGATAAAACCAAAGTGTGCTGACACTTATCCTCATACCACTGTGAAGAAGTTTCCTAGTAAATATGACTATTTTAAGTAACATCTAATAAGAAAGAATACATCTACTGATTAATAATCAAAACTCTCATTGCAAACATCACAAGTCACCTTTGCAGTTCAATATTATCTTTGCAGCCACGTCTGCTTTCCCTCTGCAATCATTACATTTCACAGCCATCAGAGAAAGCAGTTTATTTCTACACATAACTTAGGGAAATCACCAGTTTGTGAGACGGGAAGTCCTCACACTTGGCATTGCTCTCACATCATAAAGTAAGTGAACACATGCCATTTTATAAACACATTTTATTAGCTTGGCTAAAAGAGTTAGGCTGCAGTGTTGACATTAAAATTGCTTGAAATTAATTTTACAAGTATCTCTCCTCATTTGTTTAAAAGTTTACCCTATTACTAAGCATTTCTTCACTAAGCCTTTTATGCCACATACCTGCCTACAACTCAACTTTTTCCTACAGTTCAGCTTAAATTAATAACACGTTCAAGAATTGCATTGGTGAAAACAATTTTAAAACGTTTTAAAAAAAAGTTAAAATAATTTCTATAAGAGATCATAGCATTTCCACGATTCACGCAGGAAAAGGGGTCAGAAGCAGCAGGCAGGAATACAGATGCAACCAAAGCTTCTGAAGAGCTTGGTCCAGGCTGCTGCTGCCCAGGGTGGAGCCCAGTCAAGAAAGGAGGATGAGGGTGGGTATCCCATGCTCACAAAGAGAGCAGAAAATGGTGCTCAGCAAAAGGCAGTTTAAGGAGTTGCCAGCCAAGAAAAGAGTTCTACAAGGGGTAAAACAGCCTCAATTGGCCTTCCCACCCAACCAGGAGCATGCAGGGATGTACCAATGGGATGTGCCAGGAGGATCGAGGATTGGAGGTGTTGGCATGGCTGCCAGCTGAGCTTGCAGTGCTGGATCTGCATGGAGGCACCATCTGCAACAGGCTGTCCTCTAAAAAAACCACGAGGTGGGTGCAGCTCTCTTTCAGCTGGAAGACAGCCACAGTCATAGTTTTGGTACTCAAACAGTGGCCAAATCAAAGCTTTACTTCAAACACAACTCAGTATGGTTTTCTGTAGTCTTTGCAGCATAATTTAGGGGATTTGGACTGGATAAGTGGACATGGTGAAGCAAATGGCTGGAGTGCTGGACACAAATAACAGAGGTCTGTAGTTACAAGTGTTCTTGCTCATCACACATCCATGGGTTCACTGTGACAAGGGATCCTAAAAGGTCAGAAGTGGAACTGTTGCTGTTCAGGCAAAACCTGGGTGGTGGATAAAAACCAGTCCCACCCAGTACACAAATGACACCAATTAAGAGGGAACAATGGATATTGTTGAGAGCAGGGCTTCTCTTCAGAGGCACTGCAGTAATATGGAATACTGACTGATATGAAAGCAATTGACAAGAACCACCCAAAACTGCAACTAATAAAATCCTGCACTGGGATTTGCTGTTCATCCATTGGAGCCCAATGGGAGCAGGTCAGAGGAAAAGGTCATGGTGATTCTGGTGGGTAACACAGAACAAGCCAGCAGTGTCTCCATGCAGTGGCAATGGAAGAGCAGGCTCTCTCCAATAAGACTGTCAGAGGACCCAAGCATGCAGTGGAAGAGAAGATAAGGGAATTGGGTCTGTATAGATTAGGAAGAAAAGGCTAGCAGTGGCAGAGGGAAATCTCACTGCAGTCTTCCCACCTAAAGAAGCTGCAGAGAAGACAAAGCACAGAGAGGAAATTGTCATGAGTGACAGCAAAAAAAACCTCTGTTGCAACTAAGTAAAAACTCATCGCCAGAAGGTTAGTTAAGCAGTGGAACAGCCTTCCCAGAGACATTTGCTCAACCAATTTGGACAAGGCCTCCCTGGAGTAACTGGACCCAGCAATGAGGTTAGATGAAGCTAGACCAAGAGGACCTCCTAATCTAAAAGGTTCACATTTTTCTGATGTGCTTTGAAATACAGATCATTGTATTTTCTGAAAAAATCAGGCCATAAAATTTCTGTGTATTTTCTGTTTTAATTTCTCTGTGCCTCTGTTTCCCATCTGCAATGTGTTATTAACATTATTACCAAGGATGGAGTCCAAGTCCAGATTCAGATTCTTAAATGTAGGTGTCTTGACGTGAGCCAAACACCTACGCTCCCCTCACGCTCAATGAACATATGAAAAATCAGTTCCCTTCCACACTGTCATTTTTGCCATTTAAGGTTCCTCAGTATATTACCTGAGGCATCCTAGAGGGGCTGACAGATATGACAGAAATGATGCATGGATTGATACCCCTCTGCAGCTCAAGCAGGAGACTTGGTAGGCAACGCTGGGACACACGAAATGGCCTCACCAGCCCCTCAGCTGGACAAATGCAGGCTCACATTCAGAAATGCCTGACACTGTGCCCACTGGTCTCTACTTTCAAGTCTCAACTCCACCTGAATCCTGACCATGATTTCCACAGCCAGGCAGAGTCATCTTGAAAAAAAATTTAAGATACAGTAGGGAGTGAAGAGCTTCACGGGAATTTGAGTTAAATACAATGGAATTTATCTTGTTTAAAAATATATTTAAAAATAGCAAACTGGGCTACAATAAATAAAAGACAAAGGAAAAGCAAAGTAATGAACAGTCCCCAAAATATTGTGCTTTAAATAATAAAGACCATGCAAAAATACTCCTGCTACCACTAAAGACACTATAATTAAAGAGTACCTGATAATGCAGAGAGTGGACAGACTAGATTCACACAGGTATTTCCCTAACTTGCAAGTTTTCTGACTTTCTCACCTTAATCCTATTATTTTAATGCACTTTCAGTGTGCAGTGTTCCAGACACAGTCATGAGTACATGAATACTAAAGGGTGAAGTTTTCAAAGACACTCAATGTTGGATTAACATTTCTCTCCCTGAAGACCAGGGTAATTTCTTTATCCCTCTGACATCTTCCTCCCCCTCCTCCCCTCCCCAGCTTAAGATTTATAATGTAATTTTATACAGCCTTACTTTTTCTTCTTGAAATCATTCTTGCTGCTTTATGAATTACATCCGTAATATCATGTTCTGAATACCTATTTTAAGGAGTTTCTTTTGTCCTAATAGTTGATACAGAAAGTAGGCTGAGGCTGGCAACACTCCAGTAAAATCCACCTTCAGTTTCTCCATTAAGGAAAGAGTGAATCTTTTGCATATGCACTTAACCTAAAATATAAACTAGCACATGGCTGTGAAATAAAGCCATTATTTTACAGCATCAATATTGTTTTCTACCAAATGCCCTAAAATGAAGGGTTTCTTCAGGGTACAAAATAAAAGCACTTAACCTTAAAATCATAATTTGCCAGCAATTAAATGTTTAAAAATAATATTTTATTTCCTATCATATTAAATAACAAAAATTGACAACAGCTCTCCATGGTGAAAGCACCCAGATGCATTTCCTGACTGTGAAGAATCAGCAATATAATGTAGCAAGAGAGTGGTATTGTGCTCATTAGATCACTAAGCAGCAGTGCTTACAGAATATTTAACTACACTCTACAAAGATATTCAAATGTAGCTGTCAGAATGTGCTTGGAAAATTTCCATCTAACACAAAAATGCAAAAGATGAGAAATTATCTCCCTTTAAGGGAAAAAGTTCAAGGTGAATGTTACCTGATTAGCTCGCTTTGTTATTAATTAAATTCAATAAAAATCCCAAATATGCCATGCCATCTTTTATTAGCATTTCTGCAGAAATAAGAGCTATGCTTATAATTTAAGAAAATTTAGTCAGAATTAATGAAATATCAAAGAATAATAACACAGCAGATGAAGGATTTAAGTTCAAAACATGACACTGAAGGGAGAAAATTTAGTATCTCCTAGAGAGATTTCTAAAAACCCCTATGAATATTAGTGCTATGCAATTTGCATATATTTATTATATACTCCATATGTACTGCATGCTGTAGAAACAGCAATTTCTTTAAAAGTGCTTAAAATATTTTAAGGGGGGAAATGCTCACCTAAGAGCAACATGACACCAGAAAATGGTTCCTTACATGGTTCCTTACTCTCCTTTGTGTCTCAACTGTCTTTTGCTTTTTGTTTTTTTAAATCTCTTGCCATATGGCACAAAGGCTTATTTATTTGTAATATGAATTTGCCAAGAAATGGCCTGAGCAGAATTTGTCTGTGAAGTCACTCCAGTTTCAGCATTCACATCAGCCTTCTACCTAACCAAGCACACCCTTCCAGCAGAGAAGACAGATCTGCTTTAGCATGGAAAATGGGCAGCATTGCCCCATTCATTCTGGACATGAACAATGAGGATTAGCCTGGGGAACTTTGTATCTCCGTTGCTCTGCTGAGCTTTTCGGGTATGAACACAGAAGTAGCTGTCTTCTTCCAACAATACAGAAATGAACACTATAAATATTCCATACAAACCTGTATTTCCACATAAAGAGAATTTTAATTAGTTTAAAATATTCTTTTAATCTCAAAATACGTATTCTCCGAGAAGGCATATTCCCAGTCGAAAGAACTTTCCATGGTAGAGCCTTCTAGCACTAGGACAAAAAAAGGAAATCTCCAGGTATCTGATCAGTAGCAGTAATACAGAAAGACTCACTTCATAGTTAGCAAGAATTAAAGCCCACTTAATCAAAAAGCACTGGTAAATCTGTGGCTTAGCAGAAAGCTCTAACGGGTATTAATTGATGTCATCTGTACACAAGGAAGGATCCATTTGTGACCCAAATGTCATGAAAATCAGCATAATTACACACTTTATAGTGCAGGTGATTTTTTTTCATTAAATTAGGAGTTCAAAGTGTGACTAGAGTTTCATCATTTGATTAGGCTTATCTCATGGAGAGCATTTCCTTCCAGCTAAACCCGGAGAGCAATGCTGAAAGCTAAAGATGTATGTGCCAACTGTTAAACCTACAAAGGACAACGAAAGTTGAAATACAACATTTTTCAAGTTAAGGAACTGGTAGTCAACCAGAAGGTAACAAAAAGCTACAGAATGATACTACATTGCTGGAATTTAGGAAATAACCAGCTCAAACAAGGAGAATGGGATTCTTAAAAGAATTAAGAAGACCATGAGGAGAAACATTAGGAAACCCCACACCATGCCTTCCCAACGAATGAGACAGTGATAGCCTTCAAAAAAGAGAAACTTCAAAAAATGTAATATTGGACTCAAAACATAAACATGCCTCAAGCTAAGAAGTTATGAAAAACATTCTCAGTACATTTTTCTGTGAGACAAATCCATCACTCCCATGAAGCACAAAACAGATTGCATTTGGGAAACAGAGAACTGTATTTCCTTGTGGTGCAAGTAATTTGGGAGGCACCACAGTATTTACTTAGGGAATGACTAATTAGGTATGAAGACAATGGGGGAAAAAAAAGAGGAGGCCTCCTAATGTGGTGGAAATATAATTATTTTTTAAAATGCATGAACTGCAGCTCAAACATGGTCTTAGGGAGGGACTAGGCACATATCAGGATTCAGTTTAAGCTCTCCGAGGCAGCTGAGTGCTAGAAAGGTTTATCTGTCACCATGCCAGACACTGGGACACCACTGAAGTAATGATGAGGCTGAGGAAAAAGGGACCCAAGTGGCAAAAAGGAAACCCTCCTTTATCAGGCCAGCATGCACTGTGTGAGAGGGGGGCAGGCTCCGGGCATGAAGTCAGCCCCAAGATGGATGATGAGAAGGGAGAAGGCTTCCTCTGCATACTAACTGTGTCCAAAAATATTTGCAAGAAAAAGTAGCATGAATTTCTACCTGCTGGCCAAGCACAGCCACAGATCCCTGCACTAATAAAAATCTTCCAGAATAAATGTCCCCACACCTGGGACATTTAAAATGAGGGCCTAAAGTCATAATGCAAGGGGTCAGGAAGATCATTAAATTACCTGCAAGGTCAAAGTAATTATGACTGAAACTTATCACTTCATCATCTACTCAAAATAACTCAGGAACTGAATTGTTGCTATTAAAAAAATTCACCATTCAGCAGGCTTCTATACACCCACACATGTACTTATCCAATGCGCCACTACCCAAACAGAACAAAAATATATTTTAACAAATCTTGCAGAAAGTCAAAACATAATTTCTTTCACAGACATGTTAGTCCACAAATCTGCTTTTTCATTCAGCTTATACTGCTAGCATCACTTATGGACATCTATTACAGAGATCTGCCAAATCCATAACTTGCTTCTTGACATTAAGCAATAAATACATAATGCAGACACACATTTGTCCTTTTCAAAATTCAGCCAAATCCATTTCTTTAGATAAGAGTATGACCTGTCCAAGTCACCTTCCAAAATTCAGAAAATCTTCCTCCACTGAGGCATGCACGCCAATCTTCATATCCTGGCTCCTACTTGAAAGAGGAGCTATGTACATCCAAGCATTTGACATTAAAATAGGAATTTATGACAGCTTTGAGTGCCATTGGCATGTGGAAGTGCCATTCATAAAGCAGACACTCATGGCAGTGCTCACTGTTCAGGCAGAACCAGAGGACATCAAGATCCATAATTAAAATTTTCACATGGAAAACCCCATTGCTGGCTGCTCCTAAGCCTGGAAAGTATTTCACTTTAATCTGTTTAACCTTACATGATACCTATTAGCCTGGGTTAAATTAGTGGTGAACTTTGTATTTTGCAAACAGTTACACTCAAATTGTCTTCTTACATTTGCTTTTAAGAGGGGACATTGATGCTGAGACCAAAGCTCATATAAGAAAGTATCTGGCTCTGTATTGCTTAAAAGTGCTGCCGTTTGGTGGCTAATGTAGCTGGAAAGGGGTCTGCACTATACAACACTGACAAAACCTCCTGGATACCAGCCCTGCTGATTAGTGCTTCAATTTCATAGTCAAATGGAGGTCACTGCAGTAGGTGTTTTTCAAAGGAAATTATTAGGATGGAGAAGGATGTAGGGAGGATTTGCTAGAGATGAAAACAAATGACACTAGCCTTGCAATAAAAATTCTGAGTGCAGCAGGGAGGGGAAGATGTATCATCATTAGCTCATTTACCGGTTGTGAACTAGCAAGGGCTCATATCCATGAATCTTTTCATGCTGCATGCACATTTTTAAGAAGGCAGCAAGCTCTAGCACACACAAGTGAGATCAGATCAAGTGATCACACAAGTAATGTGCATCCAGAGAGAAAAATAACAGTAGAAGTTTTCTAGCTGGAATACTGCTGAAGTCTGTCATACTGCAAGCAGAGCAAGAGCCATGGCAGACACCTCTGAAAAAATGAGCTGTGCTCTACTGGGGGAATTCTCACAGTGGAAGAGGCAGAGCCTTCATCAGCTACTGCCAGGCAGAATTAGAATCACAGGATCATAGAATGGCTCAGATCAGCAGGCACCTTAAAGATATTTTATTTAACTAAAGACCTGCTTCCAACTTTCCCACCATGGGCGGGTGTATTGAGTTTGCATGGCCAGGTTTTGGTAGCAGGGTAGGCTACAAGAGTGGCTTCTGTGAGACAGGGCCAGAAAGTTCCCCCATGTCTAGCAGAGCCAGTGTCAGGCAACATCCAAGATGGATGTGCCACTGGCCAAGCCTGGGCCAGTTGGAAATGGGCATAACAGCTCTGATAACATACTGAAGAAGATAGAAAAAATAAAAAGTACATTTTCTTGATAGATTATGTGAATTAAAATATTGGCATTTATGACAAGGCAAAGCTGACCGTTAACTTCTTCCCTCATGCCCAGTGACAACTTCTCCTGATCTATGAAGGTTGTGCTGATGAAGAGGAGAAGGACCCAGCAGGATGGATCACTCTTGAGACTCGTTCACTTGATCTGAGTTCTGGAAATAGGCATTTGGACTTCTGGATAAATTTAAAAGCCTAAACCATACAAACAGAAGACTCTTCAACATTCAGAGGCTGCAAACTGACTGCAAGCACATCTTAATTCTGTGTTTTCTTATTTCCAGCTCAACTCTTCATCTACAAAACTGGAGATGTAGACTGAAACATTGCTTTCATAATAAAGGGCTGTAAAGCTAATCCCCTTCCAAAACACTCAGACACGTATTTAAATCCCACTGGCTTCATTTGGGTTAAAAGCACTCAGCTAAATGGGAGGCCAGTGCTGATGGCAGAGAATAAAAATACATGACAGGCAGACAGGAAGAGAGTACATACCAGGGTAAGCGCAAATTTGCTAGAGAAGGCTTTGGAAGAAAATAAAAGACGGAATTAAAAAATGGGAGAAAGCTTTCTACTTAATTGAAGATTAAGAAAAAGTAGAAATAGGAAGTGCCACTCAACTGAAGGTGCGACAGGTTGACAGAAGAAGGCAGGAGATTACTTACAGTTTTACACAATTAAATTAATTCCTTTTAATCTTTTCAAACATATTGTAAACAAGATCTCTCTATCCCATGAAAATTACCTTTTGAAGGCTGGGTAAATACATCAACTAATCCTAAAATCCCAAAAATCCCAAATTTTTTTAAAGTTTTTTGTGAAAGCAAAAGTGAAGAAGGGAAGAGCGCTATAAGTAGTTCTGACCTTCAGACAGGCTGGCTTTCTCCTTAATTATTCCAAAAAAGAAACACTGCTTCAAGCAGCTAAAGAAAAAAAGTCATTTAAATGGAAATGGCGATACACTTCATTTGCAGTGACCAGGAGGAGACGCCCTAAACATTCACAATATTACACAAAACCAAAAAAAACAGACAAGTGGTACCAGCAATTCTCTTTTTTTTTTTTTTTTTGAAAACAGTTTAAAAGCAGTCTAAAGCATCTAGCAAGAGACAGGAGCAAAATGAATTTTGATGATGGCTCTGAGCTTAGTATTGAGAGTTACTGAATTGCTACTATTCCTTCACGTGCTCATTTCCAAATAGTGTAATTCCTGCTGGCATCTTGCCCTTGTGCCCCAGGTAGAAGAGCAGCACCCTGCACCAGCATGGGGGCAGACCCAATGGGGGCTTGCACGCCGATTTAAAACTCCATGGAGGAACCACAGCCACCTTCAAGGCGATCACTGCCACAGGCTGAGCCCACAACATGGCACAACCCAACTCCACGCTGGTAGAAAGCGACCTTGCCACCGTCACGACATGTCATTTGAATTGCATCATTTCATTTTCAAAGACTGATTTTCTCAGAACAAAATAGCCCAATGAATAATACAAATAGACCGCATTATTTTCTTCTGCTCACTCTATATACAGATATACAAGAATTTTGATTACAGCCTAAACAGTTCCTGTTTCACCCTAATATCAAGGGTACAACCCATCATGCTGAGCAATATGGAAATCTCAGTTAACAACAAAATAGAAATGTTAATTCATCTAGGAGCTGCTTCATGAAAACAGAGATATCCATCTACTGCTTACTGCCCCATGCTCATTCAAGAGAGAAACCACATCTAAATAAATAACTAGAGATGAAAATGCCAATGCCTCCCAGAGTAAAGAGATCTCAAGGCAAATTGCAGGAAGCCTAGAGGATACAAATTCTGCATTAAGGAGAAACGTGGTCTGGAGGATTTTGTGTTGAAGTTTCAGGACAATAAAACTCAAATTCAGCAGCTGCTGTCATGCTATAACAACTGGCAAGACAAATACTTTTCTTTTATGTATTTCTTTTTCATTTGTGGCACTATACATTTTGTTGCCATGACAACTAAATGTTTTCTGCCCATCTGTATGGTGACAGAATAGACGCATACATCTGTTCACAGATCTTGTTTTTAAAAGACAGATAATATTTTCCCAACTTCTGTATGTTTTTAAAGCTCTCTTTAGTAAGGAGCAGAATATTGCAGTTTCTCTAAAACAGTGGACCATAAATCACACCACTCAGGCAGTATGTTGCCCAGGAGACACTCTTAACATCACTCATTGCCAGCACAAATGAAAAAGTCAAAACGGAGGCTGGTGACAAGGACCAGGGAACATTGCTTTCAGCATGACGTTTTCTGAGTTGCATTTGCTTATCACCATTAGCAATATCACTACCAAGAGACCAACTTCCTTTCTGGCTGATTAGAAACACAAAGCCATTTTCACACAAAAAAGACAACATATGAATGATTAGGGATAGGGTAATCTTTTTTTATTGCCATGCAGTCTAAAAACTCTCTAAAGTCTTTGTAATATTATCTATTCCAAAGATTCTACATATTTTGAACACATAATTCAATAAATAATTAAATAAATAAACTTCAGTGACATCAAGCAACTCTACCAAGGCCGTAAAATGAATAATATTTGTGTTTGTCTAAACCTTAGATACCTCCATTAAATTAAAAAAAATTCTTTCCTGCATTACCTAGCCCTGTTCATGCAGATGCCAGGCTGTGACACTGGCAAACAAAATTATTCCCAATCACTATAGATTCCTGAAATCTTTAGGAATATTTCCAGTCCAGCTCCAGTTAGTAAAAACCAGAAAAAACCCACCCAACTGATTCTGCAGCTAAAGCAGTGCAAGGCAGAGACAACAGGGGTTTGTCAGGAATTGCTTGGAATTTAGATTGTACTGGCAAGAGAGATACTCCCACAAGAAGATAAAACCATAAAAAGCCAGGAAAAACAGAGAAGGTCAAGCATCACATGAAAGGAAGGAGAGGTCTGCAACTCTGCTTGTGGGGTAGAAGTCACAAGTTTAACCAAACTGGGAGGAATACCAGATGGCAGAGCACACCTCCCTAAAACAACTACTACCCTCTATGCCACACAACACAGCAAATGTTTTGGCAAGGCAGTGAAGCCAGGGTAGACACGTCTTCCTTCAGCACATTTTCGAGCAAAAATACCACGAGCTGCAGGCAGCATTAATCTGCTTCCCCAGCTTCTGCATGCTGCCTCAAACTTCCTTGCCCCAAACCCAAAAATGGGAATTAGTAGCTCAGGTTAATTTCTGTCACTTCTGGCGAGCCTCATACTGGATTTAAAATGAGGACACCATGGCACTGCTCCTTATTGACATGGAAAATACTCTTAGCAGGCAAGTTAGCTAGCAGCTGCCAGAACTATTTATTTAGGTAAATAGAGAGAATCTCCAAATGACTTTCTGCTGCACTTTGTTTTCATCTACAGCTTTCCCCCTTGCTATGTTTACATTGCACCCATCATATGGGTACAAAACCTGCATGTTTCTGGTATGCTTTGCTGTCTGCTGTCCTGCACCTGAGTATGCTGGGCTGGAGGTGCTCCTGCTTTCTGGGGGATAATATGGCACAAAAATCCATGTTCTGGATAATAGCAGAGCCCCATCTTAGCATGTTCCCTCAATTAATGATGTATGGTATCACTAAAAGGTATTACCTGTATCAGGAATACTGAAGTGGTCTCCTCCCATGGTGCCAGAAGCATAACTCCAAGAAATTCTGACTCCACCAAAACAGTCTCCCCTTATGTGTTTAAAGGAATGCTTTCCCAAGGCAAAAGTGCAACAGCTCTACCCACCTATGGCTATCAGCTCCACAACTGGGAAAAATGGCTAAAACATTACTGTAGCTTCATTTTTTTTATCCATTTAAGCTGATGCATCATAGGATTACTCGCTACACAAAATCACAGCCAGACCCCTGGCCAGGGCAAACAGAGACACAGCAATTATGGCATCCAGGGAGCAACAGTAAGGATTTGTCTCATTTCATCCTGAAATTTATTTAGCATTTTGTTTCCACCCACTGCACTGCAGTGAGCCAGGATCTGAAGCACCCCTGGAAGGCTGAAAGGAATGACTGAGCAGCCTGAGCACATGGCTGTTGCCTATGTCCAGGACAGTCAGTGTAACGCTTCCATTGTTAATTATTTGGAATAAATGTACTGGCTTAAATAGGTCACTGGGATTCTACAGTTCTCCTGGGAAATCAAACTGGGAAGAAGCGACTCCTGAAGGGACTTCTCTTTTAACACCCTCCAAATACCAAGTGACTGCATTACCCAGTTGTTGCATTGCATTTTGAAACATGTTTCCATCAAAATCACTCACAGCATTTTAAAGCCATTAATCACACAAGCATCACAACTGGCACAAAACTGCCTTTGACAACGTGATGATCATTAGACTTATTGCACAGACAGGTAAAGCGAGGCATGAAAAGGTTAGTTATACTGCCAGAGGGATTCTGTCTCTCTCCGTGGCATGTAGTAAGCAGCTTCAGCCATCTGATAGTTGTTCTGACTTGTGATTTCAGCTCGAGGCCCAGGGACCCACACCACAACCACCATGTAGCAAATAAGCACCCTAATCAGCTAACACACCAAACCCCCACGTTAGCACACATCTTGCTTGCTCCATCCCAACTGGCTCTTCCACACCAAAGCCAGGACAAAGCAGTAGCTCTTACACCCGTTCCTTCCAAGCCATTCCTCCATCCTGATAAATTCACTTCTGGTTTAGCAGGTCAACTCCTCCACCAAGCAACTCCTACAAAACAGGAAATTAAAAATTTCCCATATTGACAAGTAAATGTCTACTGTGTCTCAGTAAGAATTGCAATGACATGAATTACACCACTGCAGCTGAGTGCACGGATGTTCACAAACCCACAGGACCACAAGCATCAAAAGGCACATGCAATACTCTGCTTTGCACCTGATCTCTGCCTCTGAGTCCACTCAAATGGCTTGTGTTTGCAAGACCTGTAAATGCAACCAGGGAGTTGATCCCCACCCTCGTTTCCTCAAAAAATGAGTTCTTCCTTCATGGCTTTCTTCAGCTGCTTCACCAGTGGCTGTGGAAAAAACAGAGCCACTGAAGGGAGGCAGTAGAAAACTGCACTCAGCTCCAGGAATGGGCTTCCCCTGTTGCTTTCAGAACAGAAAAATGTCAGGTATAAAGGGAGTGGAAATCACAGCCTTTTTTAATTGAAAACATGGGATTCTTCAGAAGCAATTCAAGTTGCAAAAGCTTGCTGTTATAGTTTGCTTGGCTGGGGGATTTTTTGTGTATACATCAACCCTTTAGGAACCCTGCCAGAAAGTTTGTCTCTCCTAGATCCAGGTGACCAGGGAAAGGGGATCCATGGCCCCTTTACCAGAGGTTCCCATACCCTCCTGGGGCTTGCCATCAAAGTCCAAACCCCCTTGTTGAAATGGACTGGATTATGATTGACAGTGTGACCACACAGTTATTTCTGACCACATTCAATGTCTAGATAGTGTCCAACTATTATCAGATGAGTTTTAATTTGTGGGTACAGGGAAGACAAACAGATTTTCTGAGAATTAGCTGGATTTTATCTTTGCCAGTGACAGATTAATGTTCATTATGAAAGATTAAGCAATTAAAGGAAATCCCCATGAAAGAGCAGAAGCATATGCAAAAAGTTTTAAACACTGGTATGTTTACACAAAGACAACAGGAACCCTTCTGTGCTCCTAACAATATAGGAGTAGAGCACTTTGCAATCCAGCAATGGCTACAGCCAGCAACATCCAACAGTTAAATGGCTTCTTCCATTTCCACCATCAACAAATTCAATCTTGACAGCTGAGAAAATTCCAACATTATTTAGGTATTACCTTCATTTTTAGAGAGAAGCTGCTACAGGTTTTGACAATTAACTGATTGAGGGACAAACTTTAGAATCAGCAGTTATAAATTCACTAAGTCACATTTATGAAACAGATTTTGCTATTTACCCTTTAGCCAGCACAGCCAAACGCCAGTCCTGGCCCTGTCTCATAAACAGCTCCCATCCCCTCTACCAATGTCACTACGGGCACAATCTTCCTTTTTTGATTATTTTGCTTGTCTCCAGCATGACACTGTGTACCTCAGAAGCAGCTTGCTGCCCACACTGAATGTTCCAAAAGGGAAGATGCCTCATTAAAGGCAGACCCACACTGGGTTGCAGAGGAGCCACACACTCACAAAAAGCATCTCATCTCATTAACAAATGGCTGGGTGCAACTGCTCCTCGTGGAGACGAAGACACACCACTAATTTGAGGTACAGAAGGCACAGAACAGACTGCCCTGTCCTGCTACTGTGGGAGTGAAAATAGCACATTAAATGTTTGTTATGTTTCCAATGGAAGCTGTTTCCAATGGAGCTGTATTGAGCTCACAGGGGCTCAATCTGCCGTTTTCAGGATTTCCTCAAAGAGAAGAATGAGGCAAGTGTCTCTGAAGGGCAGTGCTGCACTGAGAGGGTAAAGTGAGGGAGGCTGCTCCATACTGGGAAGTCTGCCCCACACTGGGAAGGCCCCCACAGCCACTCAGAGCCACCCAGAAGAATCAGCCCCAAAAGCCAGCTGAGGCTGATATTCAGCTGCCAGCCCTGTGGGCAGCCCAGGGACTCTGGTCATCCCTGCATTGACCCTCACTGCTGGTACTTGTGGCTACTCCCTGCTCCTTCCCCCACAGCAAAACAGAAGGCTATCACCCCAGAGGAAGTTGCATTCATCATTGACAATGGCTTACACTACAACCTGCCATCATCAAAGGGTTACTGTTCAATGAGAATTATCGCACAGTAAAAAAACAAAACAAACTAACATATCCAGTGGAAGTAGAGCAAAGCAAAGCAAACCAGTTCATCCTTACAAACTATCTCAAAAAGAAACCCAACCCTTTTTAAAAAGGTTGGTAAAATCCATCCCTTTTAAAACCAGGCCCAAGACTGTGTACAGCGTAAGAAGCATGGACTCACATGGAACAACATGCTGGGACGCAGAAGAATCTGTCCCATCCACCCCTATTTGCTGTAGCTAAGTACAGCATCATCACAGAGGGGCCAAACACCTGAGGTTCCCATGGCTTTTAATGAATTTGTGCATTGTCATTCCCCCACTCCCAAAAAAAAAACATCTCAAACTATTAACTTATCTACACCTTTCAGTAAAACGGAAACTACATAGGCACTGTACATCAAAGAGCTTCCTTCATTAAAATGTAGAAAATAATTTTTGTACTTTAGATGAAAGGTGTTCTGGGACTGTGAAGTATTCTGGCAAATTTAATTAAATCCCATACTTATTCTCTTGCAAAAATAAAGTTTTTGGGCAAAAAAAAATTTAACTGATTCACAGTATCAGTTTGTTTCCTTCTTTTTGCCAAATCTTTACCCTACAGAATGAACCACTGAAGCAAAGCCATTTTTAATGATATATGCATAAGGTTACATTTCCAGAACACAAATTCTCAGTAAAATTTTCAAACGAAGATGAAAAATTCCCAAATAAAGATGCAAATAATTCATTATGGGCTGCCAAGATCTAAAATCAGAAATTCATTTGCTATGCATATTTTAGCAAAACTGAAAAACCAAAAGCTTCAGCTGTGAAAGATAGGCAGACCTTGCCATCACAGTGGAAGCAGAGAGCTGTTGAAACCACACACAATGAGATTACTCTCACCTTTCTGGTCCATCACCTTGAAGAATTGTTGCTCATGTACAGTGAGCACAATTTGCTCAACTCCAAGACTGTCATCAAAGTAATTGAAAAACATTTCCTAAGAGAAGTAGCTTTAGGCTGCCTCCCTGTCAAGGAGGGTTGCAGCAACCAGACTGTCCCCAGTGGGTAACAGCTGCAAAGCTGAGACATCTAAGAGCAAAAAGGTCACATATTTATCTCAACAGAGGGGTGGGTAGGTGCCACAGCATGTCCTGATATTCCCAGCCATTTAGGTGGGATGTACTGGCGCGTACCACAGCTCTCGGCACGGAGGAGACAAAGCACAGTCCTGCTCCTTTACACACTTCCCGCTCTGATGGAACACTGCAGCAACACTTGGGACAAACTGCTTGCCACAGCTGAAGGGACCCACCCTTATTGTTCACCGTGGACAAAATGACCAGGTCAATGCCAGCAGACAGCTTCACTCTGAGATACACAGAGATGGACAAGCGCAAACACCTAATGCAAACCAACTGCAATGGAAACCCCCTCCCCACGTGCATTCTGGTTTTCTCTCAGTTATTTCTTACTGGCAACACTTCAATGCTAATAAGACACCATAAGTGTATAAAATGCAATAAAGATGTTTACATTAAACAGCAGACTACAGATTGAAATAATCTGTTCCACGAGCCACAGAAGCTCATCTCCAAACATCTATTTTCAGGTAAACATGTATATGCTAATTCAATGAGATCTCAGAGTGGAAGGGCTTTTTAATTTTATTTTATTTTTACCTTGTTGGCAAACACCTAACAAGTTCCAAGACTTGAACACTGAAATTAGCCAAACAGCCTTACAATATGATACAATTTTTAGCAATGAGAGCAACGAAAGCTTGGAAAAGCTTTCCAAGCAACTGACTGATTAACCATTACTTGTAGTCCTTGAACTGCAAACAGCTTTATAAAAAGTACCCTTTAATCCAGCTTCCAAGGTAAATCCTTGAGCTTACCTACATATTAAAGCAGGGGAAGAGATCCGTGATCAGCTCAGTGTTATCGCTCCAAACCAGCTCTACAAATTCCTGATTAACTCTGTCCAGTGCCACTGCTCCCTAAAAAGCCACACAACCTGCTGCAAGGTCAGACAGCAAAACGTGTCCTCAGTTTTATTGGCCAGCGGAGATTTCTCTTGTTACAGAAAAGGATTAGGCAGTGCAACAAAATGGCTCCATGTAATCTTAGACATTGTCCTAACATCCTCCTCTGCATACTCCTGGAAGAGGATATTGCCCTCCATATGCTCATAAGCTCCCATTTCTGTGTGAATGACATGGCTTCTCAGGGCCCTTGGCTTCCACTGGTGCTTTGGAACAGCTAAAGTGGATTTTTCTCCAGTTTCCTCTGAACTATCATGGTCTGAAGTGACGCCAGGATAAAGCTGGTGCTCGTGTGCTCAGAGTGAACACCAGACACTGAAAGTCAATTTCCCTCTAACACCATCAAACTCACTACCGTGTGGCTTGGTCCCTTTGCTGGCACCTTGGAGATCAGCTTTCTGCAGGAGCACCTGGGTATAATTTAATGGATGATGATGCATGAGCTAATGTAGAGGTCACTTCTGGGATTATACACTAACAAAAGATATAATACAAAATGCTCTTGGAAATATTTCTCAAGGGTAATAAAGGTAACACGAGGAAATACAGACTACACATTTCTTTATTAATAAATAAACTACACGGAGATTGAGACAAAAATGTCCTATCACCAGGAGCATCCTGAATTATAAAGATATTCTCCAAACATTTGCCAAAGAAGGAAAAGCATGCAAATTACAGCTAGCTATAAAAATTGTATGTTGTGAACTGTTTTATGGGGTATAAAGCCTAGAGAGCTGAACAGCTTGAATAAAACAATTCTGAATGACTGGCCTCACTTTGGAAACTTTGAAAATATGTCAGATTCATACTCAGAGCCTTTTAAAACAAATATTTTCATAGGCTGATGCATTGTTTTAAGGTTCATATTAGTAAAAAAAAGTTAGACAAATTTGCTCCAGTGAAACTAAGACAAGCCTTGTTCCTTATTAATTAAATGATGGGGAAATTATAAACACACAGACACAGAATCTGTATAAAAATTATTGGTTTTCTACCACAACTCATTTTAAAGAAAAAGAAAAGTGTTAGTGATTTTTGTCCTAAAAGCAAAAATTTTATATGAAGGAACACTTCCACTGTTAAAAGCTGCCAGAGATAACCCACAGAACAGTAATAACACAGTACCACAGGCTCAGAAATAGCTGCTCTCAGGAATCTCTGACACAGATACAGGCTGACAGACCAGATTTTGGCCAGGGCTGTGCTCTGTGATCCATCTGACACACTCATCACCAAAGAGCAGAGACACCAAGGACAGGCTGAGGGCTGATGATCTTGTCACAAGTGCCTGCCCCATATGTCTGCCCTGTGAGCAGCTCTTTCCCCAAGCCACCTCCCAGCAGCACCCACTGGCACTTTTGCTGTGGTACGGCCTCAAGTTACCTTGAAAACTGTGTTTAGAAGCCTGGGATAATAAAGAGGTTCCAAAATACTGTCTCTGGGTAATGAAATTTGCCTCCACTCGCCAGGAAGATGAATAACATCTGTAATACTAGTGTCTCCAAACTCTACAGTGAATTAAATTCTGCCAGTGAGTCCACCCAGATCCACCCACTAGCTCCTACACGCCTCCATAAAATTAAACAACTGAGAGGGAGAAAAACGTGTATCACAAATGATTTTCATTTTACTTGACTTTGTTTCGGGGAAACACCAGAAATGGTCCCACATAAATATTTATCAAACCACTCAAATCGTAGTAAATGAAAATATCCTTCAACCTGCATACAAAATAACTGAAAACTATTTTAAGAGACAGCAAGAAGATGCAAGGAGTCTGAAGCAGAAAATTCATTCCTTTCTGCCAAATAAATAGAACAGTGCAGGCAGGTCTGGTGTATTGTAAACTACATCATCTGGTGTTTCTAGTTTCCATTATGAGTCCTTTGAAGCCATGACAAGGGCTTTCCAGCACCAGCTGCCTTCTCTAGCCACAGTTTGTTAGGAATTTCTATCACCTTTGAGGTATCCAAATAAAAGATCAGACCATTATCCTTAGCACCATAAATAAACCATGGAGTCCGTAATAATCTGAACTCTACTTCCATTTAACAGTACCTTTAAGCTTTCAACATTGTGAAAGACAGGACTGGCTCGTTAACACGAATTTCAGGGCTGAAACACCTAAAGATATTAAGTTAACAGTCATTTACAAATTGCATTCTTATTAGAGGTCCTCAACAGGGGTAGAAATTCATGTCAGCAAACGCCTAAATTTAAAGTTCTAATGAAGGTAGAGGACTCAGGTTCCTGAACAACCCTAGGAAATAAAGAAAGCATTCTCTGAAGGCATTCTTTAAGTCCACGCTCACGAGCTTTGCAAGAACATCGAAGATCCCATAAGTATTTCATTAACACCACTGTTTTATCTTTGTGTTCAATTTCAGTGGGACTTAAGATGTTTCTATGCTTTCCTGAGAAGAAGTAAAAAACTTTTTTGATTTGGTTTCCCCACCTGTGCAGTGAAGTCAGTAATTCCTTACATGTCAGGATGTTGCTCCACCAACTCTGACAAACCCTACAGAAGCTGCTGATTTTGTCCCATCTCTCTGCTCCTCTAGGACTCACTTTGATCATTTCCTATTACCAATATGTCCATGGGTAGTGAAGGGGAAATACAGAAACTCTTTGTGTGCCAGGCTGTTACATTAACATGTAGAAGCAGATGCCAGACTAAAAAGTGGAGCTAGAGTAAAAATGCAGTTTAGCTGAACTACAAATCATCAAAAAAGAAGGAGGATTCCAGCACTTAGGCTTGATCTCATCTAACTCAACCTTTCAAGAAGTCAGGAACTCCCACTAGTTGTTCAGATCACCACTGCAGCCAGAAAGGAGGTTCTGATAGATGGTATTCAGTCTCCCAAGGTGGGTGATATCATTAACCCCTATGCATTTGTTGGACCCACAACCAACTCCTGAAACAACCCAAATACACCACTTTGCTCTGGTACCAGCACTATGAGGGTGTACATACCAGAGCTAATAAAATCCAGGTTTTTAATAAGGCAGTGCAGGACCTCTGACAGAGACCATTTCCACAAGAGTAGTCATAACTAACAGAGCAAACTGTGATGGAAACTCAGAGCATACTCTCATCCCACAAATTTTTTTACCACATCTCTGCCCATTTGTGTCACAACAAAATGGAGATACAAGAGTGCATTTTTCAGAACTTTCTTTTAAGAAACTGCAATTAGCAGACTGGCAAAGAGAGTGGAGATGCACACCAGGCAGGAAGGAGTACTAAAGATGAGAAAATGGTTCCAGCTTCTCTTTAGCATGAGAGTTGCACAAGGAGAAGGTTACTAGTCACTTCTGCAAGACCCAAATATAAGAGATTGATCAATTTTCTGTAGCTAGAAAAGAGAGTCGGATGCTTTAACACTGTGTTGTCAGAAAATTATTATAAACTGTTATTTACATTACTCTCACCTCTACACAATTAAACTTTTTTCTTCCAATTGTTTTTCTAGACGCGCACTTATGTGTGGGTTTCTGAATGAAAGATAATTCCCAGGAACTAGATTAAAACCATGAATTTGGCAGAGAGGAGTCATAACAAATTACCTAGTAGCGAGGCTGACAGTAAATCCTCTTGTTCACAGTTAACAGGGATGGGCTACATCTGACCAAAGCAAGACACTCAGTGTGGACGTCTACCTGAGCTACTCTCACAAGGACCTTCACACATTTTTAGAGCATGATTCACCCAACTTATTTCATATTTTTATGTTAGGGTGAAATGAATCATGTTTCTCAGTGACTTGTTTCCTTCTGTTGACTTGAAGAAGCTTGCAGTGACTAGTTTTCATTGTAGACAACCATATTTTATAACAGATTACATATCTGGATCCCAAAAAAATGAACATGACGGGAAAAAGAAAAAAAAGGCAGTTTTTAACAGGAGACAGAAGGATCACATTACATGTTCCTCAGCGCAAGGTTTTTAAATGGCATGTTTCTGACATTTATATCAACAGTCAATAAATAAAAAAAAAGTTCCTCCATTTTTTTAACCTCTAGAAAAGTCTGAAACCAGATTTTTTAGTTATAAATCATGACTGACTTCTAAACCCATGAGAAATTTCATTTTCTATCTAAGGTAGTGGGAAACCACAGATGGAGTTGAAAGGTCAGGAGCTGCAGCAATCTACTTCAGGAGACTTTCTATTTATTTACAGATTTGTATTGGCTCTGACTCCTGGAAATGGAAAGTAAATCCACTAAAGCAAATCTGGAAGTGATTCACACTTCTATCTGGCAAATACTTGCTATGCTTCTGGTTACCACTGTGTATGAGCTGGCATATTTAGCAGTGAATGCTGCAACAACAATACTCTTCAATCTACCAATTCTATAAGACATGAGGCAAAGAGCAGCACTGTAGGAAGGGACTTGCAGGCTCACCCCCATGGTACAACTCTTACCAAGCTACAACAGCACCCAGATTTGCACATTTACACTGTGCAGAAGGATCCGCAAGGACCAATACAGAGAAGACTCCCAAGCTCCCTGACTGCAATCCATTGTTCTGACCTGAATGGAGAAAAGCCTCTTGTGAAAAGCCAAAAACTAGATCAAGCCTGCTGGAGATAGACCATAGAATCATTTAACTCTCAACTGAAAGATCACTGAGTCCAGCCATTAACCCAGCACTGCAAAGCTGATCACTAAGCCATAGCCATGAGTACAACATCCACACGTTTTTCGAGCACTTTCAGAAACAGTGATTTCCACCACATTCCTGGGCAGCCTGTTCCAATGGCTCACAACTCTTTCAATGAATAAATTTTCCCTAACAGCCAATCTAAACCTCTCCTGGCCATTTCTTCTTGTCCTGACACTTGTTACTTGGAGAACAGACTGACCCCGCCTCACTACAAGCTCCTTTCAGGCAGTTGTGGAGAGTGAGAAGATCTCCCCCGAGCCTCGTTTTTTCCAGATGCACCATTGTGCACTTATTTACATCTGTAGTGGATGAGACACCATGAGAACAAATGCACAGCTGCATGGTGCAGTGTGTATCCATCATGAAGGCCTGCTTCTCCTCATTTCACCTCCTCAGTATCCATGTGCCTCAGGAAGCAAAAGCACATCTCACTCAACACACAGGGCAACACCACTAACATGATGTAATATTTCAGAAAAATAAAAACAATGCATTTGAGCAGAATTTTGCTGAAAGCACAGACTTGCTTGTAGTCCAGCCTGATCATATATCAGGATGAATTTGGCCCAGTTTATATCCTAATGATTATAATGGATGCTGCAGTCATCTTTTCATTAAGGCAGCAGCCAAAAATATTGATTTGTTGTACTTCACACTCCTGCTTACCTTCACAAATTTCAGGAGAATCGGTACATAAGCCAATAGAGTTGGTCAGTTTAAAAGTGACAAATGAACTACACTAAAGTAAATAAACAGCTATCTCTATATAAATTAATTCAATATGTGACTTAAGCCCTTTTCTACAGCTAGAAAGCTGATTCATCATTCAGCAGCATTTAAGTTGCCACCAGTTCAATAGCAGAGTATTAATGTTGCATTTTATTTGACACAGAAGGTCAAATCCTGCATTCAGCTTACAACAGCATGACCTGGAGTAACCCTGAAGCCCTGCCCTCCACATCACCCTGGCTGCAGCTCAGCACCCAAAGTGTTCTCCAAATTGCTTTCAATAAGGCTTACACAGCATTGAACATTTGGGGAAATCAGAAACAAGAATCCAAAACCTCTTGATCTGCTATATTATCTTCTGGAATGGTTAAGTGAAATGGCACAAGTTGGCTCATTTTCACATAACACTCATGAAAGAGTGAAAGGCAGAAAAATCTTTGCATCTTGGGAGATTTGGGGCGTTTTTGCCTCCCCAAAATATATTTCAATTTTAGAAAGAAAGTATATTTGGAACACTGAGTACAATTTCCATTCCCATTAAAACACAATTTGTGCTTTACTGAACAAGGGACCTAACGTATTCTAAGCCATCACCTCTACTAGGGCAGGCACAGGGTAAAAAACTGCTTATTTTTATTTATGAGTGACACGCAGTGAGTTACTTTCCATACCAGCTCCTTTAAGTTCAATAAATCTCGAATGCTGAGATTTCTGTATCAATAGTGCAGCATTGGCACCAACCTCCCCGTACTTTATAAAGAGCCCATTGAGATTAAGTTGATACAACTCAATAAATAGGCAGGATGACATTTTCAAATGCAGGAGCTTAATATTTAAACACATGTCCAAATGTCTAAATAATGTTGCCTGAATGCCTTCTGCTACTATCAGCACTGTAGGATATGTAAGTTTCTAACATTCCTGGAAATTACACTAGTTGCCCTCTTGACTTCTGACACTCAAGTCTGATGTTTCTGGTTGTAAGGTTTTGACTGCAATCATCTGTGTACAGCTGCAGCAGCAAGGCTCTAGCAAAAATAGAATAAAAATATTTTTCTCTGCTTATACTATGAGAGTCACAGCACTTGTGATGTCGTCTGTTTTTCATAATGTTCAGTTTAGAAAGTTGACATTTGATTAAACAGTTTGAATCTGCCAAAACATACATTTTAATCTTATGTTTAATACCACATTCTCAATTAAAAGCTTCAGAAGAAGACATACAAACCACAGTAAACCCACAGCCCTAACATATTTAATATAATTTCTGAAACTGTTGACTAATATTTTCTAATTTCCTCACTACTTCTAGTGGTGCACAGCTGCACCATTACTTCCAACAACCATCAGACATTTAAACAGCCCGTTTTTAAGTGTTTTACTAAACACACTTTTATATTTAGTATTTTGAACATTTTCCAATAGGGTGGTATGGTAATAAAGTTCAGCATCTGAAGAAGCTTCCCTATATTAACAATGCTTTCTAACATCAATATTTATAATGCTACTGGCACCAAAGGAAAACTAGCACAGGTCATTTACAGCTATGAACATTTCCCTGGATTTTTACCTTTTACGTAAGCACACCAACACTGATAAACACAACAAAGAGTATTACAGAGGATGGTGTGTCATTCCAGAATAACTTCCATGAAAAATTACTCCCAGCAACAAGAACAAGGCCAAAAATAGGTTTTAGGACAAAATAATCTTTCTTTCATGCCCCTTATTTCATTGGGTTTAACACTGGATCTAAAGTCATGAGTACTGTGATGTTGTGGAGGGGGCCTGAGTAATTTACAGTGATCAACAGATAATGCAGTGACTGTAAGCGAGTCATTCTGTAACTATCACTGCCTTCTAAATGGAGCCCTCACATAGCTGCTGAAAAGAAATGTGTATAATTTCACATCCACAGAGTGATGAATGTAACCAGGTAATTAAATCATGTCCTTGCTGTGCCTGGAAAATCCTTACTTATAATAATTTTATCTTGCCTGTTAAGAAGAACTGAATTTCTCATTAAGGGTAGAAAACAATTATGCCTCAGCTTTGCTTTTGAAAAAAACCTCTATGAAGGGGAAATTAGAAACAAAACTCACCAGTTTCTTCATCGATGCTGAATCTCCCCAGTCCACTGCCATCCCTGATGGAATACTGGATCTCCCCATCTCTTCCAGAGTCCTCATCTCGAGCAACAACTTGCAAAACACTTGTACCAATGCGGGAGTTTTCCTTTACAGATCCAATGACAGCAAAGTCAGGAAAATAAGGGGTATAAAGATTTTCGTTGACATCCACCACTTCAACTTCCACAAAAGAAAGAGAAGAGAGAGAAACCGGGCGCCCCTTGTCCTTGGCACGCACGGTCAGGTTGTAGAACTGCTGCTTCTCGTAGTCGAGCTCCTTGTTGAGGCGGATGGCGCCGCTGGCCTTGTCGATCTCAAAGCGCCCGTTGTAATCGTTCACCAGCGAGTAGCGCACTTGGCCTCCCAGGCCCAGGTCTGGATCGTGAGTTTCCAACCAAGCTATGACAGTGCCAACTGGCAGGTCCTCGAGGACCTTCACGTTGTAGCTGGATGGGATAAAGGCTGGAGAGCAATCGTTAACGTCATCCAAAAAAACCTTCAGAGGCACAATGGAAAACTGCTGATGGCCACTCTCTGCTCTGTCCCGAGCCTCAATCTTCAGGGTGTAGTTTGCTTTTGCTTCCCGGTCTAGTTGATCTGAAACATACACCACTCCTGTGGAACTGTTGATAGCAAATTGATGGGTGTCTGTCAGTACTGAGTAAGTCACTTCACCATTAGAGCCTAAGTCTTTATCTCTGGCTTCTACCTGGATAATCTCTGTACCAAGACTTGTACTTTCTAAAATATTAACCGAATAACTGTCCTGTAGAAAAACAGGCTTGTTATCATTTGCATCCTCCACAGTGACAGTCAGCAGTCTCCATGCAGATTTCTGTGGATTACCTAAATCATAAATTGTAATATTAAGGAGATAGAGCTCCGTTTTTTCACGGTCCAAGGGCATGAGAACACTAAGTATCCCCATCTCCATGTCAATGTTGAAACAACTATCTACATTACCATCAGAAATTGTATAAAGTACTCTTCCATTAAAGCCTGAGTCGGCATCATAGGCTTTTATCCTCAGGATGGTGGCACCAACCGGCAGATCTTCTGAAACCTTCACGTCAGTAGGAAAGGATTTATCAAAATGAGGTGCTTGCCTGTTGACCGAATAAAAATCAAGAAAACCATCTTCCAAATTCAGCTTCACATTTGCTTTTGCCTTTTTGAGCAATTTTTCTGCTAGCTTCTGAGCAACTCTAGTTTCTCTACAGCTAAAGGTCTTTGAAGACACTTTCCCATGAACTACTGAAATATTAACAAACATAGCATCAGCAAAGTTCTCTCCATCAGTTGCCGTTATCTTAAGGCCAAAATTGCTATTCTTTATGCCAGAGTTAACAAGAGATTTTTTAAGCTGCAGGACACCAGAGTCTGGACTTAAATAAAAAAGGCCAAGTTCATTTCCAGAGATTATTTTGTACTTCACAAGCTCTAACTCATCTATGTCTATTGCAGAAACAGCAGTGATGTGACCACCAACAGGAAAATCAGATGATATCACTCCCTGACAGGCCACTTTTTCAAAGAGGGGCTTGTTGTCATTGACATTGCCAATGTATATGGTGACATTCACCTCACTCTCGTGGCGGTAGGGAGAACCCCAGTCGGATGCTCTCACAATGAACCTGTAACTTTCTGGTGAGGACTCAAAATCCAGTTCTTCAGATGTGCTGATGACACCTGTAAACTGGTTTATCGTAAATGGCAGTGAGTTCAGACTGGCAATACTGTAGGTGATGTATCCATTCTCTCCCCTGTCTTCATCAACTGCTGACACTGTCAAAACGCTGGACCCCACTGGGACACTTTCATTGACAAATGAGCTGTAGGAGAGCTGCTGGAACTCTGGAGTGTGATCGTTGGCATCCTCTAACCTGACAGTAACCTGGGCTTTTAAATCACCACCTTTGTTTGCATATACTTCTAATTCATAGAGGTCCTTCTCAATGATTCTCAAAGGACGAGCAGTAGTAATAAGGCCTGTGTTGGGATTGATCTTAAAATACTCAGCGTCCTCACTTGGAGATAGTCTGTATTCCACACCCTGTGGCTCAGGCATCAGCTTAACTACTGCAACCACCACACCAGGAGGTGAAAATTCACTGATGTAAATATCATATGCTTCCTTTTCAAACTTCAGGGGGATACTTTCTTTCTTGGGACTAGCAATGTGGACCAGTTTGACCGCAGAAAATTTCTGAGGAGATCCTTTGTCCTTAGCTTGGAGAGTGAGGTTGTAACCATAAGGGAAGCTGTCCCAGTCAATAGGCTTTCTTTCCTTGATTTTGTACTCATTCATCCATTTCCCCTCTTTAGTCAGAAAGAATTGCTCTAGAGGATCTCCAGCAACAATAGAAACAGATTCAATTTCTCCATTGGCTCCTTCATCTAGGTCATCAACATTAACAACTGCATAGGTAGGTTCCTTGTCTGATGGGGAGGGAATGTGGGTTACTACACTTATTGTTGGGGCATGTTCGTTTATACGTTCAATGTGAACATAAAGCTTGGCAGTGCTGCTTACACCATTGTTTCCATACAGCTTCATCCCACGGTCCACTGCCAGAATCTCAAGGTCGTATCTGTTTTTCTCATCATAATTTAACCGGCCACTTAAGGAGATAACACCACTCGTAGGATGAACTGAGAAGAGATCAACTTTACCTTTAAAGTAATAATAAAATTCACCGTTGGACCCAATATCCGCATCTGTTGCGGTCACCTGTGCAATGCTAGTCCTTAAGGGAGTGCTTTCTGCTATTGTGACAGAGTACGTGGTTGGTGAAAACAAAGGTCTTAGGTCATTCATATCCAAAACCTGGATGTTGACTTTTGTCCATGTTTCCAAGTCCTCTCCCCTGACAGACCCTTTTACCATCAATAAATAGTTGTCCTGGATTTCTCTGTTCAATATCGCAGAATTCCCACCTTTAGTCCTTATTCTGAGGAAGCAGAAGTCAGCAATGATGACTTCCTCTGCTTTAAAAAAGCCCTCATCATCACCAGACACTATTTTGTACTTGATATCCCAGGAAAGGTCAGCCATGGTAATGCCCATCCTTGTCTGACTGTTGACATAGGTCCTGGCTGCAGAATTCTCGTACACTGTGGCATTGTAAGTGGAATGTGTGAAGTGAAAGCCAGGCGGGGCAGTCCCCTGAGCCACCTGGCAAACCAAGGCCAGGAACTTGACAATCACAAGGGCAAGGCATGACGGAGGTAGCCGTGAGCCTGACCAGCGGCCCATATTCACATCCATCACATCATTCTTTCACCCTGTGACAGAGAGGAAAAACAGGAAATAGTTGAACAAGAGATAAAAACTGCACTGTGAAGTGACATGTCAAAATTACTTACTAAATTTCTAATTGAAAGTAAAATCTACGTAATATCAATTCACCACATCTTTAACAAAACAGAAAGAGAGAACACTATACACACACAGACATATAATCACACCAGCTCTGGGTGTTTTCACATCTGTCTGAGTAGTATATATGCAAGTCCACACACACACATTTATATATAACTACATACATGTATGTATGCACACATTTTTAAAAGACCCTACCACATCCATTTACACATGCATACAGTCCAGAATAATAATCACAGAAAAAAAAATTAAAAACCACTATGTGTATTTGTATAAATTTATATCAAATGATGAACCACATACAGAAATTCTTTTTTCTTATTTACCGCAGCTCCAACAAAGCCTAAACTTGTTTCTTTTCAGAGCATATTGGAAAATTCATTTTCAGTCCCAACATTCGGAAGAGAGACAGGATTTTCATATGTATGTATTACTGTCATAGTCAAATGCTACTTTTTTTTTATGATCAGTTAAGAATGATGAAATTTGAGCCATCAAGAACAAGTAGAATAAGAAGGTGATTATGCAGTCATTACTTTAAATACAAATACCTTCAGAAAAGGCCCAGTGCCTCACCTCAAGAATCTAAATTGTGAGGTTAAGCAGAGGCAGAGTAAGTGGAGGCACTGGCTGAAGGTTGCTGGAGGCTACTGCAGAAGGTGGGAGCCAAGTCCTGCTTATCTATCGCTTCGTCCTTGAAAGCAGAGGAAAGGAGCCTGAGGAAACTAGGCAGGTGCTATCATAAGGCAATGGGAATAAGTATCTTGGTTACAAAGTACATGCACTGCTACTAGTGAAAATCATAAAAATCGATTTCAAAAGGCAAGGATTGAAAGACCCCCTGCACACACACGTTGATATTATTGTCATTTAAAAGCTACTTGAAAATGTAGTTTTCTCCAAGGTAGAACACAAGGAGGAAAAGGATAGGAAATATTGTCAATGACACAGGTTAATTTAAACTTCCAACAAGATTTCAGCTTCACCAAGGAGATTTATAAATTGCATGCAAGTTTTGGAATATGAATTCATATTATTTGTCACCTCCAATATAACAGAGGAACTACTGCAGTTTCAGTACTAACAACAAACAATTTATCATACTGATGTTGCAATGTCCACACACAACACTTCACTTCCTGATCCCACAGTCTATATCCCATTGTTTAACATGCTGATCAATTTGGTCAATTCTCCCAAGTGTTTGTCAAAGCACTCATCTTGCAATCACCTATTTTCACATGCAGTTCTCCCCCTGCCTCTGTTTCCTTATTATTTTCTTTTCAATTATTAAAAAAAAAAAAAAGGAAATAAACTTTTTAAAAAGAGAATAAAAATGTAAGATTATTATCACCTTCTGGACCTGCATTCCCCCCAGTAGCCAGCGCATTTCATTTGTGGCAGTTCCTTTTCTGAATATGCCCACCCAATTCCTATGCACATAGCATGTGAGTCCTATGATCAACATCTTGTTCCATACAGTTCATACATCAAATAAGCACAATTCTCCAAAATGCTTAGGGTACATGAGGGAACAGGTTGACTTCCAGAAGTCCCAGGATGGAATCTATTTCATATAGGCAAGATTATTTTATTGTTGTTACCATTTTATACAGCTGAAAGACCAGCAGTGGCATCTTCTTCTTCAGCACAACAAGCATTCATCAATTTAATCCACCAGTATGAAAATATCAAAGTCCCTTATTTCATGGGGCTTTATGAGATCACTTTTGAGTACTGAAACTAAAAGCTGTTGCCTCAGACTAGTGTGGGACATGATGCTAGTTGTATTTATATATATATATATATATATATATATATGTATTCACACAACATACAATAAACTGCTGAGGAAATTCAGCCAATGAAAATGGGAAATTCTAACGAGACAGCTCTCATGGGAAAATAAAGGGTTGGAGCTTTTCTGTGATGTGTATTATTAAAACAATCAACAGACAATCACTGCATTGCTGCCTTTCATGAAGAGCACTTCAGCATCCTTTGTCTACACCACAATACCCGTCTCTCCCCCTGCTAAGAGAGAGAATTTTTGCTGGCTTACAAAAGACACTGATGTTACATTTCATATGAGCATCTAGACTTCTTTCACCACAGTTCAGCAACTTCCTAGAAATTCATTTTCCAATTCTTTGAAGTAAGAAAATGAATTGTCTTATCCTATTTGTCTCATTTGGTGGTTTAGTTTCTCCTGTCCACGCCTTAGTTCAGCATGAGCAGGTTTCTCTCTACCTTTCAGGGCCATCAACAACACGTTTGCAAGTCTAGCATAACTGGAAATCAGTTTCCCTGAGAATATCATTGTTAAAAAAAAAACCAAACTATGTGAAACTTTACTTTCAGCCCTACCCAATGTGACAGCTGTGGCAGACAGGCATCAAAGGAGATACTCACAAAGCTCTGCAATTAGGGGAAATGAAAAAGTTGTGTATATCCTAGGCAATAAAACACAACCTTATACTCCTATTCCATTTATCTTATAATTTTTAAAGAAATGCTGGGGCTAAGACCTTATCTCAAACACACTGCTGCAAGCTCAGTCATGCCAATAGTCCACCAAGTTTTAGAGGTTCAGTGCAATCAATACCAGTCCTGAAACACTGAATTCCACCTAGAAGCAGCAGATGTATATGTGTGCTATTGAAAGCACATTTTAGCTATGTGTACATATGTATACACAGACACACAGATTATGCATTTTTAGGTAGAATTTAATGGTTGGCACTAGAAAAACTGGACTTTCACATCAGGCAGCACTTTCTCAAATGTGGTATGCAGAGTTGTAACAAGCTCCCCATTGAAGTTATTCATCAATCCATATATTTATATGGCTATCACTATTATATTATATGAAAGTCCCAATGGATGAGCTATTAAGCTGCCACTTGGGCAACCCAAGAATGTTTTATTCATTTACTGAATTCCTTTCTTCTGGGATATTTGTTTTTAAGAGTTCATGACACATACATACTTAACACACAGGAAATGTAACGAGATAGGTTACAGAAACAAAGTACAAAGCAACCCGCAGTAAATTAGGAGGCATTTCTTTAAAGGCACTTCTTGTCAAAAAATGTTATGTTTAAAGTGAAGAGAAAGGTTGTGACTATTTTTGCTTGATTTTAAAATGTTTGGGCAGGAGCTACTAAAATAAAAATTCCCTAGTACTGCTCAGCATGGTTACTATGAAGGGGAAAAAAAAAAGGGAAAAACACAAAGGAAATTAAATAAAAAGGGAACAGGGAAAAAGGAAAAAGGTAAAAGCTTTCTGAGAAAAGAAAATTGCTCTACAATAGCAGAGACTTAAAGTAAACAAATCCCATCTAACTACCCAACAAAGTGAAAAAAAAACACAACATAGGAGTCCAGAATCTTCCCACTCTACCACTCATAAAATTCTCTGGCCTTGAAGTGGGAAGGAAAAAATGGAAAAATAGAACAGTGTGTCTTGATTTTTAATACTCTTTAAAATAAATTTGAATATCATGGAGAGCTCTATGATTTTAAATTCAATTAATCATTTGAGTCATTTTCCTTTGCTCCTTGAACAAAGCTGGCTAACTATATGAACCAAATCTTGCAGAATAGCTGCAAGGACCTGTAGGTGGCTGGTACTCCTTAGAGGAATTGACAGAGGTATGATCATCATTCCTTTATCTCATCTTGGCTCTGGCAACCTCCAGTCTGGGCTGCATCCAAACATAACACCCCACCAGACAGAGAAGGAAGGCTGAAGTCCCACGAACTTCCAGGATTCCTGCACACCAAAAATGTGATTCTAACTCAGTGTGTAGATATGAAAGAAGTGCTATCTGTTCCCTGGTTTGACTCCTTCTCCCTAGGCTAATTTTTCTAATTCCAAAGACCTCCACATCATAAAATACTCAGGAAAGAAAACAGTGCATATAACTCTTGGGTAAACAAGAGCCAAAAGGTCTTTTATAGATATAAGGAATATAGCAGGCAAATTTCTTCAGCAAACAGGAGGAACAAGCTTTTAGTAGGCGACAGAAGGGATCACAAAAGTGCCTCCTCCTCTCTCCCTACTTTGCCTCCAAGCCCAGTTATACTCTGAGAGCAAGTTTCCAGTTGGCCATTAGGCAAATTAATTCAGGCAATGTAACTAGCTAATACAAAATAACCATTAAAGACTTTTTTACATGTCCTTTGAAGACAGAAGAAACTCATTTGTGCTTTAACTTGCAGCTTCAATGAAGGGTGAAGAACCCAGTGGAGCTCATATATGGGTACTCTGGGCTACAGGTCCTCTGGGCTATCAGAAGTAAAAAAGTTTCTTGACTTCAGATAAATTTCTGAGAGTCGATGTATTTACGCACCTATGTGTATGGTGGAAAAAAAAAGGGGGCCAAGAAATCTTGACTGAAAGATTTTCATCTTAATTTGCATTTCTCTTGGTGAAGCTGGGAAAGAACACATCTCTTCACACAGGACAGGACTGGAGACCTCATGGTATGAACAAATACTACAATCTGGAATTAGTGTTGCTTCCTTGAGAGAGTTGACACAATTCTCTAGGCAGCTTTACAGCAAAAACGGTGTATTTGAAAATGTAAAGGTATTTTTGGAAAGCAGAAGAACAGTAAAATCACATGCACATGAAGTCTAAGTAGTATATAGAGAAGTCATGTATGTGCTCCAGAACAGAAGCTCTTGATTTCTTTGGAAGTGGCCTTAATCTTTCAAGGTAACTCCTGCCATTAAAACATCAACATCAGCTAATTTATTCTCATGGTCTAACCATCAAAACACAAGGCATGAAACCCCTTCTCAGTGTTCTTTTCTATCCACAACAGCAATTTGACCACACAAAACCTTCTATATGACCAGGCCATTAGGAGCTGCAAAAAGAATACAAGGAAGATTGCAAAGCATTGGGGTAGGTTTGCAGTTGTCACCTATGAAAGGCTTGCATCAAGCTGCATCAGTGAAAGAAAAAGAACTGTCAGCAAATCCACTGTCAATACTGCAACCAGGAGGTGAGAGTCCATGTAGGTCAGTGCCCTCTTGGAAGAAGTATCTTCCATAGCACAGAACCACTGAAAACTCTTCTGAACTCATGGGTATTATTAATTAGGCATTTGGAAGATAACCAGTAGAGGAGTTTAAAGATGAAGGTGTCATTCTACCTGCAAAGCTGAAATACAGACTAGAGAGACATGGATTTTTTAACTCTCCTCTTATTACACAGGCAGTATCATTCACATGTTGTCAAATTAATAGTGAGTAATGGAAAAAGGCATGTTTGAACAACACTTCCCCTAGCCAGACAACTTCCTTGCACTCCATGGTAATTCACCCAGTTAGGAAAGGCTAACCATTTACTGGTCAGGAAAAGAAGTCAGAATAGAGAATAGGAATTTGGAACATGTGCCATACAGAAATGAATTAAAGATTTGTGTTCCAGTCTAGGCAGGAGGCAAAAAAAACCTTAGTGACACTGACAGATTTACAACAGGAGATATATTCATGGAGCTACCTGCTCCCCGATGAGCACGAAGATCTGCTTTTCCATATATATGATTATATCATGATGTGTTTATCCCCAGAAGAGAAGGTGAAGACAAAATGATCATTTCTGCAGAGTAAGCCCTTGCAAGAGACAGCCCTATAAATCCTAACCTTTCTCAGAGCTGCAAATCCTCCTGCTGCCTGCATGTCATTCCACACAGCAGACAGGCCGCTCAGCGTGTAGCAAGTGTAATTCAGGCCGTCCCTAGGAAGTGAAGATTTAGCCACCCAGCCGTATGTTATGAATAACTTTGTTTTGCTAGCAGGTGCTGGGGATTTTTTCCATACAACACCAATTTTTGCCAAGTATCAGTTCATCAGCAAATGCTTCCACCTGCGAGCAGGGGCTGAGCATCATTTTTCTTCCCAAATAAAGGGTGCAAAGGGTCTGTTGGACTCTCCCTTTCCCAATGAGGATGAAACGTGGGTGGAGGAAAATGTAGGAGGAGGGGGGAGGAATAATTGGCCGCCTTGTGAGATCTGTCAAAAGTGAATTCCTGGGAGCCACCTTACAAAGGACTTGAGCTTGTCCCTTGGTGGTCTGCCTCCAGGGAAACAAAGGCGGCTATCCAGTTTTCACGCTTTGTGTATCTCAAATCCCCCCGGGTCCTGCTTCTTACTCACTGTAAAACAGGGGTGCTTTGGGGCAGTTTCAAAAGGAGCCAGTTATTTTCACGGGGGCTTCCTTATGGAACACATTCAATGATACTATTTCTTGCTTATCTGCCTTTCTTTTTTTCCCCTTATGTATTATTCATAAATCTACTTTGACCCCTGTCCAAGGAGTTCTAGCTTGAAAGTTCTTTCAATGTTTAATGTCAGCAGCAAAAAGCCAGAATTGATGAGTCCCACTCCTGTCACAGCTGGTCTTTCCCCAGCTCTCCCTTCACCACAAGTAAATCTGGATCCCCTCCAAGCTGACAGCTTTTTACCAAGCTGCACCTCTGATCCTTAGGGGCAAGAGCTCTTCTCATACACCCAGAGGCTGCTGAGGATGGGGAGCAGGACCACAGCCTGCCATGGGGCACATTCCAGCTGCACACAGTGGGACTTGAGCAGTGATTTGACTGGGCTTTCTCTCCTTACCATAATGCAAATAATAATGCTAATAATGCATAATAATAATAACACAACAATTTGAGATGAGACAGTCTTTGTACAAAACCCTAGAGCAATCCAAACCTCAGCTTTTTTACAGTATCAGGCGAAACACAGCAACAAAATAAACACTTTTTAAGCTGCAGCACTGATGTGAAGATGATGTAACTGCAGCTTAAAGACATATTCCACCTTTGCCACACAAGGCTCAGTTCCCACCATGAACTCTCTTCCAGGGTTGTTTTCCTGCAAACTCACGCCCACTAGTCCCAGCTGCTGCTGGTGGCTGCCTCTGGTCTGCTCTGTCTTTGGGATACTGCACATACTCCTTCTGACAGCCTGCAGAGGCTTGTATAAACTATTTGGATACAGTTCATAGTAGGAAAGAAGTCCATGAGATTTACAACTACTGTTTCCAGGGCCATAAATAGGTATGTAGGTATAAGGACAGCAGAAAGCTGTTAGTCTCAGAGGAAAAAAATATATCTCCCTCAGACACTCTGTGTGGGGAGGCAGGGCAGCTCATATGGTCCAGACCTTTATAGATCAGCAAACGAAGGGAGATTGAAAATAGAGATGCATATACAAAAGCTTCTTCACTGCTGACACCTCAATATAAAACACATGACATAAAATGGAGATTAGGGAAAAACACTGTCAAGTTGGACTAGATGATATTTAAAGATCTCTCCCAAGCCTAACCATTATATGGACCTATGATTATGAGATGCCAAATCAAAATCATGATAGTCCAGTAAGGACTTTACAAAGAGACTGTAGCTTTTCACTCTACACCAAACAAGACATATGAGTGTAGCCAGGTACCTTTAAATAAAAACACAATTAAACAGAACAATCACTTGAAAACTAGCTAGATCTTACTAACCTAGTCAGGAAGAAAGAAAACAAAACAAAACCTTGAGGCTAGGAACTGGATTATTGGTTTTGCATGCCATATCTCTTCAAGAGAGCTGTGACACACAGCAACAGAAAGCGATCATGATGGAATTGGAAGGAGAAAATATTTTGATTGAGATTCTCAACAAGTTTGAGATTTGAGAACAAAATCCAGATTTAGCAACGAACATTTTTCTTTTGGTGGGGCAGGAATCTGCAGGGTGCTGGCACTTCCCGCTGTGTCACAGGCTGACACGGAGCTGCTTCTGGAGCAACGCACCAGAGTTGTCTGAACCACCTAGAGATCCCTACACAGGTCTGGCTGCCAGGCACTGCAGAGTAGCCCCCTTCCTGAAAGCCAGCTCCCCAAAATCTGCCTCTCAGTGGCCCTCTGATGAAACAGCCTCTGAAAACTTGGACAAACTGTAAAAGCCCACAACTGCTCGCAAGAAGAAAGAAACAAAGAAATGGAAAAAGTGATTGTTGAAAAATACAGTGGCTGCTCTCCAACTTTTTCTGAAAAAAAAAAAAATATATCAGAAAGTTTGTCACTTGTTTTAAGGGGCAGTATTTAGAGAGATGGCTCTTGCCATTACTTTTTAAAACTACATCCAACTCTGGCCATAATAGTTGGTTAACCTGCCTAAGTAAAAAGCAATGGACAGCTACATCAGGTCAAATAAACCATACTTTCTCTCAGATAAGTGAAATACATACTGCAGACATCACGTGAGAAATAGGTTTAAGGCTAACTGCATCTACTTTTCTAACAGTTCTGACAGAAACCTAGACATTTCCTTCCAGCTCATGTGTTAAGGTTCAATCACTGCAAGAAGAAAAGCTCTCCAAAAAGCTGGCCTTGGACAGCTATCTTCATTAGAAATGCCCAAATCCATACAAGGTGCTAAATCCAATTATTTTGAAGAGAATATAACAACACACTATTTTTGATGCACACAAGGGCATGCCTGTGGCACTCAGAGAGACAGATCTGTCTTGGCTGTGTGGAAGAGCCTCTGGTGCCACCTCCACCAGTCACCACCACCCAGAGAGCAGCCCTAAAGGGAAAAGCACAGCACTGGAAGCCTTCAGCATCCTGGAACTCCTTCTACATTCAAACATTTCATCCCTACTGAAACCACGACTCTGCCCCCCTCCAATGGTCGGCTCATGCACAGATATTTGAGATGACAACCACTTTTCAGCTAACCATACATTAACTCAAACCACCACAGCTTCAGCTTTCCAACTCGGCCAGTTCAGCCACCACAGCTGGGAGTCCCCCAAAGCCAGTTGCGTGTTTGGAAAGGTTCGGCTTTGCAGACACGGCTCAATTAAAAGCTCCACAGAGCACAGATCACTATTTAAATCTGAACTGTTCGCTTTTGTTTATTTATAGCAAAACCATTAATTGCTAATCACATATTTGTTTGCTGGAAAACCAAGGCTCCAAAATAAACACCAAGTTTAAAGACTGTTCACAGAACACTGAAGGGTATCAGGAACAGTGCTAAAAATGTAAATCAGAAACATCAAAACACATCAGGACTTCAACTGAAGGAACAAACAACCCATTATTTCTGTGCCAGAAAAGAGGTTACCCATAAGCCGCCGGTTACCCACAGAGTCATCTACAGTCCAGCAGTTATTTATGTCCTGAAGAATAACACAGACCATGGCAGAGTATCTGTTGAAAATATCTTCATGGCAATCAGCATATGTGAGATTAAATGAGGGATCTCTTAATGCAGATTTTTGATAATCACCTTGGAAAAGTGCCTTTAAAATATTTGGCAGAAGAGGCTGAACCTCAGAAAAAGTGTATTTTCATTTACAATCCAGTTTCAAATGCCAAAATCATACAAAATTTGAAAAAGAAGAAAAAAGAAACTCGGCTTTCTTTTAGCTCTCTTCACTAGCAGAGCTCCACGCTTCCCTCTGGAGAAGCATGTTCCTCAAATATCTACAGGAGCAGTGCATGGAAAACCAGGGGATACAGCCATACAGAGCTGCGATCTGCCCTTTCTCTATCAAAGGGCACAGCAGCCCAGGCTTCATGGAGAGCCTCACAACCAGGAACGCTGGGAGGCAGGAACAAACTTCCACGGCAGACTATCTACCTCCTGAAATCCCTGTGGGTACTGGACTTCTCTGAGGCACCCACAGTCAATGGCTGTCACAAAAGCTTCCACTGCAACATGCCTCCACCTGCCCTGACAGCACTGCCCTTGAGGACCCTGATTTTCGTGCATACTTGAAGGTCAGGTTAACTTAGCCCATTTCCAGCTGAGGCAACAGGCACAGTGTCTCAAGCCCCTTGCTCCAGGGTGCACAGGAAAACCCTCCCACACACTCCAGCTCTCAGTGCCTTGCTATGCTGCCCTCGATGCCCGCAAAATCTAGGGCAGGAAGGTTTCCCTACAAAGCAACACTTGCCAGCATTTATGGCCTAAATTCCCAGAACAGAAGGTCATAGATTTGTGTTTCTCACTGCCACTGCCACCATTCAAAACTCATCATTTACTCACAGGAGCTTGAGCTTGGTGAGGAGTTTGGGTTTAGTCTTCACAATTACATGCAGATCTTGGAAAGTTAAGTGGACACTGATCGTGAAATGGAGACCAGTAAGGCAGAGGTAATAATAATAATAATAACACCAACAATTGGGTTGTGACTCCATTATGTTGTTTACAATGGCAGCCACCAAGAAAAACAGCTGGATCTCAATGTCTCATCCTTTTCTATCTGTTCTCCTGGAGTCAGGATCACATGCAGCCAAAGGTCAAGTTGCAAAGCCTATGCTCCAAAATCCCAGGCACACCATACACTGCCTGGAGTAAATCACCTAAACATGCAAGGCAAGTTCAGGCCCAGTCCCCCTGACCATGAATTCATCATCTGTCCCTCCTGTGCATCGGTTTGCTGTCAGACTCCTTGGTCCGGCTATTCCCTGTCTGCTGGTGCCACAGCAAGTCCCTGGGGATAAGTCTTCTAATAGAGCCACCCCATCCCTTAGACACTTTGACAAGCAGAGAAATTGCTAGTGAAGTGACCACATCACATGCTAAACATCCATCCTTGTGCTTGCCAATAAATGGGGCAGATCCCATGTCCCCAAGCTGCTGACACATGTTCTAAAACACAGTCAGTCACTGGCTCTACACCTTCTGTTTGTTCACTCAGAGGGGAGTAATCAGTGCTAGCACCCCCATACCATCCCACCTGTTCCCTCACAACCCAGGCATGGCTATTCCATGCTGCTCCATCACTCCTGCCTCACCCCAAAGGTGCTGTGAGGGTGCGCAGCTCTCAGGAGATGTGCTAGGTTAGTGCTTCTTACAGCATCTCACAGAAGAAAGCTCAGGCCATATATTCACCATTTTTCTTGCCCTTTTTCTTTTGACAAGAGACAGGGAAAACTGCTCAGATGAGCAGCCATAAATAACAACTCCAGCCTAAATAACAACTCTTTACTCATGCCCAGTGAGGCTCTCTACTCCTGAATTTGAAACCTCAATTTAAATAAAAGTTCCACATTACAAGGCATTACTTGCAAATAGCTCCTCCTCGGGCTCCACCATGCACTGACTGAAAGTCAGTTGCCACTTCAAGCTGATCCCTGTAAATCTCCAGAAAGGTAAAAAACCAAAAGAAGTTGTTTCGGAGAGCATCAGGTCAAAGATCAACATCACTGGGAATAATTTAACCTGTTTCCTCTGTATTTTTAAGATGAAACTATGCAGAGGGAAAAAAAGTTATATAAAATAGCAGTGCATAAGCTTTCAAAGCAAACTGACAGATCCAAAACTAAGGGGGGAAAAAAAGCAGCATGCCTCACTTGTGAAAGAAACTATTATGGGTAAGGACAAAATATCTGTATATAATATTGTTCTGTACCACTTTGATGGGAAAAGACTGCCAATAGCTTTCAGCACATGAAAGCTGCTGTGAGGACTTTGATAAAACTGAGTATACTGTTAAAAAACCTTCTCATATGCATCCCTAGAATTTATCTTCAAATGCCACTTTATTAAATTTTGTATTCTCTGGCTTTTGGAAAAATGCTTTTATTTTATTAAGTGAAACTACACAATATATTGTTTCTCTGAAGAAAAAGCATCAGTAGGAATACAAAGTAGTTCTTTCAACACTAAAAGACACACAACGTTTTGAACTTGAAGCCAGCTTCCAGTGAGAGAGCACACTTCTAGTTTGACTGAGGGTGTACACACACACACACACAGAGCATTTCATCACAGCTGCCCTCATACCTCATGTAAGTACACAGCCTGTGACAGTTACAGACATTTCAGAGTTTAAATCCTTGTTGCTGTGTTTCTAGGGAATATCCCAAGGTCTAACGGGGTCTTGAAGAACATGAAAGCATTAATTCTTTTTTTTGACGTGCAAAAATACCGCTTCCAAGCAGATGTTCCTCAAGTGCATATGAAAGCACCCTCTGCAGCCAGTGGAACAATGAGATAAAAACCACGGAGGTAACACACACAGAGCTTCATGCCCACATGCAGGATCAGTGATGGGCCATGACAGACGGTGCATCACTGTGTCAGTACCACAGCCTGGAGGCTCCTACCAACTTCTTTGCAAGAGTTACAGACACTCTGCACAGCTAAACCTAATTACACTCAGGCATAATCCTTTCATGCCACAGCTTGGTGATCACTTTACAGCAGGATAAGCCACCGTGGCCACCAAAGCAGCTGTCCCAGGCTCAAGCCCCCTGCATTTCCCTGTTGTTTCTTTTTTAATTTTTATTTTTTGTTGCTTGTGTGTCTATGCATGGTTTTGGCATTGGTTTTGTCTTTGTTATTGTTGTTTTGGTTTAGTTTGGGTTTTGTTTATTTGTTTTCCGTTGATTTTGTTCTCAGTGGGGACTGAGCTGCCCTATTGCAAATATGCCTGTGAACAAAAGGGAGGGAGGGAGATGGGAACGGGTGCCTGGGGCAGGCAGGATCCTTTCCACGACCATGGCAGCTCAAACTGTTTGTTAAACAACAGCCGGAGTTGAGGCAACCAAGATGGTGTGTAAAGAGCAGAAAGTACCTTTGAGAGACATACTGAACACTATCAAAATACCCAAGCCTTAAATAGACACATGAAGTATTTAAATGCTTTCACACCCATAACAAGTTTTGTTTACTGCCCAGCATTTAAACAGCTTTTTCTTTACTATTGTAAAATTGTTCCCAAACAGTGTGAACTCCATGTTACAATGAAAAGTAGCGCTCTAACCCCTATTTACAACCCATTCAGCAACATAATTCCAGAAATAGCATGCAGGATTTCCACACTCTAAAAAATAAAACCTGTTCTTGGCTCAAAAGAACTAGTGCAAATTAGCTGACAAGAATCACTTCCTTTTGTTCTTCCTCTCAAGTACAGAATATTAAAGGAAAAAGAGAATCACTAACAGGCAATATGAAAAACTTTTATTAAAGCCATTAGAACCACGAAGCATTGTTAACGTCCCTCTCGTAATTATATGCAAAATGTTCAGTAACCAAGGAAACAGCGTAGTAATGAAGTTGGGGACTACTGTATAAATGCACCTTCTAAATCACCACCAAGAATGTCTATTCTGGAGGAACTGGCCAGTTTATTAGTGTTTGACATCCCTGATCGCTTAGACATGCTACAGCTTAAAAACAAAAAGCTAACAAGCTACTTTTACATAAAGGGCTCTTTTGTTTCCCATGTATGAACAGCCCCTTCTTAGCATCTAGTTACAGAGTTCCTCTGCAGAGCTGAAGATGGCTCTAAGCCTGTATTCACCTTCATGGGAGTTGTTCAGTAATGATGGGCGCTAATTAAACTGCATAGCCAGAGTCCTTTGCCCCAGGTTCTCAGCAAACTGAAACGTGCAATAGGACAAATACAGAAACTGTGCTCTCCTCTGGACCATTGGCACCAAGCACTACTGCATATTGACTCATTCCCACATTATTAAAATTAATTCAAAAATGAATACTTATGGTCCAATATCAACAGCTCATGCTCTAGGATATTTCGTAGGAAGGCAGGCTACACTAAGGAAGCCAACGCAAAATTAACTCCTGCTTTTTGGTGTTAGCACTTAGAGCATCATGCCAAACCCCAGTATTCTCAGCTCAATTTCAGCAAGCATTCATTTATTCTCCTCATTTCTGTGGCAGCTTATTCCCCCACACAACCACTGAACAGAAAGCAGTCCCAGTGGGTTCAACCACTCTGTCATGCTAAGGATGAACTTTGGTATTCCTCTCTTCCAGTACTTGTGACAGTTTATAGGAGCACATACCTCAACATCCCAGCTTCTCCAGATGCCCCCAAAGTCCTTCTATGTGACCTTTATATTCCTTTTTGGCTCATTTTTTTCCATGTCTGACTGATAACACGCACAGTAACAGAACTCTGTCATTCTCCTGGATGCTTTCAGAGATGCTGATTTTGTAAAAGAAAGTCCACCAATACCTTCATGCTCCCTCTTCTTTCAGGCTTGTCGCTTACATTTTCCCAAACTTTATTCCTTTCCCAGTGTAACCCTTGTCATCTCTGTAAGATCTAAAGACAGGTTGCCTGCCCTGCTCTTTCTACTCACACTGTTAGTTTTTGGTTTTGTTTCTGGGCTCATTGTTTTTGGGGTTTTTTTTTGGGGGGGGGGGGTGTCTTTCACAGCTTCTCATTCTGTTACTTTTTTTACACTTCTCTTCTGGACTGTGTAGGGTAATCCCCAGACAGTGTAGGGTTGATCCTCATTCTTACGCCCTGAACAGCTTCATCTCCTGGAACATCTCACTGCTTTGTCTGCTGCTTTCTCTTCTCAAGCTCCAAAGCTCATTTTCACATACCACAAAAAAGATCTTGCCCAATTCACCTTTTAACTGGCTCCTATGCCTAAAATGCTTTCTTAAAAGGCTGTACAGGTTAGGGCCATACTCTGTCAGTATATCCCAGTTGTACAGCATGTCCTAATGGGAATTTCTGCATCGTATCAGTATACCTAAAAATCTGGCTTATAGCACCATAATTTTCTGATTAGCAGACTGGCTAAACCCTTTATTTTCTAAAGGCATCACCCTGTACTCTTGTACTTGAAGCAGCTGTGCCCTCAAAGCATTTAAGCGAGCGAACTGTCTCATTTCCATTCCATTTTACTGTATGGTCAGCTCAATCACTTCATCAGCATTGTTTTTTCATTTTGCTTATGACCAACAGCCATGACAGCAGCAATGCCAAGAGTATCAAGCCTCTCCTAAAAGGCACATCAAAGATGGAATACCTAGAAATACCACACCAATGAAGTCAGAACCCAGTAAGGGTCACAAGCTGTCAGTGTTGTGAGAGCTGGCACACCTCTGCCAGGCACTTCTACTTAATGCAAAAAGTTACTA